>NW_024543066.1:5518125-6146250 GCF_018167655.1 Microtus oregoni
GAATTTCAGTTGAGGCAAAATATATTAGTACTATCCTTCATCATTAAAAGAGACCTCGGCGGCTTGCAGGCACCCAGTGTGAAATCTCGCCTTGCTGAAGACGTGGCGAGGCAGAGGTCTGAAGAAAATATGGGAAAGGGGGATTCTGATTGCTGGCAATACAGTTGCTATGTCCTAGTTCAGTCCTGTGTGAGCCTGCACATGTTATTGTCTTATTTTTATACATATGTTTGTATGTGTGTGTGTGTGTGCGCGTGTGTGTGCGTGTGTGCGTATGTGAATACACATGCACGATGCACATAGAGGCCAGAGGACAACTTCAGGTGGCATTCTCAGGAATATCATCTTTGAGGCAGAGTTTCCTATTAGCCTGGAGCTTATAGGTTAGGCAGGCTGGCTGGCCAGTGTACCCCCAGGGATCTTCCCATCTCTGCCTCCCCAGAGCTAGGATGACAAGCAGGCACCATCGTGCCCTCCATTTGTATGTGAGCCCAAGGGATTAAACTCAGGTCCTCCTCCTTGTGTGGCATCCCAATCCTTCATCGTGGGTCTCTGTAGCCCCTCTTGAAGCCATTCATCTCTTTGGGACTCTCACTGTCCTCTTCTCTGCCAGTGGGACGTAAGGGGGGACAGCTCCCTGAGTGGGAGCTGCCATGTTTACTGGTGTATGTCTGTAGCCAAACAGAGTCCAACCCTGCTGAGTAGGAACCAGGCAAAATTTATGGCCCAAAGGACTGAAGCCTGCATAAAGCATTGTTCTTAGATCCCTATGGGATCTGTTTGCTTTTCCTTCCGTGGTTTCTCCCCTCCATCGAGGTCTCTATGGAAGTGTGATGCTTGATACGTCTCTTCTTGTGGATGTGGTTTTCTCCATATGAGAAAGGAACGTTTGCTGATAACTTCCTAGAGTATATTCCAGAAAAAGAGCCACAGGTCCAGGGAGCTCCTCGTCTTGCTTCTGTTTCCTTAGCCTTGGGATTACAAGTGTGCACCACCATGCCTGGTTTGGGTTTTGGTTTTCTCATGAGTTCTGGGCCTTGAGCTCAGGGACTTAGTCTTGTGACTCTCTTATCAGCTGAGCCATCGCCCTAGTCCTTTCTCATGGATTGCTCTTGTTTCTAGGTAGGTTCGGATACACCAAAGCTCTAGATCCCACCCTTTAAACATCCCATAATATGGAAAGCAGAGCCCACCGTGAACAAATTAGTATGGTCACGTGTTCACAAGGTCACTGCAGTATCTTTGGAACCAAGCTGGCACCAGGAGTCCCAATCACAGATTTCTGGAAGTAATAATAGAACCTAGTATGAGCATACGCACAGCCAGCTGGTGAATATTTCAGATTTATGGGTCGCGAGATGTCTGTCACAACGCCTCAACTCTGTAACTATACAACTGTACTGTTGGAATGCAAAAGTGAACACAGACATACTAAACAAATGTGTGTGGCTGTGTTGCAATAAAACTTTATCCATAAAAACAAACCAGGGGTTGGGTTTGGCTCGCAGTTTGCCAGCCTTGCAGATGTCAGTCATCTCACTGAAATATCTGGGATACGCCCACAACCGTCATCCAGGGGAACTGTGGGTGTGAAGCCACAGCGTTGTAACTGGAGTTCATCTGTAGGCATCAACTATTCGTTGACTGCCTCTCTGTGAGTAAAGGTGAGTAGGTTTGGATATTGGATACTGGGAGCCTAGAAGACATTAGAAATGAGTAGCTAAGGATAGACGATGTTCTAGGGACTTCCAGTGAACCAGAGCCATCTCCCTTCTGACTTCACCTTGTTTGGAACTAACACTGTGCCGGGGAGAAAGTAAAAGGTGGCACCTTCTCTGTCATCCGCTCTCAGTGACTTTCTTCCACAGAGTCCTGAGAGAACATATTAAAGGTGCACTTCCGTCTCACCAGAAGATTGAGTCACGGTTTCATTTTCCAGTAAATTTTGCAAGTATCTCCTTCCAGATGATAAACTAATTTCAGTACTGAATACTCAAGAAAGATGGAAAGATGTCTATTCTGACTGGCTGGTGTTCTTCCCAAATCATGACCGGAAACAGTAGGTGGTTTGTGGAAGTGATGCCAGCTATGCTTGTAACTCGTCCCAGAAGAGTGAGGGAAATGTATAGCAGACGGGTCTGGAGGATTGGATGGTGGGAGCTTTATAAATAAGCAAATGAGAAATAAACAAACAAATAAGTAATATTGTCACTTTGTTTATAGTGGTGGCTCTCACCCTTCTCAATGCTGCATGTGACCCTTTAATACGGTCCTTTATGTTGTGGTAACCCCAACCATAAAATTATTTTCGTCGCCACTTCATAACTGTAACTTTGCTACTGTTATGAATCATAAATATCTGGTATGTGACCCATATGGGATAGCGACCCACAGTTTGAGAATCGCTGGTTTAGAGGCAGCCAAAGGCTATCTCTTGGCTTTTGAGCAGCAGACACAGCTCTAATTTTGCCTCCTCCTCTTAGTCTCTTCTCCCAGTCGTGTTTCTGAATCTCTTGCTTTCTTGGACTCTATAACCCAAAGGCATCTTGGGACTGTGCCTTGTTCCCAGGAATGCTCTGTTTTTCTGGGATTCCCCTTCACTGCCATGTTGTCTAACATGATAGTCCTCAAATTTCTTCTCTTAAGACTCTTAAGTTTTTCTGTCCAATATTGCAGCCACTATTATTAAACCCTTGAGACTTATCTAAATCAAAAGATGCTGCAAATATAAATACGTATGGGATTTCAGAAACTTGGTATGAGAAGCTTAAACTCTGGCGCTAATCCTTCTGTCTTCATCTCCTGTTGAAGTAATATTTTAGGTATTTTTAACTAGATGAAATAAAATTTGTTTTGTCTGTCTAGTCCTTATCTCTTTAATGTTAATTACACACTTGACTCAAGGTTGAGCGGTGCTAGACTAAAGAACTTCTTTCAAAAGTCTCTATATTCCTTTGCCCAATTTCAAGTGGTCATATGAAACATCGCTGCACATGTTGAGAACATCAAAAACCATAGAAGATGGAGTAAGAATGTGGTTAACTATAATTAGTATAAACATTACCTGCGATGTGATAAGATTTGAAGATGTAAGATGTACACTTAATAAAGCATAATCATTCCCAAATAAATCCTGTACCATTTTTATCCATCAGTTTATCCAATTCACGTCAAAAACGTTACTAGGCTTGCAGAATGTTCGAGCTACATTTGAAGTGCTCAGCATCATTAACCTTTACTGTTCTGCCTTTCCTGATTTACGGCGTCCTAACACAGGCCTGCAGTGCTCTAAGCTCTGCTGTGCTTTCTGCTTAAGAGAAACATAACACAGAAATCCAAAAATCAGAAGTCTGTGGCTTGAGGCGCCTAGACATACCTAGACAGCAAGCTCTCCGAAGCAGCGCTGTGATTTGATTATATCCTCATCCTAGTAGGATTCTGGCTCGTTAGGGAGATGAACTGAGGAGTGACATGGGCCCAGCAGCTGCCCTAGACCTCTGTGGGTTCCCTTCAGAAACCCTGGTACCCTCCGGGTAGGAATTCACCAGCTCCAACACTCATTTCAGATGAGTCACTGGGGCAAGAAAGAACTTTGCCCTCCCTTCCCTGTATCACTGGAGCCTGTGATAAGATGAAAGAACCCGTACAACCACAATCCTGGCTTTTCCTTAGCAGAAGAGCTCCCAGAAGTCAGCGCAGAAAGTAGACCTGGCTTAGAAGTTTGAGGGTGAGATTCAAAAATCTCAAGTGGGGACACAGAGAGAGAGACAGAGACAGAGAGAAAGCGAGGAAATAACTGCCTAAATTCACAAGCCTTCCTCTGAATGGGTCTGCCAGGCACAGACAGCTTTCTTCCCATTCCTGAGGCTCTTTAGGATGAGCTGTTGATCCCCAGCCTAGCGTGAACTGCCACGTGACTGCTTATACTCTGATGGGAGGGTCATATGTTTATCTCAAACTGTCGGTCGGTTAATTGAATTTGTTAAGGCTCCCAAAGGTCTGTAGTGAGGAATCAGGACACTGATTGTGAGACTCCCTGCAGCCCCAGGAGTTTATATTCAGTAACTAATTGGAGAGACTCATCCATCCCCCGCCCCCATACACACAAAAAATAACTAAGAGTATATCCACATGGAAAATAGAACACTCGCCGGCCACCAACATCCTTTCTTCATCGTGTAAAATATGCATACTATGAAACTGGCCACTGTAGTCCTTTTCTCCAGAGATGTTACATGCATCTGTGATGTTATGCAATGATTGCTACTCTCTAACTGACGGAACCCCCTTCATCCCTTCCAAAGCTCTGAACTGCTAAGCAATGGCCCTTCATTCATCCCATCCCACCTCCAGCTCCGCGCAGGGCCTGGAAACTTCTGTTCTACTTTCTGTCCTGGGAATTCATGTGTGATATCTGCCCTTCAGATTTATTTTGCTTAGCATGAAATAATCAAAGTTTATTCATATTAACTAGATATCGCATCCTTTCTTTTATGGCTGGACAATAGTCTGTCGTCCAGTTTCCCTGCCTATATAACGACGTTTTTGTTCATTTGTTTTGGTTTTTGGTTTGATATTATTATTATTATTATTATTATTATTATTATTATTATTATTATTTTCTCAAGGCAGGGTTTCTCTGTAGCTTGAGAGTCTATCCTGGAACAAACTCACAGAGATCCACTCCCAAGTGCTAGGGTTAAAGGCACGTGTCACTACCGCCCAGCCACTATTTGGCAGTCTTACCACTAACGCATGAGGGTCTCAGTTTTTTACAAGCTCACTAACACTTGATATTTTTGTTGTTGTGTACAGTAGCCATCCTAATGAGTGTGAAGGAATTTCTCCCTATGGTTTTTACTCTCTCTCCCTAGAGACTAATAATGACATTGACCATTTTTCCTTCTTCCATTTGTATATATTCTATAATAAAACATCAATTTACTTCCTTTTGCATTTCAAAATAAATGGGTATTTTCTTTTGTCGTTTTGATGTTGATTTTGAAGACTTCATACATTCTGGCTATGACTCTCCCATACACATCTGTATGTATACATATATGTATGTATGCGTGTATGTTTATGTGTGTGCATAAAATCTGTAGGTGTTTTATCCCAGCCCACATCTGTCTTTCCACTGCGCAATAGTGTCTGCATTGCAAAAAACGGTTTAGATTTCACCTAGCCTTTCATCTATTTCAGCTGCTGTGCTGACAAAATTGTGAGCTATCCAGAGTCATAGAAATGTTTCCATCTGCATTCTTGTAATAACTTAGGCGTTCCAGCTCTTAGATTTCAGTGGTTGGTCCAGTTTTAGTTACCATATGAACCTAGAGTGAAGTAGCGGTATCATGACTTTCTTTTGCCTAGTGTATCTTGTTTTCTTACTGTTGTTCTTGGAGGGGCTACCTTCCTCATTCCATTTAAAAGAAAAAAAAAAACCAAACAAACCATTTGACCATGGGTATGAATGTTCCTTCCGGGCTCCCTGTCCCTTTTCATTAATGCATATTTCCATCGAGATATCAGACCACATTTACGTATTTTATTTATTTCTCTCTCTCCCTGTGTGTGTGTATACATGTGAGTGTGGGTGTGTGCGTGACACATGGATGTGGAAGCATGCATCCAAGCATGCATATGCAGAGGCCACAGGAGGACTTGGAGTGTCTTTTTCTACTGTCCCCTTTTATTTCTTTCACCTGCACAGAAAGTGCTGCTGTTAGTGTTTAGCTCACCTCCGCAACCCCCCGCCTCCCGTGTTCTCTTCATACAGTAACGCTGTACTAAGTTTTCAAATCTGGGAATGCGAGTCCTCCCAACAACTTCTTTCTTTATTTTCAAGATGAGCGGTGTCTTGACAGATAGATATATATACATAGAAATAAATATAAACATGCATTCAGACATATATGTGTACATACATATAATGTGTAATGTATATATCTATATTATGTTATATACATATATAACAGATCATATAAAATAATATTACATATGCATATAATCTATATATATGTAATTTATATATTGATACTTACATGTCAGATTTTAGACAGATATCTGTCCATATTTTTTAAATACAGATGAAATACACACAGCCGGGAAAAAAAATGTGGTAGGGAATTTCACAGCCTCGATGCACCTATGTTAATTATTATTATTTTTTGTACTAACAAGACTGAAACACTACTTTATATCCATTCATATAGCTCTAAAAAGACAAAAAAACAAGTAGAGCGATGAGAACCACCTGGGGGAAATCAAACAAGTACTCACTTTGGTATCCGGGTAACCCAAAACCCACCTGACCTGCTGGCAACACTGCTACATGTATCCTAGAGGGAAAAATCGAAGCGTGAATCCCTGAGAACCTTTCACCCAGATGTCGATAGCGTCTACTGATCTGTCCCGGCTGCACCTTGCTTGGGTTTGTTCATGAGAGCATCTCAATGTCGAGGGTCTCCACAGCTGACCCTCTCACAGAACCGTGATCCTCACAGTGACAGATGGAAGACCCAACTGGGAAAGCAAGCGCTGGGATGGTGGTCCCCAGAGCAGGTGTATGCGGTGTGAGGGGAGGGAAAAGGTAGCCGACTTTGTCTTCAATTTGGAGACTGGTTCAGCTAACAATGGTTCTGTTTCTTCCTCTGTAAGAACTTAGTTGTGATAACTGCAGGGTGGATTGGGTCTTAGTGGTAGAAACTCTTTGTAAATCAAGAGAGAGTCGACTTAACTAAGTTCAAGTCTGAGAGGACATCTTTACCTGGGTCACTAGTAAATAAATAGATGCATAAATTAAACTCTAAAAAAATAAGCTGTCAGCGTTATCTTGGACTGGAACAAATCATGTCTCTGTGCCCAGAACTTGGAACCTGATGTGCCATTGGCTCTTTCTATTTTTTTCTTCAGATACTTATACTATTCTTATACTAAGAATGAATGACTTGCAATAGGTTAAAGGTCAACCTGTTTGGGGCTGAAGAGAGAGCTCAGCAGTTAAGAGCACTTGTTTTTCTTCAATAAGAAAGACCGGAGCTAGATTCCCAGCAGCCATACCGGACAGCTCACAGCTGCCTATAACTTTAGCTCCAGGAAATCCAATGTCCTCTTCTGGCCTCTGCAGGTATCTAGACACAGGTGCAAATATGCATACAGACACACACATTAAGACAAAAAAAAAAAAAGACCTTTTTATTCAAAGCTAACCTGTTTGAAGTGGGCCGGATTGGAGGTGGGTCAGGCAGGCCCCTAGGGTCACGCCTCACAGGGACTGAGAACCCAGTCCAAGCATGTGATCGCCCAGTGCGTGTACTTATTGTATAATCCCTGTCTTGTATGACATTTAGATTTGGCTGAGACGAGACCCATGTAAATGAGATGCAAAATTCTCAAGATGAAATTCAAAGAGGCTCCTGAATGTGGCTTGTTGTTCAGTGGCCTTTTGGGAGGACCAAGGAGGTGGCGCTGGCTGGCTCCCCAGCGGCTTCATTTGCTACTTAAAGTGATGTCTGCATTTGGTTTGAATTTAGCTTCGCGTTGTTTTCTTTCTTGCAAGCTGAAGCAATGTCAGGGGTAAAAGCTGATATTCACTCAGCGATGCATAATTTTATGTTTGTGTGTCTGTAAGCGATGTCTTTGGATACAGCTGGCTAAAACCCTGGCTTGTGCAGTTAAACTGTTCTTTGTTTCCATTTGCGACCATATACAGATGTATATGTTCTTTTGCTTTTTTTCCCCCCTCTCCTTTTCTCGCTCCCTCTTTTTAAGTTTTCCAGTCATGTTTTTGTTGCCTACCCTAGGAAGATCTGTTTTTCCATTTATCAAAACAAATGGCAAGCTAGGGACCATTTAAAGTCGTTTTCTTAGTTAATAAAGCCAATCTCCTTGTTCTGTTATGTTAAAAGTACATTATCTTTTTATTGCCAGTTCTGTGGGGGCAGGTCTGTTTTCTGTCTTAGCAATCTCAGGCTGCCCCCACTCACTCACTGTGTGGAGAATTAGAGACGGGCTCGGGGCGGAGCCGCTGACTTTACTGTACCAGCCCTTCTCAAAATAACCACAACAGTACAATCCTGATGTCCCATTGACGTCACACCGTGTTTTCACGAAATAGTTTGGGGCCTTTTCATTGCTATTCCTGATAGCATCTTGCTCTCGCTCCTTTTAATCAGGCATTTAATTTGTTTTTGTTATTAATATTTTCCACTACATGTCCTGGCCTGCCTCCAGTAAAACAGCTCTGATGGAAGTGGGGGGGGGCATTAAAAACCCCAATCATCTTTCTGTCTCAGCCTTGGTTTCCTTGTGAATGTGTTGTCTCTTTTTGATGTGTCTAAACTACCAGAGCTAGCTCTGAGGCCTCGGGAGAGGTTCGGGACTACAGCGAGGGCACCATACGTTGACACGCAACCACAACCAGGAATTGATAAAGTTGATGAACGACTTTGGAATTTTAAACAGTTCAACCAATTTGGGCCATTTAGTCACATACCCTGCCTGCGTTTTTTCCTTTTACAAATGTCTTTTCTGTATAATGCCTTGTAATTAGAACAGGAAGTCACTGAGTAACTGTAAGATGAATAAGAGCACTTAACACAGAAAGGAAAATTACCTTCCGAGAAATTATATTCTCCCCCCCCCCCACACCCCCCCACCCCACATGTTACAATGTTGGTAATGATAGTAACAGCTGTAGCTACTCTTATCTGTAGAATTTTTGTGCTGGGGTTTTCTGAAATTTTTTTTTAAAAAAATCATTTTCAGTAATAATCAAAGATGAATGGACAGAAGATAGGAAATGCCTAATTATGACAGATATTCTGTGTCACAACAGAACAGCAATTAAATGGGAACGGTGTAATTGTCAGGAGCAGGAAGAGCTGGAAGCTTGCCAGGTACGTGAAGTTGAGGCTGGGCTTTCAGCTGGTTGCTAGGAGCAGGCAGAAAAAGTCTAAAGGTTTGAGAAAGCAATGTCTTATGCGGGAAGGGACAGAAGGCGGCCTAGATCCCTGGGCAAGCCCTTCCTACTGACGTGATTTTGCTTACATTGTTTCAAAAGTAGATCTTCGCCTTTATAACGCCAGCAGATTCATCAGTGCTTGGGGAGGGGAAGAAGAGAGGAAATTGTGGGTTGTCTGTTGGCGTGGGGGACATTGTGTTTCAAACGCAGCCTCCATGCAGATTTGGAGTCTCTTAAGTTAAAAAAAAAAATCTTAAAATGTTTGTTTCTGTTGGCATCCAGACACATTTGCCCTAATACGATTAAGAGAACGAAAGGGCGAAATATTTGGCAGAATTTTCAGCTGAGGTAATTAGGTACAGGAAAGGACATGCATACTTTTTTCCACCAAGCTCTGTAAAATCCTGGTGTGAAGGATTTTATGAAGGTTTTGTTTTGTTTTTGTTTTTCAGGTTTACTGATGTTAGAAGTAGGCGATGGTGACTTTTTTTTTTTTTCGGTAAACATATAGTGAGATGTTTCCCAAATAGACCCCCAGCCCTGCCAGCAGGATAAAATTATGCTTCTGCAGTGTTGTGTAAGAGATGAAAGCAAATTTCTCCTCCAGAATAGACGTTTTCAACCTCCTGCACATTTGGCCACCATTAACTATTAAAAAAAAAAGCATTATGGATATTTGAAAGTCAACGCTCCGGTAATTTATTGTGCTTGCCATTTCACGCATCTCTTTATACAAAGACAATTTGAGCAACTGGCAGAATGAATGCTTGCCCCACCCCCACCCTCCCACCATTCCCCCCCACCCTCACCCCCCCCACCCCACTCCATGAGAGCCTTGGTGTACAGTTACTGTTTGACAAGTCAGGGTGGAGTCTCAGATTATAATTACAGTTTCTCTGTGGAATTCTGTTTTGGACTTTGAAAAATATAAAAATAAGTGAAAAAATTGACACGGAGAGAGGTTAACAAAACGTGTAATTATGATATAAGCACGGGATTAGAGTCATTTCGGCGGAGCATTACAAGCCGTGCACTTTAGGTATTAACTTTTAATAGGCAAAGTTCTCTTTATTGAAGTAGAAACAAGGTTTAGTCATTCTGGGTTTCTTATTCCCTTTGAATATTTCATTTAAAAACAAGCAAATTCACATTTTTCTTGGTGGGGAGGGGGGACTTAGGAAGTGGGATGACGTTTTAAGAGAATATCATAACTGTTGTTTACAATAACAGTCTTGAGTACCAGCAAATGTTTTTTTTTTTTTTTTTGCCGATCATTTTCTACTGCCTGAAATCAAATTAAAAAAAATATATATACAACTCAAGGAACTAGGATGTTCAAGAAAAATACTCTGTAGGGTTAGTTCCTTAGTTTTTTTTTTTTTCTGATGTGGGTGTGGTTGAAAGAAAATCATTGTTCCGGGAACGCTCTGTTTGTCTTTTGCTAAACAAATGTGCAATTTATCCATTCTTTGTTCATTCTCAGATTTATCTGCTAGACCTCTTGTGAAACAGAGACGGGGAAACTGCAGACCATTTACTGCTGGCCCTTGCTTCATGTATCAGAGTATTTATGAGCAAAAGAAAGGAGAAAGGGGGAATGGGTTAGCTGCAGGATCTTCATAAGAATTCTTGAAGGGACTGTTTGCTTTTACTTGTTTCTCATTGTACTGTTGCAAAATCAAGCACGCCAGCCCAGCTGCTGAACAGTTTAATATTCTTATGGCCGTGTCAAAAGGAAGCTGTTTTGATGTATAGGTTTAGGAAGCCGTTAAGGGATCATAGAACTTAATATCTGCAAGACTTGTTAATACAATCTTCGTGTGTCTTCTTTCCACGCTGCCTCCTCTTTCCTACCTGGCTGCCTTTATAAACGTCTATAAGGGTCTGAGGGTCTCCTGGACTTTCTATGGCTTTATAAATATGAAAAGCAGTTCCTCTGGGAATATCTACTTCCAAATTTGGAAATTTGCCCGCATCCAAACAGCGCCAAAATTCTGGTCCAAATGGGTGGTTCTGTCCATAAGCAATGGAGTTTAGCCTAATTTTTGTTTTGGCTTCACCAAAGGTAGTCACATTAGACCAGACCCCAGCTGTGCCTTTGGCCTCCTGGTGTAGAAAGAGTTTAATGAGGGAATGGGGAAGCCAGAGTATTAGGCCAGCAAATGTAAGATTCGGGCTTCTTCCATCTCATGGGTAGGAAGTGGTTATGTGAAAATCACAATAATTTAAATTTTTACAGTGAGCATTACAGGCCCTCAAGTCATACCCTTGGATGATTAACCCAGTGGAATTATTAACCAGAGTAGAGTAATTCTGTCTCATAGGTGGGTGGAGTCTCAGGTTTTACCTGGCCAAAGCTTACTGTCTTCATTAAAGTGAGCTCAGAGCCTCCTCCTGTCACTTCCTATGTCATGGAGACCCATGCCTAGTCACTTTGGTAGCAACGCCAGTTTTGTCACCACTATATTGGGGAATATTCACAAATTGCAACATTGTTTATAGGGTCTTCATGAGGAGCAAAAGTTTCATTATTTAAATTTTTTTCCTAAATTGTAATATTTTGCACTCGGTACTAGAAATAGCATTAAAGCTCTCTCTGTTCTTGAACACACCCACTGTGCCCGGTCCTTTGTGTTTTTGGTGAAAATCTTGTCTCTGTTAGGTTTTTTTAATTTGGTATCTCCTGTGATACCTACCAACAATCACAAAAAAAGTAGCAGAAGCAGATGAACTTAACCCTAGATTTTATTCTAAGCACTAGTAGATTGGAGAAGAGAAATAAATAAACACATTAAAAACACACATATCTGACTCATATATATTTATGTGTATATGTATGTATATATATTAATGACTTTATGTTAATATATGTGCACTTGTATGTTGGTACCATATAATTTAATATAACAACATATGTCATACACAATGTATTATATTACAATATAGTAAGGTATACATGCATAATATACATTTTAAGTACACGGCATATATTATGTATCAGTCATAAATCCATATGTAGCATATAAGTATAAATCATTTAAGTATTATGTATACTACAACTGTGCTTTAACACATGTATTTTAAAACTTTAAGTAAATCACTTAAGTCTATGCAAAAAAAATGAGAGTCAGAATTACTTCCTTAGAAGTGCAGAGTGCAAGAACTAGGCCGAGAGTTTGTTAAAAATATAAAATAAACTCTTGTCTACCAATCTAGGAGAACCTGAGCCAATTATTTTGGCTGGTACCCTGAGATCTTGGACAGTATTTCAAGGACAAC
The DNA here is from genome assembly GCF_018167655.1 of Microtus oregoni. Classification (NCBI taxonomy): domain Eukaryota; kingdom Metazoa; phylum Chordata; class Mammalia; order Rodentia; family Cricetidae; genus Microtus; species Microtus oregoni. The sequence continues at coordinate 5,530,367 of NW_024543066.1, forward strand.
CCTGATCAATGTTGTTCCCAGATACAGTGGGCATCCTTAGGACATCTTTCCTCGTGAACGTGCTTGTGCTGTTTCAGTAATTATGAGAAGAAGTCAGAAACTGTGAGGGGCAGAATAGGTGCTGGGAGCTAGGATGAGGTACAGAAAACAAAGGGGAGGCCATGTTTAGACATTGAAGCTTGCCAGAATGATAACTCTATCCCAAACAGAGAATCATGAAAAATTACTCAGAGTTGGGTGGTGGTGACACATGCCTTTAGCCCCAGCACCTGGGAGGCAGAGGCAGGCAGATCTCTGTGAGATAAAGACCAATCTAGTCTACAGTGTGATTTCCAGGACAGTTGGAACTACACACACACACACAAAGAAACCCTTTCTTGAAAAACAAACAACAGAAAAAGTACTCAAAGAAAACCAGGAGACTGAGGGGTAGAACAGCAGGGAAGTGGACCTTTGACCCAAGAGGCATCTCCCAAGACACCAACTCAGAAGCAACTGTTTCTTCAACTTCCTTCCCCTGGGAAGCACAGTGTCTCCATATTTCTCAAACTGGTATGAGTTTCCGGTCTTCACGGAAAGCCAAAGGCACTCACTATCAGACTAGATTGAGAGACTCATGAGGTATTTACGCAGGGTTTTCTGTCCAGGAAAGTGGAAGGGGGGCTGCACATTCCCAGCCGAGTGAGCTCTGGCAGTTTCTGGTTGTATTCTCTCGAATTCACATCTAACAAATAAGGTGTAGAGACAGAAATCAGGTTTGGTGCCAGTGGTGCGTGGAGGCCACTCCTTGGCACAGCACAAAGATATTGTGGGTTCTGGCAGTGTTTGGTGAGTACTTCCGTTATAATTTCCCAGGCTTTAGTTTATCAGTAACAAATAAATCTATAAATGTAGAGTTTGGACTCTGCGTCTTAGTCTACTGTAGGAATCACAGCGTGTTGTCCTGGCCCACCTGTCTGCATCTCAGGGCTAGTTTTCATTGGTAGACTTCTCTTCCCTATCAGCACACTGCCTTCTAAATGTGCTAGCTGCTAAAGCAGCTGCCCACAAACCAGGCAGGAGTCGGAGAAGGGTAAGGCCCTTTGAAGACATCATGCTAGAAGCAGCTGAGCACCTCTGCTTGTGGAGGAGCCTGCAGCCTGAAGAACTAAGTGAGTGTAATCAGAGCTACAGCTGCTAGCCAGCCTCCTAGCAGCAAAGGTCACGTGCGCACCTTGCCCCAGTCCTGGTTATGTTCCATCGTTACATTCTATCACAATTCATCTCCCACTGGTTACCAGATGGCCACAATAAAGTCAGTATCCCTAACAACTGTTTCATGCAGTTCTCTGCAGTACAGTAAGGGCCCCGAATAGCGCAATGTTTTCCCATTGGACGTACAAAATGACAAGTCTGGGAATGGCTGAGCGGCACGCTGATGGTGTGAGTCAGGAAACCCAAGTTCAGCTTGGCATGGCTGCAGGTAACAGACTACCAAAGGGGTTGCTTGCCATTTCTCAAGCTGGAAACGAACGAAGGATTTCTCTGTGATGAATCTGGGTTATGCAACTATTCCCAAAACATAGTGGGCTAGCACTAGGCATCATGAGCATTTAAGAGGAAGATTTGAGGTATTTTCTGAAAGGATCTGAGTTAAGTTGGTCCTGATGGGACTGTCTCTCGAGGATGTTTGGGGAGCCTGTCAACATGATTCTCTGGGATGTGCCAGGTTACCAGGTGGATATGAGAAACATTAAAAGATGGAGGGTACAGATGTGAGGGGAGGTGGAGAAGATAGTGGTATCAATCAAGTTGGGGGTAACAAGTTGAGGTAACAATTCCTAACAAGTGATCCCCCGAACTGTGTCCTTAGAAACAACGTGGGCATCGTTTCTGCTGTGTTTGCATCCATTTCGGATCAGCCAGGGTCTCTGCTCCATGTTGTTTTAACTCCAAGACCCAGACTGGCAGAGGGTCTGTTGTCTGAGCACTACAGATGGCAAGAACAAAGACGAAGGGACACGGTGGTCCCCGGCGCCTTGGCTCTAAAGCAGACACTACCACTGTCACAAGTCCAGGGCCTCCTGGACTCCCAAGGGTGGGAAATACAGCCTTTCTCTGGGCCCATAAAGAGAACACAGAATGTTTGTTGAGCCCCAGGACAGGTGGCAATGCTCCTTAGATCTATGGACCCTTCTCTAGGATCCAAACATTTTTGTCAACCCCAAGCACACGTGTGTGTGCGCACATATACAAAACGTGCAATCAATCTAAACCGAGCAATAGTTGTTAAAAACTCATCAAAGTTTCCTTATCATGGTGACACCAATGAGAAAAAAAAATACATCGGAATCTCTGGGAGGAGAGTTTTAGTTTGACTGCCCTCAAATAACTGAAGCATTATGTAATATGTATGCCCAAGGGGCCACAAAATAGTTACACTCAGGGTGGCCTCTGGCTTTGAGGATGGGGAGCTGGCTGGGGAGGGGGATTCTGGAAGGTTCTGGCATTGCCAGACCATGGTAAAGACGAGGCCTTTGCTGAAGAAGACATCTCTAGTCCCAACGCAAAAGTGACCATTGAAATTAAGTCACGGCTGTGGAAGCTCCCTTTGTTGGTGGGCAGAGGGTAATGGACATGTTTGCTTTTCTGTCTAGGGGAAGATGAGGAAGAAAGCAATGTGATCGTGCTCAGCTACCCTCAGTACTGCCGGTACCGGTCCATGCTGAAGCGGATCCAGGATAAGCCATCATCCATCCTCACCGACCAGTTTGCATTAGCCCTGGGGGGCATCGCAATGGTCAGCAGAAACCCCCAGATCCTGTACTGCCGGGATACCTTTGATCACCCTACTCTCATAGAGAATGAGAGTATATGTGATGAGTTCGGTGAGTGTTTACCTCTTATTCTACTTGATACTCGTTTTTCAGTTTACACCATGAGCGGTGCTGGGAAGCAGGGCTTGCCTTCACCACCTTACTCCACCCAGACCCCGTGTTATTGCAGTACAAAGCATCCTCACGTTCCCGGTAGTGACCGTTCACCACAGGTGAAAGATGACTGTCTTGTGTTCGCTGTTCAATATATAATTGGAAGGGGCTTGGTGGGTCTCGAAGGTAGACTTCGAGATTGGACGCTTTCATGTTCTTCCTTAGATGGCTTTGGTTATTTAAATATTGGTGCTTAAATTTTCTAATTTTATAAGGTACTACAAGAAGGCATAAATTATAGCTGTTCAATACTATAAGGTAGAGATGAAAGATCGAGGGAATGTTAGATAGGTAGGTACGTACATACATACATATATGCATACATACATACATGCATATATACATATATACATACATGCATGCATAAATACATACATATATGAATTATAGATTGAAATGTAGATGTGCCCTATCCTTTAAATTTTCACACACATGTCCAATCCTGGCCTCACTGACTCACCACGTGTCTTCTCGACAAAGGGCCTGTCAGACACCATATCTGATCTTTGGAGACCTTGCCTCGTGCACTGCCAGGGAAGGCAAGCTAAGACACTGTCTTCATCTATCTTGCCTTCGCCATCCATTGGTTAAAGAAATTGCACCATGCCCATGGCTCTCCATTTATTGGGTGTTCCTATGCATACAGAGGCATGGACGCTCTTTGCTTGTTTTGGAATCACCTTCATAGATGGTATGATGGTACCCTGTTCATTAGGAGAGCCAAGGAGGAAAAGAGATTGAGACATACACGCATACATAGACTTTCTTCAAGCCAGTGCCCTCCCTGATCCTGTCGACTTACATTGTCCCCAAGGATGCCTCATGTGCAGAATAATCTAATCCACGTTGTCCCAATTAGCTCTAAGATTACCCCTCCATGGTTTTACGAGTCTACAGTGGCCTCTCCAATTCGACAGTGTGTGCCTTCGGGAGCTCTTAGGCCGCTACAAAGGATGCGTAAACTGCAGAGGATCAAGGGTGAAGGGATGGGATCTGGTGGCCTGAGGAGGCCAAAAGGGAGAAGTGGGAAGGGGACAACAAGGTCTAAGCTCACCGGAGCCCAAAGATAGTGACTACATGAGAGTGGTGAGTGCATGTCACGTGATGTGTGTGTGCGCATGTGCGTTAGATTTTCCTTCTACATAGAAGTCTATATTGTCATATTTTTATTAGTCAAATAGCTTTTTCATTAAAGTAGAGCAGTGTATCCAATACAATTATCAAATACCCTTTCCTCTCAGATGAGCTTTTGCAGATCCTCCCTCTTCGTTATTAGAGAGAAAAAAAAAGTCACCCACATTCCTTGCTGCCAAGCCCTGTGTCCTACCAGCTGATCAAAAGGTCTCTAAAGTCCTAACACTGAATAAAGCCGAGAGAATGTTTTCCCTACTTAAAAGTATTCGAAGTTAGTCTTTAACAATGTCACATAATGAAAAAAATGTTTTAACCTTTTTGGCTAATTTAGGAATTATTAGTCACTAAGTTTCAAAGCCATTCTGTCTAGAGTTGGAAAATAGAAGTTCCTACCCAACAATGACCAGTGGTTGTTGGCGCATTCCTGGAGGAATTTTAAATGGGCGTGCAAACATGAGCATCTCCGTGAATGGGCTGCTGAGCTTTCTTTTGGCATACCTCACTTTTAATTCTGTCTTTCTTCTCCAGCCTCTGGAAGGAGACAATTTCTCTTGGAATAAAGGCTCTTTAGTGAGCTTCCAGCAGGCGAGTTCAGTCATGAGCTAGCTCACCGTCAGTGCTTAGTTTGGCCCTCAGAGGGTTTACTCATCTGCCAGTAGCTCCAGCTCACATGTAAGCCATGCTGCTCGTCTTGACTCCGTTTGAGTACTTTTCCCCATATGTGGCCCCCACATCTTTAGGTGCTCATCTAAGTTTCCAGACGGCGACTCTTTAACCTTCCCAACTAGTCGTATGTGAAATTGACATGGGTTAGAGCACTTGTTAAAAACGTAGGAGCGGGATTCTCCAATCAACTAACAGTTGATAGAGCATCGATGTAATTAGCAACTATCACTGAACAAACGTTCCTGAGACTGAAGGGCCCCTGTCAGGTCACCCACAGTGCCAGGAGGCTCACAGATGTACTGTCTATACAACATCTATTCTGTGCCGCTTATTCAGTGACTTCAGTGATTGGTCAAATATAATTCAGGTAACAGTATGCTATAAAAATCAGACTTTATTAGCCACACCACCGCGTGGATAAATTGTGGAACCGGATGGCAAAGAATTTACAGTATTTGACAACTCCATCAATTATTTAAATTATTCCAAAATCGCCATAAAAATCCCTCCTTGTTTCTTCTCCAAAGTGCAGTAACTCATTTTCTATGAGCGATGATATTTGGTTTATTAACGAACTGATACGTTGCTTTTCTTCTATGGCATGAGCAACAGAAGGGGTACAGAAAAAAAAGAGAAATAAAATATGGTCCTTGTTTGTTTTGAGGATTAAGAATCTAAATAGGGAAGACAGGATTAACACACCTGGAAGCCTAATTGTGTTACAAAGAAAATCACTGACGGCTCTCACGGGAAACAACTGGATAGGAATTCAGCAGTGGTTTGGGGTAGGACTGGATGCCCGAGACAGCAGTCAGGGTGAAAGGTCAAGGAAAGCCTTGCAATAGCATCAGAACTCGGTCTTTGGTTTTTTTTCTTCTGTGTGTGGCTGCAGGCTTGTATGTGGGGACACACACGCATGTGTGCACACGGAGAAGCGAGCAGACAATCTTGGGCGTCATTTCTGAAACTCCCACCACCTTTTTGTTTGAGACAGGGTCTCTCGTTGGTATGGAATGTTCCCCAGTAGGTTTGGTTAGCTAGGAGACAAGCTCCAGAGATTGTCTTGTCTCTACCTCCCCAGGACCGGGCTTACAAGCATAGGCCTCTATTCTGGGTACTGCATTGCAGCATGCATTTACCAATTGAGCCATCTCTCTAGCCTTTTCTCGGCCTGGTTTTAAAAGATGGAGGTCCATACTTTAGAAACCTGTTAGAAAAAAAAAATATGTAGATTGTTGACAATTCGATCGTCAAGTCTCTATTGGCTGGGGTCCACCATCGCTCTCTTAAATTGTGCTCCTAGTCAACCTTAGGGTGTGTCATAAGAAGACACGACTATGGGAGCTCGTAGCCAGGCTGGGAAGGAGCCAGCCAGTGACTTTGAAGCAGGAATGAGCTCTTTTGGACCGAGATGAGCCCACCTTTTCTCTGGCTCACCAACATGGCTTACGCGTGTGTAACCAAAACACGTCTCTGAAGTGAACCTTCGCTTTGGGGCACAGCCTTCCCCACTACCAGGCAGCTTTGCCCCCTCCACGCTAGTCTAATGCTGTCCACTGAATAACGGCTTTAATTGAACAATAAAAGTAAACCTTTTAAATCTACAACCGGTCCCTATAAATAAATTCTCTGTGGAATTTTTATGAAGCAGCTTAATGAAAAGTTTGATTAGAAACTATTAAAGAAAAATAAAATAGATAAAATTTCATCATTTAATCCAACATTACAGTAGTGTCATTTTGATTTTTATTTACGCTGAGATATTCGGAATCGAGTAAATATATCCTGGTTTTAATTAACTATCCTCCTTACTTGGGAAGGTTATTTTAGGCTTGAAGGGTTTTGATAACATGCCATCTGCTTTCCTCGCTGTGTTATGCAAGCCCCTTCCTTGCTTACAGTGCTGTGTAATGTCTAAACCTATGACTTGAGCAGAAATTGAATCATATTAATGGTAACTGATTGAGGACCTGCGGCCCCCACATCCTGCCCATATTCTTCTCTCTTGTCAGTCACACGGCTCTGCTGGCAATGTGCTTTCTTTGCACGAGATAATTGACGATTTTTTTTTTTAACTAACGCATCGGACTCCCCATTGAAGCATTATGAAAATTCATTGTATGGCACATGCAATTAGGAAATGAAATTTTAATAACAATGAAGGGAGCGTGACGTGAATGACATGTTGTTTTTCTTCATAAAATCCTCGGCCACAAACGTGGTTCCTGCCCCCACTGTCCCGTAGCAATCCTCCCAACACAGACGTTCTCCCAACAGCTCCACTTCCTTCTTGTACCTGGTTATGTAAGGATTTCTGTTTTATAAAACGCACTCTGGCATTTATATTATGTGCACTAGAGAAGAAAACCACACCAGTAAATAGTTTGTCTGTTCTTTGCAGTTAGAACAATAAAAGGTCCACCGCTTAACGCACGGTGTTTACAGTAATATCATACCAATTGATTTCAATTGTGTGGAGTGTTGACAAACTAAATTCAAACAGAGACACATGGGATGCTACAGAGAAATGACTAACTCCAAGGTACTGGCTCCCATCAGAGAAGTGCAAAGGTAGCCTCATTTACATAAACAGTAAGTCTTTAAAAGTAGGTAGGATTGCATGTCTTTAGATGTGGTTCAGTGTGTGTGTGTGTGTGTGTGTGTGTGTGTGTTGAATTGCAGAGGCATAGGAAACAGAAGTCACACTTTTAAGTTTTTTTGGCAGTTGGGGTGTTTGTGTGTTTGCTGACGAGAGAATGGGGCAGAGTAGAGCCTGACTTTGGTCAACCACATGCAAAACAACGAGATGAGATGGGCTGTCATCAGGCATTTGACCCTTAGTAGCCACCATGAGCTCTGGTGTACAGGAACTCGACTGTTTATATACTAAGACACACATTCCACTAGGGATAGGGTGTGGAAAAGGAGTGTAAGATGCAGTCAAGCAGAGTGCCAAAGTCACGTGCAAAGGGGTCGGGTGCAAACCCGGGCTCAATCATCTGATTCTCTAAGGCAGATGCCATGAGGCCCCTTACTGGTTCCATCTGTAAAATCAGCCAAACACAGCCATCTTCTCAGGTTCAGAGTAAGTCAATCCTGTCACTTACACACATACACACACACACACACACACACACACACACACACACACACCAGGAAAGAACTGATTGTTGAGAAATAATAGATAAATACCTTGATAAGAGATAAGAGTGTGGGAACGAGGACCAGTATAAGACTGTATTCGCCTGCTCTGCTGTGTGTGCCTCTGTTGAATTTGGTTTGTTAACACCTCATACATGTAAAATCAACGTGTTTCTATTGGAGACTTGGGTCTTAGTGTGTATTCATAGAAAATCATGGTGTTTGTTGAATCCTAAGGGAACCCCATCCCTAGGCGAACTGGGGGTTTAACCAGAGCCTGAATGGACGTGTAAAGTTGTCCACACATCACAGTGTGTTTGAAAGCCGCTCTTCTGAGTCTGCATTGAACTTTGCCCTTCCCCATTTCCTGTTAGTTGAAATGACGACATTACAGACAAAAGAAGTAAAAGCAAAGGGAAAAGCCAGAACAGAGAAGGGACGAGACCTTGAGTTTTTAACGAAAGGAAATTCAAAACATGCAAAATCATTAATAAAGCATAAAGGAGAGCTGGACGCTGCCTCCTCCCCTCTGAAGATCACGTGCTTGGCTGGAAATGAAGGAAAGGCAGTAGTTGTGTCCAGGATCATGGAAATTTGCGAGTAAATTGTTTTTGTTGTTGTTTTCCTTACCAAAGTGGCTTTCATGGTCGCAGAGGATTCTGATGATCAAATGTCTCTGCTCCTGGCCCCTGTCCACATTGGATTTCACTCTCTTTGGTGGTCACCAGTCTCCCGAAGGAAAATGAAGCGATTCTTTTGTCTTTAATTGAAAGTGAGTGGGAAAAGAGCCATGGGCTGCAGGCATGTTACTGTTTGTGCGGAAGATCTCGGCCAGCAGAAATCTCATGGTGCCCCTGGACGTTTCCTAGAGTCTGTTTGTCCCTCGAGGAGAGTCTAAGCAAGTCGCTCTTGCTTAGCGTGTTTAAGTTCTGATATAACACGGCGAGCCAAACCCACGGAAGTCTGTGGGTAGAGGTGCCTCGGATGTGTGTTGTGTTCCATGTAGCGCATGGGTTCTACCTCCACAGATGGGCTTGAGAGCAAACCACCTTGGTCAGAGGCACTGGAATGAATTCTGGATCCCAGCTCACTTAGGGATTTAGGGAAAGAAATTGTATGTTGCTGCTATGAATTAATTTAGAGTCACAGTCTAAGGAACTTTGAGGATTAGTGCTTTTTTTTTTTTTTTTTTTTTTTTTTGCTTTTGGGAGAACTTGAAAGGATATTTTAAAATAGCTTAGATGCCTTTTTGTAGCTGAGGGGATTCTGGGAGTTAGTAGCCACTGCTGTTGGACTCTCGGGTGTGATGCGTTCACCTCTACCCCAGAAGGAAGACACCATGTCTGTGTTGACTAACCCTTGGCCTGACATTCCATCCAGAAAATGGCTCATTCTCCATTACAAAACCAAGAGCCATATATTCCCCGCTATAACCAGATTTTTTAATTAAAAAAAAAAAACCATTTGGGATGCAGCTTGGTTGGTAGCATACTTGACTAGCATTTGTGGAGCTCTGGGTTCAGTCTCCAGCGGCCCATAGTGGGGGAATGGTGATGCAATCCCTCTCATGCACTTGGAAGGTAGAGGCTTGCGGAGTAGGAGTCCAAGATCATCCTTGGCTGTGGAGCAGTTTTGAAGCCAGCTTAGGAAACACGATACCTTGTTAATTTTACATACACACACACACACACACACACACACACACACACACTATGAAAGAACCAGCTATTGAAAAATAATGGGCAAATATCTTAGTAAAAAGTAAGGCTGTTAGAATGGGATCCAGTATCTTCGCTCTGTTTAAAATTCTTCTTGAGGGACTGGAGAGATGGCTCAGTGGTTAAGAGCACTGTTGCTTTTACAGAGGATTCAGGTTCAGTTCCCTGCACCCAGATGGCAGCTTATCTGTTCCAGGAACACCCAATGCTCCTTTCGGACTCACCTGTAGTACAATTAAATACATACAAGCAAAACATACATACATATAACATTTTAAAAAGTAAATTTTTTTTTTATTAATCTTCCTTTTAATGCATATAGTTTGGGTCTGTGTGTGGGGACATGCCTGTGCATTGGGTGTTTTCAGGGGCCAACTTTGGTCTCTCCCTGACATGGGAACTGAAGTCAGGTCCTCTGAAATGTGCTTTTAACTGCTTCCCAAGGGCACCCCAATAAATAAATCTTAAAGCAAGCAAGTGACAGCAACAGAAACCTTCCTGCTACACGGAGATGCCCTCTGAAGTACTTCCTGTGTCGTGCCAGGGGAAAGAGGTTGACTTAAGTCCCTCTCTTATATCTGAAACCCTTTAGAGACACTTAGATTATAGCTTCCGTGAGTGAAGGACAGTAGGAGCCCATCCGCTCAGTCAGTGTCTACGCCGCACCTCTTGTGATTGCCACCATTATTGTGGGGCCAAGCACAGTTCTGATCCTGGTGAACAATCGAGACAGAATTCCCTGTGTCTCAAATTGCTCCCATTGAAGGGCATGCGGACGGACGAGAATGACAAGATGTAAGACAGTTAGGGACCACACCTCCCAGGAGCAGGCCTCCTCAGATGGCTCTGACGATGAACAAACACTACCAAACTCTATTGTTACTAGAACTTTTTGCCTCTTATATCACCCAACACGACCACAGCCGCACACCAGAGTCACGGTGAAAACACCCACAGGATTGCTTTAACGCTGTGGCAACTGCTTGGGAAAATGAGGTATGAGTTGGTTCTAAAAGCCATTCAACATCTGTTCTGGCCAGAAAGACTTGTTTTGCTGTCCCTTTGGAATGTATTCCCCCAGGCGTCAGAGATCTCATCATTTAGGCCCCAGTCCTGCTGTCTCCTCCCCAGAGAGACAGTATCTGGCCATCCCTCTTCCAGAAGTCCAGCTCAACCTCATCACCCAACATGTTATTATCGTCCCACAACTCATCATTATCTGACATTAACTCCTGTAATTGTTTATTCATGGGTCTACCGGCTCTCTTCCCACTCCCCACACGCACTACCGTCAGCCCTTGGTCACGGAAACAGCACGCTTTCTGTCCTGTCCACAGCTGTGTGCCCAGGGGCTGGGAGAGTAGCTGCATGTGATAGGCACGTGATGGACCCTGATGAAATGGGGGAATGGTGCATAAGCTGCTGCCCTTCCGCATGCGATGAGTAAAGACATCAGCGTATAGCAATGCTACCGAGCCAGAGACTGGGTGGGCCGGGATTTGAACCTAGACCACTTGACTCCAAGCCTGTAGCATTCCCCTTCACATGACTCCTTAGAAAGAATATGTTGACTCCCTGACATTGGTCCAACTAGAAACACATAGCTGGCCATCATCTTTCTAGACAAAGGATTTCCAGTTGTGCCCAAGGGCTCTGATTGAAGAGATGGATATATCTGGGAATAGTTAGAAAAGGAATGCTCTGGAAGGTTCAAAATCCAAAAAGCACTGGCTAGGAATCACAAAACACTGATGCCAACTGCCACCCTCTCCTCTCTGTGACCCCTTGATCACTGCTTAGCCCTCTGCTCTCTGTAACAAATCATCTTGTGTTTTTCTTTCCCCTGCTGAGGTCCTCGCATCCCTTCTCACCTGAGAAGCAGCTAAGGGAGGGCCCTTCAAGAAGTGCAGCATGTTGCAGTATAGAGACTGAAGAGGACCGAGAATAAAAGCCCTGCCTTCTGGATTGGAGATGCAGGCGGCCAGGCTCTTGGGACTTGTCCCCTACACCTCTCTGTAATTTTCTGCTTAGAGAGCCTTGGCTTTCCCAACTTGGCACCCTCCTTTAATGAAAAAATTATAGGCCTAATTTCAAACACTGAAATGTGTGCAAGCTTCTGCCTCTATCACTTCTTTATTCCTGCAGCACATAAATCATTTCCCTTTTTAAAATTAAATTTAGCCTGCCATGATTTGGTAATGGGTCTTTCGAAGGAGGCAGCGTCGCCAGGCTATTGGCACAGGGGAGAGTTGGGCTTGCCTGTTCGGGGAATCTTCTCAGTGGTGACTGGCATGGGCCTCGGCTCCTTCATGTAGGCTTAGTACCCCCTTTAGAAGCTGCATAGAAACACTCTCCATGACAGCTTCTTCTCTGAAGGAATTCTTGCTGCCTAGTGGTCAACTTGGAGGACCGCAGAACAGGTGAGATGGGTGGAAAAAGTCCAGGGCGTTCCCATGGTCCTGGGCGCTCATCCATTGGCTCACTGACCACCAACTGTGTTCCAAGCAGAATTCGGGGTGGTGTTGGGGTACCAGTCTCTATTCTCAAAGCACTTAAAAATTAGACATAGAGCGATGGCCCACTGCAAATGTCGCTTATTGATCCTCTTAGCAGGCTCAGATTCTGCCTCTGAGTGGCCTCCAAGGGGCTGAGCAATTTTCTGGGCTCACAGTCCCAGTACCTACTGAAGAAGTTGTGTTGACTGTTCCCACCCAGCACACAGACTCAGGCCTGTGCACCCTTAAAGCGCACATGCGTGCACAGGCCTTCCAACCCTCAACACACACACACACAAACACAAGTACGTGTGTACACAGAGGCCTGTGGGCACTTTGGCCATAGAACAAGAGGAGCTGAGCATCTCTTACTTTGAGTCACAAAGGAGATCTCATGAGAAAGGGTTGGTAAGTGGGAACTTTGGACCAGGTAGCAGCCCCTGCAGGATATTCTGCTGGGGAAACAGAAGAGGTTATGTCGGGGTTCGCAGATGCCTGAAAGAGGGTCCTGGTGCTGGGGAAGCCTCCCAGGGAGGTGGCTCTCTAGCAGGATTTTGAGGGATTCATGGAGGAAGCCGTTGCAGGTGAAGAACTGGAAAAGGCCCTAGACTTGTAGCACAACCTGTTTCCTCTACTGCCTTTAGCTTTTAGTTGCCAATAAAAGCAGTTCCCAGAAGCAAACTTGTCCCCTTAGTTGATGTCATCTTCCCCTGAGGAAGCATGTGCTCCTCAGTCCTTCTCTCAGAGACCCCACTGTGGTTAAGACCTCAGAAAGGCCTCTTACAACAAAACCTGACTTCCTTCTTATTAAATTGGGTCGTTCCTCCGATCTTTAAGGAAGGGGAGAAGGGAGGCTGCTGGATTAACTGAAGGCTCTCTTGGTGAACTGGCTCTTCAAAGGTGGATTCCAGGCTGGAAGAATGAGTTCAGAGTAGGCATTTTAAACATTGTACTTGATGTCCCTCCCTTGATGCTCAATACGTGTCCAACCTTTTTGGGTTTTTTGTTTTAATTTTGATGGACACCTTGTGCGTGCGTGTGCACAGATGCATCTATGTGAGTGTGAGTGTGCATATGGATGTACATCACATGTGTGTGCGCGTATGTGCACAGGTCAGAGGTGAACCTAAGTTACTGTTCCTCGGGAACTACAAATATTCTTTCTAGAGACCAGGTCTCTTGCTGGCTCATAGGTCTCTCAGATTAGGCTGCGCTGAATAGCTAGCGAACCCCACAGGTCTGCCTGTCTTTACCTCTCTGTCTCTTGGATTATAAATGCATGCCATTATTCCTGGATTCTTACTTGAGTATTGAAGATCAAACAAAGAATGTTCAAGCATCCTCTCCCTGCTGTTAAAAATAAAACACTAAGTACTTATTTGTGGGCAGGCACATGCATGACCCTGCCTGTGAAATCAGGGTCAAAGTGTGAAGGTCAAAGGATGCTTGAAGACCCCTTCCTCTCCTTGTACCATGTAGGTTTCAGAATCAAACTGAGGTTGGTAGCAAACGTCTTTACCGGCTCCCAGAACCATCTCCTTAGACACCTACCTGTAAACACTTGGCCTGTTATTAAAATTATTAGTCTTCTATATATTTTTCATTGGATCATAAGGTCCTTCTTGGGGTAAGAATCAAGCCTATTGGTGTTTGTAATAATGTGTTTATTAAAACAATACAGAAACCACTCCCGGAGTCCAGAAGATTTCAGGCCCCCCATTGTCCTTATCTCCTTTCTTAGATAAGTCAAGTATTTGTTAAACCCACCCCTCCCAACTTTTGCTCCAGGTACAGAATTCTCAAGGGAAAGGGTTGGTTCAAAGAGAACAGGGTTTTCCCCTCAACATTGATTTATCTTTTCAAAGTCCAGCAGTGTTCTTCAGAAGTTGATCAGTGTCTTTCACTGAGGATTGTTCGCTTGCAAGGTTTAGAGACCCTGTAACTTGCCAACCCTAGGAGTGTACTCTTGTCTGCTTTGGCAGGGTGTTGCTGTAGAATCCAGACTAGCCTTGAACTCTTAATTTTCTGGTCTCAGCATCAGAGCTGGGATTATAGGTGTGAGCCACCTTATCTGATTTTAGCCAAACACCACACGCTGCTTAGAGTTTGAGGGCATGCCATGGTCAACACAGTGGTTAACCAGAACTTTCCACTCACCAGATAGGCCCTTTCTCTCATCACCACGGGATAATAAATTAATGAGGAAAAGAAAAGAGAAGAAAACAGCTCATAGACTTTTCAAAAATATTTTTCTCATTATGGAAAGTTATTTCTATTATGAAAAGCACTAGCATAATAATAATAATTTCCAGCCCTCTGTGGACATACACCATATGCTGGGCCCTATGCTAAGCCCTTTCCACACGTCTGATGACCTAATCCTTACAGCTTCACTCTATAGAAACTCCCATTAAATACTTCAAAGGGGAAAACACCAGTTAAGAATAGGTATGTGGTGGTCAGAGTGGAGTCTAGGTCGTTTATGAGGCCTCATAGCACCTATATTCTTATCATTATAAATGTCGTCAATCATCTCACCAATATCTCAGTTCCACTCCCCAAAAGTCATCAATGGTCTTACATAAGCCATCATTTCTACATAGTCTTTTTTTTTTCTTTTTTGGAAGCATTTTCAGTAACTTGAGAACATCCTGAATGTATTTTGTCATCTTTAAAATTTTCCTTATTAGAAAATAGACATTCCCCGTGTTAAACATTTTGTGAATACCATTTTAATGGCTGTTCAGTATTGCATCAAATGAGTTTATCCACATTCACACAATCTTTCTACTTGAAGCTTAGATCCCTTCCTCTGTGGCTTTGGTAGTATTATGACATGTGATGTGCTTTTAATACTGTTGTGAGCATCTTTGAGCACAAAAAAAATGTCAACATTGAGATGGTTTCCCTGGGAGAAATCATAAGGGTTTCTATTATCAGGACTATTTTTTTTTTTTGTAAGTAAAGGCATAGATAGCGGCTACCCAGCTATGGATTGGGGTTCTGTAGGGCTCTAGCCTCAGAGAAGAAAGTGAGTGCAGGTGAAGGAATCCTATCTCCTATAGCAGTAGCTCTCAACCTTCCTAATGCTGTGACCCTTTTTTAATACAGTTCCTCATGTTGTGATGGTCCCCAGCCACAAAATTATTTCCATTGCTACTTTATAACTCGAATTTGCTACTGTTATGAATCACAATGTAAATACCTGTGTGTTCTGAAGGCCTTAGGTGACCCCTGTGAAAGGGTCGTCCAACACCCCCCAAAGGGTCATGACCCACAGGTTAAGAACTGTTGTGCTAGAGAACCCACTGGAGCTGTGATGCCTGAGAATCTGCCTCTGATCTCTCAGGTTTGAATGGGTAAGGTCTTGGTACCAAAATGTTTTATATGTCAAACGGAATATATTTACAATGTATTTGTTGTGAGCAAGTGCTGTTTTGAAAATATGCATTGTGGAATTAACGCATGTGTTTCCTTGCCCACTTAAGTTTTTCATGATGAGAGCAAAAAAAAAAATATTTACTCTCATCAAGTTTCAAAAAATACAATACAGTCTTCATAGTCAGCAAATCTACAGTAGATCTTTCGGACTTCTTCCTCCTGTCCGATCGAAATTCTGTGTGCGTTAACCCACATATCCCAGTCCTTGGTAACCACCACTCTATCCTGCAGGTCTTCTTGTGATCTTGTTAGATCTTACTAATAAGTGATAATGTTCTATGTCTATTTCTCTGCACCTGCCTTAGTTCATTTAGCATAGTATTTCCCAAGCTCATCCGTGTTGCTGCAAATGAGATTTTCTCCGCTTTTAAGGCCAGGTAGTATCCGTGTGTGTGTGTGTGTGTGTGTGTGTGTGTGTGTGTGTGTGTGTACTCATATTGCACTTCCACACTTCTCATTACCGGTCATCGGTTGATTGACATTGGCAGGTGTTTCTTCTGTATTGTATAGAATGCAACAGTAGAGCCAGGAATATGGGTTTCTCTTCAACATGGTGATTGCATTTTCTTTGGATAAACCCTGTCATGGGCTTGATGGACCACATGACCGTTCTATTTTTAACCTTTTGAGGAACCCCCCCATGCGTTTCCCATAACAACTGTACAAACTTACATCCCCTCTGTGACCAATATTTTAGTCACATTCTCTGCCCACTTAAGATTCAGACAGTGCTGTAGCAATGTCCAGAACTGAAGTCCTTCACAGAAGGGACAGAGCCATTACCTCCTTCCTAATTGGCCTATGGTCAATGGCATGGAGGGAGTTCAGTTCTGGCGAGAGCAAACATTGGGTAGAATGTGACTGAAGAAGCTGTAAGGATATGTTCGTTCAGTGACGCCAAGTTCCACTCAAGGGTTTTCCCTTTGCCGAGCCATGACCATGGAAAACTATAAACCATGTTTGTAATTATGAAGAAATTAAGGCTAAAAATACGCAATAGGCCAGAAATGACACTTCTCTGGGTTCTTAGTGTGACCATAGCCAGCAGAGTGTGATCCACTCCCTTCGCTGTTCTGGGTCTCCACATCGAGAAATAAGTGTTGGACACGCTTTTAGAGATTTGGGGGAACCTCGGGTCCCTTTGAGGATCCAGTAGAAGTTTCGAGTCATCTCATAAAAATGTATGTGCAAATGTAATTATTACAATAATGGCTCTGAACAATGTTATTAGCAAAAATTAGCCCAGTGAACAAATGTAGACCATCCTGCGTGTGCCAAAGGAGTGTGTGATACTCCCCGGGTGAGAGGCCTTCCAGGTGATTCTCTGTCTTCACACACTTGTAGGCTATTGGTAAAACAGCAGGCATTTCTAATAATTCTCCATCACATTTCAACATCTTTAGGTACGGCGGTCCGTTTCCTGAGCATTCTGATTAATTAAAATAAAATGATAATGACATTAGCTCCTACCTTTTATTGAGAGTTTTAACACACGTCAGGAACTGAGTTATATGCTTAATATAGTTTGTGTGGTGTCTGCCTGAGGAATGGTGTATGTTAAATTAACTTGAAGCTTAGTGGAGCCAACCTCATATGACCTCTATTGAGCGCCTACTGTGGTCATTACCTCCAGTGATTCTCTCAGCAACCTTAGAGAGAACCAAAGAGACAGCACTGTTGAAGGAAGTCATCCGGCCTGCCAATTAACTAGGTGCTGGGATTCTTGCTACACTATTCTTTCTTGCATTCGGCTAACCATTCTAATTCGTTAAATAGCTGCTTCAAGAATCTGACTCGTGCCCAGCTTATCTGGGAGTTTCGTGAAATAGTAGAAAGCGGTGCTCCCTTATAGGGAAGCCAGGGGTGTTCTTCAAATGCACCTGCATCCCTTTGCTTGTAACTTCAAACATTATCTTTCACCTCCCCTGGTCCAACATCACTTGAGCACCTGCTGGAGGTGAGATGTTAGATTTGGGAAGCTGGCGGGATGGCAGGGCATCTTCTTGTCGCTGAGATTCCTCACCCTGTGTGCCATGGGGTCAGTATAGGGAAACTTTCACTGATGGTCTGCTCCAGCCTGCTGCAGCTTCATATGGAGACCTGAACTACACTTAAGCGCATGTCACTCCAGCGATGATGGCAGATTTAGTGTGGCCCATACCACTGAAAATATTTACTTCCAGTTCCGTTCTGGGGAAAAATTAATAAGCACCAATGAAGCGCTATGGTTCATCCATCCTAACACCTCTTCCTGTAGAGGCATCATTGTTGCAGGCACCATCTGGCTGGTACAATGCAAAGTCCTGCCAAATGGAAGGATGAAACTCATTGGTTGCTGCACCACTGACTCTAGAGACAATGAAAAAAAAAAAATGTGTGCCTCTTGTCATTGAAATTCAGCATCTTGTGGAGTGATGTGTTAGAGGCGTTTAAAGAAAAACACTGTAAATATAGATTATCTCAAAGACAATTTTTCCTAGTCCATAAGTCTATTGGCATTTCACGAAGCCTAGTTCCGGCCATGTGACAGGGCCCAGTGAATTAGAACCACGCTGGAATTTGGCATCTGTCTTCCCAGCGACTGTTACTAATAACATGTAGAAGAAATATTTTGGCATTTTCCCTGATACTATTTTCAACTCCTGTTAGTATAAATATTTAGGGTGTTTTTAGTGCGGTGAATTGTATGGCAGTAATATTGTTAGTCCTTTTATCTCAGGGCTGGACTATTTGAACAGTATGCCTGTTCTTTCAATGTGTTAAGAGGCTACATACAAAAGGCTTTGTGGGAGTTTGGAATGGGAACGCTTCTCAGATGTTGTTTATGGTCAGGTTCTCACCGATCCACGAAGTACACTAATTATATACAAGGCTCTGAGGGGAAAGAGTGAACTCAATATTACAGCAGAAACTTCCTCAAAACAAAGGCAGGACTCCATGTCAAGGGTAGTGGTGATTAACACATTAAACAACGTTGCCTCGTGTGGGTACACACACTGTTTCGTATGTGTGCACACGTGTCTAGAAATCCAGAAACTGCCCAGGGCGTGTGCATTTGCAAAAACAAGGCATGCTATTAAGTTCTTCACCGCCTCCTCCACCACCTCCTTTCAAAAATAGAAACTAAGGGGCTCTGAGTCAGGCTACAGATTATTTGGCTAGTTCAGTTGTAGAATAAGCTATTAATGACACCCAGATGTTGTTTTTGGTGATTGGATGCTTTCGGTTGTGAAATAATATTTTCTTTTGTGTGTGCTCAGAGTGATGTTTCTTGCTGTGCTCTACAACATCTGAATACCAAGTCCAATGGCAGAGGCGTTTGCCTGTCCAATGGCATTGCCGATAAGCGCTTGCTTCATTCTTTATTTTTAGCTCGAACTGCTTTTCCCATATGTCTAAAAATAAGTCTTTGCAAGCTTTGCATTCTGCCGCTCATTGTAATACACAAAATATTTGTACACGGAGCAAAATGCACTGATAATGTTCAAGATGAGCTATTTAAAGAAACGAAGGCTTGTGTGGTAAGAGGAGATAAAATACATTTTTATTTATTAGTGTAAATGTCAGGGAGAGTTATTCGTCTTATTTTGTAATCGTTTTAAAGGAGTGGCCGGGTAGTTTGACCTCTGGGATGATTTAAATAGATCCAATCGGGAGGAAAAGGTTCCGTATCAAAAATAGTGTGCTCTGCTATCTATTGGATATTGTAAGAGATCTTCGGAAGATGGATTCAGTGGGTGGTTATTGGGGACAGAGGCCCCTCTGTGTGCATCACTGAAGCCCCCCAACTTCTCGAAGACCTCTTCTCCAGCCTTTGAGTTTATTCCAGCTCATTAACACCTCTACCCCAAGGCTGGCAGAGAAAAGTAGAGGATGAAAAAAAAAATGAAATCACTTCTGTTGCTCTTAATAGCCCTTGGAAAGGCTAGCTCATGAGTGAGAAAGAAGCCAGCGGAGGGAAGAAGCCATAAGATTTCCTGCTTTCTCTCTTAGCCTCCCCTTCCTTCCTCAGCACAGGTAATCAATATTCGACTGAAAAAACATTTCGATGAACTTAATGCCGGAAGCCCTTGCTGACATAATTGTGTATCATGTCTTCCCCTTACACTCCCAGAGACAGGGTGAGTGCCCGAGAGTTCAATCCTATGACTGAGTGACTCCCTCCTGGGCTATTTTCTCCCTAAGACCTGCTCCTAACCAGGGGCTCCACCCAGCAGGTGACAACTTTGAATCCACCTTCAGACCTAACCACTTCTGTGACAGTTCCGCGGTGTGACCACACCTCCCGGCCTTGAACCTGATGATATTGAGCCTTAACGAACTTGGCTTGGCAGGCTGGGCTGCCCTCGTGTGAACGTGTGAACGTCTTCAAGTGCTACTGTACTTACAGTGAACACTCTGGGCCCAAGGTTGGCTCTTATCAGGACAGGTGCGGGGTTGATAGCACACCTTGGGTTCTATTAAAAGGAACAATGTAGTCATTCTTCTATGCTGGCCGTCTCCAGCCACCCTTGCCGATACAAATTCCTTACAGCGCCCTAGCTATACCAACCTCCAGTTTCAGCTCCAATTTTGGGCCAACCATGCAGCTCAGAGATTTGGGACTTTGTCTTGGAAGCTCCTCCATCCATCAGAATTCCAAATTGACATTGTTAAGGTCCCCAGAGGTGTGGAGGCTCTGGATTCAGCAATTATTGTGAATAAAAGTCTTGCAGCTAGCGAGGGTGAATGCCAGAATTCCAGCTACTAACACAATGGAAAGGGGAAGTGGTTTATGTTAGATTATGGTCATACTCTTCTGATTAAACCCACTCAAAAAAAAAAAATAAAGACAGCACTGTAATATTTTCCAATGACTGTTTATCATGAATTACGTCAGCCTTCGTTTAAGTTGCTGTTATTTCTTCCTAATGCTTCTCTGGTGCCCTGGCAGCCTCAGGACTATGAAATAAGCTTTCACAATCTCTGTACAATAGTAAAGAACGTAGCGTGGGTTTTTTTTTTTTGGTTGTTGTTGTTGTTGTTAATGATTATCAACCTCCTTTAACTTTTTACAAAGTGACATAAAATATTGTTGAGGTATTTATGGCTCCAACTACTTTTACACGGATCTCTTTTGCTTCTGGCTAGTTCTTAACTAAAGCGATCATTGCGGTTATCAGGCTGCCGGCGATATTATGTCAGAACTAGTTTGAGACTATTATTATGTACCACATGTCAGTACTTGAGGCTGCCTTTCCGAAAAAAAAAAAAAAAGCTTAATTTTCACTTATGCTCTTTTAGGGATTGGTGATTTATAAGCTAACTGGAGTTCCATCCGAGGTGTTCCCATCATTTGGGAGCCTGTCTCAAGCCTCCCGCCATCCACATTTAGTCTCTTGACCCCTCCAAATCAAATGTTGGCAATGGTTGAATTTGTTTCTGGGGAGCCACAGAATTAGCTGGGACTGGTTAATGGCCCATAGCTGGGCTAGTTCTGAGTGCCCCCTTGTGTGTGTTTTTTCTGGGTAGATTTCCTAAGCATTGGGACCAATGGTTATGAATCCCTCCATGAGGGGACAGTGCCAACTCATAGATGACCCTAACTCAAGTACTCAAAAAGGTTACCCCAGCTTTCTGAAGACAATCTTTGGGTGAAGGATGGTACGTGGAGAAAGGCTGAGGACCACATTAGAGTTTCCAAAAAGCTGCCCTTCCAAGCAAACTTTCAATTAGTGTGTTGCTCTGCTGAGCTCCAAACACTCTGTATTTCCCCCTCTTTGCGTATTTAAAGCAAGAAAGGAAGGGCGTGCCTGAATATTTTACAAAGAATGAAAACACTTTAATGACTCATGTGGACAATTACTGATTTTCTTAACATATAATTTCTTAATTACTGTCAACCAAAATAATTTGCATGATAATATCCTCGAGCACCTCCTCCCCCTCCATGGTATTTCAGAGCGCTAGCTTTGGGCCTGTTAGATCAATAATGGGGGGAATTTAACTCTTTCCTCTGAGTGGATTGACAGGATGCTGACAGGCTGGTCCTTACCATAATCACCTCCGACACAATGGGCAGAAAAATCTAGCTCTCCAGAAAAACAAACAGTTCTGGAAAGAGCTTGAGGCATTTTCTTTAGCTTGAATTCAAGGAGGAAATTGTGACTTTTGTGAAACTTGCATAAATTTACATGTATCCTGTCAGGGTTTTAAAATTAGACAACATGCCTGAATGCCCTGGAAATGAGTCTGCCATCCAGATTTAGAGAGCTTTTAGCTTTTTTAATTAAAGACATTTCACAAGCCAACACCAGAGGAGAAGAGAATTAAGCATTACATAAGAACACAGCAAAGTTGGGAGATTTAATGAGGGAATATTATGGATTTATGAAGGAGATAAAAGGTGTGAAAGGAACAGTTATGGGGAATTTTCTGAAATTTTTTTTAAGTGTTAGGGAAAAAAAAAAATAAAATCAGAGATGCAAAATGGCCAAGCTGCCATTTGCTGAAGCCCTCATTCTGGAACGGGTTCAAAGCTCACAGAACTGAATGCGGGGTTGTGATGTTCGCTAATGAGCACTCGTGGTACCAAGCTGGGATCATGGGTTTCTCACATATATATATATATATATATTCACATGCATATATTTGTATATGTATATGAAACTCATATATATATACGTATATAACTATATATATATACATATATATGATTCAGAAGATAGAAGACAAGACTCATTACCACAGAACATTATGAGAAAGCCCCAAACAATCATCGTAATAACGACACCATATCCCACAAACCTCCTCTCTGGGTGCCCTAATAGCTGCTGATAATGAAATATTGTTATTGAACATGCTAAACCATTGAGAGGAGCTTAGACTAAATACTGTCAGTTCGTGTTTGTTTTCCTAGCGTGTTCCTCATTTATTGAGAAATTTGGAATATTAAGCATCTGGGGATAGCTTGGTGCACACAGACCTGTCTTTAAAAATGTGTATATTTCAGAATTTCTTTAGTGCTCGTATTTAGGAATCTGGGAAAAACGGTAAACACGATGGAGAATCTATGTAACATTTGAATATGAAAGAGAAAGTCGGGCGTAATTGAAAACGCAAATTTCATTTTCTATAAATATTACTCTGTCAGAAGGGAAGGCTTCTGGAGTTAGAGAAATCCAGGTTATGATCAGGGCTGTTAACTGAGAAGTAGCCCCCCATGTCTTGCACCAAATGTATGAACCAGAAAAGCCCCATTCTGGCCCCTTCTGGGTATGGGATGGAATGTTTATGTCTTTAAAAATAGAGAGAGGGCTGGTTTATTTCAGCCCTTTACGATATGGTTGGAGTTGCACATGCAAATTGCACAGATAAATGGGAACATAGCCTGTGGCTCACACACTGCGGCGTTATTGGCCTCTGGTTCGAGCCAACAACTCATCTATATCTTTTAAAGACTTATTCTTTACTATTTGTGCGTGGATGTGCATGTCTGTGTGTTTGCCATGTGGATATGGATGTCTGTAGAGGCCAGAAGAGGGCATCAGATCTCCAGGAGCTAGAATCCCCGACGGCTCGCAGCTGCCCAGTGTGGGTGCTAGAAACTAAACTAGGGTCCTCTGCAAGTGTCCTTAGCTGCTGAGCCACCTCTCCGTGCCCTAGCCTGTATACTTTCTAGCATTCAGCCTCTAAGACACCAATCCCACCAACATAATTCTTGCTATTTGGGAGGGAGTGCAATGTGGGAATCAGAAGGGCAAAGTCATGCATGGGCCACTAACACCCTGTCCTGGGAAAGTAAAAGAAAGACCGGGATGGTCCAGCCCTTTCAGTTCTAATTTTATATTGCTTGGCCATTTTGGCAGCACTCAGACCCCAGGCTACCTATAGCCTCACAATCCACGTTGATTTGTTCTCTGTGATGCGGCAGAGCTTTGCAGCATAGACCAGGCTAGACTACAGAAGTGGTTAGATCCTGCAGTCCAGGCATGCTCAAGATCTGAAGACCCTGACTGGAAGAGCAGCCCTCTCCTGCATGGCGGTTCTGGTCCATGTTGGTGGCCTGAAGTTGTGGCATTTTTTTTTCCTTCTTTCTAAAATTACAATACAATGATATCATTTTCCTTTCTGTTTCCTTCCTCCAATTCCTCACATGTACCCCCCCCCCCCACACACACACATCTATGACTCTTTCTCAAATTCATGGCCTCTTGTCTCTTTTTCTGTAATTGTTATGGCATGTTAACATGGAAGGTGAGGCATGCTGGACCCAATCCCAAACGAAGAACTCCAAGTGCCTAAGGGATGCTGAGCATGGAAGAATTCGGCCTTCCCCTGGATAAGAGCACCCCAGTTGGCCATTTGATATCAAGTGGTCAGGCCTGAAATTGTACACATATTTTATTTCTTAATTTATTATTGTTGGAAGGGGCATGTGAGTGCCATGCGTGGTACATAGGTGGAGGCCAAGCCCGGCTTTGTGGGGTTGGCTCCCTCCTTCCAATGGGTTTTGGGGATCCGAGTCAGGTCAAGATCAGATCATCAGGCTTGAATGGCAGGCACCATCACTCCCTGCTGGCCCACAGCACCATCTTGAGCCCCAGGCCTCTGTGCTTATGAGGCTGATGTCTGTCTTCACGTGCACATGCATGCACAGAGGATGGGGACCAAGGGAACTGAAGTAACAGGAAAGAGCAGGAGTGTACTTTCTGGCAAGGAAACTGACAGAAACATAAACTATACGCAACTTGTTTAAAAGGACAAGCCTTGCATATATAACCCATATGGATCTGAATCTACAGTTTGGAGGGTCAGTTTGTTCAGTAACCCATGGAGCCAATGTTACCCCATTTATTTATTTATTCATTCATTCATTCATTCATCTATTTATTTATTATTTGTTTATTTATTTTTGCATCTTTATGCAAGGAATTCTAGAGCAAGAAAATACTAGAAACAAGTCAAAAGAACAAACTTCTGATCCTCTCTCTACTGTGGGCTTCCATGTCCAAGGGCCCATCTCCCGTCTCTTGGCTGTACACGCAGTGTGGCAGAAACACCCAGTGGTGGCAATAGGTCCTTCAGAAAATGGCATGTCATACCTCTGGATGGGACAGTGCTCACCCGTCCAGTAAAGTAACATTGTTCTTTGGACAGCTCCGTGGTTCTCCACCTTCCTAACTCTGCGGCCCTTCAGTATAGTTCCTCATGTTGGGGGAGGACCCCCCAGCATAAAGTTATATGTGTTACTACTTAACTGTAATTTTGCTACTCTGATGAAGCATAAAGTAAGTGTTTTTTTGGAGGGAGAGGCTTGTCAAAAGGGTACAAACCCACAGGTTGAGAACCACTGGAATAATCCCTGTGAGCCAAGAATCAGACATTTGAAAGTAACAAGCTTTCACTAGTATGTCGGCATTCAGACTTCCACGACTTCGATCCTTAACTTTAAGCCTGGCGAGCCATTCCTGCTATTACTTCCGGCAATCACCATCCATAGCATGTAATTTATATGCCCTAAAAGGACACTTGCATGCATGCATGTGTGACATCAGGCCCTCTTCACTCCCCTCATACAAAAAAAAAAGTGTGCTTAGTCACACATGGGACCAGCTACTGCCACATGTTGAGTCATGTTCTTAGACATAAGGAAGAATAATGCACTGCCAAATTGAAAAAGTCGTTCAGTCTAAAGTGGGTTTGAAAAAGGTACCCAGGCCAGGGATTTAAAGCAGATGGTCAAGTCTGGAACAAGAGACTCTTGGCCACATCCAGAACCAAAAAGTAAGAGGAAATAAAAGCTAGACATTGGCCACCCTGAAGAGGACAGGCAGGGACATGGGGGTCAGCCAATTTCCAGAAGCCTTATCTGTATAATTAAGAAGGTTAAGTCTCTGGACCAAGTTAAGTTTATTTCTGGTCTTCCATCACAGCCACAGATATTTAACAAACATAGGCTGTCCCCTGAATGATGCCTTAGACACATTAGCTAGGGAGGCTAAGTGACCTCTGAGCTGGTTCCTGAAATAGATTTTGTGTGATGATGACACCGTGCAACGTACCAACAATGACAACCGCTGTCCACAGTAGTTAGGGCAGCTTCCCAGACGTTCTTAGCTTCAAGGAGGACCATGAAGACTAAGGAGCCCTCACACTAAGTAGGTGCTTTTTGTTGTGAGTAACTTTACCCCTGACAAGACTTCCTCAGGGAAGTGCCCTTCATCCTCATGGGCTATGAAATAATAGAGCTCTGGGTAAAAGGTTCCTCCCATCACAGCAGTCAAAACATTGGTGAGGGATTATGAAGCTTTGTGGGTAGTTTTCACACCAGTTCCTGTTCACATTATCACAGCAGCATCTAACTGGTGAGCGTGATCTTGCTGGCTCCTCTAAGAGTCTCCGAATGGTAGGAGGGAAAAACCAAGAGCCCACTATGGTTGGACGGGTCAACTGTGGCTGGGACTCATGGAATGCAATCCGATGGAAGAGTCTGGAACACACCAATACTGACTTGGACCACTGGCACCCTTCAAGATTTGTAATAGGATGCTGAGTGTCCCAGCCTTCACATGCCTTTAGGAGCCAAGTCTTATCTGCACGGCATCTGGTGGACTCACCTTAGACAGAGAGGCTACCTGTTTCTGTGACTCCCCTCAAGCTTCGCTAGCATTTGCTCCCTTCCTTGTTTGTGCTGCCATCTCTAAGTTGTCAAACTTTTTTGAATTTTCTTATCTTTCACAAAAGAGTAGCACCACCTGCTTCCCGTGGTTGTGGTAGGGTCGGCCAGGATTGTATCATGCGTGGGAAACCCTTCACTGAGCCCCCTCGCGTCCTCTGGTCTTTGAAACGAGAAAGTAGCATTTATGTTCCACATAAGAAAGACGAGGCTGGTGCTGCACCCTCTCCCATTCCCACCCCTTTAGACTCTAAAGTTTAGAGTCTTAGAGAAACCCAAGAGAATACTTAGCGTCTTAAAAAGACAGGGAAGACACCGACTTAAGTGCCTACCTGACTGCATGACACTTCACTTTTGAGCCTCGTCCTTCTTAGTATTCAAGTTAGGATAATGATCCTCTCAGCATAGAATCTCCCACCCATTCATCCAAGTCTGTATGCTTCTTCCTGTCCAAGTTACCACTCATCAATTCAACCAACATGTAAGGAGAACCTAGTATACACCAGGACCGCCCTTGATTCAACCTTATTTAATCCAACAGGCCTAAAACCCCAGATTTATGAATTGTAGACAACAAGGGTGTGCAGAGAAAGCAAGTCAACACACAGATGTGTGTGTGTGTGTGTATGTGTGTGCACATGCGTACATGTTTCTATGTGTGCATGTGGGTGGGTTGGCGTGTACATATAAATGAGCATGTGCAGATGAGTGTGTGGTGTGTGTGGTGTGCTCAGGAGGCAAAAGGTTGAAACAGAGAGCACACCTGATGCCCCATCTGGCTAAACCACCACCTGTTGTCTCTGTGGCAAGAGTCACGCATGCTCTGTGCCTGGTGCTTAAATGGTGACACCCCCCACACACACACTCCTTTTTGCCTGAGACTTAGTTCAGAAAGCAGGGTGGAAGGAGCCTTTCTGTTGGGTTTATATTAGCAATTACAAGCTGATAAGGGCAGGCCATTCATCAAGTGCCCATACCTCCGGACTTTTATCTCTTTGGGTCAAATGTTTCCTGATTGATATTGGCTCCCATATCTTAAGCAGCTCTGAACAGATAAGAGGCTAGAGAAAAAATTCCTTTGAAGGAGATTTGACAAAATTATATTTTTTGACTTTCCCCCCTTTGAGAGTGAGATTAACGTCCCATTGTTCTTATTAAAGATTACAAAAGCTACCAGACCATTGAATTGAAGAAAAATCTAGAAGAGCTTCCACGGGTAGATATTGACTCTGTCCCCAGATGCATGCAAATGAACACCCACAGTACATTGCATGCCTTGACCTGAGATTGCTCGGACAGAACTTTGAAAGTCTTGAGCATGGCCCTGTCCCAAGACACTGAAGAATACACAGTGCCTAAAGACCAGGCAAGCTTTTGGTGTACAGAAAGATCCTGCTGCAAACTGCCCTGGCAGCAGTGTTTTAAAGGGCAGGAAGACAGGTTTGGGCACCTAAGATAACAGCTTTCCATTGAAGTGACCACAGCACGGTGATGAATCAAGTATTAGCTTAGAAAGTGTTTAATTTCATTCTGAACAATAGTGTATGCAGATCAACTAAATGGGCAATACAGTGGCCGGTCACATAAAATTATATTTAATAAAATGTGTCATCTAAGGAGAGAAACACAAACAGTTCTCTCAACTTTACATCTCGTGATTCATTCCCGCTGTGTTTTTCCGTCAGCCAATCTCATGGTCAAGAGACCATTTATCACCCTGGTTGAATTCAGAGACATCGTCCTGGGCTGATTCACATGACTGTCTTTAAAGAGAGTTTGATATGGGGAGATGAGGGGTCATTTTTCTAATGGCTTCTGAGGGAAGGTGGTTCAGATTTGCCCACCTTCCTTCCTTCATTAGCCATTTCTCTACAAGTTTGGCCGTTAGCACTCGAGTTAGGGTTCTGCTGTTCAGCCCCATTTGTTGCCTGTTGCCTAAAACGAGCTAGGTGACCTGCACTGCTGTGTCTCCCGCAAGAGCAGCCGGATATTACAACACAGGAGTAATTAAAAGAACATACCAAAGCCAGATGTCTCTGGAGCATGCCACTGCACGTTGCAAAGCCGAGGAGCCACACCATAGCTCCTGTATTTACACCAAAGCCTTGAAGTTGTCTGTGTCTAACGAAACAAGCCATCTCACGCAGGCTGACCCCAGGCCAGTGGAGCCAGAGCTCGGGGAAGCTGATTTGCATTTAAATGGCAGCTTGGAAAAGTAGTCGAAGATATTTGATAAATATATTCCAAAATGGCATTCATTAAATGAAAGCCCAAGATGGATATTTGCATCTGGGGAAGCCTCGCAAACTCTCCTGTGTTCCTCGGAATGGTTTGAGGAGGAAATAGCCGAGTCACGAGAAGCTGGCGACTTAATAAGGTCCCCCCTTGTACCTCTCTCCACTGCTTCAGAGGGGTTCAGAACCAACTGATTGGGGTACCTCCTCCTGAGCACTTCTCCCCATTCCCTGACCGGGCCTATGGACCACCTGGCCAGACAGAACTCCAAAAAGCGTGGCCCCAAGGTCTTCTTGTCCCTCGTAGATTGGGACCTGTGGATCTTTTGGTGCTCGGGTTTTCTGTGTTACCTGTGAGCAAATATAGGTGAACAGGACAGTTTGTCTATCCATTTACACATGTCCAGTTGACATTTGTTGCTTAACAGCTGTGTCATTGTGTGGAAGGAAACCCACACAAGGAAATACGGACCGCGCAATAAGGAATGCAACACTGTGTTACCCCAGGCACTCGCGTTCCGGGGTGGGGACACCTAAATTACAGTGATAATGGAGAACAAATACTGTCATGGAGCTAAGAGAACCCTTGCTGTCAGGTCTGGTAGACAGAGAATAGAGTTTTAATTTTTCTTTATTAACCCCCCAAATATTTTACTGGAACTCACGTAACAGGGCCCGGCCCATGTCGCCAGTGACTAATGAATTAATCCCACTCTCCCCTTCAGCTGTGTGGGATTGTCAGTTGAGTCAGGCTTTAAAAATGGGACTTGGGGAGATTTGCTCGAGATCTGTTGACTAACATCAATTAAACCCCAGAACATCACACACAAATTGAAGATGTCTTATTCACTCCTCTTAAAGACCCAAAGACGCACCTAGCCAATAACCTGTTCCATGTCCTTAATAAAGAACAGGCTAATTAAAACTTGTTTGCTGCCTGAAAAGGAATAAATGAAGAATCATCTATTAAAATCAGCAACTTCCTTTGACAGAAGGAGTTGAATGTGGGCAAAGGCAGGCGGGGCCGGGGGGGTGGGGCAGAGATAGGAAAGAAATAATTGTGAGCTCTTTGTCATCTAAGATGAGGCATACAAATGAAGGGTTGTGTCACCCTGACAAGGCACAGGAGGATGGAGATTCCGGGCAGGGTTTAGCATCCATAGTACAGAGGCGAAAAGGAATAGTCTGCGTGTTATGTTTTAAATCTGGAATGCCCCTGGATTTAGACTGACTGCTCCCACCTAGTGGCGCTATTCTGGGAGGGCTGTGGAGCCCCTAGGAGGCGGGGCCTAGCTGGCAGAAACTGGGGGTGTGTCTTTAAAGGCTACCTCTGGCTGGCTCTGGTTTTGCTCTCTGCTTCCTGATTTGTCATAAGGTGAATCCTCCAGTCACACAATCCGGCCACCAGGGGCTGACCTGCTTCACAGTGATGATGGCCTGAGTCCTGAAACTGAGAACCGAGTAATAATCACCTCCTCCCAAAGTAGCTAAGGCACTGACTTTCTTCCTCTCTCTGCCTCTACCAAGCTGTTCGCTGCTCACCTCGCCGCCACATCTGGGCCCAAACCGTGTGCCACGGTCTTGAATTTTCCTTCCGTAGGCCTTTGAGCCGAGGCATCTGGCTAGGTGATGCCTTTGTCTCACAGTAAGAAGACAGGGGTGGTTTAGAGTCTGTAAAACCTGGAAATTCAGGACTTCCATGACGTCCTGGAATGTATAGTGCCCTCCGCTGAGGCAAAACCTCGGCATGCATGCTTTTGGTGAGCCCTCGGGCTAAGAACTTCTCCTTCCCTCATGCAGACCTCAGTTGAAGCACCACTCTTCACAGATATCTTTCCCGATGGTTCCGTGAGATCTGAGCCCTGGTGGCACTCCCAAAGTCCTTACTTTTTCCTTTATACCACTTATGACTTTCTCATGACATATTGAAATCACCATGTCCCCTGTGTGCAGCTCACTAATCCAAGGTAACCGTGAGTAAGCTGGGCGTATTCTGTCTTTTTTGGAATACTACTTGATAGTGTCCCTTGAGCAGCCTTACACGGAATGCCAGCTCCCATGGCATTCTGCTTTAGATAAACCCCGGCTTGCTTGCAGATCAAGGCTGGTTGCTGTGGGGCGTCAAGAAGCACAGAGCCAGGGCTGGGGGTCCGGGGCTGCACACCTTTAACTTGAGCATTTATGAGGTAGAGGCAGGAGGATCTCTTTAAGTCTGAGGTGAGTTCCAGGGTAGCTAGGGCTCCGTAGGGAACCCCTGTCTCAACAACAGAAAAGAGAAAAGGGGAACCCCACGGAGTGTGGGTCTGGGGTGCCTTGTTCACCAACTGTTGCCTGTGGGCTCCTAATGTCTCTGTGTCTCCGATTTCCCTTTTTAACATAGTTAATAACGGCACTACCTAGCTCAAGAGGGTACTACATGAGGACTTGATGATGGCAAGCTGCCTAGCATCAGACACCTGCAGAGGATTGCAATATCGCCCCAGACGGATCGGCAAACCTGCTCATAGGACTGCCTGGCATGGCAGGAGGTGCACAGAGGACTAGCTAGGGTCTGTCTGTCTGTCCAGAATATCCCCAGCTATGACGCTCTAGCCACCATTTTTTTCTCTTCCTCCCTCCCACCTCCCTAACCCTTGCGCGCATCACAAAACTGCTATCCATTCCAGGGAACCCACGGGCCTCTCCCACTTGTCTCTGTGGCTGTCCCAAGCAATGATGATTTGACTGAGGACCTTACTTGTTTATGAATTTGTTTAAGCATTTTCTCCCCCTGGTTAACTTACAGCCTCTTTGGGGTGTGTCAGGCTTAATTATCCTTGGTATTTTTACAACTTGATTTCTGAGGGAAGGCACAGCTAAGACAAAAGTAGTCAAGATACAGTGCATGTGTAAGGTCTGAGGAGTGGGAGTCAGGAAAGCAGCAAGAATAGTGGCTAGTGATTACGTGTGTGACGCTAATCGGAGCCCTGAAGCGCGTGCGCGCGCGCACACACACACACACAAAACACACGCGCGCACACACACACACACACGCACGCACACACACACACACAAACACACACGCGCACACGCGCGCGCACACACACACACAAACACACACGCGCACATGCGCGCGCACACACACACAAACACACACGCGCGCACACACACACACACACGCACACACACACGCACACAAATGCATTGTCCTTATGAGCCACACAGTGGAAAGGGTATGAGGTTACTCCTCCCTGGCTCTGTCCATGGCTCTCCACTTAATATTAACAGACAACCAAGATTTCCTTGCCACGGAATCTAGCTTTCTTTAGTTTTAAATGTTTGCCTTTGATTTATGGAAGGCTTTGTGGCCAGTCATGACGTTGGAATGTCAAAAAGAAAGTCGGGGGGGGGGGGCGGCGGGGGACATGCTATAAAATGAAATGTACGTTTACTGGTAAGAAACGAAGAACATTTGGCATCAGCGGAAAAGCCGAGCCTTTGATGTGGAAAGCAAAAAAAAAGTTCTTTTTGTTTCCATTTGGGTTAGAGAAAGAGATGATCGTTCTGTGATAAGTTCAGTGGGTCCCGAAGCTCAGTGTAATAATTGATGAGCCACGAGCTGTCCTGCCCCGAGGACACGCGACTATGAAACACACATGTGCGGACGAGCAAGGAGGAAAGAGAGGCGCCACATGGCAGGAAGAGCAGAAGGGGTTGAATGAGAAGGGTTCCTCTGACTTTGTTTGTGAGGCTTTGTTATGTAACAAGGCTACTTACATGTGTGAGTGGGGGTGCCAAGGAGGGACAGCTAGAAACACAGCAGCGGAAGAGAACACTAATTTTTATTTTTATTTTATTTATTTATTTATTTTTGTGATTTCTCTTATCCAGTGACATACAGAAGCCATCAGTCTGTTTGTTACCCTGTTCTGGGCAGGGACCGAAGAAGTAAATTTCCTACCTTGAGTGTGGTAGAGTCCTCTGTTTTAAACAATGTCTCCCCGTTTTGTTTTGCCTTGTTTTAATGTTCACCCAATTAATGGCCCTCTCATGTATTCAACAATAGTTGCCTAGCAACCATCAAGCAGTCTATCTAGAAGGCAAAGGGTCTAAAATTGAATGAAGAGCGAATATGGCTCAAGCTGTAGCAGAAATGAGCGGGTTTCTGATACCACTTTCAAAGCACAGCCCCTCCCCCAGCAGCCAAGCAAGGGGCCATCTGCTCCGGGAACCATAGAGACACACGCACAAATGTCCTATATATCTTGGACCCTTGCAGAGAGGAAAACACACACGACCAGAAGGATCTCTGTGTGTCACTGGACTGATTTTTCTTCCCTTCAAGCAATCTGCCTGTGCATTCCCTCATGGATATGCGTCTGTGTTGTTAATACTGTCACCTTGATGGGATCTAGAGACACCTAGGAGACAAACGTGATGATATTCCTGTCAGGGTAGTTGAGGTGGAATGGCCCACATTAAATGCGGTTCCATCATTCCATGGTCTGGAGTCCTGAACTGCAGACAAGGGAGAATTTTCTCTCTCTGCTTCCTGACTGAGGACACAAAGCGATTGGCTGCCTGACTCTCTTACCACCTTGACTGAATGTACCCTCCTTCTGTGAGTGGATGTAAACCTTTTCTTGCTTCCTTAATATACTTTTGTCAGGTATTTCGTTCCAGCAAGGGGAGAAGTCACTAACAGAGGAGCTAGTATGGTATTCTAGAAATCTCCTAAGATTGATTAGGCAGTTTCTCTGGGAGCTTGGTTTAGGATCTTGCAACCTTGAGCTCACTAGGAAAAAAAAAAAAAACTTAAGTTAATCAAAATGGGAAAATATCTGCTTGTCTGGGCGCTCTCATAGCCATATCTTCATCAGCAGCCATCAACTCTGGTGAGCAACCTCCGGTGAGCAAAGATACTGGACAGAAGAGGAGCCGAAGGAGGAAGAGGGAGGAGGGAGGAGGAGGGGAAGGATGCCTGTCCTCAAGCCTGAAGACCTAAGTTTGGGAACCCACATAGTAGAAGAGGAGAACTGATCCCCACAGGTTATCTGATCTCTATAGGTGCTGTAGCATGTGAGCCCACCCCCAATAAAAAGTAGGTGTAATTTTTAAAAAATTCTAAAAGAATATGAGCCCAGAATAACAAATTTGTGAGTCTTTAAGAAAAGCCAGACTAGCTGGGCAGTGGTGGTGCATGCCTTTTAATATGCAGCAGGCCAATCTCTGAGTTTGAGGCCAGTCTGATCTACAGAATGAGTTCCAGGACAGACAGAACGGTTACATAGAGAAACCTTGTCTCTAAAATCCAATAAAAAAAGAAAAGAAAAACCAAATTAATCTT
The DNA here is from genome assembly GCF_018167655.1 of Microtus oregoni. Taxonomy (NCBI): domain Eukaryota; kingdom Metazoa; phylum Chordata; class Mammalia; order Rodentia; family Cricetidae; genus Microtus; species Microtus oregoni. The sequence goes on from NW_024543066.1 coordinate 5,564,148, forward strand.
ATAGTTTTCAGTTATCATTGGCAATGTGTGTGTGTGTGTGTGTGTGTGTGTGTGTGTGTGTGTGTGTGTAGGCCTAAGGTGCTTTCCTCTCAACCTTGATTTTAATTAGCCTGGCTGCCTTAGCTTCAGAGATCTGTCTGTCTCCAGCCACCTCACCGCCCAGCACCATGGTTACAGATGTGACCCTCAATACTCAATACAGATGTGAGCCCAGCTTTCACATGGATGCTGGGAAATGCACTCAGCTTTCATGCTTGTATGGCAAGCACTTTAACAACTGAACTACTCCCCCAGCCCTTCAACTGACATTCTGTGTTTAACTGTGCCAAATGAATAAGCCGACTAGACCTACTTGGTCCATAAATCCCCTTCTTGTCTAATGAGGTTGTCTTTTCCACATATCAGAACTGAGGCCTGGTGAGTAGGGAATACTTAGCCAAAATCAATGAAAAAAAAAGCAAGGACTTAACGTCAAGAACTACAGTATGTTCTTTTATCACCAGCTGTAATAGCACAGTCGGCTATTGGCTGACATTCCAGCAGACAGCGATTCACTGAAAACTGGGACTAAGAAACAGAGTTGAACCTTGGGTTGGTGAGCAGAATTAAAGGCCCTTGCGCCTTTTCTGCCCTGTGACTTGTCTTGACTTGTAAAGAGGTTGGTTCTGTTCTCCTCTTTTGCCACACACAAGCTAATGATCCGAATAATAGGAATGTTCCAGAGAAAGATCCCAGAGAACTTTGACCCTTAACCGAAGCTCAGCCTTCCTGAATGATCTGCAAATCACTAACACTGCTGCAGCCAACAGGTTGTCTCTCTTCGCTGCTCACTCTATTCAAGCATGTTAGATTTGTTGTCTATTTATCCTGACATGCACAGAACCTTCTGCATTGGGATTCTAGACGTAGGGGATTCCTCCCCAATGTAGACTTCTTTGGGCCATGTTTACCTATGTGGCCCTTCTTTTTCCTCACCAGATGCACATGCTCATCTTTTATCAACCCAGTCACGAGAAATCTTATTTTGTAGACAGACTCATGTTACGGCTTTTGGAAAGGCATGTCAATGCTCACAACAAATGATACTGTCTCCATGTACTTGTTTTTTCTTCCTTAAAGCTGCAAGGTGCTAAACTCTGCTGAAGAACCAGGGGTCTCCCAGTCATCCCTACCCCTCTCTTCAGAAAACTCTTGGCTTCTGAACTACTCAATGTGATGTGTTCCTTCCAAACGTGTCTCTGCTTAATCACTGTGATAATAATGACCTCTGCCACTCACTGGAGCTGGAGTCCATGGCACGCTGTCCCATCTTGCTTCATCCGTATTCTTTCTGCATCACAATCTGTGAGGACAGCGCAACAAGCTCTCCCTTTTAGTAAGCAGGTAAACTTACCCCAGAGAGAGTTGACAAGTGGCTCGTGATTGTACAGTTGCTTAATCGACACCGTGAATCTGGAAAGCCACCTGCACTCAAGGTCATCCCTTACCTGCTTTCTTGTGAGACTTGGGTAGCCAATAACAATCTTAACTTCACCAGTGAGAGACACATGAATGGAATGAAAAGATCACACACACACACACACACACACACACACACACACACAATTATTTTTCAGAAACTGACTCCAAAGGGCATTTTAAATAAGGTGAACAGTACTGAAAAAGCTATGTTGAATTTCAAGAAAGTGTCCCCTTGCTTGTGAACATAATCAGATATACTGTCATCTCGTGTGTGTGTGTGTGTGTGTGTTTTCACAAAATGGGTGTAGCAGCTTCTTATTATTAAATTAAGATAGTGTGGAACACACCTGGGATGGGTGCCAGCCAAAGTAGACAATGAATGGTTATTTAAGGTTTGGGAAGAGCGTGTGACAGAACACAGGCTCACTGTATTTTTCTCCTCATTTGTCTCCTGTTCGCTAATGTTTCCTTTTCATTGTCACTGCCTCTCAATTTAATAGCGCTCGCCATCCCTGGCTTTACAAAGCCAAACCCAAGTGAGTTCCAGTCCCTTCTGTACTAAAGCGACTACGTGTATATCCATCCACAGCCCGGCACGTTTCACTAATGCATTATTTGGGAGCTATGCGCTTATATAATTAAGTGATGTATGTAATTTTGTGTTAACACCTTTGCAATGTGTGTTTCTCCAGTGATTGCGACGCTTTATTCCATGTAAAGCGTGACATTTTAATTCCTGCTGAACAGTTTTCTGCCTTGATTCGCCTTGTTTCTTGTGACAGGGGATTATTTTGCAATCAAGATAAAAGCATTATTTGGGAAATTTCTAGCCGATCCCATTACTGGGAACTTTTGAGCACAGATTAGTCTCCTGTTTTATTGATCGTTGTTTTAAAAATCTTTATTGGAATTTCAATTTCATCTCAACGTTATCAATGTGCCCAGATTGATACCTGCAAGAACGTTTTGTTAATGCAGCTTTGTGGAGATGGAGGTCTTTAAAAGCTCTCACAGTGTGACATCTCCCCCATAAAAACATTTTCCTCTTTTCTTAAGTATCCTGGCTTTTCCTAGGGTAGAGGCTTCCTAGACCAGCAGGCATCTCTGTGGGGGCTGTGCACACTTCCCCCTAATTGCCAGTGCTTCTGACTGAGGGGAGGCGTTGAAGGCACAAAAGGTGAGCTGCCAAGGGTAGCCCTGCCACTTTTCCTTCCTTAAAGATGTCTGCTTTCCCTACCATGCTGGGGGCTAGGAAGACTGGTTGGTTAAAAGCACTTACCACTCTTGCAGAGAACCTGCGTTCAGATCCCAGCACCCATGACTGGCTAGCAACCACTTGTAAGAGAGTCTGTAACCAGCTCCAGAGAGTCTGATACTTTCTTCAGGCCTCTGAGGGCACCCCCCCCACACACGTACATACACATAAATACAAATTCTGAATAGTTTAGTAAAGATGCTGAAGCTCATATTAAGTCCCAGACACTGGTTTCAAAACCTGATACAAAATGGCGTTCCACAACCATTCGTTAAGCATCTACTGTGAAGGTGTCTTGCTGATCAGGGCAGATAGCGTCCCTTTAAGTGTTTGCTGAGGCAAACAACATGTACCGGGCAGAAGAAACCTGAGAGAGGTGGACAAAGTCACCCCCACACAGCTGGAGAAGAGCCGGAAGAATTGTAGGGTAGGTCATGGTCACTACTCTGCCGTGTTTGGAAACTGATCTCTGGCGATCGGAACTCAGATTCGTAAGCTTGCTCAGCGAACACTTTTCAAACTGAACCATCTTCCCAGCTCTCTAAGCTGCGGGATTCCATCGCTCTGTACTGTAAATGACCCAGAAGAACCCTATGAGACACAGAGCATTGGCTCCACCAACTCCTCACTGTGGTCTTTGGCTTCAATCCAGCGGATCTGCCAAGCGAGGCTCCCCACATTTCAGGTCTTCTCGGGTCTCTCCGGCTCTGCATTTTAGAGCAGCGTGTCTACAAGAACCTTCAAACCTAGAACCCTTGGAGCCTCGGCATGATCCTAGAATACAGGCAGCCTAGATCAAGTCATCCAAACCTATAGCTTCACAAAGGGGTGACACCTAGAAGTTCGGTATTGTGTCCAGGCCCCGCCCCCGACCCCACTTCCCAGAGCCCAGAGCAATGCTTAATAATGCCAAAAGAATGTTTTCAGATTGTTCTTCTGTTGCTTCCAAAGAATGAGAGCCCTCACATGGTTCTGGTTCGAGACCTGGGCCAGAAGTCAAATTCTAAATTTAATCACAGCCTCTGTGGACTTACTGCTCTACGCCCCTCTGTTTGAAGCTGTTCAGTTTTCTCATCTGCAGAATCAGCAGAGGACACCTCCCTCCACAGACACGTCCATCTTTGCACCACACAGGGTTGTTATTCTACTGGGGGCAGAATATCATATTTCCTACCATAATAGGAATTAAACAAAGGCCCTCTGAGCAAGAGGCCTGTGTGCAAACGACTGTGCTTAAAAGTGGATGCACATCAGAGGCCAGCAAATACCACCCCTCCTCTATTATTATTTTGTAAAAGCTAAACAAGGCTAGCTAGAGAATTCATTTGGAATTAAAATAAAAGGACATGAAAGAAAGGGCAGTTTGGGCCTGCACAAGGGCACACACAAAAATAAGAGCGGTCATGTTTTGCTGAAGAAGGCACAGCTGTTTAATTTTATAGTAAAATTACTTTAAAGACTTTGTTCATTTAAAGACAAACACACACACCACACCACACACACACACACACACACACACACACACAACTGTTGCTGCAGAACTGGACTCAAGGCCAAGTCAAGAGAAATCTGTTCCTACAATCATCTTGGACTGACAGAGCGCTTGGGTTCCTGCTGGGCGGAGAAGAGGTTTTATTTGCTTTCTTATCAAATGGGGGGGGCGGGGGAGGGCTGATGCCTTTGCTGGTGATGGGAGGCCAGGGGGGTTGGTTTTCATGTTCTGGGCTCTGCAGCCTCGGCTCCTCCAGCTTCTCTTTTAGCTGCTCAGTTTGTTTTAATACCAAGTTTGTTTGCTTTGGCGGGTGGGGGTGGGGGCGCACTGGCCTATTCAACAGGAAACTGTCCAAAATCATACAACAGAAATTTGAAATGAAATTTAAAAATCAAATTAAACACCCAATTGCATAACTGATTATTGAATTTGGGCTTCAAATTTTAGAAATTATTGTTATTGTTATTTTAGATGGCATGGAATGGAATAGTCTATCCCTTTGCTTTGTCTTATAAATTCCAAGTTTCTCTATACTGCCTATTGTTAGAAACAAATGAACTGGCCTTTTTTTTTTTTAATGGTTTTTCATCCATATTAGGGAGTTATTCAGACTTCTTTCGTTGGTTCCTGTAATTCCACACCAGCTGGAGTATCAGCCTATTTTTGGCTATGAAGGAACCTTTACAATGTGGGCATGATTTTTTTAAGGTCATAAAACTCATTAAAATCAATTGGCTACAAAATAGAACAGCTATGGCCATCGATACAGTGACTCCATTATGTTCTGGGAATACAGTGTTCTAACTTACATTCTTTAAGCCCCACTACCCTCACCCAGCCACACCCGACACCACAAAGGATGCCTAGTAAAAATAAATGATAATGCATCTAAAGCAGCCTAAGGTTAATGGCTCACACCTGCTTCCCACCGCGATAAATGCTCTACCTGTATTTGACTCAACTTTCTCGTTCCGGGGGTTTTGTGGTCATTCTGCTGCATCATACCGATTTACCACAAGAGGGCGATGGAGAGTTTGCTTAAGGCTAACAAAGCCAGAAATGGTTCTAATAACAAGCTAAGTGTTTTAACTTGCTGGGGATTTATTTCTCCGCCTTTCTATTGCCACACTTGCAGCCTCTGGGTTTCCCGAACAGCGAATAATCCAAATAAATTTCTTCTGAGACGAAACACAGACAGACTGATACAGACAAGGACTTTTGCCCAAATAAGGAGGCTTTTTTTTTTTAACGGCGACCCTGTGTATTAGATAACCATCTACTGACAATTGGTCCTGAGTTTATAAGGATGCTGAAATATGCATGTCATGTTTTGTAAAAGAGTTTGGGAGACAAAGATAAATTCTTCTACAGTTAGATATCACAAACATACCAAAGTCTCTTGGATGGGCTGCCTAATGGGGGGGGGGGGTTGAACCCACCAAAAAAAAGTCATTAAAAGCAATTACCTTATAAGTACCCTACAGTAAAATATGCACTATCCAGTGTGTGTTTTGTTGATGCTGTACTAGTCTTGGCCTTCAGCCCTCTGCATATTAACTGCTTTAGATGCTGTAATAGCAGCTCTCATCATCAGAGAGAGAAAAATACTTCCTGGATGTATTTCCATCGCCATCATCACTGTTCTTATGTGTTATAAGCAGGGTGGTCTTTTAAAATAAAAAGAGGGGTTCTGTCTAGGAGAGTGGGTAGCATTTCTTGTCTCCTTATATTTAGAGATCGGTTTGTAATTAGCTACTGATTCTCTCCATAGAGTCTTATGTGGGTTCCAGGAATCAAAGTTTTGTCGCCAGCCTTGCATAGCAAGGACCCTGTCCTTAGTCCCACAGTCCTCTTTCTGGCCTCTCTGTTGGCCTTTCAATGCTAAAGATGACTGGGGAAAGTTCTCACCTCCTCTATGGGTCCCAGAATTGAAACCCCTCTGTTTTGTCCAACTTCTCTGGGCTTATTGGCAACGCGTCATGTGAAGCTGTGGGACCTGAGGCATCTGAACCGTGCCAAGAAGGTCACGTTCTTGCCTTCGGGGCTGACTCTATCTGACCCCTCTACTTACTTTCAAACAAAATCTCTAAAAGGCAAACACAGTTGGACTGCAAACTCATTCAACAATTTGTGGTCAGGAAATTTCTACTTAGGATTAGCCAAAATCACTCAAGTTCTATTTTCTCATATCGCGTCTGCACTGAATGATTAAAAAGGCTTACAATACACCCAGCTTATGCTGTCAACACATGAAAATATTCATAAGGAGTCAGAGCCTCTCTCCCCTCCTCCCTTTCCCTCCCCCCTCCCCCCACCAATCTGTTTGCATTGCGACCTTTGCTAAGGAACTTAATGTGCTAACAACTTTATCAGGGCATTTAGCAGCCTTGAGCCGATAACTGCCAGTTTTGAACTTTACAGATAGTTCAGCATCTGCAAATTTTGGGTTACTAACATCTGTCCATGACTGTCCTTGTTACAGCGAAGATAGCTCTACATTTTACAAGAACTTTGAATTGAGATCTTGCCAGTTGTTCTAGCTTCAGATGTTTATCCGGTTTGCTTGCTTTTTGAGTCCTGTCCAAGGACACATCTACGATCCTGACATTGACTTGTCCAAACCAGCATCGCCCATGCAGAAGATAACACAAGCCACCTGCCGCTTAAAAAAGGGAAATATGGAGTTCATTTTGATGATATATCTTAGTTGGTCCATTATACTAGCCAAAATATTGTTATTATCTCAGTACGGACTTGATTTAAAACACTGACAGTGAGATCCTTTGCTTTCTGACCCACCTGGTGCAAACCAATGTGAATTTCATACAAAAAGTACACCTCAGCGTGGGCTTGGCCTTTCAAGGGCTTCGTAGACGCCTGTGGCTGTGGTTGACCGTATTGGACGCAGCCACTTTAACCTAAGAGGAATGTTTTTCCTTCCATTGACAGGGTGGAGCTTCACCCTGCTCAATGATGATATGATGATGATGACGATGATGATGGTGATAATGATAGTGATGATGATGGTGGTGGTGATGGTGTGGTTTCCACTGCTATCTGCCCTGCTGGTCTCCTGTGTCACGTACGATCATTTCCAATGTCTGAGCATTCCAGCTGGCCCAGCCCAGTCATAATCACCTGGCCCTGGTTAATGTATCCCTGGGGGATTAGGGGCCTTGTTGCTGCCTCTGCACCTGCACTGCATGGCAGGCTCCTTTCTCTTCTCCTTTTGGACCTTCTGTCCTGCAGTTCCCACTCTTGTCTGCACAGTCAGTGAGAGCTTTGGTACCACAGAAGGTTTTTTTTTTTTTTAAGTGACTTTGCAGGATGATGGTTCTTGGAACTCCTTAGAGGAAGCTCAGGGAACATAAACGTGTTTCTCAATGCATCCTGCTACCTCAGACAGCGACTAACCTGAAGAAAACATCTCAGGATGCCAGACAGCAAAGCGGTAGTCATCTTGGGGCAGAGATATTATGTCCAGGTGTGTGTACGTGTTGTGGGTGTAGAAGCCAGTGTATATGCGTGCATGCCGAGGACAAGACAACAACTTGACTTTCTCATCTTTGGGCACTGTCCACCCTGGGGTGTTAGTTTTTATTTGTTGGTGTTTTGAGACTTGAGCTCACCAGTTAGACTTGGCTCAGCCCAGGGACCTGCCTGTTTCTGCCTTCCCAGCTGTAAGCCGCATGTGCACAGCACTGTGTAGGGTTTTGCACATGAGTCTGGGGGTCCTTGTATGGAGATATAAGCCCTCATAGTTGTGTAGCAAGTACTTTATCAACTGAGCCATCGCCCCCTCCCTATTTTAAAAAATATTATTACATTTTTATTTGTGGGGTTATGCGCCACCAAGCACTTGTGGAAGCCAGAGACCAACTGGCAAGGTCAGTTCTCTCTTTCTACCACGGGGATCCTAGGGATTGAATTCATGTCCTTATTCTTTAAAAGGGAACAACACTATGTGTTAGATTATACTTCCTGGTGGCATAAAGAAACTGAGAACTGTACCTTCAATACAAATCCCTTTTGGATGTCTTTTAAAAGAAGATGGGACTGTATCCTTTTGTTTTTGTTGTGTGGATTTAAGAACTACACTGTCTCTCCTAGAGTATTCATCCATGTCTGTAATGATTTAAATATATCCATGCTAAGCCATGTAAACACAAAGGAAACAGACAAGCAAACAAAACAACATAAAAAAGCCCTTATTTCCATGCAGTAGGAAACATTTTCTTTATGGAATTGGCAAATCAATTGCCTTCAGTGTTGAAATGGACAATCTCATTTCCAAACCTGGAGAGATAGCTAAATGTGAATGCTGTGTTTTCGTGCGCGTCTAAATGAGCTCTCGCCTTTACTATGCCTGGTGAAGCCATTCGATGCAAAACTGTAGCTGTGTTCAATCGGAGTACCTCAGAGCGTATCAATCATAGGCGGGAACGAGCTTGTTTATTGTGTTGTCATCAAAAAAGAAATAGGAAGAGAGAGACAAAAAAAAATCCATTCTCTGTTTCTGAGGGTCTGCCTTTCTAACCTTCAGAAATTGTGCAGATTAAAATGTCCTTCAAAAGCGTGTCCACAGCAGATGCTTAAACAGACTGAAACAATAAACAGACAATAATATTAAACTGTGATTCATTCTTATTAATGGTAACATGCTAAGATAGGCTTAATCTGTGTTTTATTTTAATGTTTTTCAAAAGATGGAAAAAACTGATTTCCTAGGAAAAGTACAACATGGGGTTGTACTAACTGTAAAGTGTGTGTGTGTGTGTGTGTCCTCCACTGTGGACTCCAGGCTGTCAAGAAATGGCCCACTGGACCCTTGGCATCTGGAAGGAGGGACAGTATGTGTGCATGATCACATGTGGGCTGCAATCACAGCAGTACTTTGTGGAGAACACTCTTGGCCTTGCAGGGTCTGTCTGTTGAGATGATGAGGACAGGGAGCCAGAGGTTGTGTTCAACATGAAGGCCTGAGTCCTGCAGTCGCTACCCGGGATACATGAGTGTCCTCTCTGTCTTTGTATCTCTCTAAAGAGTCTGGGACATTCTGAGGCAGAAGAGTCTTTGCACAGGTCCCTGAACTTTGAGGAAACTAAGTAACACTAAAGACCTGGGTCACATCCAGGCCATAGTGAACCAACTACCCTGTTATTTGAGAATTGAATACATTTTCCCCCAAACAACTCTGAGGCACTTCTACCACCCCTGAGTGTGCCCACAGACTCCTCCATCGGGAATAGCTTCCTCTCAAGGCCCTGGGGATGGTCAACCCAGACCAGAGGGAGGATGTGAGACTATGCAAGATCTGGCAAGGACAGTAAGAAACTCCCACAATCCATTTCTTCTTCCTCAGCATCTTGTGATCGTACACTTGGGGGTTGGAGAATCCACATGATGATTTTATATCATATCCAAATTATATATGATCATTGGTGTCTGTCTCCCAGGGAAACAAGGCTAGATAGAAATCAGCTTATTTCGAATGATCAACCCTGACTACAGAAAAGGCTGGCTTGTTTTAAGGCAGGAGAGTACTTGGAGTCACATGCTCTCAAACCAATTAGCAATACAGATGAGCTAGCAAGCCCTGTTCCATTTATGGGGTGGGGGAAGGGCCAAAGTGAAATAATCTGTGTTTTTAAGTGTTTCTGAGAAATGAAGACCTCCAGGGCAGAGAGAGAGGGTGTATCAGGAAATAGCTATGCAAATCGCATGCCTGTGAAATTACTAATTCGCTGATTGGAGGCATTAACAATGCCCCTGCATTCAGGAGTATGAACCAAGAGTGAGTAAGACCAGGGCACGTTTTAGACGAGACTGCCAGAGTGTTTACTTACATGGTTTGTTGAGCAGTCAGTGAAGTCCCCAGCTGTTTGGGACTTGGGCTGCCTGATCAGTCCAGGTAGAGGGGGTACAGTCAACTATTCCACTCTCAGCCTCTCAGCCGTGATGCGTAGTGGTTTGGGTAATTCTGACAAAGCGCCAAAGTAGTTTAGGTCTCATTCTGCCAGCTTTATTTTTATCTGCTTATTTTCTCATCCTCTTCCTAACGAAACAACCGCTCGTCCTTTGGGGAAATGGAGGAACCTGGATCCCGTAAGCCCAGGGTTCAGTGGGAATGCTAATCGTAGTGATTGGCAGCAAGGTGGGTTCTGACTTGGACTGCAGCACCTAGGAACTCAGCCCAGTCCTCCAGGAGACCAGTGTGACCACAAGACAATTCATCTAGGGCATGTGACCTGCAGTTGTTCCCAGGGATAGGATCTTGGTGGCACTTAAAAGTGATAGCTTTTAAATCTGGCCCTAGAATCTGGGCCCTTATCTCTGGGTTTCTCCTTTCTAATGTTTTTATTGAGGGAAACAATTCTAGAAGGAACTGTCAGCGAAATTACCAGAGTACTAGCGCCCTTGTAATGTCCGGCTCTAATTGCCGTTCCCCTTTCGTCAATTAAGGTTAAAGTGTTCCTGTAAGACCAGCTGTACCTGTGAATGGCCCCGAGGTACTCGTGGGACACACAGCCCTCGTGCTTCTCAAGTGTTTTCTGCTGGGTGTGGAGGATTGTTTATAGAAAACCAGAATAAAAATAAACTTGAAAAGTCTTAACTTGATGTGGCAACCGTGTTTTGTTGATTCACAGAAAACTTCAGTCTTGTAAATAGGTATGGAGAACCAGCATGCCCTCCCAAGAATGACACTGGGTTTTGAAGGGGAAAAAAAAAATCTCAGGGAATCATTTATGAATTCTTTTATTTTATTTTATTTTTTTATTGAAGAAAAAAAATTTCCGCCTCCTCCCAGCCTCCCATTTCCCTCCCCCTCCTCCCACTCCTCTCCCCCTCTCATTTATGAATTCTTATGTTAAAATGTTGGCTCAGTGGTAAAGCCATGATGAGGGCCGAGAGCTTTTAGGCTGTTTTTGTTTTTCCCCCAAGTATTTAAAAACTGAAATTCTGTAAGAGATTATCTTCGAAATGCCTTTCTTTTATTACCACCCATAAATTTTAGGAGTGGCTTTGATCAAGTGTTCTGCCAGTCTTGGTTTCTACATCTTTGACTCATACATTAATAACTGAAAACATTCATCCTATTTTTGCGAGACCGAAAGAGGAAGTTTCTAAATAGTCAGAAGGGAAACATTGAAAATAGAACGCAGTCAACGATAACTAAATTAGGGTAGGGTTTTTTTTCTTTTTCTTTTTTCTTTATTTTTTTTTCTTTTTCCAGAAAGAGCAATACTCCATGTTGAAACTTGCCAGGATATTTTAAGATTATTGTCTGTAAGGAAAAAGTCCCAGCACCTCGCTGTCCTCAGAGGAAAGGCATTACAGAACTGCAGCATCAGGTCGGGAATGGGGAGGGGCATGGAACAATACCATTCTGGCCAGTACTTAAGACATCTCCCAGCGGGTTTTGCTTTCTAGCTCATTTTTAAAATACACATTCGCAACTTGCAAAATGTGAGGAGATAACATTCTGCTAACCTCCTATAGACTCTGACCCTTGGGGGTCTGCTCTATGGAAAATGATGTTTGTTGTTTCCATTCCTGCTTCTAGGTCCTCCCAGAGAGGAAGACACTGTGTATCTCACAAAGAGCTTCTCTAAGGGATCTGTGGCTGCGTTGGGGGGAGGAAAAAGCCCTTCTGCAAAATGGGAAGAAAAAGTTATTGGCTTGGTTATGAATCAATGCAGTTTTTAGGGCTGTTTGTCTTTGTGGGACTCCAAGAGCATAAACGATATTTAAAAAATAAAAATAAAAAATCGACAGCCATGATCTAGCCATAACAACAGAAAGAACACAGCAGAAGGGGGGGGGGGGAGAAGCAACATCTAAGCCAAGAGCATTGGCCTTGCCAGCTTGCCAGTAAGTGGTTACATATCCTTTGTTTTATTCGTATTATTTTAAGAATCCGGGCTGAGATGAGTCTCCCACTCCTGAGAGACCTGACTATGTAGCTTGTCTGAACTCATAGTGGAAGTGAAGACGTGCAAACACCTACTTTTATTTATTTATTTTTTTTGAATAAACAGACTCTTTAAGAGCAGAGAAGAGTAACAGCAAAAAGTTGTCCTCTGTTGTCAGGAAGACAGACTGTCTTTCACTGATAATCAAAGGTTAACAAAAGAAAACACTGTCCTAAGCAGGGATTAGACAGCAGTCTGTAGAAATGGCTGCCCCTGCTCAAACTGAGCACGTGTTAATTGGCCCTCAGGAAGATGGACAGAGGGACAATTGGAGAGGAAAGGAGTTTCTATTCATTTCAACCATGGAAGCCTTTCACTCGTCAGCCAGAAGCCCCCACTGTAAAAGGGTCATGGGTATGGTGCTTTGACCAAAGTTTTACTGGCCTTAATGGGTTGAATGGGAGTCTTGTCGCCCACTTCTTAGTCAGAACTGCAGGGGCCCCTGCTCGCTGGGGGTCCAGGAGAGCTTGGATGCACGCCTGGCAGAAGTAGGCGGTATTTGAGAGTGTTTTTGGTTGGTGAAAGCTTGTTGTCAGGGTTAATCTGTGTACTCAGAGGTAGGGTGAACGAACGTGCGAGCTTGCAGATGCCCCACAGAAAGAACTTCGGGAAGAACAAGGGTCCTGGGAAAATGGCAATTGCCCAGGTGGCAAACCCATTGCTGATAATCAGGTGTATGGTCTGAGGTTGCGGACTTCTTCTATCTCCGTTTAACGATCCCTAGAATGGGGAGAATGGTAACCGTGCCGACCTCCTGGGTGGGCTGTGAGTTTTAGTTACTATTGGAAGGCAGAGCCATGGCTGGCCCTCAGGAAGTATCAAGGAAGAAAGGCTCTATTGAAGGCATTCCTGCAAAGCACAATTACTGAGGGGCCGGAGAGATGGTTCAGCCCTTTAGAGGTCTCCTGTGTGTAGTAGGTGCGTGAGGGAGCGCAAGTCCCTCAGAGGCCAGAAGAGGGCATTAGATCTCCCAGAGCTGAAGTTACAGGAGGGACGTGGGTGCTGAGGATGTTGAGACATCGCTCCAGCATCAAAATAAAACCTTAAAATAAACAAACAGCAACAAAACCGCTTACTGACCTCTGAGGATTCGGGACTAGGCTGGGTTCCCAGCTATGTGTACAAGTGAAGGCAGCTGTAATGTGGACAGCTTTACAGAGTCATTTGCTTTATGTGGAGCTGGTGAGGGGGAAAATTTCACTCATCCTTAAAGCCAAGGCTCACACCAGGTGGAGACTCAGGATCTTGGTTTTCGGTACTGACCTCCCAGAAGGGAGTTAGCATAGTAGCTAGGATGGCTAGAAGGCAAGGAGATGTGTCCTCATGTGAGGGAATAAAACACAAAGTTCCACTTCACACCCCCCACCACCAATACACCACAGGACATTCACTTCGTATCACTGGTCTGGAGAACAACTTCTCTCTCTGCCACAGAGGGAAACAGATAAAGCCCCGGACAAAGCTCTGGGGGGGGGGGGGTTGTATTAAGAGTCCAAAAGGTCTTCTGATGCATTATGGGAAACTGATGGCCAGTTCTTCATGCTCCACCGCCCCTGGCTCATTGACGGTTTGTGACGGACACTGTGGGGTAAAGCTACGGTTAAGGCAATGGTTTGACCGGTCGTCAGGAGCCCAAAACCTTGGGCTCGTCCTGGTTCTTCCGGTGTCACCTCAAGCCACCAGTATCAGGTGTAAAGTGTAAAGGTTCCCAGGGTGACACGTGTATCACGTGATCCGATTGGCAGGTTCAGGAGGATGTGAGGAGTGTGTGGGCATTTGTGGGCTATTAGTCATCTGTTCATCCAACAAAGTCAGGTTACACAATGCTACCTCGCTAATGTTATGCAGAGGAGAGGTGAATCCGATGGCCCTACCCTTAAAGACAGCCCAGTCAGGTATAATAATAACCCCGTCAAAAAAAAAAAAGAAAAGAATAAAAATAAAATAAACATATAGCTCAAGTACTTCTGGACAAAGACAAAGGGTTTGTAGTTGTCTGGTCAGCAATGCTGGGTTGGCCCACTTGTCCCTAGGACATTCCAGCACTTGGCCAATTAAAGAAGCAAAGACCCCAGATTCAGAGTTGTGTAATCACAACTAACCCTAACCTGTTCCTCTGCTCAAAACTCAATTTGTAGTTCTCTAAATCTTCTGGGTGCCTAACATCGACCCAGTTTAGGGATGGTTCCTAAGGCTCTTGGAACCTTTGCTTTGCTATTTAAAACCCTGCTCAGCGCGAGCTCCATCTTTAGACAGGGCCTTCGGGCTTTGAAAGCTTTTCTGGAAATAAATGCCTTTTAGGTTTTAAGTGCTTTTCAAAACTGCGAGGAGTGGAAAGATGACAGTGACAGGTCTGGGAACAGAGGCCATATTGTTCCGTTTCTGCTGACTGCTGAATGGCACCTCTCAGAACTCCTCTCTCGAGTCCTGTTTGCTTCTGTCTGCTCACTGCTGGGCTGTTATTTTGATAAGGCGACTTGCAAGTCCGTCCTACCCCTAGCAGTCATTAAAGCCTCAGCACTTGGGTCATTGTGAAAAAGCTTCCGAGCTACACAAAGTCCTCTAAACAAAACAGTCCACACCCTGGCTCCAGGCTGTGGACCGTGGCGAGTTCTCGGAACTGGGCTCTGAGCTCCCACCGAGGAGGCAGAGGTCAGGAGCGCCACCAAACAAGCTGGGTGCAGTCAGCAAGCCGAGCCAGGGAGGAGGAGAGAGCAGAGCCTTCCCTGCCAGTCTGGCAGCTCCCCCTAAGTGCTCAGAGCTCAGAGCCCATCCCACACACCCGCGCTAGTCACTGCTGTGTGTTTACATGAGTAATAGAGCTGCCGGGGGGAGGGGAGCGGCGCTGAGCTCGCTCGCAGCTAGGAAGCCGATGTCCACAGCAAGTCCAGACTTCCAGGGATGAGGCTGGGGAGCAGTCCCCTACCGGAACTTTCCTAAGCACAGGCGTCAATCAGGCAGATGTGTGGCGACTGGAATGGGTAATGTCTATTTTCTCTTTGCTTGATTTTGCTTTTGTGACTTTATATTGGAGAGTTCCAGGCAGGTTTTCTGTGACGGACTCGGGGGCCAGCATTTTGAGGAAGGAGGATGTGATGAGGTCTGCAGTTTGGGAGAGAGGGTCCTGACCCTCCAGAAACTGCTTCTTAGCCCACGCGCACCACTCTAGTTGTAAAGAGTGTTGCCTTAACTGAGTTTCACTGGCAGTAAAACTCCTCTATGGCAAAAAAAAAAAAAAAAACAAATTAGTAGGAAATAGCATGGATGTAAATTGAGTCCAACATGAAATGTTCTGAAGTCACTAGCTAAACGTGTGTATGTATATATGTGTGTGTTTATGTGTACATGTGAGACGAATAACAATTGAGAGGTTTCCTGCTGCTCAGATATGATTTTTCATAACTGTTCAAAGTAATAAAAATGTAGGTGATTTGAGAGCTCCAGAGAGATTGGGGGTGGGGTCGCGCATTTGTCTGGAGTTGGTTAATGGACAACTCAGTGAGTTGGTTGGTTTTAGATTTTCGGGACTTGACTGACTGATGGAGCTGAATGTGAGAGCTGGTGGGGGGCAGTCACGGTACCCCACAAACAGCCCAAGTTCATCACCACCTGTGTCATTTGTAACTACGGCTTTAATAGCGCGCGCAAAAAAAAAAAAATCAATCCCCACTGGAGTCAGGCTAACCCTGTGTAAGCTTTGGGATTTATTTTAAATAACCCTCCAGATCTTCATAAAAGTATATTGAGGAGGAAAAGGGAACACGCTGACTCAAGTCTTTGCCAGATTTGCTGAGATTTGAGACACGCTGGCCACAGTATTATCAGAAAATGTGTGTAATAGCAGCTTGTTACTGTGAGCACCTCTCGCCAGAGCACTCTCTCATCAGCATGGTAATTTGAAAAAAAAAAAAAAAAACAAAACCGCTGCTGTCTCTAAAACTCTTCTGACAGAGTAATGTTTTCAAATGTTCCTTGACTATGACGCCATCACAGGCGGGCGTATCATTTTGAGTTTCAAAGAACAAGATACCAAATAAACAGAAGATCTGCTCTCCAAGTCTAGCTAGGGGTGACTTCTCTTCTGATGGTGTATTCTGGGGGTGTGGCGGGGAGGAGTGGAGCACAGGGGTGGGGGGGCGGGTAGGAGGGGGCGTGTGTCTTCCTCGTCAGCCTCATTTTATTTATATTAATTAGACGTGGGAAAGTTTATAGCCTAGCCTCTACCAAGGTTCCACCCTTGGGAGACAGCAGCCTCCAATGAGAGCTATCCGAGCTCGATAGTAACCCTCTGTGTCTTTTACCGAGACTGTATGACAATTATTATTCTCCGTTTTGTTTTCAGCGCCAAATCTTAAAGGCAGACCTCGCAAAAAGAAAACATGTCCCCAGAGAAGAGACTCCTTCAGTGGCTCGAAGGACTCCAACAATAACTGTGATGGTAAAGCCATCAGCAAGGTACGATCCTCCTGATTGATGCTTCTCGTGATTTTCCCCTTGGACCTCCCCGATAGCTGGTGTCTCCGTGGCTGTGTTCCATTCGGAATCTGCCTTTGGTGTTGGCCGCTTCTGGAGCTCGAGGCCATGTCTGGACCGGAGGACACTTCCCCTGTGGCTCGGGGTGGGGAGAATCTGGTAGGAGGCAGGCGTTTTGATTAGTCAACAGAATGACTTCCCACCTCCCGGTTTGGCTTGTTGGGTAAAGGACATGATTAAGTGCCCGCGTCACCGAAGCTGAGATTTCATGCTAGATGACACAATGACATAGTTTACTCTGCGCGTATCAAAAATAGACCAGCTGAACCATCCTGTCTCTGAGTGTATACATCTAAATATGCCTCAGAGATTAACTGGAGATGAAATTAGAAGTGGCTAGAATTAATCTTTTTGGTCATGTTTTTTTTTTTCCCCTAGAGTCACCTCTAATTCATATTGAAGTAAATTAGAGATACATGGGAAGCTGTTTATATGTGTGCGCACACTCGTAGAGGTGACTGTGTCTTAAAGCTCTCTCTGAATGCAGAAGGAAAGCCTCTGCTTCAGAGGCCTGTGGGCCCATTTTGCATGAGCATTCTCTGGAATCTTTGAAGCGCCTGAAGTCTTGAATGAAGAGTCACTT
Organism: Microtus oregoni; assembly: GCF_018167655.1. Taxonomy (NCBI): domain Eukaryota; kingdom Metazoa; phylum Chordata; class Mammalia; order Rodentia; family Cricetidae; genus Microtus; species Microtus oregoni. The sequence goes on from NW_024543066.1 coordinate 5,581,445, forward strand.
CATGTTTGTAGACTTACCTTTGCGAGTTTTCTGAGCTGGGGGGTCACGTTTCCACATTCTGGCCCTTGGGTGTTTTGTGTTTCATGTTGTTTCTAGGCTACAGTTCGAACCCATCTAGATCAGAATCCAAGATCAGATGGGAATTAGCAAGGCGGTTACAGATCCGACCGAGGGCTGACATGGGCTGAGTGTGGGGGGCACATTGAGTATCGGTGGAGATTCTGACATAGAGAAAGAACGGGCTGAGTTTTGTGTTGCCTGTCCTCTGGGGCTTGGACTGTGCCCTCTGCCCCCTTCCCAGTGTGTCGGAGTGAACTGTGAACCTTTGCATTCTGTGAATCTTATCTTCAAGTATGCCTCTTACCACAAAGTTCTGAGGGCTCTTTGGTTAGGATTTTGTCATGCTCCCAAGATTTCATAGAGTGGTTCTTTTTCATAGGGTGAGTTTTTTTTTTTAAAGCCAATTTACAGAAGTGTATTTTTCATTTCTCTGGCTAAACACAAGCCTAGCATTCTCTGCAGTTGCCTGTCCCTTACACACGTGACCTCTGCACGTGAACACACGTGGATGCCACGAAGGACGTTCTCTGGTGATTTGAGCGCCTCAGCCCCGGAACTGCCGGCCTAGGGCCTTGGTGTCTCTGGCCTTGAAAGGTGGCAGCATAATGGATTCTTTCCCTGAAATGCAGGCTGAGAGCCCTGCAAGGTAACACAGACGGAGCGAGGTCTTACCATGGCGGACAATCAACAGAGAATGCGTGACCGTGCTGTGTCTCTTCCGGGATGTTCTAAACCTGAGCCCGCCAGGATGAAGTGTGGAGCGACAGCTAATGTGTGGGAATTACAAAATTCACACGAGGTCTCACAAAACAGAAGACCGGCTCCTTGAGTGTATGAACTGGTTAAATGTTTACCGATTTACTCTGTTTATGAGCCAAGCCTGGGTTTTCCTTTACCCTCTTCCCACGAGTGCCGCCCCTGACCATGGTCACCATGGGACAGACCATCCTTCCAATGTTCCTGTGCTGTGGTCAGTTCCTGGGGACTGGTGGAATATCTCAGCTCCTCTTGGAGTCTTGGATTACAGTCTTGCCTTGCACGCTTCAAATGCGTCTGGAGAAATCCGCTATCTGGGAGAGATTAACTTTACACTCTGGTGAGCGTTTCTGTTGGCACCTGTCTGGAAAAATCCTGCAAGAGTATCAAACCACCCTGGAGACCATGTGAGCCATTTTAAAAAGGCATTGGGGTCTTAAAGTGGCCTTTTGCCATGAAATGTTGTAGTAAAGACGCGAAGTCTACAACCATCTGCCTATTTCTGGAACCTCGACCAATATTTTACGTGATGGTGAGCCGCTTGGCTCTCAGACCCATGTGTATTTTCAAAAGTGCCCCAGACAGACCGTTTCTCACTGTGGATAAGTGCCAGCTTCCTGCAGCTCCACGCAGCGGAACCTTCCAGCATGGACGTACTGGTTTGTCTCTGGTCATGATGTTACCTTCAGAAGGTTTCACTCCCTCAGGTGTGAACGGACCAGCATCATTGTAACACGCTGTTTTCCCTGGGAGACAGAATTCTGTGGCTTTCTGAAGACGTGTGTCTCAAGTGGAGCAAACGCACCAGCCCTGGCATGGCATTATGACTAAGATCAGCTCGGATCCTGTTGCTTGCTGAGACCATTTATTATCTAAGATCCATGGCCAAGGCTTGGTCAGCTATACTAAAGGGCTGTTCTTGGCTTAGATCTCTAGTGATAAGACCTGTAGTGATGGAAAGTAAATGCTTGTGTGTGTGTGTGTGTGTGTGTGTGTGTGCGCGCGCGCGCATGCGTTAAGCATTTTCTAAAGGCTAGACATCTAACAGGTGGTTTCCATGCTGGAAGGAACATGGAAAGACAAAGGATGCTACTACACCGTCTGTCCATCCATTCTTTCACGTCCTTGACACTCCATGTTGGAAGAAGGATGCGTGCATTACTTTGTTCGCCATTATCTAGCCCCAGTGATTACCACTCTCGCTTTACCGAGAAGCTAAGAGTAGTAGCCTGTTCCTTGCTGCTTCACCACAGTTGGCTAGGCCTGCTGACGGAGAGAGCAGAGGTAACCCAATTCTGTAGAAGAATGTGGTTAGTCCCAAATAGGTCTACAGCTTCATTGAGAACATTAAATGGCACTTCTATAATTAGCATCCTGTCAATCGCGCTGAGAAACCTCAGAGTTCTTAGCTCAACAGGTGTGTGGTGCTCAGGCCAGGATGCTAACGGCCACCCTTTAAAGGTCATACCTTCTCAAGGCCAACACGAAGACTACGTGCTATTTCCATTCTGACAGCTGAATTACAGTAATTCCTTAGGTTAAACTGCTGAGAATGTTTTCGAGTAAATATAGGGGAAACAGGTAGACAATACCTTGACCGAGTCTTAACCAGGAAACCAAAAGCTCACTGGTGCTGAGAAAGGATGCACTGAGCTAGTCTGAGATGCAGGCCAGGGCTCACTTGTTACCTACTTGGGGAGCCTCCTCCATCCTCTTAGTGGGACCCCTGGAATGCAGGATGGAGTTCAGCAGGTGGCAGCAGGGCCTCACTTGGAGCCACTTTCAGCCTTGGCTTTCCACCGCAGCCTTCCCTTCCTTATCCAATACTTCCTCTCTACACGTACAAGAGAACGTTAAGTGTCTATCTGTCCGCAAACCTCTGAGTCCCCTACCCAGGGTGCTCCCATCCTTATAAGAGAGGTAATTTTGGTCTGGTATCATTGCAAACTTAAAGCGTCGGACCGCTTTACACACAGCTCGCAGCTCTGCTCCCCTGTGTGTGAGGTTGATTGAGGCCAGGAGGCAGGCTGAACTGAGTTCTGAACTTCGCGTTTTACATTTCAGTAGCTGCGCACCCAGATCTCCAGCCTCGGTGAGCTTGTTTTCTCGCCTATAAAATGGGTCTAAGCAGCTGCCTCTTGCGGTTCCTGTGGACACTGACACAGCTCGCGTGAACAGAGCAAGGTTGTGTAGTTCACTGTCCGCGTGGCCTAGGTACAGGGTTCTTTCTCCTGATTGGCGGGGTGCACAGAGGAGAAAAAAAAAAAGCGCTCCTGTGACTTGAAAACCACCTAGTTCTCTTTCGCATGGGTCTTGATAAATCACGTTTCTCAGCTGTCGATGTTGTGACGCCCGGAAATGTAGACATGCTTTCTAATTGAAAGTTTGTTTGGAGGACCAGCTTAACGTCTGTATTAAGTTTATCGTATGTACTTAAACATGTTACTCATTCTGCCTGGGCCGCGGCGTCTACATTTTTATGACAATAATAACCTACTTCACGAGAGTCGTGAACATAAAGATTAGGGAGGTAGATAGCTCAGTTCCTTAAAATGCTTGCTTTGCAAGCGCGAAGAACCTAAGTTCAATCCAAAGAACACAAATTATAAACAAACAAACAAACAAACAAGCAAAAGCAAAGCTGGATGCGGTTGCACGTGCTTATAGCCCCAGCGCTGGAGAGGCAGAGAGAAGCGTGCAGGTCCCTGGGGTCTACTGGCAATCCTCCTAACCTAACCTAATCAGTAAGGGGATGAGATAATGTATCAATCAGCGCTCCATCAGCACCGGGGCACCAGTGTAAACAAATAAGACAGACAAAAACTGGGATGATTTTGTGATTTCAGAGTCCAATAAATTATGACGTGCATAAATTTAGACCCACCAGCCTAAAACTTGGCAAGGAAAGTTGATGATGGCACCAAGAGCCACAAGACGACTGTCTCCCAATCATGTCACAAAGTGGAAAAGTTTGAGAATATTGTCAGTAAAAATCCTCCACAGAAAAAAAAAAAGAGAGAACATGTTTTCATCCTATTCCTGCAGTCCCAGTGAGTTGCCCAGGAAGTTTCAGGATTGTGAGACCAGTCTGAAGTTAAAGCGGTGCGCTCCTTTGAGAGAGGGAACGCTAAGGAAGCCCTCTTAGAGAGGATGTGTTCCCCTTTAGTCAATAAACAGAACCCTTTTCATGTGCTTAGTGCCTAGAAAGACCCACGGAGGCTGCGCAGTGGAGAATCTGTGGGACATTTCTATGCACGACGTTCCCCGGCGCTTGCCCTCTTCCTGCCCGATGTCAGCCGGGAGATGTAAAGAATATTGGAATGTACACATTCCCCATGGGTGCATTTGAACTCCGAGTCTGACCCTTTGTACTTCCCCCTTTTACAATTAAAATAACTCAGCAACTTAGCGTTATATTTAACAACCATCAAAGGCCGCTGTACAACATGGCCGTAAGGAGGGAACATTAGGTTAGCCAAGCTCCAAAGCCTATCCCCCCGTGGTGTGGAAGGAAGAACCGTGGAGCATCTGCCTCCATTTATGTCTTAGTTGGGGGGGAGGGGCTTTCTATTTGTTCTGCTTGGGATTTTAGCTGCCCTCTCCTCTTTCATTTCTGGCAAGAGACCATTTCCTCTCATAGTCTCAGCTGAAGGAAAAACCAAGTCCTCATTAAAAAGCCAGCTTTTAGGTGTACTGCTTCAGGTTATGTGTGGGTAGCAGCCTCAGGTGACACAAGACAATGACCTTGCTGGTATATCCCAGCATGGAGAGCTCTCTCAGGTGCCTGGATAAGAAATACATGTGTCTCTCATTTTTTATAAGATCTAATACAGTATCAGGATATTATGAAAGCAAGGTTTCATCAGTGAAGTTAACAGCGGGGAGGGGGGGCCCTCAGGAAGAAACAATGTATCAAGAAGCCAATCAGTCATCCTACCAGACAGCAACACTCTTTCTGGTTTGATATGAATGTACTGTAAAGTATAGAAGTATACAAAGGACGCCGGCACAAACAAGCCAACTGTGGCCCTCTGAAGACCTGTTTCTCAATAAAGTTTTATTGAAATTCAGCCCCACCATTCATTTACAGAGCACACCCGGGCTAGACTGGAGTACTTGTCATCAAGACCATAGGGCACAAAAGCCCACCATGTTTGCCAGGTGGCTCTTTACAGAACTTTGTCCCCATTGTCTAGGACAGTTCTTACACAAGGCTGTCTTTTGGTCCCCCTATCTTGCTGATTCCCCATCAGGGGGAAAGTGTCACTTAGATACATCTTTGCAAGCCTTCCCAGGCTAGGCTTGATTTGATAGACGGTTTTTCCTTTTCCAGGTGAAAGGCGAGGCCAGGTCAGCCTTGACCAAGCCAAAGAATAACCACAGCAACTGTAAAAAAGCCTCCAATGAAGAAAAGCCGAAGCTGTCCATTGGCGAAGAATGCAGGGCCGATGAACAAGCCTTCTTAGTGGCGCTTTATAAATACATGAAAGAAAGAAAAACGCCCATAGAACGAATTCCCTACTTGGGTTTCAAACAGAGTAAGTATACTTGTTTTTGTTTCTGAAATATCAAAATTGCTCAGATTCTTTGAATTTGCAAGGGGAGGGGGAGCGGGGAGTAGAATTTTTCTTTTTTTCTTTTGGACTAGTGATTCTGTTGAAACCCTAATCTAGGCAGGGTGTTTTCTGTTTATAGTAGATCCACGAATTGTCCAAGCCAAGAATTTTCTCCCTGCCTCTTCCGCTCGCTGCATTGTTGCCTTGTGGGACAATTGCAGGGATATTTATAGGCAGGACTCCGAGGATGAGGCCTGGAAATAGACGTGTTGAAAGCTTCTAGTTTTCTGTTTTGTCAATCTGGAGTCTGTAACTCCTTTCTTATGAGATAATGATGATGATGTAGCCTTATCAGGCCCAGATGTTGCCTGTTCGGAGACAGCTTCTAAGAGGAAAGCCTTTAAAAGTGGACAAAACAGCCACAGAGAAAAAAACAAAACAAAACACTCCCTTAGTCTTAAACTTGGCTTTCTTTTTCTTTTTTTCTTTTTTAAATCTGAATTCACAGTAAACATGAAATCAGTCCACTGAAGGGAAGTCCCAGCTTGGAGCAACTTTGAGTTAGCTGTGCATCTAGGTGTTTTTGTGTGTACAAGAGAGGAAACTCATAGCTTGAGCAGAATTCCACTGAAAAAGAGAGGAAAATCCCAGATCCTGCCCCTCAGTTCACAGCCAAGTGTATATTTTGCTCTGTTCGAATTGACCAGTGCGCAAAGCCATGAGCCCCTCTGGCTTGTAATAGCATTTCCCCCGAATGCATCTCCCTAGATTAAAACCATGTGCCATTCTGCTGAAGACCGGCGAACCTGTATGTTTTACAGAACAATTTACATAGCTAATAGCACTTGGCACTGGTTGCAAGAGCACACTCGCAGCCATTATAAACTTATATAACGACAGATGATCACACTGTCTGCAAACGGGCTGCTTGGAATGGAAGTCAAATCAATGTTCTGTAAAGAGATCTGTCCCATTATCAGCCATTCAGCAGAGACCAAGGCCAAGGCCGGGCTCTTGATGGCCTTGGAAGAGTACAAGGTTCAGTGTGGCCTCACAAACATGTTGTGCTCAATAGCCTTTTTTTTTTTTTTTGATTGTTTAATTCCCATTCTGTTCATTTCCCTTACCAGAGGATTACTTGATGCCCGGTATCCTCACACGCTGAGGTATCAGGCACAAAATGAACAACAACGAAATCTCTCAATCCTGACTAAGCAGAGCTGCGTGACAGTATAAACACGCGAACCCTATACACAGGGTCTGTTAAGGAAAAAGATACATTTTTTTTCTTAGTATCCCACAGGTATCACACAGGCACCATTAGGGAGCTCAGGGAGCTGTGACTCCATACCTCTGTGAACGACTATCTTCCCTTACACTGTATTACTCATGCCTTGGCATGTGACCTGTGTGTTCTCTACTCACATGCCAGCCACGTGTTGGCAAAACTACAGCGTGATTCTTTACTATAGCCTCGCTATCAAACAGTCCAAGGAGGTAATCATGTATAAGAGTGACTGTTGATTGATCACAGAGAAATCTGATCTGAAGGAGGAGTTACCATCCCATCAAGGGTTTCTTTCTGAGACTGGAACAAGACCCACCCCGTCCTGAATTCCCATACACTTCCCCAAGGTCCTTCCAGTGTGTTCTCTTCCCTTGTGGGTGATGGTACAGACAACATTATGCTGTTTATCCTTAAAGTTCAACTGTCTCTGTAGTCTTGTAACCATCCTCGAGAAATATTTCCAAGTATTAAATATAGTAGATCCTATAATGTTGAACGCCCTTCGGTGGAGTTATTTCCTAGGAATTTAGGTCTCTGGGGTACAGTTGATTTTTTTGTTTTCTTTCTCTTTCTCGTTGAAAAAACAAAACAAAATGTTTGAATTGACATTTCTTGGCAATGTGTTAATGCAATGCTTATCTAAATACTTATTGTCCCTCTAACAGTTAACCTTTGGACTATGTTTCAAGCTGCTCAAAAACTGGGAGGATATGAAACAGTAAGTGTTTAAGCAACTTAAACGAAATGATTTCACAATCTGACTCCCCTCTCCCTGCCCTGTCTCTGGCCAAAATGGAGGAAACTCAAAAGCAAGCCCTCATTGGCTGCCTTTCCCAATGGCTCTTCCACTTTGGGGGGGGTGAAGGGGGGCGTTTATTGGGCCAGTTTTGGAAATGGTCCCAATTAGTTCCAGGTTTGGCAAAACCGTAAACTTGTCGTAAAAAAACTACAAGTGGAAAACATATGTAACTCTCCCCTGTCAGGGAAATTAGTTGGGTCTGTAATTTTTTCCCATGTTGAGAAAGGGCTATTATTGTACAACAAGCCAAGACTGCATGAAAGAAATCTCCCTTGGCAACCTACCTGACATCTGTTCATGTCTAATATGGGAAATGTATTAAAGGCTTTCAGAAGTAATCAGGATTGGCCATTAAGGAATAGAATACAGCAGGGCCTTCTCTCATTGTAGGGCAAAGAGGCTTTATTAGACAAGGGTCACTGCTACATCAACAGGAAGTTATCAAATTTATTCAGAACGGGCTCTGACGTTCTTTATCAGCTAATTCTAACTGACAGGAGTGAGTTATTTTTAGCCCACGGGAAAATTTGATGGCCATGGATTTTTACAGCGTGTATTTCTGAGCCAATAAAATGTTAGAGAGACAAACGGAGATTAAGATCTTGAAATGGGAAAACAAAATAAAAAAAAGATCTGCATTAATGTAGCGCAGAGAGACGACATCTGTAATAAAATTAATTGACAGAAGAAGATGGCGTCACTGAAAAATGTTTTCTCTCCCACACGATGATCAGATTAAGTCGTATAGTTCCTTTGGCAATGGAGTGGGAAATTATTTGTTCTCTTCCCTTAAGGAGTAATCCGAGAGACCTCTGTACTGCAGTGAAATGACAGCAACAGCCACCAAGTCAAGAAAATGATATTTCTCTTACCCCGAACTCCTAAACCAGTGGCTCTTGCCCTGGAACGCACAGTGTTTCTCAAACTGAGAGAATGGGTTGATGTCAGAGTCAGGGCACAGGAAAACACAGGAAGTGTTATTTGAGTCAGAAACCCTGGTATTTACCATAGAGATATCTGCTATAGGAATTCTGCCTAAACAGTGATGTGAGTGTGTGGACTGACAAACGGCCTAATGGATGGGAGCCCATACGTTTATAAAGAAACCTAGCACGTGCACACACATAAAATAGTCATCTCACAGATGCAAATTTACTTGAGAGATTGGTTTTTATAAAAGTAGCCTGTGCGAAAAGAAATACTCTTGGCTAAATCTGCTGATGGATTAGGAGACGGACTCCTTGCCACAGTTAGAGCTAGCTTGGGCTTCTGCAGGCTCTTGAGCTAATTATAGCACTTCCCTGTGCGAAAAGATGGAAACCTAGTCCCATCAGCTCAGGAGTCACCTTCTGAAGCTGGTTTGTAAGCTGATCTTTGAGCATGAGGACTACGAGGCCGAGCTTTTATGAACTGTGACCACGGTTGGTTACATGATATTTGCTCAGGGTTATGAAACGTCGTTTTCAAACTCCGGGGCTTCATGCCATGAGCAGATTTCACAGAACTAGTGCTTCTGGTTTTCATATCTTTTGTGTCTTTACAAGACACCAAGTTGGTGTAGAACATGCAGAAGAAACTTCCAATAAATTGGAGGGCATTTGCAGTACTCTTGGGGGAATAAAATTTGTTCTTTTATTGAATGAATGAATGACCATAAATCAGCAAATCACCTGACTGTTTATTTACTGGTGTGTGTGTGTGTGTGAGTGTATATATAATATATATATCATATATTATATTTACTGGTGTTTATTTATATATTATATTCACTGGTGTATATATATTTGTATATTATATTTGCTGGTATATATACATATATGTGTGTATATATAATATACATTATATTTACTGGTATGTATATTTATATATTGTATTTACTGGTATATATACATATATACGTGTATACATATATACACGTACATACATATATATATATGAGACATATATTAGACAGCACAGGAGGAAGGAAAGATCTAAGCTAGCCATTTGGATCCTTAAAGTAGTTACTTTCAAGACTGTCAGCCACCAAATTACGAGTGAAAAGTCAAAAAAACATTGCCCTGTAGAAACAAAGAGCTATGCCCTGCAGAAAGAAGGGAAGGAGCCTTCATGGCTCAGAAGTGCTGAGATGATCTGCAGATAGGTGTGTTAGATTAGGGATATTATAAGATGATTTGGAGATGTGGGTGATGTTTTGGGTCCAGCTACAAATGATCACAGCTTTCCTTAGGGAGAGCATTTCAATCCAGAGGTAGGATAAACTTGTATGGGGAGAGGTCAGGCACGGCATTTCTGATAAGTATTTTCTTTTCATTCTGGGGAAAGTGCCGATACATTTTGAATGCAGCTTAGAGCCATTTCCATTTTGAGTAAAGGAAATCGTAGTGCCTTGACAGATTAATTTTTTTCCTGACTTGACCTCTGCATGGAAAAGGATCCTTCCTTGCTCTGTTCCAGTTTATGTTGGAAGGAAAAAGGAGTCTTATGAGACCATCATGGTGGCCTTCAGAGTCTAGTTTGCTGGCGATCCCCATAATCGTATTTTTCAGATTCTGGCTTGCTGGCAATCCCCAGTACAGTTAGCTCTCTCTCCACCTAGTATAGGTAGGAGGAAAGGGAATTATAAACTGCTCTCTCTTGTGGTCTTCCAATCCTAGCAGTTGCTCATATATCTAGAAGATTTGCTTTATATTAGGAGTGATTTAGTGTGAAAAGAATTATCTAATGATCTCACTTTTGTTGACATCATCTTCCCGCCCACACCTGGTCTAGTACTGCTCCTAGTGGCATTTGGCTTCAACTGTGTCCTCAATCAAACTCAAATATCAAAGATTAGAAATTGGTCTTTGAGCTAGTTTCTTGTTTGCCTGTAGTCATGGCTCAAGAATGCAGGCAAGTACTGTATCACTGAGATACATTCCCAGGCCCCGTCAAGTTATTACCCCATATTACATGTCCAAATACTGATGTTTCCTAGCAACAAACCAGTTACTACCTGAGATTATGTCTGGTTCTTGAGGGGAAAAAATGTAAGAATTCAGGAGAAAGGTTAAAAAAAAATCTCGGTAATGCAAATACTCAGGACCAGGACACCCCAAGCATAAAGTTTGGGGATGTGTTACTATGTGCCTGGCTGAAGCCAGCGCTCTGGATCTCACTGGCTGGGAACAAGACCGTCTTACTTGGCTTGCTCTCGTTTGTGGCTGCAAACGATTCCAAAACTTCTGGCTTGGATTTTGGATTATGGATTATTTCACTTCGGCTTTTCACAATCCTCCAGTTGAATTTTTTTTTTTTAAGTGGAGCAGGGGTTTCATTTGGAGCCTGTAGCACTGACTGAAAAGTGCACACTTCTCTCAGGCTTTCCTGCCTCTGCTGGAAGTAGATCTAGTGTCTCCACTTTCAGGTGCAGAGATCGTAACTGTATCTATATTTAGCATCTTAAATGTATCTGACAGATCTGATTCCTTAAAACACTGCATCCAAGGGGGGAGGACCTTGGACTTTCCACAGGGCAGGAAACCCTGACTGCTCTTCGGACTGGAGAGGGAAGGGGAGAGGAGTAGAGGGGGGGGGAGGAGAAGAGTGGGAGGAGGGGGAGGGAAATGGGAGGCTGGGAGGAGGCGGGAATTTCTTTTTTTTTTTTCCTCTTTCAATTAAAAAAAAAACATACCAAACAAAGAAAGAATATTAAGAGCTGCAAAGGAAAAAACAAAACAAAACACTGCATCCAGAGTGTTTTGATTGGTTGCTAGTAATGCTACAGTCTTCGCAGACTTTTGCCTACTTCTCTCCTCCCACATATATTAGACCGTAGAGCTCCCCGTAAGAGGCAGAAAAGAGTAAAGCTTGGTCCCTTCCTGTGTGTCTGGGCAAACAGTTACCACTAGAGAAGTATTTGAAATATGGGGCAGGACATCGGCTAGAGTCTGTTAAGATGATTTCACCACGGCTGACCACCTGACAGAAAACCCAGAACAGTATTCTGAGAGACAGTAGTATTAGCACAGTGCATGTTGAGGGAATGTTACCCCAGAACAGAAGGAGGTACCATCAAATTAGTGCTCCCCAGCCCCACCAATAAGGCAGCTGCATGATGTTTTCATCTGGGAGAAGTCCCTGGTCTTCCTGCTGGATTATGCTTTGACATCAGATTCTGGCTCTGACATCAATTTGAAGACATCCTCTGACGCTATGCTTAGCATTCTGGACATACACAGCCTTCGGCTTTCCTTCTGAACTGTTCAGCCCAAGGATGATGTCATGTCGTTTTGAATGGCTTCAGTTCCTGGAGTACTACCAGGAATAAAAAAGTCATCCTTCTTGATTTCAGCCCGCCCTCAAGGTGTCCACACAAAACTCTGCTTCTCAGGCAGCCTGAGCAAGGCTAGGTGCAAGCAAGCACATGCATTCCTTGACTTTGTGCTGACTTCCCAGGCTTAATCCCCTGGGAAAACTCACATCCAAAAAAAAGCTTCTGCTTCTGTCATCTTCACTAGAGCCCCAAGTGCCAGCATGATGTCATCCCTGTGACCTAAAAGGCAGAGAAATGGAAGGCTACAGGACTTGTGCTTTAAAAAGTGACTGTCCAGCCGGGCGGTGGTGGCGCACGCCTTTAATCCCAGCACTCGGGAGGCAGAGGCAGGCGGATCTCTGTGAGTTCGAGACCAGTCTGGTCTACAAGAGCTAGTTCCAGGACAGGCTCCAAAACCACAGAGAAACCCTGTCTCGAAAAATCAAAAAAAAAAAAAAAAAAGTGACTATCCAAAAACTGGTGTGGTGGTGGTGGGGGTTGTGGGTGGGTATGTAATTGTGTGAGTATATTTCTCTGTGTGCGTGTGTGTATGTGTAATTGCGGAACTACACGTTTGCGTGTGTAATTGTACTTTTCTCTGTGTCTGTGTGTATGTACATGTGTGTAATTGTGTAAGTACATTTCTGTGTGTATATGTGTGTGTGTGTGTGTGTGTGTATAAAACACCTTAGGTGTATTTCCTCAGATGCCCTCTACCTTTTTACAATGAGAATATCTTTGATTTACTGTTTCACAATCTCAGGCATATGAATAATATTCTTGGTGGATCCACCCCCAGCTCCCCACTTCCACTTCCTGCGGGTGCATCCCATCATGTCTCTCTTCCTACTTCACGTCTTCTTTGTGTGGGTGTGTTTTATTTTGTTTTTTTGATTTCTTTGTTTTGTTGGTAGTGGCTTTTGTTTCGTTACTCACTGCATCCGATAAATGCCTGCTGGAATGCCGACGGAGCGTGTTGGCTTCGTCCTGTGTGGGCCTTGTGCAGGAACCAGAGCTGTTGTATGAATTCACTCTCGAGTGAATGCAATGGTCACATCGTGTCCAGATGATAGGCTGTCACTGTTTTTTTTTTTTGTTTTGTTTTTTTGTTTTTGTTTTTTTTTTTTGCAGGAGGGGAGTGAGTGGGGGGAGTCTTGTAGTTGTTGTTTTGTTTTTGAGACATTGTCTCTCATTGGCCTTGGTATTACCAAGTAGGTTAGACTGGCTGGCCAGTGAACCTCCCAACCCCCAGATCCACCCATCTCTACCTTGCCAGTACCGGAGTTAAAGGCATGAAATACCCCACCCATGGCTTTGTCCATGGACATTCTAGAGAAGAAACTTGTGCCCTCATGCTTATGAACAAGTATTTTACTGACTGAGCTATGTCTCTATAATCCCTCCCCAAACATTTTTGAAACAACGGGATAGTTTCATCAATACAGCTGAGGAAGGGATCAGTTTTCTTCCACTCATTAGCCTTGTTTTCTCAGACAAATGACCACACAGAGAACTCCTTTTTATATACATCCAAAATAGCACCTGGGCTCCAGAGATCACCTTGGAAACCCACATGTGAAAGCCATGAATGCCTGACTGCTGAATTGAACGGGTGTGGTGGTGTCCTTTTCCGAGTTCTTACGGCTGTACCTACACTAGAGAAAGAAGTGGTTCTCAGCCGTCCCCCGCGTGAGGTTGTCATGTGTATCTAGATCGCTTCTTGCGATCTGGGGTGTAGTCTCCTCCTGACTATCCTTTGTGGTGTCTGGACTCACGCTACCCTTTAAGTTAGGAAGCTTCAATGCCTTATCCACCCCGATTTCCTCTGTCCTCTGCCCTCTTTCCCCTTTCTGCTTCCATCACTCTCTCTACCCAATGCTGTCCTAAAATAGGATGTGATGTAGGCCATGTCCTGAATCCCCAGCATCTTAAATGAGTTCCGTGGGAAATAACAGCCCCCCCAAAATGACTCAGCAGTGACAATAGCTCCTCCATTCTACCTAGAGGGACAAAGGGTCAACTCAGATGGAACCATTTAACTTCAGTATGCGAGAGAAAATCAGAAAGAACTGTTTGCATCACCTTTAGATTGTTGCTGCCCCAAACCCAAAGGCTGAGGTCCCAGGAAAATCCTTCATCCCCAGCATGGGTTGTCTCTCAGATCATCCTGACTGGTGGGTGGTAGCTTTGGTAATAGTACAAAGACATTGGCTCTTGCCACCAGAAGGCGACTGTATGGATCTGGGTTTACTACTTCTTGTGCCGCGGGTCTCTAGACAAGTGGTGCCTCCATCTTGAATCTCAGACCCTTTCCCTATGATTGAGATCCCAATGCCTGTCTCCTAACACATCGCAAGGGTTCGATAGAGGCGCAAACTGTTGACTATAAAATGTAAGAGGCAGTTGGTGCAGATGACCAGAGTGGGAACTGCCGTTGGTGTGATGACAGGGGCACAGGAAGGCTGTTGCTGTGGTCCTGTGTCCTGTGCCCTCTCGTCATCCAAACGAGGGCCTCGGTACCAGGCGCTTTTGAGGAGAGGGATTTTGCCTTTTGGGCGTGGGCGTGCGGGTAGGGGTGGATGGGGATTGACAGCCTCAGAATAGATCAGCTCAAGACTGTATGGTTTCCAAACTGGATGGAGATTGCGATTAGACATATAATAATACTGTGTTTGCAGTGTCAGGAGAGAAATTTAACTCTAAACTGAGCCACACACAGAAGGATTTGACATCGTTTTCCCTGCTGCTATGTGTACTAGGTGGCCCTGTATATTGAAGTCAGATGATTAAGATGACTTCCTGAGAAATTGAACAGTGTAAGACTTCACATTGTCTGGGGGCCTTACTTGGCCTATAGCGGGGTTTAAAGAAAAAGGAGGATTTCTTTTATTAAACATGGCAAAGGCGCCATTTTGCTATTACCCCCTCTTCCTTAGTTAGGATTAGTAATGCAGCATGTATCGTAGACTGAAGAGTTCCTCCCTGTGACCTCCGTTGACAGCGGTATTTTTGAAAAGAAGCCTTCTGCCCTGTTTGTATTAAACCACAATGGCACCTCCCCAACACCCTGTCCCCCACACACCCGATAAGGCGTCTTTCCTGAATCCTGTTTAGCAATGTCCACACGGACTTCAGAACTTGTCCGGTCCTATTTTCAGAGGAACGCTAGGCAGGGTAGCTGTGGTGGGCGAGCTGTGTGAATCCTTCCCCCACCTCCAAAATTGTTGTTTCGCAATACCTTTATCTATGGACAATGGTAAAATTTAAGAATAAAACTTAAAGAAAGACCATGCTGTAGAGAGCAGGATCCTGCTTGTTCTGTTTCTACTCACTCAACTCGATCGCGTACACCGTGAGCATTTCACGTTTGGAATATGTTCCCTTCCACGGGATTCAGTTAATATCCCATTTTCCAGCTCAGTGTGAAGAAAAACAGATTCGATAGGATTCGCTTGAGTGATGGGAGGAAGCGGAGATGATTATAAATTCTTCTACCAATTTGATCACTTTCATTAATCTATATGGTCATTTTATTAGTGTTTTTTTTTAAAGCAGGAAGCACACTGTATGGTTCAAAGAATCGGAAGATGCATAAACATGTTTGGTGAAAACATATTTTCTTTAAGTAGTGTGGCTGGCCCTCCGCCTCCACTAGCTTCAGGCAGTGGCAACCGCGACCCATTTAAGCCACTGAACTAGCATACGGTTCAGCTGAACTGGGACTTTATTTTGTATTGTATCACCTAGCATAAAGGGATAGGGTGTGTGTTTGGGACCTTGGAGGCAAACAGCTGTATGAATAGCTGAGGGGTGGGGGTGTGCCTTAGATGAAGTTAGCAAAGCAAAGCAAACAGCACCAAAAGTCGGAAGCCCCCCCTTTTTTAAAATTGCTAAATGAGAGATCTTGTTTGAAAGCCATTGTCTCTCCCCCCCTACCCCCATCCCCTAAGCTCACTGGAGCCTCTGTTTATGGCTGTCCAGAGCAGTCTGTTCTCTTCTGAATGTTGCCTATATATGAGCCTGGTGCTAGATTGAATCTCTTGTTGCCGTCTTTCCAGATAACAGCCCGCCGCCAATGGAAACATATTTATGACGAGTTAGGTGGGAACCCGGGGAGCACCAGCGCGGCCACCTGCACTCGTAGACACTACGAAAGGTAAGAGGCCCTCTCCCGCAAACATTCTCGCTTAATGAAACCGTGTTCATTAGAATACGACGCTGGACAAAGACAAGATAGGAGAAATCTCAAAGATGTTTGGGAAGGCAGAAAATCCCTCCCCCTCCCCCTTCCCCTCCCCCTTCCCCTACCCCGCCCCCACCCTGGCGGGCTCCTTTCCATAGCATGTTCTCTGGTTACCCAGACTAAAATTAGATGTGCCTTTACTCAGGGTTTGTCCCATGGCCACCTGTCTGGCAATGCCCTTCCCCCCCCTCAACGAGTGTGGATTGCTGGGGTGTTCTCAGGAGTCTCATTTACCATGAGATCTTTTGCCTTCTGGAAAACAAAGATGGGAAATGTTGCCATGACGGAGGCCTGGGAAGCAGGCATTCCTCGGCACCACGGCACTGCCGGAGAGAATGTCCGTGTGTTTACCTTGTTGTGAGGTTTTTTTCACTGATAGATAGATATGCTTTCTTTCAATCAAGGCAATTTCGAGCTGAAGTCTGCATGGCTTGGTTCTCTAATAATCTCTACCTGTTTCAGAAAAGTACCAATGATGTAAACAAGAAAGATTAGCAGAGCCTTTGTAGAAGGCTTTATGGATAGGAGTCGTGTCCCGTCTATCCTGTCCTGTCCTACTCCCCCATGGACGCTGTGTGATAAAGACACTGTGCCTACTGACTGCAAATTCATAAATGGCATTTGCGCTATCCTTCAAGCCCATACTAAATGTTCAGGTTGTACCAGCTTCCTTACAGCTGGTACTGCCCCGTAGGTGGGGAGGGGCTCGGTAATGTGTGTACACTTCCGTCTGCGTGAAGAAATGTGCACACATGTGTATCACTGGCAAAAGCCAGAGGACGACGAGGAATTCTTCCTCTATTGGTCTGTTGTCATTTCCTTCCTTCCCTGTGGCTGTCATAAAATACCCTAACGAAAGGACTAAGGAAAGGTGTATCTGCCCAAGAAAGCTCCCTGGCTTCAAATGCAGAACTGGAGAAGAGTTCAACTAGAGAAGAGAGAGTGTGTGCATGTGTGCGTGTGGGCGTGTGTGCGTGTGTGTGTGTGTGCATGTGTGTGTGTTTATGTACGCATACACACCCATACATGCTATGTAGAGGCCAGATGAAGATTTCGCATGTGTTTTAATCATATCTATTGCATACACTGAAGTCAAGCTACACTGAGTTAGCTAAACAGGGCAATTAAAATGCTGGCCAAAAGTTAAAGTGCTAATAATATTCATTTTGCTGACTACTCTTCTCCCAGTCCAGCCGTCTTTACCCAGAGTCCATGACCCCCACTGTGGGTGGTTCACAGCATCCTTCATGACTCCCCACCCACAGTAGATGGTCACCACGTTTCGTTTCCTTGACGTTCAGGCCTGGGATTATCTGTATCTCATTTAACTAAGTGGCCAGCTCACAAACGCTAGAATGCTTGTTTCAGAATAATAGGAGTAAATTGAGTTGGGTTTAGTACCTCATGAAAATTTCCCCCAGAGTATTCCCAAGAGACTGACTTGGCCCTGTTGGAATCCAGAAGAATTCTTAAACATCAATAATAGATGTTCAAATTACCACTCTTGGTAGCACTGTTTTTTTTTTGTTTTGTTTTGTTTTGTTTTAATATAAATGTGACTGTGATTTCTCTCAGTTCTTAACACCAAAGCCCACACATTCTTGTTACCCACTGTACCGGGCAGCTGATCCCCAATACAATGCCTCCCCAGGCGAGGCTCCGCCCACAGTCCTGGAGGCTCCTGTAACCTACTTATCTTTGGTTTAGGAGCCTCTAATCAAATCACGGCCTTTAGAAACATAAAAATACACTTTTCTCTGCTTCAAAACTTCCAGCGCCTGAACCATTAATCTTAAAAGGACCCAGTGACAAATAAAATTGCCCAAAGGAGCCACAGAGCTGCAGCCTGCTCACCTTCTTGAAAACTGAGTCCCATAATTAAGTGAATTTTACAAGGCATCACATGGTCAGAAGTAGATAAGAATTGGGAGGGAGAGAAGTATTAAATTGTGTGTGTGTGTGTGTGTATTTCATTTTTCTCCAATGATGTGCATGAGAATTTTGCCTCTTACTTGTGTAAAGGAGCCTGCAGAGACCAGAAGATGGAGTTGGATCCCCTGGAACTAGCATTATAGACAGTAATAAAAGTTACCATGTGGGTGCTGGGAACTGAACCCAGGTCCTCTGGAAGAGCAACTGGTGCTCTTATATGCTAAGCTAGGTCTCCAACCTATGTGTGTGTGTGTGTGTGAACTCAAGAGGCTTTGCACACATTAGCCACAGAGTTGAATGTAACTCCAAAGACAATGTACTGCCTTTATTGATCTGCCGTTTCTAAGAGTAGAAGACTTCCAGGTGATGTCAGCTGGCAGCTTGGGAAGGCCTCGCCACTACAGCCAATTGTGAAAGGGTGTTTTAAACTTCTTTTCATTCTGAATTCGTAGGAGCAGTGTAGACATTCCGTAAAGGTCTGATCTCCCACCGGATTACCTTTTCCAAGAGGCGTAGTACAGTCTTCCCGTTCTAGAACGCCTCGGGTCAGTGTTTGAGGGAGGGTTGTCGGGAGGAGACTGAAAGTCACGCTGAGTTTTCATTGATGAATTTCAGAGAATTAATTGTAGGGGATGGCTTCAAGTGCTGGCATGCAGCACGGAGTAAACCCTAGAGGTTCCCTGGGATGGGAGTAGAGAGAGGTCATGATGGCTCCACCCACAAGTTTCAGGAGTGTGCCTGGAAGAGGTGGAGATAGGGGGAGCCACCCAAACAGCCCTGTTACTCTTTGACCTCAGGGAGCAGCTCTGGGAACCTCAAGCCTGACTATGTCCAAGGGCTTCTGGTACTGTTGAGAGAAAAGAGAGTCTAGAATAAAGGGTTATGGGTGACAACAGCATCTAGGAAAACAAGGAGAGAGGTCTTTTCTGCCTTACTCTCGTTCCCAGGATCCCATCTGGAAGATAGCTGATAAAAAGGACATGCCATTTAAGCTTCCATATGATAGCACTGGAGGGGGGAATTGGAGTTGGAAGTCAGAGTCCAATGGCACAGGGAGTCTACCACAGGAAGTTCTGAGCTGTGTCTGGCCACACCTGCAGGAGGGTGCAGAGCCCGCAGCCTAGGGTAGCATGTTCCTTGTCCGCACTGATTGCAAGCATGTGGCCTTTCTTCAGTAATAGCCTTTTGCTATCTAGACTGTTGTAGACTTGCGATCAAATACAAAAATTGTCATGAACAATTAGTAATTAATAAATTATTTTAATTAAAATAATAGTTAGTTACCAGTATTTGAAGATCTGGCTTTTAATGTAGACTCTGCATACATCAATACCCTCTCTTTTAAACCAATCATGATTACCCTGGTTGTCTTTGGCAAATTGACACAGCCAGTTAGCTGGGAAGAAGAGATCTCTTTTGAGGAACCGCCTTCGTTAGATTGTCTGTGGGCACATCTGTGGGGAGTTTTCTTTATTAGTGACTGATGTGGAAGGCCCAGGCTGTGGGGGTGCCCACCCCTGGGTGGGAGTTCCCGTATAAAAATGGTAAAGGAGCCAGTTACGCGGAGCAAGCCTGTAAGCTGCCTTCCTCCCTGCCTCTGCGGCAGTTCCTGCATCGCAGTCCCTGCTTCCCAGTTCCTGCCTTGAGTTCCCTCAGTGACGGACTGGGATCTGAATGAGCAAGGCAAATGCATCCTTTCCTCCCCACGTTGCTTTTGGGTCATGGTTTTATCACAGCAATAGAAAGTAAAGCAGGATAGTGCCCTTTAAGGAATCATCAATAACCCCAAGGGCCATAGGACGGGAAAGAGGCTGGGATGTACTGCTTTGAGTGTCTGCTCTTTAACTGGTTCCCCAGAGAAGGACAGAAGACACTAATATCAGTTCAGGGGCTTTGACCAAAGAAGAGGCTGGCCTCTTGCTAAAGCTATACCAGTCATGTTCATTCATTCTTGTTAGTCACTGGCTGTCTGGCCATAGAGAAAACGGCTGGCTGCTTTGGTGACTAGCCACCATTTTGAAGAAAGCCTGGGAAGTTGAGAGAGGTCAGAACATTGTGGTGGATTTCTACAGCCTTCCAGAGCTGAGTCAAAACCACTGGAACCCTTTCTACTTCTACTTCTGTCATTTCTTCTCACCTCTCTCTCTCTCTCTCTCTCTCTCTCTCTCTCTCTCTCTCTCTCGTCTGTCTATATAGATCACTCAGTGTGTGTGTGTGTGCGTGTAACCGAGGTCATCGGGGTTGTTGGCAAATCATGCCTTTACCTGCCGAGCCATCACACTGGCCCCTACCTTATTCTTAGAGACAGGATCTTTTCATCCCTCTGGCTCAGCTGGCTAGCCAGTCAGTTCCAACGATCTGACTGTCAACACTGATGTGTTGAGGTCATCAGTGCTCTGCTACCCCTGGGTTTTACGTGAGCACTGGATTTCAAACTCCGGCCCCCACGTTTGCCAAGCCATCTCTGCAGCCACTTTCCCATGGTTTCTTACTCTTTGCCTTCTAACATGGAGAGTTGTGGTTTCCCCACTCCCCTCCCCCCAACTTCGCTCTTCTAGAAGATGATAGAGGAACAAGTGATCTACATTACATTATCTACTGATGTATTTTTTATGCAGTGTGGTTTGTGATTCCAGTAAATGTTTTTGTTTTACTACAAGGAAAAAAAAAACCCTCACCAGTTCCTCATTAAATGTTACTTGTATATTATTAGTTGGGCACTTTGGGTTTATTAATGAGCGCAATAATAAAAGTGCGGGCTGTGGAAATGAATCGATGGGTGTTTTTATTTAAGGCACAGGCGGAGACTGTACAATGGCTGTGAAGGCCTTGCTGTCGCTGAGGGCCCTACTCGTCCAAACTTGTCTCTGATTGGTTTAAATCAAATAGGTCCAAGCACTTCATAAAAATGTCTTTGTCAGCCTGGTTTTGCTTCTAGACCTATTCATCTCTGTCAGTTTTTAATATTAGTACCAGGCTCCTGGCCATAGTCCATTAATACTGTACTTAATTGCTCGTGTTACAGATGATTACCAATATAAAAAGCCTGCGTGTTTTCCCATCGCGAGGCTGTTGCTATGTAGATGTCTCAGACTCAGCAAAGCTTATGAAATGTGGCTGCTTTCAACATTTCTTGCTGAGATTTATAGATTAAGTTACTGTAGAAGATGGCGCCAAGGAAACGCCTGTGTTCTCCTGGGCAAATGGCTCTTTGAGGGCCACATTTGCTTTCTTGTCCAACCCTGAAGATGCCCTGAATTGCCCTATTTTTTATCAGTTAAGGAACAAAAACAAAAATGGCTGTGGACCATAGTTTGATTTTTCTGGAATAGTAATTCATTTTAAAGTCTTTGTTTTCATATGCAAATTTTCTTCCTTTTTTTTAAAAAAAAATGTTTGTGAAGCACAAGAAGGAGGGGGAATCTTTACACAAAATACTAGATTACTGGTTTTAATTTTCTGTTTGTGTGGAAAACATGAAGATGTTATTAGGGTTTTTGCAAAGGAAGCATCAAGGCTAAAGTTCTTTGTGATGTGCTTTTCCGAGTATTTA
The DNA here is from genome assembly GCF_018167655.1 of Microtus oregoni. NCBI lineage: Eukaryota > Metazoa > Chordata > Mammalia > Rodentia > Cricetidae > Microtus > Microtus oregoni. The sequence continues at coordinate 5,602,926 of NW_024543066.1, forward strand.
GAAAATCAAAATCAGAAGCAAATGTATTTGCTTGTGAGGGAAGCGAGCCATTATACTTCATCTTCTCGCATGCATAATGCCCAATTTCAAATTCTAACCTTCTGCTTTCCCGGAAGGGTTCCTTGGTCAGGATTGTCACTCCTCCGGGCTCAAACTGCTTACTGTGGAGAGGCTGAGGAGGAGCCACACCCCGCCCAGATGCAGGGGGCAGAAGCTGAGTGACAGACAGCCCAGAGGCTCTGCCTAGCTTGCTGGAGGGTGAAGGAAGGAAGGGAAGGAAGGAAAGAAGGAAGGAAAGAAGGAAGGAAAGAAAGAAGGAAAGAAGGAAGGAAAGAAAGAAAAAGAAAAAGCAACTTAGCTAATTATAACTGGGCATAAAACCAAGGGTAAGAGAGTCAGGGTGAGTTCTCACCTTGTTCCTGTCTGGTTCAGGAGTCCATGTATCTCTGACACCCTGCAGGCTAATAAATACACGGCTGAGAAAGTCACAGACGGGATCCCAGAATGTTATAGGTATGAGGGCCCTAAGCCCCTCCTCCTACACTGTTACTATAGCGTGGCGCATCTGTGAACTATGTTACCAGCCCATAAAAAAGCTTAGGGAAGCAGGGCAGCTGCTGATTAAGTTTGGTGAACTCGCCTTGGAAGAGTCATTTTATGTCCACTGAATATAATTTAGAAGAAAGGAAAGAAGGACTTTGATACGCTGGTACATTGGTGGCTAAGATGGATAAGGAAGCGGGGGGGGGGGGGGGGGGGGGGAGGGGAGGGGTGGTTCCCGAAGCCCAGGGTCTGAGCCTTCACTGGGTAGCCACCTCCAGGGACCATGGTTGGTTCGTTAAAGCTGCAGTGACTAGCGGCTTAATCTCACTTATGGAGAGGTCTGACTCGGGCGGGCGCAGAGCCTTAGACAGTCAAGAGTTGAGAAGGCAGAGACAGCAAAGATGGAAGAGAGCCTTTCTATGGGATTGAGAATCCAAACTGGATCTTAAAGAGGTAGGGTTAGAACTTATGCCCACCATCAAATGTAGAACTAAACTGTTTTTAGGGCAAAGACCAAGTGACATCACCCCCCCCCACCCCCGAAGCTTCCCAGAACACCCAGTTCTGTATCACGGACACGATAAGACAGAGTGAAAATCTCTGAGAGGACAGTCCCTTTCCAGATGCCTGTACAAAGGTAGGGGATGAGATGATGATTTGTGAGGCCTGGTTTCCCAATTGTGTGACTCAGAGGCGCGTAATGATGCTTGGCCCTCTCATTGCCCAGAGATTTAATCAAACAGGTGGATTACTCCATTCCTCACCCAGGGCGAAATTGTGAGAGAAGTTATAGTTGCCTTCAGTCCACCATCTTGTCACGGGAGTCCAAGCGAGTGGACGCCTTCGTCTTCCCCTCTCTGTAACACTGCTACTTAGCAAGCTCTCCTTGTCCCCTCAGTACCAGAGGTTCAGCTGGCCCTTACTGACAGCCAGTGGCCCGAGAGAGCCAAACACAACTTGCTGCTGCATCTGCATAGCTGGTCTTGGCCTGCCTTGTATACCCCTCCCCAGGCTCACTCCCTGGACAGACCAGGATCTGGTCAGTGTCCCCTCCCTCACTAGCTCAGGTGACCTCTTATCATCCGGAAAGAATTTCTCCCCACAGGCGAGCCAGGTCATTTCGCCCCCAATGGCCTCACTTCAGATTACTCAGCATGCCTAAACTGTTCTGGTAACTTCCCAACACCTGGGTAGTTCAAGAAACTTGGGAAAAAAACGAAAACAAGGCTCTAGCCAGATCCCAAAGTTAAAATAAAAAAGCGAATGAATGAATGAATGAATGAGTAAAAGCCTTTTCCTCCTCCTCCTTCTTTTCTTCTTCTTCAGCGTAAGCAGCAACATCTGAAAAATCTCTATTTAAAAATTCTTAAATTTGCCTCCAGCTTGGTGCTCTAATTAATAGACGTTGGAGTTTACGCTGTGAGGGTAGAAACAGCCCCGGGCAGACACTCTTCAAGCTGCTGTCTGTGCTGGAAGCCATGGCAAGTTCTTTTCCCGCCCCCTTCCCCCAAAAGCTTGCCAAACAGCCCTTTTCCTTATCTGAGCCTTTTACCGGCTCCTTTCCGTCCCCTCATTGTGTCCTTTATCCCCTCCTGGCCTCCTGCACTTAACAGCAGTGCTTAGAAAACTTTACAGGTCAGTCTGAAATTTACTGACCTGTTGCCATCAAGCGTGAATTTAAGTTGGAGAATAGATCTTGTGTGTTAGCCCCCTTTTCTTCCTGATAAATCACAAGAGGTTTCCACTTAGGATTTTTCTCTCCTTATGATTTTCTCTCCCCGGGGCTTTATCATTAAGATTAAGGAACCGAATTCTCAAGCATGCCACTGCACAAACATCTTTTCAATTATGAGAGTAACAGGCCCGGTGCCTCCACAAAGGAACTATTGAAAATCCAGAAAGCATGTTTCCAAAAGAGAAAGCAGAAGGAGAAGAAAAGGCTCGGATGACAAAAGGGATGTAATTGTTTACCATTAAAACATATCTTCAGCCTGGCCACTGAGAAAAATCTCCTGGAACATTGTGTTTTTGTACAAGTTGTTACACAGTTTGGCCAAAGTTATGAGCCGCTGTGAGAAACTGGTGCAGGTTTCAGAAGCCCTGGCGCCAATGGCGGCTTCTAGCGAGCCAGGAGTCCGCACCGTGGTCCTCAGTGGACTTTCCCATAAGGGCTCTGCCTGCCATCGTCTGTGGGATGTGTATGGCGCGTTATTGATTATTCTTGAAATGATGTCCCTCTGCCCGTGAAATGGGTCCATGCCACTCCCATCAGAGGTAGCCATCGTGTTCCTGTTGAGAAGAATAATCGCTACCATCTTTGGTAGTGCCGTCTGGCACTGTGGAGAGCTGGTCTTATGGTCTGTTTCCTGTCGTGAGCATGTATTGTAATCCCAGAGGCATCGAGTCTGCTTCCGGAAACCCATTCTAGCTTTCTTCAGTGTGGTCTTCGTTTGGCGGGCATGGAAATAACATCCGCCCCGACGCAGAAATCCTCAGGAGTAGAGAGCCAGCATCAGGAAGCCTAGCTGAGAAGAGCTCCACCAGAGAGACCATGGGAAACCACGGCCCCTGGCACTAAGTCCTGGAGGCGAGATTTCATAGAGAAGGCGTTCTCGGCTCTCCCTTACCATTTATAGCAAATCGGGCCTCATAGATGGGATCAACCCCTCCTGAAGCATTCTGGCAGCCTCTTGTGGTATACGTGACAGAAGGAGTGTGCCCTTCTCTCCAGCTATGAGGCTGCTTCTGATACGACAGGTTGACCCTTGGCTGAATGGCCATGTGGAGTCCACAGACCTGTTGCCTCTGAGAAGAGAAGGCTCACCCTGATTTCTTTTTTTTTATTTATTTATTATGTATATAGTGTTCTGGGCACCAGATCTCATTATAGCTGGGTGTGAGCCATCATGTGGTTGCTGGGAATTGAACTCAGGACCTCCGGAATAACAGTACTCTTAACCACAGAGCCATCTCTCCAGCCCTCACCCTGATTTCTTAGACATCTTTGTTGGAGCCTAGAACTCCCTTAACATGGGCAGGTGCCATCAGATAGGCTATCTCCCAAGGAGATATTTCTTTATGAAGATGGCCACCCCAGTGGAAGTCCTGCCTAGCAGATCTATGTTGTTCTTTTCCTTTCTTATCAAAATTAGCACCATAATATGAAAATATCGGTCAGGACCTGGTCATTCTCAAACGGAGCTTGGCTTAACAAATTGCAAGAGTCATGCGACATAGGTGCCGATGTCTTCGAGCACGTTGTCTCCGTCGAAGAGACAACGTCCTTGCTTCACAGGGTCACAGAGCACAGATGTGTGTCTGGTTTCTGGTCTTGTTCTCTGATAACTAAATAACACCGTGCCGTTTTCACAGGGGTGGGCTCGCACCTAGAGAGGTGGGCAGCGTGTGTAGTCCCGGCTTCGGTACTCATTTGTACCTTAGTGAGGGTGCATGCTCCATCTTCACAAAGGGAGAGGCAATTTCACCCGTTCATACTTGATGAAAGATTGCTTCCCACGCTCCACAGCGGAGCTATATTTTCAATTCCTGCCTCAGAAGGAAAATGTCTGGCCAAGGCTTAGAATTTATCAAGCCTGGAATCAACTCAGAGATGTAATGAGTCCATTTGGGGTCAGGTCAGGTCCGACGCCCCAGCGGAACCAACATCTTGTTTCTTTTCTGCTGCCACAAAGAACCCTGTTAATGTAAGAGTAGCAGTCCTGATTTTGGCCTACCATACACACTAGTTTTATTATCTCTGCCCCTAACTTGTTCTGCTCCAGAGTTTATAGCACATGTTCAAACTTGAATTCTTAAAAAAAAAAAAATCGGTTTAATACAGTAAGTTTGCCTGTGAACTAGCTGAGGAAGGCTTGAGATTCAAACACAATCCTAAAGACCCCCGACTCCTTTCCCTAATTCTCTGAATTGAATCAGTTCCGGACATGATTACAAAATCCTTTTCAGAGCTCTCTATCAATAGATGGGTTCTCATTTTTCCTCTTAAGGACCATTTGCTAAGTGTTTCGGCCCAAAACTTCACTCCATCCATACAAATACGTATTGATTCAGGAGACATTAGTGGTCACTCATTAGGATGGGACACGACATAATTTTTCCTCTTCTGACGGGGAAGAGAGGGGGTGTTAATAAATACGAGCGTCTTTTGTATGGAGTGCAAATGACGAGGCCCACGCACACTTCTTGAATATCAGACTGCTGCTTTTTTGTTGAGAAAGAGAAGCAAGGCCCTGGAGGACGGCAGACTTTGTAAATATAAAATTATCTGCCTCAGTGTTTAAAAAAATCATAATGAAAGGGAGAGAGAGCTGGCGAGTTGCCAGATTTCTTACATTACAGTAATAGATTTGCTGACCCCTGACTTCCGCTGGAAAGAAATGTATTGAATATTTTATAATATCAGATGACGCATATCGAAAAACCTAGTGTGCTGAGTGTCATTATTCAGCTTGAGATTTAGCAAAGCCACGGTATTTTCCAGCCGACAGTTTCTTGTATGATGATAATTTAGTGGTCCAGACATTAATAAATCAAGGCCATCATGCCATTGATTTGTTAATTTTAACTTGGGTTGATTTTTAGGTCTTCCTTATTTTTTTTTTAAGGGAGAAGAATAAGGAGGGGGTTAGAATCTGTCTTTTCACTGTGACTGAATTTAATAAGGATCTCTGTGATAGCAAAAGGCTCCCCTACTGTTTCTGCTCTGAGGTGGAAAAATGTTATTCTTGTATTATTCCTGGGGAAAAATAAAATCTCATGCTGCTCCAAATCTTATGCCTAGGGAAAGCTGTTATTATTATTTTTTTAAAATGCGTGGTGGCTTGCCTAGTTCCCATCCATTAATGACATCGTGAATAAGCATTTTGCTAATCTGAAATCTGGACAAGAAGGGAGAACCATTTATCTCCCAGCTTTCAATCTCTGACCTAGATGTAGGAGGGGAATCTGTATGGATTTACTAATGAGAGTATTTCTTCTCCTGCCCACCGCTTCCACCCACCCGAGACTCGGCCTACATCCTCTGAGTTGTAACAGGACGAGAATATTTCTTCTGTATAATGGATACATTTCTTGCATGTGCTGGGGTGGGGGAGATACATGTTTGCTTTTGATCCGTCCAGTTTTGAAGCCGATTAAATCTTGGTTGTCCTACAAATATTTGAGAAACCATCCTCTGAGAGGCACTGGCATGCTGTATTACACTGCATTCTTTCATAGGCTCCAAACCTGCACAGCTTCCTGTATTGGGCAATGTTGATCTCATAGTGGCTAACCTGTTTTTAATGATAACATGAGTGCATGGATCATTGAAATGTTCAGAAACCTGTCGTAGCTTTTGTCCTCTTGTGCTGGAAAAAAAAAAAAAAACCAAACTTCTAATAACTGGTTGATAAGATCACATCCGGTGGGGTGGTTGTGCTGCACTGAGACAGGAGGACTGACACAACACTCAAGGAAGTCACCACAAACGGAAGTCACTGAACGAAGCAGGGTTTGTTTATGCACTGTATGGGAATGTGCCCTGTTCTCCAGAGCTCATATTTCTACTGCTTTCTGTTTAGCTGATGCCGCTCTTGTTTTATTTTAGGAGGGTTTTTTTTTTTAATCCCTCTGAGTGACTATAATTATCTTTCAATGATTTAGAAGTTGATTTAGAAGTGGAAAAAAAAATCCCACATTCGTTTGACCTTCACACACACATACACACACACACACACACACACACACACGCACACACACCCTTCTGCAAGCTTTGAACAAGCAGCGCTTGTGTTTGGATCCAGTTTTACCCTTAGTCATGCCTCTTTCCAGATACAAGAAACATTTAATTCCTGATTTCCTGCCTTCTGGCTTCAGGCCTTTGACCAGCAAAGTGAAATATATTTTGTACAGCTGGAGGCTCGCCAGCTGCTAAGTTAAGTCAAAATGAGAAAAGATGAGAGAGAGAGAGAGAGAGAGAGAGAGAGAGAGGAGAGAGAGAGATTGCCTAGCCTCATGAACTTGCAAAATTGTAAGATAGAATAGAACCATGCTCTTCCTTGGTTTATACTAGAGAGCTAGGTTAGCATAAGCCTGTCAGTACCCAGAGTAAGGGTCTTCTTAGGGTCCCCGGTGTCTCCCCCACCTTGCTCTCTGCTTTCCTTCCTTCTCCTCCTCACACTCAGCGCTGTCATTCTCAAGAATGAAGGCCCTTCAGAAACTCACCATCTTCATCAGACAAGGGAGCTGGGGGAAGGGAACTATCACAAATGGCAGCCAGTGGAATACCACCGCTTCTGAGCTCCTTGGTTCCCATGGCAACAAAACAAAAGCACAACAAACCTATCTGTCCCGACAATAAAATGTGTTTTCATTAAAATCAATTTAAAATATTTTTCCAGTTTAAAATATATTCAATGCGTTCTGCTCCTGGTTCAAAAAGCCCTTACCTTCCAATATCGGAAAAGGGACTAAGTCCCTGGCAGAAAAACGCAAAGGAACAGAGGAACTGGAGGGAATAAGTCAGGGACTTTAAGGATGAGACGGTATAAATTCAAGTATGAACAAGACTGCCTCTTTTTCTCTTCTGCGTAGTTATGCTTTTCCCTATATAAACACGCGCTGTAATATTATGGTGGGAAGCAGGTATTTGGCAACCATATATTATTTTAGTAAGTCTACATTAAGAGAGCAGTTTCCAGTTTGAGCAGCTGTAACATGTTTAAACTCGGGTTGTAATGGGATCTGAAGATAACTATCCCCCATGGGTTGTGTTGATCTTCGCGGCTGGCCCGCTGCCAGACAGAGGCCTCGAAAGTATTATCCATGCCTCCTTGCACATACCTTCCTTGTCTGAGCATGCTCAGTGGACGGATTTGGGTCCTAAAATACTAGAAACCGGCATTTGTCTTTTCCACAATTTGCTTTGCTGTTAAAGAATGGACCATCAGTGTCTCAGATATCCCCATGTCTGACTGTGGAGCCTGGAGCGGTGGTGGATATTTAAGGAGCTAGTGGACAAATTGTACAATCAGAAACCAATTTTAAGATACTCAACAAATATTCCAAATCAGGAATTTTTTTTCTTGCCTTGGAGTCCTGGTTTAAAAATAAAGGATTCCCAATACTTTGAACAGATTGTTTTCTGTCAGCCAAGTACATTTTCTTCATCGAGTCAACTTGTCGTATTTAAAACAAATTATGTTTGCTGTATTAAGGTTCATATTTTTAAGGCTGAGTCTTGTATTAATCCCACAGTGAGTCATTAATCATACCAAATGCATTAGAGAAACTTTAATCACTGAAGTCAAAACTCGGATTGTAATGCAATCCATGCCTTTTAATTACATCAGCTCCTTCCCCGTTCAGATCAAGAGCTGTGTCGCAAAGGGAACAGATTAAAACCAGAGCCGTTTGATGCTTCTCTTTTTTAGAGCAATTTTACGCACTTTGTTTTTAAAAGTTATGTAATTAAAATGCTCGGGGTTTTCAGCCCTCTGATTTTTGTTGCTTTCGTGGTTAACTGGCTTCCTCCTCGCTGGGGCCCTTTTTAACTTGGCACCCCCTTCTTCCTCAGTCCCCCAAAATACAGAGCTTCTGATGGCTTTCAGGGCTCGAGGATACAAGATCTGTCATGGCCAAATTGAACTTCAATGTGTAGGAGTGGGGAGTGATTTTATATGTGTGTATGTATGTGTGTGTATATATGTATATATGTATATATGTATACGTATATAACTTATATAAACTTACATTTTTATATATGTTATACACATATAAAATATATCTATTTTTCAGTGGTGTATGTTTGTTGTACCTAGGGTTGGGTTTCACGATAGCAGTTTCTTTCCAATGTATACCGTCGGGTCTACATTTTGAGGTGAACACCAAACTCCAGCTCTAACAGATGTGGAAACCCTTGGGCCCTTTTTTTTAATCTCAGGAGAAGGATGATGGTCATGAAACTCATGGTGATGATAGGAGCATTAATCTGAAGAGATGTGGTGGGGATTGTATGGAATGATTCGCATCTTGTACCTAGCCTGTCTTAGAATAGAAGCTGAATGAGGTCAGAGGTCTTGAATGTTTTGTTCATGGCTGTCTTTTCAGAAGTTGGAGCAGTGGGTGGGTCCTCAGTGCACATCTGACAGAAGAGTACATGGACAGCAGCTGTCCTTATTGGCCGATGTCGTTGGCAATCAGCCAAGTGCTACGGGCCATGGTGACCATGTCAACCTTGGCCAGCTCCATTGGTAGCAGTCTTTCGGGGACACGTTTAAGTGACCAGACAACCAAGTTGTACTAATAAAGTAGATTACGTAGAGTAAGCCCCTGGAAGCATGCATGTCATGGTGATGAGGTCACTCAACAAGTTGCTTATGCATGGTTTTGCTTTGCTTGGTTTCAGCAATATGGTCAGCCATAGTTAGAAAACAACACCCATCTTGACTTGTTCAGGAGAGTTACATTTATGTAACTTTTATTGCAGTATGTTGTTACAGTTGTTTTATTTTATTGTTACATCTTCTAATCACTTACTTTGCCTAATTTTTAAATTTAACTGTTTTAGGTATTCAAGCATAGGAAAAGTATAGGATAGAGAGAGCGAGCTTGGTGCTTTAACAGCTTCACCATTCCTGAGGAGTCTGAGAATGTATCCCTACAGAGTGCATCATGTACAGGAAGAGGAAGCAAGCCCAGAGTGATGCTGTCATGAGAACTGGCCATCTGATATACCATCTCTTCTGCTTTCCCTTCAGGTTAATCCTACCATATGAAAGGTTTATCAAGGGAGAAGAAGATAAGCCTTTGCCGCCAATCAAACCTCGGAAACAGGAGAACAATTCACAGGAAAACGAGAACAGAACAAAAGTGTCGGGAACCAAGCGCATCAAACATGAACTGCCCAAAAACAAGAAAGAAAAAGAGAATACACCAAAGCCCCAGGATACATCTGAGGTGAGTTTCTGTGTCTCCCAGAGATACCAGCCCTGGGAAACCACTCTCTATATGTCATGGCTGATCTGAGAAGTCACAAACCCTAGTCTCTGGGCTGGCAAGAAGGCTCAGTGAGTAAAGGCGCTTGCTGCCAAGTCTGACAGCCTAAGTTTGATCCTCGGGACAGTTCATGGTGAAAGGAGAGACTGATTCTGTCTGGAATGTTGGCCACTGGCCTGCACACACATACATAAAATAGACAAACTCTCAAAAATAACTTTCCAAACCCTTCTCTTATGGACTCTGGAGAGATGGCTCAACACCTGTTGCTCTTCCAGAGGATCTAAGTTGGGTTCTCAGCACCCACCTCAGAGGGCAGTTCATAACTGCCGGTAACCAGTTCCATGGAATCAATGCCCTCTCCTGGCTTCCAAAGGTACTTACACACACATACAAATAATAATTAATTAAAATATTCTAAAAACCCTAAAGCTTTCTTTCCCTTGGGAGCTTAGGTGCAGTGTGCATGGTAAAGAGAGGCATAGGCTATGACTAGAATCTAGAAGAATCTAGAAAGACGAGAATACCCTGGAGGAAATTGGAAGCAAAGACTCAGAACTGGAGACCAAACTAAACTAAATTGGAGAACGAACTAAACCCTCCTGAAACTTAGGATTCCCCTGAGTAAATGTGGCTTCTTGGGGGATTTCACAACCGTTATTATTTAAGGAGTCAGTGTGATTTGGGGAGTGGGGGTGGGGAGCAGGTATCAGGAAGGAGGCTAAGACCTTAAGTGTCTCCTTGGGCCCCTCTCCCAAAATTTAGTGATGTTTGCTTCTCATTCTTGACCTCCATTCAAAACCCTTGGGTTGAGACCAATTCAGCAAGATCTTTAGTCTGTATTGTTTATGGAGAAATTTTGAAGTGATTTCACAGAAACCAGTGCTCTCGCTCATGGTAAGAGGTGGTTTCTGAGCCTTTCAAACCAAAAGCCCCAGTGCTAGGAGCTCTTCAGCAAAAAGCATGACTGGTAGCATCCAGCCAACCAAGGAGGCCGAACTGGGCTCTGTTTCAACATGAATAATAAAAATCCTGCTGCCCATTTAAAAAAAAAAAAAGCAGTTAGATTTGGAGACAGCATGTTCTAGGATTCAAGCCCTGAGGGAATTTGGGTACTGATATTAAACACTCTCTAAAAACCAGGCTTATAATGAACATGTAAGAGACAGCTTCATTAAATACCAGTTTAAAACACAGTCTCTCTCTCTCTCTCATTCTCTCTCTCTCTCTCTCTCTCTCTCTCTCTCTCTCTCTCACACACACACACACACACACACACACACACATACACACACATACACACACACACACATACACATACACACACACACACACACACACACACACACACACACATCAACTCCCAGCAGATTCCTCCTTAAAACGATAATTTTAATACTTTGTTTCACTGGAAATGGAACCTCAAGCCTCAAGTTTGGCACACAGTAGTGAAGTGTCCTATCATTGAGCTATATCCTGACTATCTGTTAGCTTTTTGTTCAGACAGTCCCCATAAGCTGCTGAAGCTGGCCTTAAACTCATACTGTAGTCTAGTCAGGACTTGAACTCACAACCCTACTGTCCCAGTCTGAGCCAGGCCTGGATTTATTAAGTTTTATAATTATTTTAAGTCCTAGTCACTCCAAAAGGAAGAAAAATACTAGATGATGCAGACTTCTAAACATTTGCAAGTTTGCAACATAAATGGCCCAAAGCAAGGAAATTCCAAGTTAAGGGTTACATTCCATTCCTCCTTGATCCTGCTGGCTTGGTGATTTATCACGGGGCTTTGGATTGGTCAGTTCCATTAGACACCAGATGTCCACCCCAGCCAAAGCACCAGCAGATGCCTGGAGGATCATGGAGACAGCTGACCTTCCAATGGCTCCGCTGGAGTGGGGAAAATTTGAAACAGTGAGCTTGTGAGCCGTGGGAAGAAGGATCCTTACTTAGTCCGCCATGGAGCCCATTAGCTCAGGTGACGACCATTCCCGAGACTAGAGTAAGCAGCCTTGCTCCAGAGTCCGACAAACCTCTGACAGCTGTGGGGCTCCCTGTCCTCCACAGGGAAATCATTCTATTGCCAAGGATTGCCTTTTCTGAACTGGGCTTTGGGCATTTGGAGCTTCTAAATCTGCTCTAGGAAGTCCTGATGTCTCAACCCCTTTAAAATGATCCGCACAGTAAGAACCAAGCCCACGGACTACCTATGTGAGGAATTCAGCATATCTGCGAGCCAGGTTTCGGGTTTGCATTTAATGCCATACTGTAGTTTTTGATGCTTTCAATCTGAAGCACTAAACTTAGTGAAGAGAGAAGGGGTCTAGTCAAATCCACTCTCCTTGGGGATTACAAAGTACAGAGTGAGACACTGTCCTTGAACAGACCCTGGAAGTTCAGAAAGCATCATCTTTGGGGGTTGGGGGGGGGAGAAACAAATCCTTTTACTTTTGTTGGCCGAATTTTCAAATCCATCCATAAACTGGATTTATAGACAGACATGCGAGGCTCCAATGTAGCCTAAGGCCGCGGTCACATAAATTTTGAAGAACTGAGCAAAATTTGCCTTTTGCGGTCACTCATTTTTATGTCTTTTAATTGAATGTATAAGCGCAAGAGACAAATGACGATTATTAGTGTAAAACTGACAACGATGCCTGCACTTAAAAACACAGTTATTAGTGCAAGAAGAGGGGCAGGCTCTTGAGAATCACTTGACTGGTGAGGATATCTTCATGTGGATCTGAGGGGGGGAAAAATCTACAAAATGGGTATTAATCCTTGAGATCACTTTTCCTAAATACTCTCCATACTGCCGTCAGAGATATGATGCCACTTGGTGGGTCTTCATAGTAGAAAAATGTCCTGGTGATGTGATTGGGCTGAGGGAGTGGGGACCAACTCAGTTCAAATGTCTCGTGACTGTCCCACTGAGGCATATCAGATCCATTATTGAAAGGCTTGTCCACAAGCTCTATCGCAGGTGAAAACTTAGACTCACCTTTGAGGTTAAAGTTTCCAAGACTCCAGGTAGTAAATGGGTTAAGCTGTGCCCATAACTACTGCACACAGGAAGCATCCGTCCCCTTGATGACAGTTTATTTCAATAAACATCAACTTGTCCCGGGGGGTGACAGTGCCCACCTGAGTCACATTCGGCTTTGAAAACAAATCAGTTTGGTGTGTCATGGGAGGACCTAGACGAGACCGTAGCCCTGGGTGCACGCACTCCATCTACATGTGTCTTTAGTATTTTAACAAGATCTACACATCCTGGAGTTCTAAGAAATGATGAAGGTGTAAACCTCGCTGGATTCCGGCTGATCCACCAAATTCCTTAGGAAGGGATGGCTCTCCAGGAAAGGCCAGGCGTTGTTTGTTGTCTGTTACTGCCATGGGGTTGGTTCAATTGTTTGAAGGAGAATGAGAGATGCTCTTTAAAAAAAAAAAAATCTTTCAGAGAAGCATCATGAAATGCAATGTGTAATTTAAAACCTATTTGGATAATTGACTGATTTGACAACCTCAGGATTAAACTATATATTACGATGAAGGAGTGATACTGATCATCGTACGTCACTCTACTGTTTTGATAGGTGTCTCATAAGGGGCTGAAGCGAATGTGCTGGTTTCCCCGAATGTTTCTGTAATTTAGATTTCTTTGTTGAGGGGGTGATTGGGGAGTAAAAAAGCCTTATGAAAACTTGGTGAACTGATTGACAAACCCTGTTTCAAGCCTGCAGTGGGTGATGATGCTTTATTTGCTAGCGAAGTGTGTTGGTGTGTGTGGTCCTCTTCTAAATGTCTCCTGCAATGTTTGTCCAGGTTTCAGCGGAGCAGGGGAAGGAAAAGGAGACGCTGAACCAGAAAAGTGTCACAGAGCCTCTCCCGGCTCCAGAGGTGAAGAAGAAGTCAGAAGGACACAAGGACATTGCAGCGAGGGCCCCAGTGTCCAGACCCGAACCAGAAAAGGGCAATGAAACTCACCAAGGTTCCAACAGTGAGGAAGCTGAGGAGGCGGGAGACAAGGGCCCTGCCCCTCTGCTCCCAAGCCCTCCCCTGCCTCCTGAAAGAGAGTCAGCTCCTACCCCTGGGGCTGGCAAACAGCCCCTTGCCTCGCCCAGTGCCCAAATGGACTCAAAGCCAGAAGCCAAACCCTGTAGCTTTACAGAGAGCTCTGAAAGTGACCTCCAAGAAGCATCCTTTAGCAGCTTCCCTGCCGCCCAGCCACCACTGGCAAGCCAGCACGAGGCAGAGGAAGACAAGCTTCCTGCCATGGCTAATTACATTGCCAACTGCACTGTGAAGGTGGACCAGCTGGGCAGTGACGACATCCACACTGCCCTCAAGCAGACCCCGAAGGTCCTTGTGGTCCAATCATTTGATATGTTCAAAGACAAAGACTTGACTGGGCCCATGAACGAGAACCACGGACTTAATTACACGCCCCTGCTCTACTCCCGGGGCAATCCTGGTATCATGTCCCCACTGGCCAAGAAGAAGCTTTTGTCTCAGGTGAGCGGGGCCAACCTCTCCAGCAGCTACCCCTATGGCTCCCCACCCCCTTTGATCAGCAAAAAGAAACTGATTGCCAGGGACGACCTGTGCTCGGGTTTGTCCCAGGCCCACCACAGCCAAAGCTCGGACCACATGGCCGTCAGCCGGCCATCGGTAATCCAACACGTCCAGAGCTTCAAAAGCAAGGCCTCCGAGGAGAGAAAGAGTATCAATGATATCTTCAAGCATGACAAACTGAGTCGGGCCGATGCTCACCGCTGCGGTCTCTCCAAGCACCAGCTGAGCACCCTGGCCGACTCCTATGCCCTGAAACAAGAGGTCCAGGAGGGAAAGGACAAACTGTTAGAGAAAAGAGCGGTCTCCCACGGCCACGTGCCCAGTTTCCTGGCCGACTTCTACTCTTCTCCGCATCTCCACAGCCTCTACCGGCACACGGAACACCATCTTCATAACGAACAGTCGCCCAAGTACGCCTCTAGGGACATGTACCAGGAATCTGAAAACGGCGCTTTTCTTTCTCACAAACACCCGGAGAAAATCCACGTCAATCATCTCGCCTCTCTCCATCAGCAAGATAAGAAGTTGGCTGCGGCGGAAGCTGCTAGAGATGACCAACCAACAGACCTGAGCCTTCCCAAGAACCCACAGAAACTAACCAGCAAAGTCCTAGGCCTGGCCCACTCAGCCTCGGGGTCCCAGGAGATCAAAGGCGCCTCCCAGTACCAGGTCATCAGCGGCCAGAATCGAGACTGTCACCCCAAAGCCTGCCGGGTATCACCCATGACCATGTCGACCCCTAAAAAATACCCCGAGTCGATTGCAAGGTCGGGAAAACCTCACCATGTGAGACTGGAGAGCTTCAGAAAAATGGAAGGCATGGTCCATCCCATCCTGCACCGGAAGATGAGTCCTCAGAACATTGGAGCTGCTCGCCCCATAAAGCGCAGCCTGGAGGATTTAGATCTTGTGATTGCCGGGAAAAAAGCCAGAGCTGTGTCTCCCTTGGACCCCTCCAAGGAGGCTTCTGGGAAAGAGAAGGCCTCTGAACAGGAGAGCGAGGGCAGCAAAGGAGCCTACGGTGGGCATTCTGGGCCTGCGTCGGAAGGTCACAAGCTTCCGGTCTCCTCCCCTATCTTTCCAGGTTTGTATTCTGGTAGCCTGTGTAACTCAGGCCTCAACTCCAGGCTCCCGGCCGGGTACTCCCATTCTCTGCAGTACTTGAAGAACCAGACGGTGCTTTCTCCTCTCATGCAGCCTCTGGCTTTCCACTCGCTCGTGATGCAAAGAGGAATTTTCACATCGCCGACCAATTCTCAGCAGCTGTACAGACACTTGGCCGCAGCCACCCCCGTAGGAAGTTCCTACGGGGACCTGTTGCACAATAGCATCTACCCGTTAGCTGCTATCAACCCTCAGGCTGCCTTTCCCCCGTCTCAGCTGTCATCCGTACACCCCAGCACGAAACTGTAAGCCTCGCTGTGCCCAGTAACCCCCAAGCTGCGGGGTCCTTGCACCCAACCCTGGAGGGCTGGATTGCAGAGTTGGAAGTCAGTATTCCTTCTGATTCGGTGGTACCCTTCATCCCAGCCATAGAGGCCTAAAGGCCAGGTGAACATGCCTATCTTTTTGGGGACAACCCTAGCCTGGCTGGCCAGTTGTGACCTGCCTTCCAACACAGATGGCCTAGGGCCTCCAGGTCATTTCCTTTTCGATGTTGGTCTTCTGAAGGTATCTGTGTCTACCCAGAAGAACTCAGAGGACCTCTCTGAGTTTGGATGGTAAGGAAGCAATCTGGGGGAAAAAAAAAGTGGGGGCAGGCTTTTCGAAGCATAGGGCAAGAAAGACTGGCAAGTAATAGCCAGGGGAACGCCCCTCTTTTTCATACAACTCACCAAGTTCAATCAATGCAATGTATAGTTAAACTTAAAGAGACCTTTCATTCTGACACTATTAAACAATCCAGAGAAGTAAACACTGTTAAACTGTATATATTCGCTTCTTAAAGCTACCCGTCTCACTGTCCGCTCACCTAATTTATACAGATAGTTCTGTTTTCTCCTGGTTCTTTCTTGTTCCTGCCCTGGGTATTTTTTGGTTTGTTTATCTGTTTGTTTGTTTGTTTTTTAATTAAACAGTATCCCTTCTATTTGCAGGTCTTTTGTTTTTGTTTTTTAGTATTTTTTGTTCTGTTTTGTTTTGTTTGCAAGGCTGACTGACTCCCCTAGTTGTTAATGTGTATTTTCTCAATGCCCCCTCCCCCCACATCTTCTTTTGAGCAGCTTTGGGTGGTCAAGTTATTGTTTACAAATTGAAGCAACTGATTTTAGTGGAACAGACTGAGAAGAACCCCGCAGAGGAACACGAGCCAGCCTAAAGCCTGTGCCTTCGCGGGTCTGCACCTTGAGGAATCCGTTCCTCATAAGGGGCATAGTTAAGAGAGCTTAGACACTGCTTCTCTGGCCAAATGCTTTGCTTTGAAGTATTGGATTATGTGAAAATATTAAACATTGGACTTGTGTTATCTAGGCTGTGAACCCGTCCTGCATACCAGAGAAATCATAAAACAAAAACCTTGTTGGCAAAAAGCCGCGGAAGAACAGTCTAGAGGATATACTAGTTAGTGGACTGTGAAGATGTTTTAGGAATTTCACATCTTAAGACAAGAACCAGGGTGACTCACGCTGGTGTTGGAACTGCACCTTTTAAATGGTCTGGAGAAGGGGATTGGAAAGGGATGGTATGTGTGTGTGTGACCATCCAGCAGAGGAGGAGTTACTTAAGGTCTGATCACTGGGCATCCCAGCCAGGCCCTTGGCCCGTTTGAGTGACAGAGTTATTGCCACCGTCAGCTAACTTCTTGAGTTTCCTAGCAAGATTCCTCCAGGTTACAATCTTAGAGGAGTAACTGGATAATCTGTTTCAAAAGAAAGCCATCCTCCTTGGGTTTCTGGGGGGTGGCTTTGATGAAGATGTATATACGTAAGGTGGTTCGTATCAAGTTTTTCACCACGTGGTCATACTGTCCACTTTGGGGTATATATATATTTTTTATTGTCACTCTTGACTCTTGATTCCTTATGCTCCCGAGGCACCACATCTGCTAAGTGTAGCAAGTGGTTGCATAGAGTGGACTCCTTTTCCCATCTCCACCCATCCCTGCCAAAAGCTGCTTTGAGAGGTCCCCAGCCTACCGCCCTCCTCTCCCCCAACACTACCAATAAACTCTAGGACCATAGTGAACCAAGTCTTTTTATTTTTACCTCTGGCATATTTAAGTCTATGAAACTTGATGACAGTTTCCAACATCTCTGAATAGGTAACTCAACTACAAAAATAATCGAAACCAGTGACCGTGAAACTGCGGTTCTTACGCAAAGCCATGCATGCCACTCATTTGTACGGAAATGTCCTCATGAGATGAAGCCAAATAGTCCATGTAGTAACATGCTATCCAAAGGTGGAAACAAAAGAATGTAGCGACCCAGTGTTAAGAGTTCCATTCGCTTCAATTAATTATTTACCTTCCTGTGGAATAATATATATATATATTATATTTAATAGGACCATAGATAGACTAGTATAACTTAGATCATAAATGTGCACATGCAGATTATTCTGCAGCTGCGCAAGAAAGAGTGTGTGTGTGTGTGTATGTGTGAGGGGACGGGTCTCAATTCCAGCCAGCAGAATGCTGGCCAGGACACAGTATGAGAAAGTTGCACTAGATTGAATAGTGACAGAATCAGAAGAGGAGCAAAGGACCAGGGATTCTGCAGCAGGCATGGGCTGGAGCCAGGCGTGGTCCCTGTGAGTTCGTTTCTCGAAGAAATCGGAGATGTCTGTGTGTGTCCCCCCCCCCCCCCCCCCCGTTCCCTCACGAGCTCACCCATTTGCAAGATGGGGCGATTGTTTTCCTCACTGTGGTGAGTCGAGATGTGTTCATCATGTAGGAATTCGATCACACCATTTTCAAACAATGTCAACATAGTCCAGCTATTGTTTTTCTCATCTCTTCCGAGAGGAGACTCGCTGTTTCTGTTGAAGGAAGCTCAGACCCTCAGCAAAACATCAGGACAGAATGCAAAGAACAGAAGCGGGATGTTATTTATTTTAAAACTCCAAACAGAGATCTTGGAAATCTTTCAAAAAGACCATTGAATTTTTTCATTGGCTGAGAAGGACGTTTTAAAAAGTCTTAAATCAGGCTTTGTTTGCATTGAGTTCAAGGGGCCTTATTATTGAATGGCGTTGCACAAGCCTTTCTTTGTGCAATCAAACCATTGTTATTGGTAGTTCTGTAAAGGAAACTGTGGAATCCAATTGGCACTGGAGTCATAAATCCATTTACCAAGTGTGGCTTCCGAGAAATGTTGCAATTCAAAATGCACCCAGCCCGAGAATGATTGGAGAGTTGGAGATTCTAAATAATATTGAAAAATATATCATCTCCATGCAACTCCTGGCTTAACTTTTGGCAATTTGGCTTAAAGATAAAATTATAAAGTAAAAATAAAATACCATGACAGCCCAATCAAGCTTTAGGTTTAAAGTATTTTTTTTCCTAGCTTTAAGTGTTTGAAACGTGTAGTGTTTGCCACAGGACTGACTGGTTTGTTTCCTAGCTAGAAGCTTGCAAGTTCGCTGGTTCATCAGGGCATATATGGAAGGGTTTGTCCAGACTCTGTGTTGACGTCACAGCTTTGCGACCTGGTGCATGAATCCTCAAGTACTGTATTTCATTGTGTTGGTGTGTCTGATGGAAATGTCAAGGTGATCCCACAGATATATTTTATGTAGTGTGCCTTCAAAGAGAACCATTATTTCTCTTCACTTCTTGTCCCACTGAGTCACATTTGGTGGTGGTCAGCCACGTCCCATGTGGTCTAGTTTGACTCTCATTGTCCCGAGCTAAAAGAGTAACGGGAATGATTTTGCCCTGGTGAGACCCACGCCCCTGGAGTAGTGACTTTGAGCACCTCGGCTCCAGTGTTGGTTGTTGATGTATTTGATATTCTGCTTGTCTCCCCGTGGCAGAAAGATCTCTGCAAAAAAAATAAAAATTAAAAAAAAAATAGCAGCATAATCTCTTGGCTGCTTATACTTTTTTAAACTTCCCTGTGTTGTAAATATTGTACACTCTGAGTGACTCCGGCTATGTAACCTCTAAGCTCTGTAAGGTGATCATTTGTATATAACAACCTGGCCCAGTGATGTTATATAATTTCCCAATGGAGAGGTTATTGAGTAACCTTTGCGTTAGTTTGAACACTACCAGAAGAATGCTGAGCCAACTATAAACACTCAATTTTGTATGTTTTCCAAATTGTACTTATTACTGCTTTTGATACTGTATTCCGTGCCAATAGTTTCCCAATCACATAGCAGGCAAGAGATATTTTGTACTTTTTGATCCACTGTAATATTTAATAAAAAATGTTACTATCTGTTTCCTTTGGGGTGTCTGTCACTTATTCCTGGGGAGCTTTGCGGCCTCAGCAGAGGATATTCAGTCTCTGGTCTCTAAGTCAGAGATGGTGATACTAATGAGTGTGCCTCGTTGGGAACCTTCCGGAAGCTTCATGTACATACAGTTATGGCTGATTCACTAGTGAGGGAACTATAGCTTAGAAAGGTCGTCACTTGTCTACTATCTACTGCAAGTGGCGGAGTTGAGATTTGAAGTCAGGGTCGTAAAAATCTATGTCTTTCCTATGCTGACCGGTCACATCAAGTTACTGTCCATTGACTTAGTCAACAAATGTGTCTTGATATCTCTGGGGCCAGGCTGGTTGTTTGGATCAGCAAATACAATATAAAGTAAAAGAGAAACACCGGCCATGGAACTTGTAAATGGAGTCAGAACAGAAAAAGCCCAAGATGGGCCCATTCTGGGGATAAGAGTCTAATGACTAATGTCTAAAGAGTACAAGGAAGTCATCCCTGACTTTATTCAGGATAAGCATGACTTAAGTGACAGGGAACTGGGAGACAGTATCAAGCGCCAGGGACCCTGTGCGCAAAGGCCCCAAGGCAGAAACGAGTTGAGCTTCTTACAGGAATTGAAGGGACTCCGGGGATAATAGCTTACAAGGCACGATTAGAACGTGTAAGGAATGTGGTTAGGTGAGGTTAAAAGTATGGCAGGCATCACCTAAGTAGGCCAGGCCAAGCCTCTGGTCCTTATCCTGACCAAAAGGGGAGGTTGAAGCAGGTAGGTCACAGGTTTGGGTTTGTCCCCACTGACGTGCTGTGTGAAGGCAGCTGAGCAGAGTCTAACATAGGGGTGGTGACCGTTTGGCCTGGGGTGGTGGACTGGATGGTCACCTCTCTGGGGGCCTCCGGCAGAGAGAGCACTAGGGTTGAAAAGGTAGGCAAACAGATTCTGAGGTCTTTTGTATTCATTGGGTGGAGATGGTAGATAAAGATGTCTATCCCTCGGAGCCTGTGTGCTTGCCCCTGGCCCTCCTCGGCTTGCGTCAGTTGAAATGAGGCATTTACGAAGCAGTGCTATGGATTCCTTTCCTAAGGCTTCTCAGAGATGAGGCAAGATGGACAGGGAACCGGGTCAGGGGGGACTTTGGTAATAAGTTAAGCTTAAGATCACGTCACATCATCAGGATGGGCTTTGAGTAGACAGGAGAGAAGAAGCAAGCCTGCAACCCTAGCTCTGGAAGGATGGGGGGAAACCTATTTAGACAAAACAGCAACCCAAAAAACCCTAGGACCCTTTTTCTCATTAGAATGAAATCTCGAAGGAACTATGGGGTCAACAAGAGTTATGGCAACATGTCTGTGGCCTCACCCACTCCTTACTGAGTGCTATCCCTTTTCTAATGGAAAGAACCCCTAGCCCCAAGGTTACCTGCCTCTCATTCTGACCCGTGTATATTTCATCATGCAATGTGACTTGGTTGAATACATCAAAAGAACATCTTAGCCCTCTGTGACACATCAGCCTTTGTAGATCAGAGTCCGTGATTCATGCATAACAGGAAACTTCATGATAAGTTATCTATTTTTAACCAGGCTTGGTTGGCAAATATTGTCAGAATGGGACAATACTTTTGGTAAAGATTCACTTGGGCCACAAAAGCAATGAAAATGCCTAATGATACATTCCAGGAAAGGGGCCAAAGAGAACAAATGTTTCACAGCTGATAGCGACCAGGAACTAAGTGGTTATTTACAGTAAGTCCAAGTGGCAGGGACAGAGTTGGAAATGACCAGTGGTTGGGAATAGGGTTAAAGAAAAAAGAGCCTTAAAAGTGAGCTGCTAAATAAAAGTAAATCACATTAATTTGTGGTTCATGGATTCAGAATTCCTGAATTTGAAGACCTCTGGGCTAGTTACCAGCAGTAACATTGTGAAGCATTTGTTGAAATAGTGGACTATTTTTAATCATGTTTTCCAGAACCATAGGCATTCGGCCAGCTGCCTTGTGTATAGGTCAAAACCACAGGCATTCAGTCAGCCGCCTCATGTTTAGGTCAATCAGGTCGGTTCTCAGAATCTCCACCGCATTCATTGCTGCTGACTCGCTGTAGGATGGAACTGCCCGGTACAACTTCCTGGGGTGGTGGGAATGTTCTGGAAGATTTTCCAGTATCATATCTCATGGTCAATGTAGCTACTGAGCCCCTAAAATGTGCCCCGTGTAACAAAGGAACCAATTCCTGAATTCTATCTAGTTTTAGACCTTAAGATTGAGTAGCTACATGTTGCTCCATGGCAAATAGAACCATAGAAATCTAGAAGACCCAGCTGACCGGTTTGTGTGTGTGACTAGACTCAACTGCAGATATCCCGTATCTACACATTGCTATTACTGTGAAGCAAATGACGTTCTTGGCAAAAAGAAATTAATGAACGGCGATGCTCTATTTCATCCCGGATTTACACATCACAGGAATTAAATTCTTGCTCAATGAGTAAATCAATCACTGAGCAAGCACCGAGGAATGCCTACAATGACATCACCCTGCAATCCAGCCCAACCTTTTGGGTTAAATCTATGGGAAGAATGAATTCACTTTTCAGGAAGCCTGTGACATGCTAGACACAGCATTATTCAAGTCATCTGACTTCATTCCATAACAATTTTCTTATGGGGCTGGGAGAGCAGTCAACATGAGATGGATGGCCAGGTAGTCAGGTGGGGTGGGGTGAGGAGGGCATCGTGTATGTCTAAGCCTATGACAACCATGTTCTACTGTTTTGGTGTTTCCTTCAAGCCTCAGTCCGTTACTTCACTGATGTAGAGATGATCAAAGTGATTAATTATACTGACTGAACACACCACCCATGCTGCTTGAAGTGTTTTTAATTGGGGTAGGGTCAAAGCGAGGGGTGGTCTTCATTCATCTAAACCATCATCATAATTCATGACATAAACGTGATACTTATTTCCACACAAATGAAAAGAATCAAATCGGAAACGATGATATTTATTTGTACTTTACTGTTGAGAATAAAAAAAAGGCATTATTAAGATTTTGCTAACCTGTCAAGATGAACCAGGCTGCCCTGCGGTGATGGCAGAGCCATCTGTTTGCCTTCGTGCCTCCATCTATATCGCATCTCCACCACCCCCCCTTTGACCCTAAAATGCCCCAGATGGAACCCACCAAAATGCTGAGTCGGCACATCCTTAGGCAATTTGAAAATTAGTGATACAAACAGAGGAAAAGCAATAAAAGGAGGTGCTCTCAGTAGACAGTGTTAGGGATGAAAATGGAGGCCACAGACTAGCTAATTTATGAGGATCTTAAGCTTCAACTGTGGTGAAAAACTGTTTTCTAGGGAAAGAAATAACAAAATTTTCCAAGAGCTGTGAAGGTCATATAATTAAAAAAAATCGGTTGGCATGTTAGTGTTTTCCTAACCAAAAAAGCACCAGGTGCGTATAGCTATAGAATCATTTCAGAGCGCTGATGACGAGAAATGGCTATACAAGGTTTTTATGAGTTCTCTGGGATCTCATTTCCAATAACTCAAAATGGATAGTGAAAGACAGGAAAAGTACAGACTGATCTCACTCATAAACCACAAGCAGAAACCTTAAGAAAGGTACTAGCAAACTATAAGTCTATGTTTTCCTATGTACATCCCTGCAGACAGATGCCTGCATGTATACATAAACATATGAAAATATGCGCTCAAAACTTACATATTTTAAGTATATTAAAGTAAAATTAAATCATGCCCAAGAAGCGTTTATTTAGAAATAGAAGGATGTTAAAGGTTAGACATTTTACTAATGAAATAATATGTAGAACCATCTGGAATAAAATTAAGTGGAGCCCACTCCTCCAGCAATCGACAGATGAACTACAAGTGGATTAAAGATTTCATTATTTTAAAAAAAAAAATGGGTTAGCTGAAAAGATCTTGAAGAAAACAACAGAATCAATTTCTAGTCCTCAAAAGGGAAAAGTCACCCTAGCCAGGACTCACAATGTAGACGCCAAGCCAGCTTGATCGGGCTTCAGCAGTCCTCAGTACAAAGCTTCAATATAGAGAGACAGATCCCAAAGTGCAAATTGTATTTGGCAACTAAATATTTGCATCTGCACACAACAGCTTCATTTCTTTCACAGAGGGCTTCTAAAAATCAAAAGGGAAGCAGGCAGAGGTGACAACGTGCAGAAATGTGCAGTGTTGACAAATATGTCCAACTACATATATTTACCTTCAGTGATCCCAGGGGACTGCTTTTCCCATCCCTGCCCCCACTGGGGTGCTCAAATCAACAGATGATCAAGAGTCTAATACAGTTGACTCAGTATTTAAAAACCATCTGCAAATGCCCTCCTGAATATTTGAAATCATTGTTAAGCAATCTTTAAAAATATTTTCATTTTTGGTTGAAGGGGAGGGGAGAGGCAAGGAGGGGAGCAGAGAAAATGTATAGTTCAATAAAATCAGTAAGAAAATTTCTGCACACCCTCAGAAAAAATTTCATTTTCAATTATGTATGTGTGGGTGTCTGTGTGGGGTATGTACATGTGAATGTCAGTGCGCACAAAAGCCAAAAGAAGGCATTCAGGTCCCCTGGCGCTGGGGTCACAGGTAGTCGTGAGCCACCTGCCCTGGGCGCTGGGAAGCAGCCTCAGATCGTCTGCAAACACAAGTGTCTTAATCACTGAGCCATCTTGCTGGCCCATCTAGATTACTTCTAATATCAAAGATAATAAAAATGCTATATAAATAACCATTATACTGTGTACTTAAGGGAAAAGACCAAAAATCTAAATAATAACCTGGTAATGTCTGGTAGAGGCTCATTGATTTTCTTGGCAAATATTTTAATCCCATTTGTTAAACCCACAAATGTAGAACTCAAAACGACATGATAGTTGAACATCGTCGTGCCTGGTGTTCTGTTCTGCTGGGTGGCCCTCAGGACTGCGGTCAGCCAGTCACTACCCAAAAAAAGTAGTTGTCAGTCATCAGATCGCGATCCACCTTCAGAGACGGGCTTTGATGGTTTTTGACACCCTTGAAACACCATCTCTTTAACTGTGACTCCTGGGCAGTGTCATTTGTCTAGACTGTGAAATAAAAAAGATGAAGGGGCCGGTGAGAGGACTTGGCATTAAGGACATTTCCTGATTTCCCAGGGCTCACAGGTTGGGTTCCCAGCACCCCCTCAGGCAGCTGCCAGTAACTCCAGCTCTAGGGGTTTGAACACCCTCCTCTGTCCTCCATGGGTATCTGCACACATGTGGCAGATATACATGAACACCCACACGTTAATAAAAATAATAACAAACCTTTTTAGAATGTTTAGAAATGGAGAAAGAAAATTGGTACTTTTAAAAAAATTAACATGAATACTCATCTGAAAAAATGCCAAAGAATTTGCAGATAGATTACTATAGTGAACAGGAGATTTCAGCACACTTGGCTTAATTTAAGATTAAAATACTGATGTCTGTAATACTTTTTAGCTTCCAACCATAGCTAAAGTGATATTTTAATTTTTTTTCCATGAAGGACAGCAATACGACTAAAATGTACCTATGAATTAAATCTAAAATAATATATTTTTGAAAGTAATTTGGCGAAATGGAGTGCAGGTGTGCTCCATGGGGATGGACCCTGAGAAAGAACGCACTTGGGTCCCGCCGAGGCCTCACACTTTGGAGGAGTGTATATGGGTTGTCAGTTGTCATGTGGCTCTCCACGCACAGATGGAGAACGACCTGCAGGCTTCTCAAGACACAGTGGAAAAATCAGCAAGTGGAGTAACGGGGCCACAGCTAACGGTGTAAAGCACCTGCGAACGATGGTAAGAAGCTATCAGAAACAACGCGCGATGAAAAAGGGATTCACTACCGGAACATTCAGAGTTTGGGTAATAGTAACACGGGGGTAAGTGTGCTTGCTGTGAAGACAAGGGGGACCTGAATTCAAGCCCCCAGTACCACCGTGATAAACCAGACATGGCCACAGGTGCCTGTCACCTGAGTGCTCTTGAGAGCAGGCAGGCAGATCGCTAGAGCTTGCCGGCTGGCCAGCCTGTACAAAATGGTGGGCTCCAGGTTCAGTGAGAGACTGTGTCTCAAAGACAGATTATGTCTCAAAGACAGTGATAGAGGAAGACACCCCAGGACTCCAACTGGCCTCTACATATGCACGTATGGATGAATACACACACACACACACACACACACCAAACATTGTTTTAAAAAGAATTAAAAACAAAGTAATAAGATTCATGCCCCTATGCTGTTTGTGGATATGTTTAAAGAATATATAAAAAAAACATAAATAGCAACACATGATAGCCTAGTTCCAAGAGGAAGGGAGGAAGTTCTGGTAGAAGAGACAGTAGTGTGTGTGTACATATATGTATATATAATTATATACATTATATGTAATTATAATTATATATTATATATAATATTTTCTAACTTTTTTTGTGTATGGGTGTTTTGCCTCCGTGTCTGGCTGTGCACCACATGTGTGCCCGGTGCCTGCAGAGGTTAGAAGAGGGCATCAAATACCCTGGAACTGGAATTACAGATGGTTGTGAGCCATTATGCGGATGCTGGGAATTGAATCTGCGTCTTCGAGAAGAGCAGCCAGTTCTCTAAACTACTGATTCCTCTTTCTAGCCCCTTTAGTTACATTTTTTTTAGATCTGAAACAAAGCAGAAAAGCATTATACTTACGGGATTTGGGGCAAAGAGTATGTGAATATCTTTTATATTAGGCCACGTTTTTTTTTTATTTCTAAGGGTTCTCCCTTTACAAAGCAAAGCAGCTGACATGCACCGCTGCATATAGCATGCTGGCTTGCCTCCTCCAAACCTCCAGGAGCAGTTCTCTAGGTTGGGAGCGAATAGCTCCTCCTGGCTTCCTTCAGTAATGCTGCAGGACAGAGCCTCCAACAGGCGGTGAAGTTCCACACAGCCAAGGTGCGGCAGATGCAGATGCTGGGGAAAGGACCAGCACCGCAGCTCCAGGGGGCTCTCTTTCTGGGACACACACCAAGCTGTGTGCATGGGTGAGCCCCTTGCTAAGACCTTCATTTGCTTTAGCATGCAATACTCAGGACAGCTTGAAGAAAGAAGGCCCACCCTGACACTGCCACCTATTCAAAAACTTAGGAGATGCAGGCATGCAAGCTCTACGTGCACTGTGACCCAAGATCCTTGCGGAGCAGGAAGCAGAGGCAAGTTGGACCCGGGGACATCATTCTGGAAGCTCTGTGTCTCATCACCAGGGGGCCATTCCACATTTAGACTATTGCGATGCTTGCCAACACTTCTGCGTTATCACATGCAGCTCATCGCTTGAAGTGTCCACTCCTGTCATCTAACTTCTTCACAAGGACCACACCTCCAAGCATCGTCCAGTTGGAAATCACATTTGAACACAAATTTCAGGGGGATATAAATACCCAGTTCATAGCAATAGTATTCTTTCAGTGAGAAACTAGGTAAAGTTTAATCTTTTCCGTTAAAGACAAAGAGTTTAAATCGCCGGTTCACTGAGGCCTACAAAGAAAAAGCCATGCTGGTCTCGCATTATATTCATTTGCTCAGACATTAAAAATAACGTAATTTTTATAATGAAAATAACAGACGTATTATGGGGGAAAAAAGCATGCTTTCTTCTAAAGTTTAAGACAATAGCAAAGGCACCAAACAATGTCATATTTGGGGCAGGCCATTTCAGACTGCAATCCAATGGTTTTTTTTTTTTTTTTTTGGTTTTTGGTTTTGGTGTAAATATATATATATATATATATATATATATATATATATATATATATATGGATTTTATTCAGTAAAGCATGAACTCTAAGCAAAGATGGGAAATTCACCTTTTAGTGACAGACAAGAACCCTGCTTGCAGTACTGATACAGCGCCCCTCTGTGTATCCCGGAGCACAAGGTCTGTCCTGGATTCAGAAGTCTCGGGGTGGGAGTACGACCAAAGAGACCAAAGGAGAACAGCCAGTGGACAGCAGCTGCCCAAAACGAGGGAGCCAGTGTCAGCTGGAGCTCTGGGAAGACGTGGCTGCTCAGCTGAAACCAGGAAAATGATGACCAGGCAAAGAAGACGCATGAAATCCCACAGACCATGTAGCGCATGGTGTTCTAGGAACTGAGAACGCAGAGGGCTGAGGTAGAAAGGGGAAGCAGGGCTTTCATGGGGAAGTACAGACTTGACAAATATCCCTGCACGGAATAATTTACATTCAATAGAACCAGCCAGGCCGAGGAAACACAAGCACTCCATGTGACAAACAGTAAGAAACACTCAGAGAACTCAGGGAAGAGACAAATTGGAAACACACACACACACATTAACTGCGTAAAAGGTCTCACTCAAAATACCAACCAAAATAATCCCGGACTTAAATGTAAGATGTAACTTGCAGAACACTTGTCATAAACACTTTAATAAGTATGAACAAACCCCCCAAATGACTTAAGTAGAAAGACGAACTGCAGCCTGATGGGAAAACACCATTTCCCCACAAATTAATATTTAAATTGACTGAAGTTCCAAGAGAAATAGTCATTTCCAACATTTTTGGTATAAGTTAAAATAATATTAAAGTTAATTTATAAAACCAATTATGAAGATTAATCTGAAACATTCTTGAAAATGAAATGTAATAGAAGGAATTATCCCAGCTTGACAGCTAAGGCCAATTTAAAGCTCCAATCACTAAAATAGCGTGGACCAGAAAAAAGTAGACCAAGAAATAAGAATGAAGACTCCATTAAATGAAACCAGGTCCACCTGAGAATTAACATGTGAAAATGAGACATTTTAAAACAGTAGGAAAAGGAGATTTCCCCCAATTAATGATGCTGGATCAATAGCTCATTAGCAGAGGAAAATGAAGTTGGCTATCAGCTTCACCCAATACCCTAGCATTGATTCCCAGTGGATCAAAGATTTGAATACAAAAAGCAGTGAAGGAGCCAATAAAGTGTTGGGAATTCACTCTCCGACACACGCACACACACACGCACACACACACACACACACACACACACACACACACACAAAGAGATTTTAAAATCATAAAAATTTGAAAAAGTGAATGTCTAATTTTATATATTCTTGGAATAAAGAAGGATTTTTAGGAAGGACTGGACCCATAGAAGAACTAGAGACAAAAAAAAAATCAATATTCTATTACATAAAACTGCAATTGGAGTTGTGAGAAGAATGTCCTAAACCAAGAGGAAAGAAAACTGGCAGTGATGGGCTGGGAAATCTTCATAATTCATGTGACATCGAAGGGGCAGATTACCTTTTCTTTTTCTCAAAAAGTACATGTAAATAAAATAGAGGATTGATCAAAAGAGCACCCGGAAGGAGTATTTGATGCATACAGTCGATTACTAAGCACAGTAAAAATAATTTTTAAAAATCTGTAATTAGAAAAGCCAATAAACAGCAAGCAGACACTTTAAAAAAAAAAAACAACTCAGACTTCAAGGCACTAAGTGGCAAGGCCCTTTGCTCAGTCACTTACGAAGAACAACTAGACCTGGCCGAGGCCGAGGTGGCAGACTGGGTCATCACTGGAAGGAAATCCGAGAAAGTTCATCTAATTTCAAAGGTACCAGTTGTACATAACTGTTACTCTGCCAGGAATTTTCCTATATAAACACTGTTGATCAAGAGTATGCGCAAGTGTGTGCATGGGGGCACTGCTGGTCCAAACCAAAGGGAAAGTAACCCACAAGAAGACATTAGTTGAACCAGGCGGATGGCCCTTTATGAAGAGTTAGTATTGAAGGCTGGAGAGATGGCTCAGTGGGTAAGAGTTTGTTGTTTTTGCAGGCGACTGATGTCCGGTTCCCAGCATCCACATGGTATGGCTGGCAACCATCTGTAACTCCAGTTCCAGGGGATCCGACACTCCCTTCTGACCTCTTTAGATACCAGGCACACTCATGATGCACAGGCATACATGCAGGCAAAACATCGCACTCATAAAATTAAGCTTTAAATAAAACCTTTGTAAAAGCGTTACTATTCAGTTGAAATGGATGACTGTGCACATGGGTTCCTCTCTTGCTGGTCAGTTTTAGAGGAAGCAGGAGATAGATGTTTGTGCTGGCATAAGGAATGCCATTTTTATATTTGATTCTAGTCTTTGTTCTACTGCTAGATATTTTCTTATTATTTTTATTTTATGTATATGAATGTTTTGCCTGAATGTATATATGGACACTGTGTGTGTGTGTGTGTGTGTGTGTGTGTGTGTGTGGTGCCCTTGTAGTCCAGAAGAAGGAATCAGATTGTCCTGAAAGGAAGCTACAGATGGTTATGAACTTCCATGTGGGTGCTGGGAACCAAACCCAGGTCTTATGCAAGATTAGTGAGTGCTCTCAACTGCCGAGCCATCTCTCCATCCCCACTATTAGACATTTTTAAGTATATAAACTAATCCTTTATTAAGACATGAAAATGCAGTGAGGGATGCTGAAGCGATGGCTCAGTGACTAGAGCATCTGCCATGCGCACACGAGGACTGGAGTTTAGATCGTCAGCAGCTGTGTAAATGCTGGGTGGGCGTGGCCAACAGCCTCTCATCCCCACACTAGAGAAGCAAAGACAGGAAGGAGCTCCCGAGAATCTGGCTAGCTAGATCCCCACATTGACAAACTCTGGGCTCAGCTGAAAGACTCTGCCTCAATGTGTAAGGTAGAAGCACTCTAAGAAAGTCAGTGTGAACTCTGGCCTCCACAGATTCAGACATATATATGCACACACACACACACACACACACACACACACACACACACACACACACTGGTTTTGTGACAGGGTTTCTCTGTGTAGCAGCCCTAGCTATCCTGGAACTTGTTCTTGTAGACTAGGCTGGCTTTGAACTCACAGAGATCTGCCTACCTCTGCCTCCCAAGTGCTAGGATTAAAGGTGTGCACCAGCTCTTCTCAGTCAGAAAATATTTTAAAGAGATACCAGAAATACACTGGCTAAGAGAAATAAAACTGAAGTAGCCCTGAGGACATTTCTAGTGTCCCTGGAGCAGATATTTCTAGAGCAGGAGACGTTCCTGGGTCTCACAGATTTGATTTCCCCACTAGCCTCCTGTGAGGATGTGCCCTCTACGCAGCGCCTCCCCCCCCACAACAATCAGAGCACATAGATAGCCTCAGTACCAGGAGGGTTAAAACAAACAAAAGAAAACGAGACTTTAAAAAGAACATCATTACAGTTTGTACACGCATTTCCTCTCTGCAGATAAAACAGAGAGAGATGACAAAACCAGATACAGGCTCACCTCCGGTCTTCTTCCCCATCTGCTGATAGCTGGGCAGGCTTGAGATGGCTCACATTGTCCCATCTTTCCTCCACCCATGCAAGCTCCAGGGCCCTAAACCTCTTAGGCTTTGGGCTTGATGCCAGATCCCAGGCATGCGCAGAGGCTAGCCTTAATGTAGAC
This sequence comes from Microtus oregoni, assembly GCF_018167655.1. Lineage (NCBI taxonomy): Eukaryota > Metazoa > Chordata > Mammalia > Rodentia > Cricetidae > Microtus > Microtus oregoni. The sequence continues at coordinate 5,633,934 of NW_024543066.1, forward strand.
GATCCCTCAGAGCCAGGCCCTGAGTCCTACCTGCTAGGTGTCCAGCTGATAATATTAACCACTACACTAACTTCTCCACCCTTCAGTGGCTTTCAGAACAGGACTGTGTGGGAAGGGCAGGTCCTAGAAGGGGAGGCATTTACATGTGACTGCAAGACCCAGAAGGGTCTGTGGAGACCCTCTCAACACCAGGCATGGGCTTAGCTGTGGGCAATACCATCATAACAGAAACAGGACATCTGACTTCCTGAAGAGAGAATCAGACAACAGGTGAGAAAAGAAATGGATAATGTTTAAAAAAAAATGAGAAGGCTCATGCATAAGGAGCCACTAGTAGATCAAAGACGAGTGTCCAAAGTGAGAAAGGTAACCGAAAAGAGAGGCGAGAGATGGCCCACGCAGAAGCGTGAGATGTCCTGCACGGGGTGGGGGTGGGGCGCTGCATCCTCTGTAGAACAGAGGCGCCAGCTGCTTCTCCTCCCTGCAGTACTCCTGACTAAGCTCTTGGCTGTGATATCAGACTCAACAGTGATGCAAACATAGCTCCCAAAATCGTTTGGCTCCCAACCAAACCCCCAGACCCACAGTGCCATCATAATGGGCCCACCCTCTGGGTCCAGGGTAGCAGATGTAGTCAAGTCTATCAGAGAAGAGTAAGGGGAGGCTGGCATCTGCACAAGCCAATTCTGCTCACTCTCATCTACTTCTGATCTTTCTCTCTCTCTCTCTCTCTCTCTCTCTCTCTCTCTCTTTCTCTCTGTGTGTGTGTGTGTGTGTGTGTATGTGTGCGCACGTGCGTGCGTGCGTGTGTGTGTGTGTGTGTGTGTGTGTGTGTGTGTGTTGTGCGGGAGGGTGCTCCTCAGAACAAAACTGACCTATAGTTGGAATAACAATAACGATAAACAGTAATTTTGGCTTAGCCCTTGGACATGGTTCAAAGTGCACCATGTGTGAACTCAGTGTATGCACTCAGCATACACACACACACACGCATATACACACATGCATGCACACACATACACGCACACACATGCATGCACATACACACGCACACACACACATGCATGCACACGCACACATGCATGTATCAATTTTTTAAAAAGCAAAATACATTTTAAAAATAAAATAAAAAGAAATAGAGTAGTGTTTCTTTTTTCTCAGTTTGAAGTCTATGCCATGTAGGACAAAAAAATAACTATCCCATGAGTATTGAGTATTAGGAAACTCAAGGAAAGCCTTTTCCAGGGAACACAAACGACTTTTTCCAGGGAACACAAGTGTCTTCGTATGCCCCAAACACAGACCCTAGGATAAGCATTGAAGTGCAAATGAGTCCTTTGGGAGATGACAGAAGTACCAGCCCGGGAACACAGGAGTCAGAGGAAGGCAGGCATCCTACCCAGCGCTCATCACCAAGCAAGCTTCATTGTGGGTACTGGAGCCAGGGGGAAAAAAGCTCTTCAGAGGGGCCCTCAGTCCCTTACCCAGAACCCGGTCAGTCCACAGCCCGGCTCCTCGCCTTATTTCTATTAATTCACAGTTAGCTCCTCCACAAACAGGAGGCTCGCTACTAGCCAGAGGCCAATGCTGAGTTGGAAGCAGGGAGTGTATGTGTGTGTGTGGGGGGTGGAGGTAGGGTCTGACTCCCTCAGAGATGGAAAGCCCCAAAGAGAAGCCCCCTGCAAGCTGGTGTCAGCTCGTAGGACCCTCTGCAGGGGGCTAGAGGTCAAGAATTCTGAAATAAGATACGATGGGCTTTAGCTTTAAAGTCACCCTTTAGGGGTAAGCTAGTCCCATAAGACTGGTTTCTTTATATGCAGAGCAGAGGAGGGATAGGGCAAATGACCACAGGTCATTCTAGGAAACTCCAACTGGAAGGGATGGCTTTGGATGTGTCCCCTTGGGCCTGAAGTGGGAGGAGCCTGAGAAGGCTGCTGTCTGCAGTTCAGTTCGTATCTGGGAGAGGAGGGTCTAACCTACGGTCTGTGACAGTCCTGGGTAATCGATTTCAGAAATACACCGCAGGTGCATCCTTGTGAATGCTCAAATGGTCTTCCTGGAGAGCTTGCCCCTTTTCTATCTTTCTCCTTTCCTTGACTCTTTTAATAAAAAACAAGTAGGTATATGAGTGTTTGCCTGCACGTTGTACAGGTACCACCTATGCTTGGTGCCCTCAAAGACCAGAATAGGGCAATGAGTCCTCTGAAATTGGGGTGATCGAGGGTTACACGCCCCACGTGGGTGCTGGGACCAAACCCAAGTCATCTCCAAGAACAGCAGTGTTCTTAACCATCAGTCACCTCTCTAACCCCTCTTTTGGTATTTTAATGAGCACCCGTGTGTTTTTTTAATTTGGAAGTGAGCTGCTTGATGACAACATATAGCTATTTGGGTCTTATTTTTCATTCACTCTGTGAATCTCTAGCTCTTTATTTTGCATTTAGACTAATGGCATTTAAAGTGGCTATTGACATAGTTGGATTAATAGCTACCATATTTCTAACTGTGTTCTCTTACAGCCCTTATTCTACTGATTTATCTGTTTTGTTTTTCCATTCTCTTTTTCTGTAGGGATAAGTCCCGCCCCTTAAGGGGCGTGTTCGCCTCGGGCTAATGTCTGCCTATAAATTTGGCGAGCAAGCTCCGAGTGCTCGCTTCTGCTTTCCTGGTCTCCGCGGGAACGGTGGTTCTGTAAGTCTATTTCTACATTAAAGCTATATATATATTTTTACACTCTGTCTGCATTCCTTTACGCCGTTACATTTTGGCGTCCAACGTCGGGCTATTTTGCCCCCGACTCAAGCGGGTAGCCCGCTAGCTAACACAGCACCCTCCCCGGTGCTGTTTTTCAGTTCGTGACTCCGGCCCCAGTGCCGAGTCCGAGACACACTCGGCGACACAGGCCCATTCTGCCTGCCTTGGCTAAGTTTTGCAGCGGAACCCCACTGCCTGAATTAGCAGAAGCTCAAGTACTTGCGGTTTTGCAACAAAAGCTGCCACAGCGTCAGATTTGGTCTGTTACAAAGTGACTTGGCCAGTTGTGGTGGCCCACGCCGGTAGGATTTGCTGAAGGAGGCAGAGGCAGGAGGATCACAAGTTTGAGGCCGGCCAGGCAGTGGTAGAGCACGCCTTTAATCCCAGCACTTGGGAAGCAGAGGCAGGCAGATCTCTGTGAGTTTGAGGCCTGCCAGGCCTTGGTAGTGCACGCCTTCAATCCCAGCACTTGGGAGGCAGAGACAGGCGGATCTCTGTGAGTTCAAGGCCAGCCTGGTCTACAAGAGCTAGTTCTAGGACAGGCTCCAAAAACACAGAGACCACCACTGGCAGGAACCGATCTTTGCAGGTAAAAAAAAAATTTTCTTTTATAAATAAAATGTCTGAACACATTACTGTTCAAGAATTTAATGATTTTTTTAATTGTACCATGTGGGAGATTTTACAAGAGGTGTCTATCACCCCACATATATGGATCCTTCTGGGATTCGTAGTTTTCATTGGCACCAAATGGTTTGATAATAGAAATATGATAAAGTCTTTACAAGACGAATCCAGGATTCTTAAGGTAGAGATTGAACGCTTAAAAACAATTGAGAATGACAACAATCTTCTCAAGAATCAATTTGAAGTTCTCCAGACTGATAACAATCTTTTCGAGAATCAGTTTGAAGTTCTCCAGGCTGATAACAATCTTCTCAAGAATCAGGTTGAAGTTCTTCAGGCTGATGTTAAGGAGAAATTCATTACTATGGAAGAGGGAACAGCTGATCTGGACCATAAGATTCAGTCCCTTTCTGTAGGAAATGAAACATTAACTGAGAGAATCAAAACTGCTGAATGTGACAATCGGATTTTGTCTAAAGCTTATGACAGATTGACGGAAAGATTGTCAATACAAGAAGGCACGGTTTATGCCATAAAAATTATGTCCAAAGATGAGATGTTATCTCTAACGGACAAACTTCATATTTTAGAATCCTCAATGAAGGCTTTGGAACATAATTCTGGACAGGAGATTCAGACATTGCAGAAAGCAATGGTGAATAGAATTGAAAAGATTGAGGAATTTCTAAATTCTGATGAGGAAGAGCAAAGGGTAGAAAGGAAAATTTTAACTACATCTGTGGGTAAGTCTCTCCGGGACAATTTCCACAAAGCTCTACCTACAGCTCTACCTGCCTTTCCAGTAATAACAACAGAGAAGGTGATTGGTTCCAAAAACCCTAGGGTCATCAAGGAGGATACATGGGAACCTGTGCGTATGAATGATCTCAAGGAAATAAAACAGGCTGTCATGACTTTTGGGATGCAAGCCTCTTTTGTTAAAGAGATGCTAAGATCTTGGGCCACAACAAGCAGAGCAACCCCCTCAGACTGGCTCCAGCTGAGCTCTGCGGTACTGGAGAGTGGACCGCAATTGAAATGGAAATGCTTATTCAGGCAAGAGGCTAGACTCTTAGAACAGCAGGAAAAAGCGAAGGGAATTGACATTTCCCTAGATCAAATTCTAGGTGAAGGGCTCTTTTCTGATCCTCAGGAACAAGCTAATTTGGATGAAAACACACTCTCCATGTGTACTACAGCAGCCTTAAGGGCTTGGGACAGGGTACAAGACCCAGGACAGAGAATGGAATCATTTGTCAGAGTTAAACAGGGTCAGAGAGAACCCTTTAGTGACTTTTTACAAAGATTAACTAAGGCTGTACAAATAGGAATATCTGACCCAGAAGCAAGACGTATAATGATTGAGTCTTTGGCTTATGAAAATGCAAATGTGGAATGCAAAAGGATTTTGGGTCCTTTAAAGCTCAGATCAGCACCGTTGGAAGAATGGGTCTTGCATACACTCAATGTTGATACATTTGATTATGGCACTGAAGCATGGGTAGAAGAAGCAATTTCCAATGGTAAAAGGAGACACCAGAATACCAAATGTTTTAATTGTGGAAAAATGGGTCATATTAAAAGGAATTGTAAACAACGGATTTTCAGAAATAATAATAATAATAATAATAATAATAATAATAATAATACATCTTTCAGAAATAATAATAATAATGCATCTTCTAGAAATAACAGAAATAGGAGGACTCAGCCTTCAGGTTTATGTAGAAGATGTGGAAAGGGCAGACATTGGACGAATGAATGCAGGTCTACAAGAGATAGACAAGGCAACCTGATACAGCCGGGAAACGTGAGAGGGGGGGCCTCACAGGCCCCCATGGCAAACATGGTTCAGTCATATCCAGTTACTGCAGAGAACGTGCCTCATCAGGACAATTAGGAAGCCCCATGCCTACTGTTACAAGCAATAATGATCAGAAAGATAAGTTACGTGTGTTTTGGCAAACTTCTATAAATGATCAAAGACCTAAACTGAGAGTGTGTGTAAATGGCATTTTTATTACTGGCCTGCTGGACACAGGTGCTGATGTAAGTATCATTACCCCAGAATCTTGGCATCCGTATTGGCCTCTTCAGAATGTAAATGTTCAGCTCCTGGGAATTGGAACCCTATCTCGAGTAAGGCAGAGCACGAGATGGGTTGAATGTATAGGGCCAGAGGGACAAATAGGAAAATTAAAGCCATATGTAGCCAATATTGCAATGAATTTATGGGGTCGTGACCTATTACAACAATGGAATACCGAAATTAACATTCCTGCTAAATCTAGAGCCTATATTTCTGAGAATAATATTAAAAGATATTACAAACTGAGAAAACCGGCCATTCGGGCTGTAAAAGAACAAGCAATTGATGTCCCTTCAGAGATACCAACAGCCTTGCCTCTAAAATGGTTGACTGAGAAACCAATATGGACAAAGCAATGGCCTTTAGCTGAGGAAAAGTTACAGGCTTTAGAACAGCTGGTACAAGAACAATTAGATGCTGGACATATAGAAGAATCTACCAGCCCTTGGAATTCTCCTGTATTTGTGGTTAAGAAAAAATCAGGTAAATGGAGAATGGTGACAGATCTCAGGGCCATCAACAAGGTTATTCAACCTATGGGCCCTCTGCAATCTGGAATTCCTTTGCCCTCTTTATTACCAAAAGGATGGCCTCTCATAGTTATTGATTTAAAGGATTGTTTTTTCACTATACCTTTGCAAAAAGAAGATAGAGAAAAATTTGCCTTCACAGTGCCTACTTATAACAATTCTCAACCTTCGAGGAGGTACCACTGGACCGTTCTCCCCCAGGGTATGTTAAATAGCCCCTCCCTGTGCCAATATTTTGTGAACCAACCATTGCAAATAATACGCAAGAAATTTCCCAAATCTATAGTATACCATTACATGGACGACATCTTGTTATCCGATTCAAACATGGATACCTTGAACAGACTGTTTGAAGAAATAAAGATACTTTTACCTAAATGGGGATTGCAATTAGCTCCTGAAAAGATTCAGAAGGGAGATTCTGTTAATTATTTAGGTTATAAAATAGGTTTGCAAAAAATTAAGACACAAAAAGCACAAATTAGGAGAGATCGCCTACGGACTCTTAATGACTTTCAAAGACTGTTAGGAGACATTTCCAGTCTACGACCAGCTATTGGAATAACACCTGATTTAATAATTCATTTGAACAAAACCTTGGATGGTGATAAAGATTTAAACAGTCCCAGAGAATTAACAGCTGAAGCAGAAAAGGAACTGACAATGATTGAGGAAAAATTACAACAGGCACATGTGGACAGGGTGAATCCAGAGCTCGATTGTATTCTCGTCATACTACCATCAAAAATTTCTCCTACAGGAATTTTAATGCAGAGAGATGATATTATTTTGGAATGGATCTTTTTACCACATAAACCAAGTAAGAAACTGAAAACTTATGTGGAAAAAGTCTCTGAGTTAATTATAAAAGGCAAGCTGAGACTTCGTCAACTAGCAGGCATAGACCCAGCAGAAATTATAGTGCCTTTCACTGCTGATGAACTAAAGAAATTATGGGAAGATAATGAACCATGGCAAAGAGCTTGTGCTAATTTTTTGGGAGACATTAATAACAACTATCCAAAAAGCAAGCGGCTTAACTTCATAAAGAGAACTTCTTGGATTCTTCCTCGAATCGTCCGTGATGCTCCAATAACTGGAGCCCGTACATTCTATACTGATGCCAATAAATCAGGGAAGGCAGGTTACAAATCAGAAGACTTGGATAAGGTGGAACAAAGTCCGTATACTTCTGTCCAGAAGGCAGAATTATATGCCATTCTTATGGTGCTAAGGGATTTTAAAGAACCTATTAATATAGTTACAGATTCACAATACGCAGAAAGAGTTATTTTACATATTGAAACTGCTGAATTTATACCTGATGATACTGAACTAACCTCATTGTTCCTCCAGGTTCAAGATTTGATCAGGAACAGGCTTTGCCCTATGTACATAACACACATCCGATCCCATACGGGTCTGCCAGGTCCTCTAGCACAAGGTAATGCAGAAATTGATCAATTATTGATTGGTAGTGTGCTACAAGCCTCTGAATTTCATAAAAAACATCATGTTAATAGCAAAGGTTTGAAGAAAGAGTTTTCAATTACATGGCAACAAGCTAAGGAGATTGTAAAGAAATGCCCTACTTGCTCTTTCTATAACCAAACGCCACTGCCTGCAGGGGCTAATCCAAAGGGCACCCAAAGGAATGAAATCTGGCAGATGGATGTGTCCCACTTTGCAGAATTTGGCAAATTAAAATATGTACACCACACCATAGACACGTATTCAGGTTTTCAATGGGCTACTGCCCTGAGCTCAGAAAAGGCTGATTCAGTAATCACACATTTATTGGAAGTTATGGCCATCATGGGTATACCTGCGCAAATAAAGACAGATAATGGTCCAGCATATGTATCTAAGAAAATGAAACGCTTTTTTGATTATTATAATATAAAACACATTACAGGTATACCAAATAATCCTACAGGTCAGGCAGTTATAGAAAGATCAAATCGTACTATAAAGGATATGCTGAACAAACAGAAAGGGACTGAAAATACCCCCAGAAATAGATTACATAATGCTTTACTAACCTTGAATTTTCTTAACGCTAATGAGAAAGGAACGACAGCAGCAGAAAGACATTGGATAATGGAAAAGTCTGCTGAACTAAATCAACCGATTTATTTCAAAGATGTGCTGACCTCTCAGTGGAAACCAGGAGATGTGCTACGTTGTGGAAGGGGTTTTGCTCTTGTTTCCACAGGAGAAGAAAAATTGTGGATACCATCAAAATTAATAAAGTTTCGATTTGAAGAGGAGAAACCTCTTGGAAAGGAGAAATGACAACTCATCCACAACGATGATATTCATACAGGTGGTAAGAAAAACATATAGAATGGGGGCAGGGTTCTGTTCTTATCTCCACAGGAAAACACTCATCTTTGAGAAATTCAAGGGACCCTGGATGTTTGGATACTGACAGATGGAAAAATACCTGCCCAATAGGAAATATCAAGACAACTGAATGGGTTGTGTAAGTAATATTAAACCATATTTCTAAATTTATAAAGCTGGTTTTGAAGTTGGACTCTGGCTCAGTCCCTCTCCAATTCCAAGCCTGTTAGTAAGAGAAAAACCCAGAGTTTCTGGAGTTTCTGTCTCATGTCAAGAGCCATGATATGGGACAGAAAGAAATATGAGTTTAGAAAACATCTTTGCTTTTCTTCATATCTATCATACTTTTCATTGAATATATCTATCATGTCTTTCATTGAAAATATATATATATATGTCTATATATGTCTATATGATTAATGTTTAAGTTTTTCATAATGAACAATGAGTTTTTCCTGAAGTGACATTTGAAGTTTCCAGGAAGAAGATGGGGCCCCATAACAACAACTCCACCTGGTTGATATGACGTCATGATACTGATAGCGCTACTACAAGACCTGCTTTGGGTACCAGCTGCACAAGACAGTTCCAACTTGGTTAGCTGAAATGGTGCACATCTTATACAACATTTTGGCCAGACCTGCACGAAAATACTCAGAGACTATTTGCAATTTTAAAAGACATTATCTTGAAATTTAACCATCATTTTACTTTCACAGGATCCCCCAGAAAGAACGTCGCCCCCATGACAGCTGGAAGTAATTCTAGAGAACGACGTCCCCTCTCCCAGTAAAGTTTGCCCTTGGGTTTAGGGACATTATTTAGGGGTTGATTATAATTAGTATATGATTGAGGGTTGGGGGAGGAATTTTATAAGCTCAGGGATCATTTCGAAAAAAAAAAAAAGAGGGATGATGGGATAATAGACAAATATATTGGTATAGATTCTTGTATATTGATACAAAGTTAAATTATATTGACTATTGTACGCATGCATGTTTCTACCTCTGTTTAAAACATTTTTATGTATTGACATATATTGTATTGATATATATATTGTATATATTTACCATATTGCAGTGTACATTTCTACCTCTGATTAAGATACTTATATAATATTTGTGTATTGATATATATTTACCTACTGCAATGTATATTTGTACATTGTTTATATTTGGAGGTCATTGTCCTCATTTGTTTCACAGTCGTTTATTGTCTTAGTCTTTAAGTTAGATAGATATTGAGAATTATATAGACTAATTGTCATCTAAGTTTGTCATTTATAATTAGACTAATCAGGTTCTTTAGATATATAGAGATTATACTCAGTATAGATAGATAATCTTCAACCTCTTCAAAGAGCTGTAGAAAATGGCCTTTAATCTAACTCAGAGTTTCGTGATAGTGAGATACAATTGCTCCTGGCAACACCGCTCTATTCCCGAGAGAATGTTGAGCACCAAAAACACTCCATCTGGAGCCTTTCTATTTGGCAGAACTGGCCTTTGGGCAAAGAAATGCCCATACCTCAACCACTGACACAGATACAGAGCGTGGATCAATGGATAAAACAGGGCTGTCATATCCTGCCAAGACAGGGTAAGATAGTTTTGAAAAGTTCCTTGCCTTTAATAATGGTATGTCAGTTATGTTAGGCCTTAGCCAAAATTGGTTGACTCAACGTTGCAAACGAGACTTTGGGTGATTGCCCAGGTAGTCAGTTGTCTCTGTCAATTGTTGCACATTTTGGATATATCTCGTTTGTTGAGTAGTGTTTATTCCCTTCTCAGATCTTTGACTGAGTTGAAGATTATATAATTGTAGTTACTCTTTACATTATTTGGACTTCTTGAGATAGAATGTTTAGCAAAGCTTTTGTTCTCAATATTGTTTGTTGTATTTATTATTTGTTGTTATTGTATGTAGTTGTATTTGGTTTAGTTCTGTCTTATTTAGACAAAAAGGGGAGATGTAGGGATAAGTCCCGCCCCTTAAGGGGCGTGTTCGCCTCGGGCTAATGTCTGCCTATAAATTTGGCGAGCAAGCTCCGAGTGCTCGCTTCTGCTTTCCTGGTCTCCGCGGGAACGGTGGTTCTGTAAGTCTATTTCTACATTAAAGCTATATATATATTTTTACACTCTGTCTGCATTCCTTTACGCCGTTACATTTTTCTACCATCTCTGGTTTTAATTGAGCATTGCATATTATCCCATTTTCTCCCATCTTGCCTGTTAATCATACTCACAAATATGCTTAATAACTAGGAACACATCCGTAATCCTAGTTACTCAGAAGGCTGAAGCAGGAGGAATGTTTCAGTCTAGGATTTGGGGGTCAGTCTGAGCAACATCATCAGGAGATCTCATGTCCAGAGCGCATGCTCGCGCTCTCTCTCTCTCTCTCTCTCTCTCTCTCTCTTTCTATGTGTGTGTGTCTGTCTGTCTGTCTGGTCTGTCTGTCTCTGTCTTTCCGTCTCTCTCCGTCTCTCCCTCTCTCTCTTTCTCCAAGTCACCGAGTATTTGTTTAGCAGGAAGTAGTGTGGCTGTGTCTTAGAACCTCTGGCTACGCTATGGGGAAGCTCTAAGTTAATCAGTCTGTGAAATGAACACCCCAGTGTTCTCCTCTAGCAGATTCCCTTTTCACCCCACATTGTTTCTCCACTTGTTGTTGATGCTGCTGTTGTTGTTGTTGTTGGTGGTGGTGGTGTGTGTGTGTGTGTGTGTGTGTAGTGACACAGAAGCCAGGGTACGATAAGCAAGTACCCCCCTTCCACTGAACTCCCTCCATTCAGTCTTTGCTACTTGGTGTTCCCATTATTTCAATGACTACTTTACACCAAGCTTCAACTACAAAGCCAACGCCCCATAAGCTCCAGGTATCTCTGCCCACCACTGCCTGGAGTCATCCCCAGGTCGGACTTCACTGTCTCTGTGTGGAGGGAGGTGCTATTGTCTCAGCATCCAGATCCTTAGTGTGGGCTCCACCTTAGGCTCCTGGGAGTGACTGCCCCTCGGAATGAGACAGTCGGCCACCCAGGGTAGACAGGGCATGGAACACCTGTAAACTCCCATTCCATCTTCAGGGACATCTGTAAACTCCCATTCCATCTTCAGGGAGAATTCTCTTTCAGCCGGGTCTCAGCAGCAGAGGGAATGCCTTGGAAGGTATTTCAGGGACCAGAACCTGAGGGTGAGGAACCTGTTGGAGCGCAGGATCCTGGAGATAGAGGCTTTGGTATCGGTGTCTGATATGTGGAAGTTGGGCTTTTTCTTTCCTTTCGCAGCCTATAGAGCAGTCACGGGAGAAAGAGCAGAGAACCCCTGCCTCGCATTTCTGTCCTCACCTGTTGCAGCTGAGAGCTAACCACAGAGCATGTCAGGATATTGCAGCCAAGTTCACTAGATTACAATTCCTGTTCAAATTCTGGCTCTACACTTGCTACCTGAATGACCTTAAAAACAAAACAAAACAAAAAACCAGTCACTTAACCTCTTGGTGACTCTATTTTCCTACACTCTCTTGTGTAGAGAGTGGTGCCAAAAGATAAGAACAGCAGCGTGTATAAGAACCACACCAGGTGTTTGAGAAGGGCGGATCCAACCTACTCCCCTCAGCCTACAAGGGTCAGTCAAGGATGCTGCCCTGAGTCTCCTTTGCGCTTCTCTGGCTCAGGAAATGGAGCCCCTCAGCCAATAAACCCCTAAAGTTCACATCATGAGACTTTCACATTAAAAGACCCTCTTCTTGGCGCTGGTTGAAGCCGCCCATCTTGCCAAGAGGAACAGAGGCCTAGAGTGTTGAGGGGATGTGTTCAAAGTCCAATGTGCCATGCCCAGTTAGTCAGCACTCCTTTGGAGTCTGTGTTCATGGGTCCTGGATAATGTTTTGCCCACTACACCTCCCGTGTTTCCTCCAAATTGTCTCCATGTGGGGTCATCTCGGGGCTACTCCAGAGGGCAAGGTAGTGAGGCAGTCAAGATCCTCTATGGGGTCATGATGGTCCTTGGCCACTGGTCATGGGTTCTAGATACTTCATTCCTCAAAGAGGACCACTCTGGACGCACGTGTGTTCTTGCAGAAACATGAGGCCAAAGAAGAGTCTCTCAGAAACAAGGACAACTCATTCAGCTTCCTGGCCATTTGCAGGAGGCTTTCTCAGCCCCATGGTTCTCTATGGACAGAGACCTTCCAGTCTGCATGCAGGATCTCTGCCCCAAACCCAGAGATCCAGAGTAAGAGGTCCTGATCCTGGGGCCTCGGGCATTCTAGAAAGCCTCCATCTTGCCAGCGAGCCTGCTTCTGCCCTATAGCGTCACTGAGGAGGGACAGTCCTTTACTCTGCCTCAGAAACAGAGCTCAGGCAAGAAGGCCAGTCAGTGATGAGGTGGGTTTGACAGTTCTCAGAAGAGCTGTCTTCATGGTGCCAAATGGGGTTGGTCTCACCTATGTGCAGGAGAGTCATGATAAGTACTCTAGGGACCTAGTCATGCCCTAGCATGCCATGATGGTACTCTTCTGCAACAAAACCCTTGGTCTCTACAAGCAGGGGTAACTTTGGGAAGATATATTGAAGGTCATAATGATGGGAAAATTCTCCAGTGACCTGAGGAGCTGCTCCAGCCCGAGGGTATCAAGACTAAGAGTAGCTAGATTTAGCAAATCCGAAACAAAACCCAGAACAGCCGGCAAAGTCCAAATTTCAGATAACAATGTGTACTTGTCAGCATTGGTTGTTATGTGATCTTGGGGGTGTACCTATTTTAAAGATGTTATTTATCTGAAATTCAAAGTTAACTGGGCATCGTGTACTTATCTGGCACTCTTCCACCCTCCCTACCCTCAGACAGGAAAGTGACATTTGGAAATATCATTCTAAAAAAACATGCACTCAGTATCAAAAAATGTGGAGGAGGTACACAAATAAAAATAAACCCAGCGACGATAATTTTGCCCCCTAAAATTAACAAGTCTTAACATCTTCTGATTCTAGCTAGTCAGTGCACTTATTCTCTCTCTCTCTCTCTCTCTCTCTCTGTGTGTGTGTGTGTGTTTTAATAAGCATCATATGCTCATAAAACACTGTAGCACACATATGACTTCATATTATATTTTCATCTGTAACATCATATGTTTAAGAAAATGTGTTCTAAACACTATTTTGGATGAGGTAACCCAGACACAGAAAGACAATTATCACATGTACTCACTCATAAATGGTTTTTAAACATAAAGCAAAAAAAAAAAAAACCCAGCCTGCAAACCACAATCCGAGAGAACTTAGACAACAATGAGGACACTAAGAGAGACTTACATAGATCTAATCTACATGGGAAGTAGAAAGTAGAAAAAGACAAGATCTCCTGAGTAAATTGGGAGCACGGGGACCTTGGGGGAGGGTTGAAGGAGGGAGTGGAGAGGCATGGGAGTAGAGAAAAATGTAGATAAAATTTGAGCTGAATAAAGACCCAAAACTGATTTTTTTCTTTATTATGGGAACAAAAATGTTTAGGTAGGATCTAGTGAGATGGCTCATTGGGTAAAAATGCTTGTGGCCTGGAACCCACATGGTAGCAGGAGAGAATTGACTCCTGCCAGGTATTTTGTGGTTCCTCAACACAAACATAAACAAATAAATAAGTCTAATTTTTAAATTTTTAAACCCTATTTCCAGACTTGGGATAAGAGATAGAAGACAGAAAACAAGGCCAAGAGAACCAGGGAGGTAGGGGTGAGGGTCCCAGAAGGTTCAGTTCACTGTTGACCCATACAAGAGCTTGAGAATTCATGCACAGTGTAATTTACAATCCAGACGATCAGCAGAGGATCACTACCTCTTTCCCTGTCTGTCCTTCATGCTCTTCTCTTGCCTGGCATTGGTGGGTCACCACTGCAGCTGGAGATTCAACGTGGGAAAAAAAGAAGCCCCACCCATTACCGAGAGGATGGAGAGAAAAGCATGGATGCCTTCTATGCCACACAGCCGCTGGCCCCATCTTAGGTCTCTCCACCTTTATTTGAGTTCCGGTGATTGAACTCAAGGGGTCAGACTTCCGCTGCAAGTGCTTTTACACACTGAGCCAACTTCCTGGTCCTAAAGCTGTGGTCTTAACAACAGGAAAAAAAAATGCAAATATCTATGGGGGACTCGAGGCAAGCGGGACAATGGAAATAAACGTAAATTGATCTGTGTCCTAAATGTAGAAAAAGAAACCAAGGCGCCCTCCGAGGATCCCAGCTCCAGATTGGAACAAAAGTCTGCCTTGCAGTGATCAGTCTTCTCAGAATGGGAAGGGGCTCTTCCCTGACTTCTGCATCCAGGCAACTCGGATCCCTGGGTTGCTTCAGACTGCAGGTTTTCCAACTATGACTACCTCCAATCTACGACATCATTCCTCCGCGCTTACACCAAACAGCCACACCGATTTGCGACACTAATGAAGAAAATGCCCAAGAATCTGCGTTCATCAGCTATTACCTCCGTATTGATTGTACTCTTAATTGACAATTACTTGAATGGGTTGGGCTACACTGAGCTTTTATTAATTTTCCGTTGTGATGCTCATTACTAAACTTCATTACAATTGTGTAACAATGCAAACTCCCCACTGTGGCTAATTGAAGTGGAAAATTCCACTGGCCGCGGTCCCCAAATCTATTTATCCTGGAAAATAAAGAATTTGGTATTATTAAATTTGATATCAGGACTCTCGGCCTCCATTCTGTGGGAAGAGAATCGTGACTTCGGCTGTGAAAAATAAATAGAATTTGCTCAATTGTTTTTCCTGTGCTGTTATTTCGGAGGACGTGTGGTTCTCGGAGGCTTGATTTTCTACTTCGCTGCATAAAGAAACAGTATTCTCCGTGCTACTGCCAAATTGAGTTCCTCTCCCCCTGCCTCACTTTTTAAAACTTATTTATTTAGTTAGTTAGCTGGGTTAATTTTAATTAGGGAGAGAAACGGATAGACAGATTGCTCCGCTCTAGAATCTCCGCCATCAGCTCAGCCTTGCGGACAGATCATGTGTCTGTCCTTGCTCTCCCCAGCAAAATCAGCGTTCATATGAAATAATAGAAAATCCTTAAATCATCGAACAGTCAAACACCAAGACCCTGCAGGAAATGGACGTCGGAACTTTGTCACAGAAGACTTTTGGGAAAAGAAAAAAATAATAATTGCTGCCCATGGAACTCACAGAGTCACACAGGGATGCCATCCCTCTCTTGGGTCTGGCCATCTGGCCAAGATCATGGTCTGACCCCCCCTTATCGTCTAGAATACCCCTGATGGTCTGTGCTTAGACTGAAAATGGAAATGAGCAAGGATGGCTAAATCACAGCCATGCTTGGAAAATGGGAAAATATAGTGAAGGGGGCCACTCTGTCTGACCTATGGTTGGCACAGGCTAAGCTTGGGGATACAGTTACGCATCCTGATTCCAGACTCACCCATGGGATCCACAAAGCCCCTTCCATCTGATACACGCACGCACTTTTAATGAAATTCAAACTTTATTCTGTTATTCATAAAAATGCTAGAAGTATATTTGAGATGTCTTAATCATTTTTTTTCCAGAAGGAAAGTTTTCTAAGTACCTACAGCTTTATTGGACACAGGAAATGAAATTCCGGTTTCTGTTATTATTTATATAAACAGGAAGTTCCACTAGAGCCATTCTAAAAAATGCAAAAATCATATGTATTATTTCAAAGTAAAATTTAGTGGGATAAGAGAAAGTAAATTATGAGATCACAGAGAAAAATAATTTAACTTATGGGGTGTTGACTACAAATTTGTTCCTATATATTTGAATGATTGATGGTAACACGAAATTGCTCTGGGTTTAACTTTTGTTAATGCAATGCAAAGTTTTGGGATGTGTGGGGGGGGTAATTTTATTTTTATCTTATGTATCTGGGTGTTTGCCTGAATATACATGGCACACCACAGGCCAGAAGAAGGCTTCAGATCTCCTGGGAATGGAACCTGGGTTCTCTGGAAGACCCGCCGAGACTCTTAACCGCTTAGCCATCTCTATTTTTAAATGTCACTGTTTCCTGTACAGTGTGTGCCGCCTCTTAACCGTGGATACTGCCATCCTCCAAAGAGAGGTCTCGGAAGTGTTGACTCCCCCAGATCTCTAAGCACAAGGCTGAAATAGAGAAATGAGCAGTTTTCTTCCAATTCCTTCTGTAGCTCCTTCAAGACTAGGCCACGAATGAATAACGGAGTGAGAGATGGATTCAAATGATTTACGAGCTCCTTACTCGCCCTTACCTCACCTGCTCATATCCCAGGCTAAGCTCCTTCCCCATCGACTCCATAAACACAAGCGTTGGCCTCTCCAACATTACCAGCCCTCAATAACACCCATGTCCATGCTCCCCAGTGACTCCCTGGTTCCCTTGGGTACATGTTCTCTGTTCCTAGTTGGAAGTTTCGTAAAGACAACGCATACTAGCTAGAGGATCAACATCACAGAGGCTCTGGCTGTTTCATTTCTGTTTCCAGTTAATTCGCTGGAAGACACTAGTCACAGTACAGGTCAGATCTATTGTCACTAGAATGGCCACCACCGTGTGGTGTTGGTCCTTTTCAGGGTTTCCACCGCTGCTGTAGACACCATGACTGATGCAGCTTGGAGAGGAAAGGGTTTAGTTCATCTCACAGGTGGCTGTCATGAAAAGCAGACAGGAAGTCAAGCAGAGGCTGCGGAGGAATACTCCTTCCTGGTTTGCTCTTCGTGGCTTCTTCACTTTGCTTTCTTCTGCATCCCAGGACCACCTGTCCAGGAATGGGCACTGCCTGCCGTGGGCTGAGCCCTCTCCCGTCAATCATCAATCAAGAAGGTACCCCACAGGTTTGCCGACAGGCCATCTGATAGGGACCTTTTCTGAGTTCCCCCTTCTCAGATGACTCTAGCTTGTGTCAAATTGACAAGACAAAAAAAAACCAAAAAACAAAAAAACAAACAAAAAACAAAAAACAAAAAAATCCACAAAAAACCTCATAAGCACAGTTCAGCAAAGGCCTGCTTTCTTGGTTTTTGCTTGTTTGTTTCTTGAGGCAGGGGCTTACCCCTTCCATCCAGTCTGATCTTGGAACTCACAGTGTAGCCCAGGCCAGCCTCAGATTCAGCAGAAGCCTCAACGGTGACAAGGTAGAGATTCAAAATTGTCATGTGTTCTACTGAATAAGCCTGAAATGATTTTCCATCTGCATGATCATTCACTCATTCATTCATTCATTCATTCATCCAGGCGATTTTTGTGGTTTGGTTTTTAAATGAGCTGGGAACTATTTCCAGTTTAGAGTTAGCTGGAGAATCAATCTTTACTCAGTTGCTAGGATACTATGTCTTTGGAGCAGAAGTAAAGAATCAATTTCCCTCTGCTTTAAAGAACATGTATTTAAGTAAATTACTTCCCTAGAAATATTGATTCATTTCAAAAAGCATTAAATAATACAGAAACAAGAGGACTTTTCTGCGGAGCCCGCATCTCAACAGTGAAGCGGGTGTGCACTTCAGTAAAATATATTTACAAGGATAATCTCGACCGTGTTCAAGAGAGAAAATAAACTCAATGCGGCGAGAGGCCTATTCATGTAGTGAGCTCTCACGGGCTGCCGCATAAATAATGTTTGCCAAATTGTGGGAGTGTTTTTATGTGAGAACCAGCTTTGTGAATTTTCCAAAGAATTCGGTCCTGGAATCGCATCCAAGGCTGAAGTCGTTCTAGCAAACCAAGTATTCTTGAGACACGAAGACATATTCTAATGGAGACATCACAAGTAGACGCATGTCGTCTTCCAAGATGTGTTTTAAGACGGCATAAGCTTCTTCCTGGGCTCTGTGTGCTGGGGCAGGTCCCAGAGGCCAGCAACTGGGCTCACAGGCTTCCTTGGACATCAGCAAGCCCTGCTCCAGGGAGGGAAAGCCAGCCAGCCTGCAAAATGTTTCTGCGGGAACTTTTGGCTGCCTTCAACGCCTAGAGCAAATGTTTGTTTGCTTCGGTACGCAGAATCAAATGCTCTTGTGTGAAAACACTTGCTCAAGAAACAAATGTTTGTTTTCGTCATTGACATTTGGACTGTTGGAACATTACCACTTCGGATATTGGTTGGGGGGAAATATACATTTAATATGGGAAACCGTATTAGGATCAAGCACCAATCAGAACACAAATCAAGGCGGCAGGAGAATGAGGTTGAAACTGGACCCTGCTAGAGCTAACCAGGGAAGCGCCGCCTTGCTTCCCGTGTTTCTGCATGTTTCCCAGCAACAGCATAAACGAAGAGTGATTTACTTCCTCCCAGAAGCGTAGGACTTAGAGATTGTCAAGGATAGCAGCAAGAGTGTATTTATCGAGTATTAATATTTAAATGCCATTTTCCTACGGAATGTACCACATGCTCTGTATTAATCGGTTAGATCAGACTTAGTACCGATTCTTGCTTCCTCAGCGGGGATTTGCCCCTCTCGGTTTACTGTTGATTATCTGTGCTCAGCGGTGGGAGGACAGACGCCCCCCAAACAGCAGGGGATGCAGAAATAAACCCTGGCTTTTGAGTGCATTAAATTTTTTTTTTTTTTTTTTACCAGCAGAAAGAAACTAATTACATTTTAAGGGACAGAGAAAGATTTGCAAGCGTGGCAAGAAAGTCATTTATATATTAAATATATTATATTTGGCCATAGTTAAGCCATAAATAGAAAGCACAATTACACTGAGTCTGAGAATGAAGACGAGAACAAAACATCTTATAAATTAAGACATTTTTTTCCTGTACAGTTTGAATAATATTTTTAGGTTGATGAAAACCAGGCAGGCATGCAAATGTACCGGCTTTTATGGCACCGCAGTGGGGTTTTCGTTTATACGAACAGAAATTGCACCGTCCAGGTTCATCAGACATTTGTGAGCTGAAGTCTGGAATCAGACTACTATTTACTTTAAAATACAATAAAATTAGAGCTCCAGTGTCTTCACTGCAAGACCTAGCCCGACTTGATCTCCAGCTGATGTGCACATTACATTATACGACATAACTGAAATAGAGAAGTAAGCCAGTATCAGTTTGGAAATGCCAAATGGAAGAATTATTCATCAGACCTTCAAGAAACAGACTCTGTGGCCAAAAATCCACCCATTGCTAACTGTTTCCATTTGTAAATTTCATGAGCAAGATAAGTGATATAATGCATGTATATTTAAAGTACTTTGAGCTCCCAGAACTCAATAATTCAAAGTATTACAGGAAATTCCCATTTCTTCTGAATCCTAACTACCAGAGAGCAGAAATAATGAGATTTTTTTTTTGGGGGGGGGTACAGTTTATAAAATGGTAATGTCCCTAGAGCATTACAAGATGCTAAATTCTTCTGAACAGTCACAGAAAGATTAAATTTTGTTCTGCCTAATTTGGGGGCAGGAATGTTTGGGCACGTTCTAATTCTTCGGAGATAGCAATTGATCTGTTACCATTCTTCCCTTTCAGCTTCAATATAGATACCATATCCCGCATTTCCGGGGAACACAGGCTTTGTGTTTTTAATTTAATCCGACCCTAACGGGTATCACAAAGCACAAACCATATCAAGTTTGCTAGAGGGCCACGTGTGTGGCACTTCAGTGGCTAGCGATCATTCTAAGTGGTTGCAGGTGACGGAAACCCACTCAAGAACTGAAAAGATGGGTGTTGCCGATGGTCCTGGGCCCTCTCTGAGAACTTACATCTGTGGTGGGAACACTCAGTCAAGGATCTGAGTTCTCTGGGAATCCTGGGGGAGTATGTGTCCTCTCTGCCTTTCAGGGCTCCCTCCCCCTCTGCATATCTGCTTTCTTCTCTTGTTAACAGCGAACCAACCTTTTTACTTCCTTGTTCTTTCTGATAGGTGCCATGTTGGGCCCTTTCTGATAATTCATATGGGGTTCCAGCCCTCATGCATGGGCCCTACCTGAATGGAAAGAGGAAAACAGGTAGGCCTCAAGGGAGTCAAAATTCACTTCCCAAACTCCATCAACCCTCAGCTGCCCCTCAACACACACATCTAAGAAGAGGTAGAGGGCAGGGCCTAGGAAAATAACAGCCGCCTTGGACAGAAAGGCTGATTGTAATCAGGGAGGCAGCGTCAGTGTATCTGGGAGACGGGAGCCAACAGCTCCCTAATGCAGTGTTCGCAGGATCTCTTTGAGGACTTCAAGTAGCTTTTGTGTACTTGGTGTATGGCTGTCAACATTTACTATATTTATAAAGTGAAACAAAGAGAGCTAGAATTATTATTATTATTATTATTTAGTTCAGTGAACGATAACAATTCTCCTTGGGGCTGGAGAGATGGCTCGCAGTTAGGAGCTCATGCTGTCCTTGAAAAGAATTGGAATTTAGTTCCCAGCACTCACGCTAAGCAGCTCACAACCTCCTGTAACTGCAGAAGAAATCTGGTGCCCTCCTCTGGCCTCCATGGGTACTGCACCCATGTGCACATAACCAATACATAAGTACGTACTTAAAAATAAAATAAATTTAATTTAAAAAAGCAATGCTATGTTAATGCTGGCAATATTTTTAAAATTAAAATGAAATTCCAAAATGACAAATTAGAAATATGTGAGAAGAGCAACATCATTTTATGTCTGTCTGCATTTTACAAATCTCTTTAACGTCTGGCTTGATTAAAAATAAACAACTACCGGATTCTCAGCGTCTGCCTTTGTGCTTAATCTGTCGTGGTAAACTGGTTTGGATGAAGTGCGTGCCGAGTGGGGGACCCATCCAGAGCTGTGTTTAGGAAGTAGCCCTTCTCCTGTGCCATGGCTGTAGCTCTTGGTCACATTCCAAAAGCTGACAAGGGACAGTGGTTGCCGTGCGGTCATGGCCACAGACAGTTTGTCGTCCCAATCGCATCCGAGACTCCCTCTTGAACTTTCACAGCGCGTAGGATTTTTGTAACTTTTTGCACCAGAAATCGGGAGCATATGACTGGCTGACACGGGTTTTGCAAGGACCGGTGCATTTCCTCATGCCACACAAAGAATCACGTTCTGCAACATCACTGCCGCTCATTGGAAGGACCTCAGACACCAGGAAGCCTCTTGCGGAAGGTGACAGAGGGGGTTTCTCAAAGTTCTCCTTTTATCTGGCAGGCTTACGATCTCACACTAGCAACGGATACTCGCAGCTGTATCTCTCGCGGTGACAGGCTGACCCAGTTCGTTTTTTGAGAAATATGCACGTTAAACATACGGGCTGTTTATTCACGTAAAAACAAAAGCGGGAGGCTGGTGGAACTCAGAGCTCCAACAACCATAGAACCACTTTTTCCTTAGCATAGTCACCGAGCTTTGCTTTCTGCAGGGCTCTGTACGCCTCCTCATTTATCACACAGAACATTACGGAGCATTATAGTAATCAAGGGCCAATGCTTAAGAAAATTGGTAATTGCTACCTGTTCCCTCAGGACATTAAATGAGGCAAAATCTCTCTCCTCTCCCTCCTCTTCTCCCTTCTTTTCCCTCTCTCTGTTCCTTCTCTTGCCCCTCCCCTAACACCTTCCCTCTTTTTCAGACACTATATATCAAGGCATATAGTGACAGTAGGGTAGCCTGGAGTGACAAGCCACCAAGAGTTGTGCTTGCACACCTCTTTCTAGGAGGACGCATGCCGACATTGTGACAAACAGGGTATCTTTTTAGTGTTGCTGTTATAATCATTTTGCCTACATATATCGTCAAGGGTCACACCCACAACCAGCACCACCAAAAGGTGAGGGGGGACCTTGATAGGCACTGGTATGCCAGCCTGGTAAACATACATTCACACAAACTGAAATCATCCAAAACCCAAGTCGGATTGTTTAGCCTGATAGCTTCTTGACAAAAAGAAAACAAAGTATTATATCAAATAAAAATAGCAGATTTTTAAAATTATGAATAAATTACATCTTGCTAATAATAGTTTTGGGGTAGGGATGTAAAACTCAGAGAATCTGAAAGATGATAACATTAAATATAACATCTAGGGGAAGAAAGGACATTTAGAACAATAAATGCCAGGCTTCCTGATTGGCCAGTGGATTTGCAGGAACCAAGAGCCACTCTGTGAGTCTGCGAGGTATGGCAACTCTCCAAGGCCTGGAGGATTAAAAAAATGCAAGGAAATCCTCAATACTGAAGCTACTGAAAACATGTTTCCAAGTGAAAACAGAAACAATCAAAGCAACCTTGAGAACTTAAAAATTCTCAAACAAGGTAATGACAACATGTAATGTTGACTTCAGATCACCCGTGTGAACCTCAGACTCCCTGGCTTTAGAGGGAGGTCCATCCCAAGCTTTGTCCTGGACTAGCCTGTGCTCTGATGAGCAGATGCTACTATATCTCTTTAACCTCAGTTTTCACACTCTGCAGTGGGACTGGTCCTCCATACTTCCCATGGTGTTGTAGCACAAGACACACAACTGAATCCCACGAGCTAATGCAGTGAAAGTATCCCAGGTCCAAAGGATACTTCCAAAGCCACAGTCAAGTGAATGACCCTGGTTTAATTTGGTGGATCGTAAAATAAATAAAAATGTAATAAATGTCACAACAGGATTTGTAGGGAGGAGTCAGCAGGGATGGGGAAGGGAGGAGAGAGTTGAAGGGAGAGTAACCAGGAAACATTATATACATGTATGAAAGCATCAAAGAACTAATATAATTGACAAAAAAATCAAAACAAACCAACCCATGGTAATTATTGTACTTAATTTATCACAGGACAAATATATAATCCCAGCTATAAAATTTTTAGAAGAAAACATCTAAATTGTGGGTTCGATGTAACCTTCTTTAATATGATGCCCACAACCATGTTCTGTGAAAATTGAAAAATAAAAAATAAAAGAGGGGAATTGAATTTCATCAAAACTGAGGATAACATTTAGAGAAAAGACAGTCACCATTCAGGACAAAAGTCATTGCCAACCACAAATCTGATGGAAGACTTGAAAATCCAGAGAATGAAAAGACTGAACATGTACCAAGCGAACACCACCTGTGAAGCACAGACATACAGAGGTCAGCAGGTCACATGGTAAGGTCATTGTGATGACCTCAGTTTGCATTCTGAACTGATTTTAGCATGCTGTAGAATAAGCACAGCAGTACCCAGTGTGGACTATATTCACAGGAGCCCTCTGGGTACCACCCTGGACATAGAAGACAGTGAGCAAAAGGAGAAGCAGGGAGACACACTGGGTCTACAGGAGTAACTCAGGGGAGAGATGCCCGTGGCTTGAATGGGGGGAAAAGCAAGAGAGATGTAATATGTGGCTGAGCCCTGCATTTATTTGCCCTCCAGGGTTTTCTGATAAGCTGTGCATAGAAATCCAGGAAAGGAGGAGCCAAAGATGTGTTCTTTTGATACAAGCGATTGGAAGGGTGGAGTTAGTATTTATTAGGCAAGAAAACTGTGAACATGACCTATCGATATACAAGGGTAGTGACTTAGTAGGTGCTTGCACGTACAACTTCATGTTTGATTGGAACATACTTTCAAACACACAGAAACGAAGGTTGGAAGCAGACACTAAAATCTTAACAGTGCTTGAAATCTCTAAAGAGTGGTCCTGGAAACCAGAGCAGGCAATGTATACATGCTATGTATGTGTGCATGTGTGTGCATGCATGTAGCACCCAAAAGTCATTCCTCATGTGTCATTCTTTGTGTGTATGTTTATTTATTTATTTTTGAATAGGATCTTTGACTGGCCTGGAACTTTCCCTATTGGCCAGAGAGGCTCTGGGCATCTATCAGCATGTCTCTGCCTCCCCAGTGGTGAGAGCACACACATGTATTGCCACAACTAACTTTTTGTTTGTGGGTTCGGGTGATCAGGTCTTTGTGTTTTCAGGACAGACTTCCTATTGGGAGTCATCTCTCCTGCCCTCAAGGTATACACTTCAATGCTGAATTTCACTGTCTTCTGTCCCATTTATATCAATTATGCTTGTATGTATGCACATGCAACCTTTAGAATTAGTGTGATGAAATGGGTCCAGGGAACAAAAACGAGCCTCATGAAATCCACCATGGACAGATCCGCTGC
This sequence comes from Microtus oregoni, assembly GCF_018167655.1. NCBI lineage: Eukaryota > Metazoa > Chordata > Mammalia > Rodentia > Cricetidae > Microtus > Microtus oregoni. The sequence continues at coordinate 5,658,371 of NW_024543066.1, forward strand.
ATCCTCTTAAGCTGTGACACTGATTTCATTCCTCCTGTTCTGAAGACAGACTCTCATTCTGTACCCAGACTGACCTGGAAAAGACTAGAACATGCAGCAATCCTCCTGCCTCCGTCTCCTGAGTGTTGGGGTTACAGGTGCACTACCGCTCACAGCTCTACCTTTCTGTTGTCTTTTGAGACAGGGTCTCCTCATACAGCTCTTGCTGTCCTGGAACTCACTACATAAACCAGGCTGGCCTCGAACTCACAGCCATCCACCTACCTCTGCCTCCCAGTGCTGGGATTAAGGGCGTGCGCCACCTTCATGCTGTAGTTCTACTTTATGAAAGCCTGTGTGCTCTGCTGTTCTTACCTCCACTTCCCTGGAGGCTTCTGGGAAATGTGGAGTGTGTGAACGGTCTCTCACTCTCGTGACTCGTGTTGAAAACAACTCTGAGAGTTCTCAGTGCCTAGCCTGGCACACAGGAAGTTTGGGGTGGGGCTCAAGATAAGCTGATCAAATAAACCTAAATCACCACAAAAACGTGTGTTCCTGAGAGCGGAATACTGCAAGGGTGCGCTGCAGTAGTCAAAGGTGCAGCAACAGAGACCTGTTTCTGCCTTCTCACCGGGAGGCATTCTGGTGAGTCTCTCTTCGCTAAGTATGCAGTGGAATGAGGATTTCTCCCCAAACAGCCTTAATTTTAGCATTCCTGCCCATGCCTCTTGTCAAACAAGATTTCTGTAGTCTTTCATTTGTATCAAGATTTATTTGACTTCAATCTTCAAAGCGTTCGATTCAAAGTTCACTCTATTAGTGGGTGGATTAGTTGAGTAACTGAAATATCAGTGTTGAATGCCATAATGGTTCCTATAATCTCTCTCTCCAGGGCCATTGGCTAATGAGCAACGAAGGGACTGTCCAAATACACGTAACGTCAAGAGAGAGTCTCTGGCAAACACGGAATGGAAAAAAGACATGACAAGGGCTCTGCCATGCATTCATTTGATGCTGGTCCGTGAACTTCAGTATAGAAGTTTCATGTGGCATCTGAGGTATTACGTATGGAGGACTTAGGAGGTGGCTGGAGATACCAGTTTCTGGATACTATATAGTTTACTGTTGTACTGGCTAGTTTTATATTAACTTGACGAACGCTAGAGTCTCAGAGAGGAGATGACCCCCACTGAGAAAATGCCCCCATAAGACTGGACATGAGCAAGTCTGTAGGGCTTTTCTTAATTAGTGATTCATGGTCGAGAGCCCTGCCCAATGTGGGTGGGGTCATCTATGGGCTGCTGTGTGGTACAAAGCCTGCTCTATGCCCCACGGTAGGGTTCGTGAGTTGGGCAAGGGGCTGGAGATTGAAACACACAGAGACACACAGAGACACGGATGATGCCAAGAATGCTCTCCTTATTGTGTTCCAGGGCAGCTTACGTAGGGTCTCCTTGACTAATGGCCACGCCCTAACTCTCAGCTGCAGGCCCACCAGAAACCACTCCCCTGCCATCAGGAACTCCTGAGGGTCTTGTGCTCAGAGCAGCTGCAAAACAAGTTGTTTGCTCAGAGCAGCTGCAAGCATAGGAAAACAAGGTGTTTACTCTGACAGGCCGGGGGCACAGGAAATTCGGGGTCTGGGGGTCCACAGTCCTGGGTTCTATAAGAAAGCAGGCTGAGCAAGCCACGGGGAGCAAGCCAATTAACAGCACTCCTCCATGCTCTCTGAATCAGCTCCTACCTCCAGGTTCCTGCCCTGCCTGAGTTTCTAGCCTCACTGCTTTTGATGATGAACAGCTATATGAAACTGTGAGTAAAATAAACCTTCCCTTCACTTCACTTCTTGCCTTTGGTCATGGTGCTTCATCATAGCAATAGTAACAATAAGACAAGTACTCTTTTGAGAAAGTCACCTGTAAACCCATAAAGATGAGGAAAAACCTAGAAATTGGCCAGTCAAGAAGTATACAGGTTGTTTGTATAAAGTGTTGCTGGTTTCAAGAAAGTGGATTCTGGATAGGTAAGGAAACTTCATAGAACTGAAATTTACCAGAAACATGGCTGAATTTTCTAGAAAAACAAAACAAAACCTGAAACTAAAATGAAAATGGCTGGACTGGTAAACTGCCTGTCACTGAAGCATAAAGGTCAGAGTTTGAATGCCCAGGACCCATATAAAAACAGAATGACTGTCTGCACCTGTAATCCTAGCCTAGAGCATATGGGTAAGCGACGGGAGGCTCCTGGAGCCCACTGGCTAGTCACGCTACTCAAATTGGTGAGCTCCAGGTTCAGCGAGAGACCTTGTTTCAAAACCTAAGCTGGAGCAACTGAGGATGACAGCTGAGGTCAACCTCTGACCACACACATGCACACGCCCACACACACGCACGTACTCATATACAACACATATAAAACCAGAACAAAGAACCTATCAGTCAGAGGCTAGCTAATCCCAGGCTGGGACATGGCTTCTGCCTGGGAGAGAAACTGGATTGCCTTGGAGGTATATTCTTTGCTCAAGGAGCTCCTAAGCACTACGATTAAGGAATTACATTTACTCTGGAGAAAGACGCCTCAATAAGCAAGTGTACCGAGATGCTAATATTCTGCTCACATTTTATAATTAGTTTGCAATGATCTCAAACAAGAGATGAGTTAGGAGAGCAAACAGGCATTTGGATGACTGAACAGAAAATGGAAGTCTTGCTTTCTGGAGATATCTTTTGGCTAATGCTCATTTAAGAAGCTTACCACTCCAGGGCTCGGGAGATGGCTTGCTCAACAGTTAGAAGCATTTGCCGCACTTGCAGAGGACCCAAATTCTGTTCCCAGCATCCACAAGGGATGGCTACAGTTACATGGGCATCGGAAGCCCTCTTCTGATCCCTTTGAGCACTGTGCGTGCGCATGCACACACACGCAAATATATACACATATACGAATACAAATCAATAGAAAATAAACCTCACCACTCGCTGGCAAACCACGTGTCTGACTTCACAGGAAACCAACCATTTGGTCACCCCTCCACCACTCACAGGCGCTCTTGCTAAGATCTTCCTCACTGCCTTGACTCCCCGATCTGACACTCATGTTCTTCCTGTCAGTTCTGGGTACCAACAACTTTCATCGTATCTTTCAATAGTTAACACATCTGTTTCCCCAAATGTTTCAAAGCCATTGACTAAGATATTGAGACTTGCTTCCTAGTTAAGAGTGTGACATCATACAGGGATGCTTTCGGTTTTGATCTATTTAGGGAGAGACCTGGATAAGCGAACATCCGAACCGATGGCACTATTAAACTTGACCCCTAACTCCCCACCAGCCTTAAAGTTGAAAGGTTCCTACACAGCCTATCTGCTGTCTTGTGCATGTAACAATGACTAGGGTTGGGGTAACAATCATAGTTAAAGTAACATTTACTGAGCCATTGAGTACTTACTGATGTGGGCTTCCCCTCTGCATGTTGTGAACACCACTGGTGAATAAAGAAACTGCCTTGGCCTTGTTGACAGGGCAGAACTTAGGTGTGTGTGAAGGGAGCTAAACTGAAAGCTGGGAGAAAGGAGGCAGAGTCAGGAGAAGCCATGTAGCCCTGCAGGAGACAGACGCCGGAACTTTACCCGGTAAGCCACAGCCACATGTCAATACGCAGACTACTAGAAATGGATTAAATTAAGATATAAGAGTTAGCCAATAAGAAGCTAGAGCTAACGGACCAAGCAGTGGTTTAAAATAATAAAGTTTCTGTGTGGTTATTTCGGGTCTGAGCTGCTGGGGCCAGGAAATGAACAAGCAGCCTCCTTACAACAACTTACTGTCTCCTTGGGACTTCAAATAGTTGCTAACATGCTGGGTAAGGCCTCTTGGTACGACATTATAAGGTCTAGGCCTTAACATGCTTAAATTGGCCAGCTGAAGGCCAGCTTGTGGAGGCTGCTAGACTCTTGCTATAAGGCCATAAGATGTGCTGAACATGAGACAAGTCAATCGTTTCTAAAAACGCGACTGTCAGTTATCTTTCTGTGCTTGGCTTCCTTCTGGGACCCTCCTCCCAAAACACACACACGCTCTGTCTCTCTGTCGCTCTTAACACATATGCTTACTGTTTTGCATTTGGGAATCTTCTACAATTCAGTTCAAGTTTTCGCCGAATGTGGCCGGCCGAACCGTGAGGGGTTGAAAGAAGGGCTCCTTTCTCCATACCCCAGTTAAGGGTCGTTATAGCAACTGCACATCTGCAGTTCGCCCTTGTTCTCTCTTGCTATGGGTAAGCGAAGCATCAGCTTTAAGTGAGGTGGACAAAGGAAACCCTTGATGTGAGGAAGGAGCGAATGTGGAGGGCAGCAGAGAGCGGCTCTGCCTTCCACGGAGTTGCAGGGGGAACTAAACCATTAGGATGCTCTTAACACTGGCGCCTTCCCCTGGAATCCCTAATTAAAAGTCATACAAACCACATCTGTATGCTGAAATGAAATGACTTTAAGATTTTGTGTTAAATTATTCTTTGTGTGTATATGTATGTGGTATATATATTTGAGTATAGGTGTGTGCACACGCACGTGGAAGACGGGGCAGAATGGCCAGCCTGGAGGCCAGCAAGCTGCGGCAATCCCTCCACCACTGCCAGCCAGTGCTGAGGTTACAGATGTGTTTGGATGCATTCAACTTTTGACATGGGCTAGGGGAACCCAACACAGGTCCTCACGTTTGGTTAGCAAGAACTCCTCTTGTACATCAAACCGTCTTATTGAAAAATCTATGCTTGCCAGTGTGGTGGTACCTGTCTTTACAGTACTGGGGAGCTTGAGGCAAAAGGACGGTAAATTCCAGGCTAGCCTGGGCTACATGGGATTCTGTCTCAAAAAAAAATGAAAAACCCACAATTTTTAAAAATGAAAAATGTTTTCTCCTGTGTATATACAGTGTTTTATTGAGACAAGCATTGTTTTCAACTGAATAGTTTAGCACTAAGTAGTCAAAATGTGGGGCTCTAGAAGGTTCTTTGCAACCAGGAAGAGTGGAGTTAGTCACACGACAGCCCATCAGCTTCTTTACTGATGAGCAACTAGTGTAAATACTTCATTAGGACTGATTAAGAAGCTGGGCAGTAGTGGTGCACGCCTTTAGTCCCAGCACTTGGGGAGCAGACACAGATTTATGAGTTCAAGGCCAGGCAGGGCTACAGAGAGAAACCCTGTCTTCTTGGGGGCAGGGGGAAGACTGGTCAAGTTAACACTAAACCAGTGTTCTTCAACCTATTCTGGGAGATGTAAAAGTCCCCAAAAGAAACTGCTGAGAGTCTGGGGAGGGGGTGGGAGAAGTACCATGGATCATGGCTGGACCAACGCTCCTCACTTCCTCCTCTGATGAGATCTTATTTAGTGAAGGTCTAAATAATGTTATTTGGGAACATAGCTGGGGAGGGGCAAAAGCATAGAGTAAAATAATCATTTTACTGCTGGTGATTGATCATAAAAACAGTTTGTTTCCTCCTGACCCTAGAGCTGAACTCCGAGAATCAATTTAACTAATTTATAATCCCTCGAGGTTAGAGATTGGCCTCCATCCTCCATCTTCAAACACCCTGGCAGCTAGCAGAGACCCACAGACAACAGGGATGAAGGCGGTGCAGTCGGAGGATGCCCTACTCACACTGGTTCTTATAGTGTGTGTTGAATGATTTTCAGAAAATCTGTGGCCGTGAACTTAAAGTCTTTCCATTGATGTTGGTAAAAGCAATTGTGATACAATTGGCCCAACACCTTCTGATGCCCATTACTATTTTAGTGGCTGTTTTGGACTGAAATCAGTCAGAAGGGGAATTCTATCATCATGGTTTTATGGAATGTTAATCCTTGGGCTGCTTTCTGTGTGATGGTTCAGTGTAGATGAAGGATATCCCACAATTACATCTACTCTCCCCCAAAAGCTTGTACTGTTTTTTCTTCTTGTAATAGACTACTTAAGAAAGACTTTGGTATGGGGGATGGAGAGAGAGGGGGAGAGAGATTGGTTTCCCTCCGAGAGAAACAAAGTCCATTCTACACTGTTGGACATGCATGCATCTGAGCTTTGCCCTAGGTCCCTGCCCTTTGCTCCCTTCGATCTGCTCATTCCTAAGCACCATCTTCTACCAGCTTCCAGGCCTCTCCTTCACCCTCCCTACAAAGAAGAGAGGTGATCAACTCAGTCCTGCTGAGGAATCTGTTATGGATACAACTCAATGTCTCACTCTTTGGTTTAAAAATAATAATAATAATAATAATAATAATAATAAAAAGCTGGCATTGGCACAGGGCTGGTGAGACTTCTCTGAGGGCAAGACACTTGCCACCAAGTCTGATGAGCTCAGTTCAAGTCACAGGATCCACATGGTAGAAGGAAAGTAGGCTATGCTAGACTACACAGCGAACCTTGGACGTCAGTGCTAGAAAATACGGCTAGCTATAGGAAAAGCTGACACACCAGCACGGCCAAGTGGGTGGAAAGGGCCATCCGTTGACAAACAAAGGAAACTGGATTCTAGTTTATCATTAAGCCACAGCGCTTTGGACAAAGCTATTTATTCACCTTTTCAACTTCCTAATCGGTAAGAGACCAGGAAGGGCTGCCAATTTCTCTGGTCTGGAAAACCTATAGCACCCAGCTTGATGTTCTTGGGACAGGGCCCGGGAAATGAGCCTCTCTGCTAGTCTCTGTCGCAGCTAAACAGCCCCGGTACATCTCTATAGTACAGCCATCACCACCTTTCCAGGGGAACCCGTGGAGGTATAGACAGTAGCAACCAGCACAGGATTTGAGCGTATTTAGAACAAATGTTTCCACTCTCTCCCAGATACCAACACCGAGGGCGTACATGGCAGCGACATACACATCCCGCCTCCTCCAAACTCCTCCTCACAGTAATGTGCCATCTAAATAAAGCCGGAACTAAAAATCCGTTTTGGCACAGGAAGCTCTGCCCAGTGCTGTCGCAGATGTGATGATGATGTGAGCGGAGGGGGGAATCTGGGTAGACCCAAAACTGACTTGATCACAAGGCTGCCGCTAGCTAGGTGACCAGAAAGGAATCCACTCTATCTCGTTATTTGTCTGGGAGGAAGGATGGGAAGAAGTGGCGTTTAGACTGATCCGTGGAGTGTGATTTGGTCTTCATCATCGTGTTTCCTGTGGCCTTCCTTTCTTCAGGTAGAAACCCACGTATGGAGCTGAAGTCAAAGAGGAAAACTAAGTGGGGTAATTTATTGAAAACCTACTGGATTCTCCCAGAGGATCAAAGAATGCCTTCACTAAGCTCAGACCAGGCAACTCTCATTGAAAGTGTAAAATCTGTTCCCAGTTTTCGAGAACACATTGTTGAAGTTGGATTGGGAACTTGAACACACTGCTGCTGCAGAGGACCCAAGTTCAGCTTCCAGCAACCACACAGTAGCTCACAACCACCTGTAACTCCAGCCCCAGGAGTTCCCACACCCTCTTCTGGACTTCTTGGGTATTCACTCATGTATGTGCATGGACACATGTACGTACGTACGTACACACACACACACACACACACACACACTTAAAAAAAACTGACTTAAAGACAGAAAACCTATCGCAGGTCTTAGCATACAGGTCTATGTTTAACATATACAATCTACTGGTTTTAATACATGAGGTTAGGCTGGTCATTCTCAATACTTCTTTCCGTGAAAAATAGTAAAGATCCTAAGCTAAGTTAAAATGTGTATTCAGAAAAGTAAGCCCTACAAAAATGTACCCATTCACAAACACCAAAAGGAAACTGTGTGTGTGTGTGTGTGTGTGTGTGTGTGTGTGTGTGTGGTGTGTGCCACATACACCCACATTTGCTCATCAGGAGGCCAGAGGAGGACCTCAAGAATCTTCCTCTACTGCTTCCTGCCTGCCTTACCGCCTTGAGTTAGGGTCTCTACTAGACCAGAAGCTTATGGTTTATGCCAGTGAGCTCTCAGAATCTTCTTGTCTTTCATCCCAAATGTTGGGGTTACAGGCACACATGGCTCTGCCATGCTGTTTATGTGAACACTGAGGACTGAATTCAGGTCCTCATGCCCACTGAGCCATCTCCCCAGCCCTACTGGCTTTCCTGTAGATATTTTGATATAAGAAACAACTCTTCCACTTTTACCAGGATTTATTTTAGTATCTTGACACACATCTGTGGTTTGCGACAGGGTATAATTACACAGACAAACTCCTTTACAACTGACCTCCCCTGTCGTAGTCGAGGTAAGAGAGCACCACGCTTCCCTAAAGCAAACTGCTACCCATTGAAAACATAATTTTCTGCACGGTATTGGTTAACTGTTAAACATGCCAGAATCAGGCCCTTTCCTATACTCACAGAAGGAAAAACACTTTCAGACATTTCTGAAACTGTTTATTATTTTTTCCTTTTTTTCTTTTTGATTTGTTCAACCTTAAGGACCACTGTTTCTGTCTACGCTCCCTGATTGGTTAGCCTCTGAGAGAAATAGAAATTTTCTTGTTTTGTTTTAGAAAGAAATGTAGAGGACTTCTGATCCTACAACACACTTAGAAATAAAATAGTGAAATAGGAAATTTGAAGCAGAAGAGGCCTCTTCTCTCCACCCGAAGTGCTCCAAAAGAATACATTATGTAGGAAGGAGGCGAATTAAAACAAGGTATTTCTTAGTGGCTAGTGACTTAGACGGGGGAAAACCTGGCTTGATAAATTACAAGCAGGTACAAAAGACTTTTTGGAGTCCACACTTTACTAGCAATTCCATGCAAATACTTAACTATTAAGGACCTCAAAAGGCCTGATGATGAGTTTCCTAATACCCGAAGCTGGCTTTCCCTCAGCAGCTAACTGTCCATCCTTTATTAGTTCAGCTCGGAGGGAGAACCTCAGAAAATGTCTTCATGAATCATGTTCTTTAATTATCACTCAAGTTTTAATCATGCGACTTAGGCTTCCTTGTTGACCTTAAGAAAACATTTGATATAATTAATACTATTTGAATCCAGACATTTGGTCCACATATAATTAAATAATCACTGCTAATATTATAAACATATATTAGGAAATAATGCAATCCACTTTCCAATGAAATCTTGCCTTTTTAAAAAAACTCAAAGGTGGGGCTGGCTAGAGGGCTCAGTGGATAAAGGTGCTTGCAGCTAAACTCGAGGATCTGAGCTCAATTGAAAGGACCCACTTAGAGGAAGGAGAGAGGTGCCTGCCACACTGTCAAGTGATTCCATATGTAGGTGGTGGCACATGCACCTTTACAAAATAAACAAACGAATATCATTTTTAAAAACAAACAAATCCTTCAAGAAACTCAAAAGTGGTATTTTCCCCAGGGCTAGCTAGGAAAAACTCAGAATCCTGAACAACGGTGCCATGGAACTATTATTAGCAATGAAGCAGTAAAACACATCTTTCAGGCTGGATCAGTGGCTCAGTGGCTAAGAGCATTTGCTGCTCCTGGAGAGGACCCAGGTTCAGTTCTTTGTCACCAGCACTGGGAGGCTCATCTGTGATCCAGTTCTAGGGAAGTCTGCCGATCCCCTCTGGCCTCCGTTGGCCCAATGGCACTAGCACACTTATACATACATGCATACATACATACACACACACACAAATGTAAAAATAGAAATGCTTTTGAAACTTAACAGACAACTGCCAGGATGCAAACTGTCATTAATTACAGCCTAACTGCTATCCATCACACGCCAATGAGTTCTGGGAAGTTCTGACCAGGCAACGCATCTCGCCGCAGAGCCTCAGTGTGTTTCTCTCCCCCTCCCCGCTTGCTCCTAGCATCTGCTGCCTCTCTAACATGGCTGTCCCTGCTGTGGCTGCACAGATGACTGCCTTTGGATGGCATTTAACATAAACTACACCAAACGCCCCTATAATTTCATTTTGGACTGAATTCATTAACTTCACAGTAGGTGGCTGAGGTACCTAAAAGACTGGATATCGCCACCTACCTGCCTACCTACCACAGGTTGTCTCCAAGCCAAGACAGCTCCGATTCACTTTTAACAAACAGTACCAGGTGAGAGATATTTTATCCGAAAGGGCAGAGGCAGGTATTGGTAAGGAATGGGCGGAGTTTTCTGCATGCAGCCGTATCTGTCTGAAAGGAGCAGTGTCTGGAGGGGTATAGTTAAGATGTCGTGAAGTCAGCAAGCGCTGCCGTGCTTGGTGTTTTTTGAGAGGTTTTAGCTCGAGAGGAGTGTATTTACATTATATATAAAGTGTTCTTTCTCTCTGAAAGATGTTAAAATGAGAAAATTACTATTTTTTTGCAGCAATTAAAAATGATACCACCGCAAATGCTGTTGTAATTTATACCCTAGACCTTGAGATGTAGATGCAATTGCCCAAGACGTTAGCTCCCCCATCATCAGAAGTACCATAATTTAAAATATCTATTTGCTATGAAGTGTCTCCAATTACAGTTTTATCAAGATGTGAAGTGAACTGGAAGGACATGTAAGGACCAGCTCTCCTAAAGCAGTGGCACCTTTCACGTCACGTGGTACATCCCTCCGTCGCTGGTCTGTCTAGTTCAGTAAATGAGAAAGTCCTTCTGAAAAAAAAATTCTTCGGCAGTTCTTAAGCCAGCATCTTCAGATAGGTTTAGGTTGTGAGGGAGAGAGAGAAGAGGGGGAGGGAAGGTGGGAAGAGTTAGGAGAGGAGGAAGAAAGAAAACAATGACTCGGTCCTAACTTCTGTTACGCGGGGTGGGGCGCAGGTGAACTAGCATCTAAGGAGCAGTGACACAGAGCTGAACCTCCAGAAACGGTTCGGGGCTGGGGAGGGCGTCACTTACGGGGCTCCAGGCAGGAGGCTGATTTCAGACCTGGTTCACAGCTCCCCCTCCCTCCGAGGACATGACTCCTCTAGGATCTCCAGGAACGTCTCTCTCTCTCTCCTGTGCAACCCAAACTCTTCCGGTTGCAGCTTGTACAAGAAATTGGAAGGTGAGGCGTATATTGAAGTCCTGGCTTGTAATAAAGGAACACAGAAGGGCACTGGGGGATGGGGCGGGGGCACTTGGGTGCCAGTGACCAGAAGTAATTTTGCCAGCAGCATCTCTGAACAAAAAAAGCAAACAAACCAATAGAGAGGCGGTACCCGTAGTTCATAGACATTGCTGGAGAGAGCAGCTTGGACTTGAAAAGAGCATTCTGAACAATACTATAACTTAAGCGTTTGATTTACTGAAATGGCCAATCACCACCGAAACTTTGGGGAACCTTTCAGTTAAACAAAAACAAGAACAAAACAAAACCCACATCAATTTACTGGCTTCCATGGGGGTAGGAGTCTTTACCCAGCATGCTACCTTCACCAAGGGGGCTGTCTGCTCTGGTGTCACCGACCCCAGAGAGAGACTTGATGAGTTGCTCTTCCTGGGTGTCCTGGTCTAGTAATAGTGTATTTATTTGTATCTGGCAGTCACAGCACAGTATAGAGAAAAACACAAAACAATACAACAGCAAAAAAAAAAAATAGACCAAGAAAATATCCCCCTCCACTACTTAAAAATGATGAAAGTTTCCATGAATGCTTCTGTTGTCCAGCGTTCATTGCACGCTGATGGAGTTCTGGTCCTGCTCTAGCTGAGGTTTACTTCCTACAGCCTGATGGTGCATGGGGACTGTTATGGCTTGGGAGGTCCCTAGAGCCTCAGGACCGAGGCTGACAAGTTTTGCATGGAAACACTGATGGCATTTTAAAACTGTTTGCTGTTCTTGTTTACAAAGAGGGTTACTGAACATCCAATCTGAGGTTTCGAAGACACAGCATTCTGAGGATCCATTGGGATGGGATCGCCCCTTTGGTCTGAGGATTCAGCAGAGGTGGTCCATGGAGACAGAAAAAGAAAACTCTCAAGGAACTCAGACCATGAGGACTTGTTACTGGAACCAACTTGAAGAATCCAGTTTGTCTGGTCAACTGCCACTAGAAAAATGAAAAGTACGGCACCCGTGAAACACTCCTCTGGTCACGACAGAAGGGAGAGCCACAGTTCACACCCCCGGAACTCCTCCCCAGAAGACAGATACGCAGAACAAGCAAGGTCGCCCCAAATAGAGATTACTGTGATTACAGCTTGTCTGTGAGCGTTCAAGAAGAGGGTGTTCTTATGATGATAGCATAGAGTCAAAAGTAGGGACTAAAAAAAATGCAGAGAAAGAGATGCAGATTGGATTAGTCCCGGAAATCTTCAGCTCTTGGAAAAGGGAGCCCAGAGAAAGCGTTAACCCAGAGTTCTACTCAAGAAGACCTTCACAAGAAGAAGGATGAGAGGGGTTCGCTGCTCACCTCAAGAGGGGGAGCGTCTGTTCCTCCCGCAAAACTCAGGGTGATACTGGAGATCACAGGTGGAAACGGCCTAGCCTATCAGAGGATGAGCTGGGAGGCCCTGAAGGGATCAATCAATGGTCTCATGAACAAGATCAACATCTCCAATGTAAGTGTGATTATCCAAGACCAAGAGCTCCTTCAAGTAAACAGAGGCAGAGGACTGCTGTCCAGGTCGGTCCTGTAGGCGCCGAGTGCTTCTCCAGTCTTCACTCCTGTTTATGCAGCTTTGGTGGCCGTAATCAACTCAAAACTCTCAGATTGTGGGGAACCAATCCTCAAGAGACTAATTCTTAAGTTCTGGGAAGGATGCGAAGGAATGGTAAGCAACTTTGTCTGACCGCTTCAAAATTTGTGGCACATCTTATTAACCAAAATGTGGCCCATGAGGTTCTGAGCCTGGAGATGCTCACTTTGTTGCCAGGGAGACCAGGACATGAGAGTTCGGGTGAGCGGCGGCTTCTGCTCATCCTCCTTCTTGGGAGGGTCCTCCTGAGTAGAACTCTGGGTTACTACTTGTTTTGGGACTCCTTTTTACAGATGAGAATTTTTTTTTCCCAAATAAAAATAAAATAGTTGCTACTTTAAAAAACAAACAAAAAACCCAGAAAGTGATCATTAAAAGTGGATTTTTTCTTTTTGTCCATTTAGGATATTCATCCTCTTGCTATTTATCCCCCATTCAACTCATAATCCTGTTTAGCTCACTATGATTAGTTGCTATGGAAATTCCCTCCAATGGAAGTGATGCCAACGTGATTACTGAATATATCTTTTCATGAATAATATCAATAACAGACATCAAACCTTACTCAAAGAGGGAAATCTAATTAAAAGATTGAAAAAGGATTAATTCTGAAGATGACTACGGTCAACTTTTCTGATACATTTTAAATCTGTCATCTGCTTTTTAAAATAAGTACTAAAGAAAATTTAAGACGTGAGCTACTTGCCTCCCCGAATTCTGGAGGGCACAGTGGGGATCATCACCATACAGCCAGCGGAGCTGAGTGGGCCATTTCCTATCCGCTTCCCTCACTAACAAGTGCTCTGCCTCGCTGATGAGCGACAGAGTCAACAGGATTTCAGGGCTCGTCACGGAAATGACGCCGAGGAGCAGATTACAAATTCCCTTTAAAGACAAAGAATTTAATATTCTAAAATTTATCCCAGGAATTTAAAAGGTCAAGCCTGTAAACCACCAAGTGAAACAATAGAGAGGAGGCAGCGGACCGTCAGATGAGGATCCCAGAGAGCTCAAGGGGAAATTTTCCTGGGTGGATTCGGTAATTTGTGATTTGAATAAAACCTTTGAAACATTCCATTAAGTATTAAAATCCTCACAATGAGAATATGGCTTGTCTTTAGCACATTCTACATTACTAGACAATCTTTCTCCAAAAGAAACATCAGTGCTTTCTCCTGCCTACTGCTTCTTCACCGCCTGCTACTAACTAAGGAATAAATTAGCCCTCCCAACAATTAGGATACTGTCTAGAAACTGCGCCTTTGCTGGGGGTGGGGGGATCATTTATATTCTGGAAATGAGAAGTAAAAGAAGAAATTCAATTTTCTATTAAAAGGTGCCTTCTGTATCTAATAGCTTATTAATGGTTTATGGAAATTGCTATGGTCTTTACCTATACAATTTTATAACATTACACACATAATGCCTCTGACCCGAGCTTTACAGCTCGATTTAGACAGTAGAGACTGTCTATACTTGTGTTTGCAGCCATGATCGAGGGTCCAGAATGTCTCTGATGGATTTCTGCCTTGGAGCCGGCACTGGCTTGTCTTCTAAACTGGTTTTTGTGTCTGTGTGCTCACCATCAGCTGAACTGTTTTTCCTGGCAGGGGGAAGTTTGCGAGGGGCAGCCACTGGTTTCTGGAAGGAATGCATTTGTGACGACAGCCTGGGATCTGAAGGCGAGGCTGCAGAGATGCTGGCCTGGGTCCTGCTGTCCTTGGGTTGATCTGTGTCACCTTGTGTCTTTATGCTGAAGGGAGGCTGGTCAGTAGGAGGAAGTGGTGCTCGCCTCTTTTTCCTTTTCCCATCAGGGGCCGGGTGGCCTGCCGGGGACACCACTTTCTTCTGGATGACCATTTCGTGGTTGCCATCAAAGACTGCGGCCCACGGGGGTGGTGCGGATTCTTCATCCTGACCAATGAGGAACTGTCCGTTCGTCTCTCCAATTTTTTTCTGTATTATGTCAGTTAAACTTTCAAGTTTCACAGGTGAATCGATGCCTACAAGAATTTTAAGAAGAAACTTCATAGGGAAAAAAATCCAACAGTCACATGTACTTTATCCAAATAAGTTATTATTATCTTCCAAATCAGCATGCTGCTTACAAGGACTATCAAACGCTTGGGAGCATAAATAATAAAAACATGTAAAACTAACCTTGTGAAGAGGGCCCCCAAACAAGGCTGTCATGTACTGTACTATACACTAAATATATATACAACACCCATAGTATATGAGAAATACATAAGTTCCTACATACACAACACAGATGGACACATATAAGCACTTCTTAAATTCTTTAGCTTAAATATTTATTACATAGTAACTTTTCTGTATAACCCTGATTTTGCCCACTAGGAAGTTTGTTATATAAAGAGGGGTGGAGGTGATGAGTCATCAGTTTTATCTGTAGACCTCTGAAGTCTCTGCTCACGGTCAGAGACAAAGACAAAGCAAAACGTGACGTCCCCCAAACCAAAGCCCCAGGGCAAATTGGAAACCCTCACATTATTTTGGTGATAAGAATGCTGGGTAAAATTTTCCTTGGGAAAAATAAAGAAACTGAGATAAATGTCTGCTGATTAAATCTGTGATGTGATATTTTAAAGTCACCACTTGGAACCTAAGATCGCAAATACACACACACACACACACACACACACACACACACACGCACACACACATGCACACACACACACCCTTGCAAGGGCATTAGCAGTGGGATAAACGGACACGACAGTCCAGATAAGCATGCAGCAATCACCCCGTAGGCCACCCTACAGGATCAAACACCAATTCAAAGTGTTGGAAGTGAAATAGAAAAATTTAAGACAGACAAACTTCTTAAGAACTAGATCTAAATAGTTGTTTTTGATCGGGAATGAACACTTCCACCCATTAATATGTCCTCATCAGTAATACAAACAGTGAACAAAGAACAAACCCGGAAAACGACTGAGCGTGACCACATCTTAGATCTGTTTGTTCACATTTTCTGAACCTCATAAAGCTAAGTACTTCATTCTTTTAAGCCTGAAGTTTTCTGCTTGATTGTGAGCATTTGAACTATGAAAAATATGAGTTCATTAATTTTGTATTAATTCATCTATTAAACATGAGCTCCTCCGTCTACAATCATAGTCTTTTTTTTATTATTCAATTTGATTGTGCCCTGAAAATTTTAGCATTTTAATGTCAACAGAATAAGCGGCTGGTGTGTGGACAATGCTGGTTCTGTCGCCCTGCGGCTCAGAAGAGGCAAGCCCTACTTACTCATATCGTGGTACACGGAGGTCGCCTCCTTTGTCAGGAACAAAGGTGGTTTCCGTGGCGACATAATCTCAATTTTCATAAGTTCTTCACAACAATGCTTCCATTGGCCTAAGAGAAAGAAAGAACTAGGCTAGTTTGAAATCTAAACGTGAAGCCATGTATTTCATTTTCCGCCAATATCGTCAGCACAGTGTGTGCGTGCGTGCGTGTGTGTGTGTGTGTGTGTGTGTGTGTGTGTGTGTGTAGGCGTGCGCGGTGTTGGAAATGTATCAATGAAGTCTAGCTTTCAAGAAGCTTGCATATAAACCTGGTACAATCCAGTTTCCAAAGTTGATTCTTCATGAGTGATTCCTTAAGAAAAACAGTTCTGGGGAGAGAGTAAGAGTCCCAAGGCCGTCAGCTAGTGCAACACCACGCACAAGCATCAGCAACCACATTAAACATCGTATTCACTGTCAAAGTGCACACAACTTCCGCTCTGTGTGTTGGATGAAAACATCCAGGAGTCAAGACATTTGAAAGACAAACCCCATTGCAATCCAGGAGTCAGACGGAAAAAGCAATACAGAATTCAAGTCCTCATACAGCTTTAATTTGGAAATTTTAGTTAAGAAGCAAGAATTATTTAATAGCTCAACTATTAAGTTAAAATACCAAAGTGTGGGCATTATCAATGTTTATTTTCATTGCTTCGCTATTTAAAACCTTAAGGTTTTCAGACTTTCTTCTCTGTGGGGAAAAAAAAAAGATTGATATTTTCTGACTTGCATTCTTGCATACCACGTGAGCATCCACTGACGTCACAGAAGTCACGGGGCTCACAACCCCGTATCTCACATCACTAGAAAGGCAGGGAAGACACACTGTATGCCTTCTACGGGTGACTTTTATTTCTTCCTTTTTCAAATAGTCTCAACATGGATATTCAATCCGTCCAACATGACAGTTTTCCATGGCTGAAAATGTTAATGACATTTCAGGTTTACTTAATTACATGGCACATTGTGATAAACACCTACATTTTGAATCCATTACCATAACTAGTTAAGACACATCGAAAGCCTTCGGGGGGGGGGGGGGTGTTACTATGATGCCGATTACCACACAGCAAACCAACAGGAAACAGACCCCCCCACACACACACAGGACAGGGCTGCAAAGGTTCCTCCCCAGGGTCGCAATCCAGAAGCTGGAGCTGAACTCTTACACACTTCCTTCCTTTCTAGATAAATATATAAGACTAATTTTTTTCTTTCTTGTGGCAGTGAAAGAAACATCGTATTTAATGAAAAATAATGATTCATTTGAAATGGACCAGCATTTCTCTTTCCACGTTCTTAGATGCACCATGATTTCTGCACAGGGAGCTGAAGATGAAGTGGTTCATAGCTATACAAGAAACAGCACTAGCCACGCTGAAGATGGGCACACAGCCCTGTCCCACCCCACGTGCTCCTGATGTCAGAGGTGGTTTCACACCGGAAGCATTCTGCCATGACTAAGTCTGTACGTAAAAACACATGATAGCCGCTGTGTTAACACGGGGTAAATATCAGGCAGGATGCACTGTGTTCACATAACCTGCTCTAGAGAGAAGGGGGTTTCCCACAATGCTATGTTACCAATCACACATATTCAATGTGTGTGTAAGCACACATGTGTATGTAAGCATGTGCATGCCGTGGCCTCTGTGGGGGTCAGGGAGACAGCCTGGAGGAGTTGGTTCTGTCCTACCACGGGGATCCTAGGAATGGAACTGCGGTTGTCAGGCCGGATGGTGAGTGTCACTACCTGCTGGCCCCCTGGCTGTCTCCATCACACTACTCATGGTCTCTAGTACAACGATCTATTGTGCTGAGCTGTTCCTATAACTCAGTATTTATAGTAAATGTTTGGGGAAAAAAAACCCTGTCTGTTTAAACATTCTCTCTTTGGTCTACCATTTCTAGCTACTGACTATGTAGAACAAGGGTCATGCCTCTTTTTTAAACTCTCGAAATACTAAAACAGCAATTCTATCCCCTTTGCCCCTCACCTTCATACCATGGCTAGTCCGGCTAAGCACATCGACATCCATCACCGCTTCTTCATGAATCCTGATTAGCTCGGTCTTAGTTTTCCACTCTTAAATTAGGCTAAAGAACTGAAATTTTACTCAGAATATACGCCGTTACCGAAGTCATGCATGCACACACGGTCTGCAGTGACTTCAGAGGAAGAAACTCAGGACAGCCGCAAACCCGGAGGAGAGCTTAGGCCTTTACGACGTGCCCTCAGGATGGTGCTTAAGGAAGACGCCTTGAAGGGCTCCCCCAATTCAATGCGGCAACCACAGGCTTCTCTGGGTCTCACTTTTCTAATCATGAGAGTAAAGCCAAGCAACTTACCTCCTGAGGACCTCGAGAGAAGCATGCAGGGCCCTGGAGCCCCCGAGCTATATTCACACTCATGGCCTGTTTGTCTCCTTCCCAACCTACCCCCCCCCCCCCCCGCACCTGCACAGCAGAGCAGGCCTGGGAACTGCTAGACGACAGCAGGTGCCCCCTCTTTATAGCCGTCCAGAAATCACTCTATGGCACAGATCTGTAGCATTCTGTAGACGTGGAA
The DNA here is from genome assembly GCF_018167655.1 of Microtus oregoni. Classification (NCBI taxonomy): domain Eukaryota; kingdom Metazoa; phylum Chordata; class Mammalia; order Rodentia; family Cricetidae; genus Microtus; species Microtus oregoni. The sequence goes on from NW_024543066.1 coordinate 5,676,865, forward strand.
GACTACCTGACTCCAACAGGAGGCTTACATGGATCAGACGCAGCCACAGTCAACAGACTCCATTTTCAAAGTAAGATCACAGATAACATGCAGGCTGCTTGGTTTATCATTAAGACCAAGAATCTCCCTGTGAGCAAGACTCCCATGAACAGGGAGTAAACCCCGAGACTCTCCCGTACTTTAGGCACCGCACTGAACTGTGCTACTGAGATGGAAAAGGACCTTCATGGGGCTAAAACTCGTCTCTGGATGAAGCAAGAAACGCCATCAAGAAAGATCTGCAGTTAGCCGGTGACTAAAAATGATACTCTTTTGAACATTATGATCTCAGGATGGATGATCGTTATCTGAAAAAGGTTTGTGGTACATGACCAAGGTTTGCGGGAGGAAAACATCCCTGGCACAAAAACTCATTTTAATATCTGGACCACTATTGTCCAGCCCCCCAAGCCTCGTGAACACACTACTAGAAAACATGAATATCTGCTTACTGAGATCAAAGAAATGCTGCCGGAAGGCGCCCATCCATTCCTGAAGGTCTTCTAGGCTGTCCGCGGCAAAGACGTGAGTCATGGCTCGCCCAGCCACAGTGTTGACTATAGAGAAGTGATAGACTTTCCTTGGATCCTTCTCTATGGCCTGAATTTTGGTTTCCTAAAAATTAAGATAAAATTGGTGGTTTATCAGAGAATAGTTCTGAGATGGTCAAATATTTTATTGCTTAGGCACCACATTTATGCAAATTGTATAATATTACGGCTGCCGGTTTGAAATTTAAAATATGTCATTTCAAGAATTTTCAGGGTTCAAGCTCAAACTAGAATGTTTCTTAAAGACATTTTTTATTAAAAGAGCTTTGGATATGCTGTACACATATGGTATGTTCTAAATTACATGTTCTTAGAACATAACTTCCACTAGGATCTCAGCTTCCTGCCTTTAATATATATCTTGAAATAACTGTAAAGCAAGTGTAACATGCCATGGCTTTAATGTGGATTATATATCAATTACATTTCCAGCAGTCATAAAATTCAGCCAGTCAAGTCTGTTTCTTCCTTATTCTGATAGTCATACATATTATAGTGTTATTTGTCAAAGTAGCGAAAATGTAACAGTTTACAAGACAACAACAGGTTTTCTTCATGAACATGCATTTCATACATGGCGCTCCTTGTTAATGCTGACAGCTCAAGGCCCATGAGGGTTTTTAGACATCCCAATATTCAAGTTATTCCTTCAATGTCGAATACAACATTCTACCGTAAGGGCAATGGTCTCATTCCTGCTGGGAAACTCAATTGTTTTTCTGAGTGGTATCAGGTAGGATGTTGCCATGACATTCACGGTGTTAGAGGCCAGGCCCCAGGTTCCAATCGGGCAAGTAGTAACAGCAACCCTGTGCAGTTTAGATGGAAGAATATTGGGGGAATGAAATCTGGGACAAAAGATTCATTTTCCATCATCTGAGGACAGAACTGTCTAGTAGAGACATGACAGGAGCCACAGAGGCAATTCAGAAATTTTCACAAATGTATTTAAAAAGTAAAAATGGGTGAAGTTAGCTTTAGTGGCAAATTTGATAAAAAATATGTTGTTATTTTTTTACAATCCCAGTTAAGTAATCATTTATACAACATAAAATTTTTTTAAAATACTGCTTACTAAATGGAATCCTTTAAAGCCAAAGCCACCAACAACAATAGCCAATCATTCAATCCACCCAACCCCCCCAACCACCACCCAATCAACCATCAACAGCCAACAAAAAAAAATAACACAACAACAACCAACCATGCAATCAACTACCCAACCAACCAAACAACAACCAAGTGATCTCTTTGAAAATAAAATTTGGGGCTGGAGAGATGGCTCAGTGGTTAAGAGCATTGCATGCTCTTCCAAAGGTCCTGAGTTCAATTCCCGGCAACCACATGGTGGCTCACATGTGGTCTGGTGCCCTCTTCTGGCCTGCAGACATACACACAGACAGAATATTGCATACATAATAAATAAATAAATAAATGTTTTAAAAAATAAAATAAAATTTGTTATCATCAGTAGAGGGTGACTGAAGCTCTAGAAGAATTTTCAGGATGCTTCTATCAGCCTAACTGAAGCCTGAATTCAAGTTGGGGAGAGGGGTAAAGAAATATTCTTGTTGCTGAGACTCTGACTTCCCCCAATCAATTTCACTTCAACATGTTTCTGATTACTCTTGTACAGAGATTAAATAGATTTCAACTTCTAAATACAGAAAATGCGATTCTTGGTATATAAGTGTTTTACTTTCCACAAGGTATTGTTTCTAATGAAGCCACTAAGCAGAGAACGATGAAATAGACCATTTATATCCTAAGAAAATTCAAGTTAACAATATACAGATAAATACTATGCCCTTCATTAACTCCAATAGCCATTAAACATTTCTATTGTTTTTAAATATCCCAAGGAAGGGCTTTTATTTGTTTTGAGACAGGATCTCACTACATAGACTTGGCCTGAACTCACTATGTAGACCAGGCTGGCTATGAACTTAGAGAATATTGGGGTAGGTCAAAGATTTTATTTGCTTTTTAACAAGTGAAAATAAAATGCCGAGTTGAGACTAAATTACATTTTATCATCCAGATTATCTGACTAATTGGAAATATTTATAATTAAAGATTGTGTGTCAAAGAAAGAAGGATTTGAACAAGTGAGGCCTGTCAAGTGTTAAAGTCCACTCAAGCTGCTTGTTGTACTGGAGACATCAAAGCAGGCTGAGCCCTGTCCTCCTCCAAAGATGAAATCATAAGAAAACAGCAGGGTAGATTTCAGAACTTATATTCTAAACACTGCAAGGACAGGCAGTCAATCACTCCTAGCAGGGTGATCATACCTTGGCTCTATGCCGTTTAGCAGCTCTGAATGCTTGGGACAGGGTTGAAGAATCAGAAGAGGATCGAGTCATTTACTAAAATTATGAAGCCTTCACTGATTTTGTGGGGAAAAAAAAAGATTGATTTCAGCTGTAACTTCAACGATAATCAGATCCAGAAGTTGGAAAAATACTAATTGAGTCTTTGGCTTTTGAAAAAAATGCTAATTCAGAATGTCAAAGAGTGATTAGGCCTTTGAAGGCAAGATCAGCACCAATAGATGAATGGACACAAAATAGTCAATATTGGGTCTCATACTTATGATACTTGGATAGGAGGAGTGATTTCTAAAAATTTTAATAAAAATCAAAAGGCTAGATGTTTGAACTGTGGTAAACCAAGTCATCTGAAAAGGGACTCTAGGCAAGGCATTTTCTAGGAACGTTTTTTCTAGAGCTAATCCAAAAAGAAAGCCCCAGGTTTCTGGTGTATGCGGGTGTGGCAAAGGCTGGCACTGGAGAGTAATGAATGAAGATCAACATGAGACAGGCAAGGTAACCCTTTGCCATCACAAAACACCTTAGGGGGCCTCTTGCAAGCTACTTGTCGAATTTGGTTCAATCACTCCCTGCCACCACCGGGGAAACTACTCCATAGAGTAATTAAAAGACTTAATGCCTGTTGTGAAAAACAATAAATGACAGAACAACTTCAGTAGCTTAAAAAAATTGAGGGGAGACCATAAAACCATAAAACAAGTATTTTGGCAACTTCTATAAACGATCAAAGACCAAGCTAAAAATACAAATAAATGGCACTGTGGTTGAAGGTTTACTAGACACAGGCATGGATTTAACAATAATTTCATGAAAATCTTGGCATCCAGATTGGCCTCTTCAAGAGGTAAATGATCAGGTTTTAGGGCTTGGAACGTTCTCTCAGGTAAAACAAAGTGCAAGACGGGTCAAGTGTATCGGGCCAGGAGGACAGACAGGAAAATTAAAACCATATGTGGCTGGCAGAGCAATGAGTTTATGGAGGTGTGATGATTTGTTGCAGCAATGGAAGACACAGATTAACATCCCCCTAATCTCAGAAACAAATGAGAAGCTAACACATGCTTCTGAGAAAGATACTAAAAGGTACTATCAGGAACAGTCACCGAGTGTTCTTTCAGAGGCACCAACAGCCCTACTTTTAAAAGGGTTAACTGTCAAACCCATGTGGGTGGAACAATGGCCTCTGACATCAGGAAATTTACAGACACTAGAACAAGCTGGTACAGGAGCAGCCAAATGATCAACTGAAGAATCGACCAGTCCCTTGGAATTCTCCGGTATATGTCACTAAAAAGAAATCTAGGAAATGGAGAATGTTAACAGATTTAAGAGCCGTAAATAAGGTGATTTGGCCAATGGGCTCCTTAGAGCCTGGAATTACTCTGCATTCTCTATTACCTATAGGATGGTCTATTAGAGTGATTGATTTAAAAAGACTGCTTTTTTTTTTCTTAAAAAACTAAACCTTTATAAGAATAGGAGAAAAACTTGCCTTCACAGTGCCTTCTTATATTTCCCAGTCTGTTTTTATCAGTAGAAAATTTTCCACAAGGGAAGTTAAACAGCCCTACCCTGTATTAATATTTTGTACAACAACCATTGGAAATAATTTGTAAACAGCTTCCTTAATCTATAATTTTCCATTATATGGATGACATCTTACTAAGTGATTCAGACTCAGATACCTTAGAAAACATGTTTGAAGAGGTAAAGAAAATTTTGCCTTGCTGGGGACTACGAATTGCTCCCGAAAAAAATATAAAAAGGATATTCTATTAACTACCTACGATATAAAAGAGATTACAAAAAAAATTCAACCATAGAAAGTACAAATCAGAAGAGATCAAGTACGAACTCTTAGTGATTTTCAAAAATTGCTGGGAGGTATTAACTGGCTACAGACCACAGTTGGACTGACAACTCAAAAACTAAGTAATTTATTTCAAATCTTACAAGGTCATAAGAACTTAAATAGTCCAAGAAAATTATCAATTGAGGTTGACAGACAATTGGCTTTGGTAGAAGAGAAAGTACAGGATGTACACACATGTGATTGCTTGGACCCAGGGTTTGATTGCATCCTGGTCATACTACCTTCTATGTATTCTTCTACAGGAATTTTTATGCAGGGACAAGATAATATCTTAAAATGGATATTTTTTTCTTACCACACAAACAGATTAAAACATGAAAGATCTATGTAGAAAAGGTTTCTGAATTGATTCTGAAGGAAAAATTGAGACTTTGTGAATTATCAGGAACAGAAATCGTGGTACCTTTCACTAATGCTGAATTTCCATCATTATGAGCAGAAAATGAATATTGGGAAAGAGCCTGAAGTAATTTCTTGGGAGAGATTAACAAATATCCTAAAAGAGATTTTATTTGATTAAAAAAAACTAATTGGATTCTTCTTCACATTGTACGAGGAATACCAATTTCTGGAGCCCCTACATTTTATACTAACGCAAATAAATCAGGAAAGGCAGGTTATAAGTCAGTAAAGTGGCTCAAAGCCCTCATGATTCTGCTCATATATTGGAGCTATATGCTATTCTCATTGTATTAGATTTTCCAGAACCTCTTAATATACTTTCAATATGCAGAAAGTTGTTTTACATATTGAAACCACTGAACATATTCCAGATGATTCAGAATTAATTTTGCTATTTATTCAATTACAAGAAATAATCAGACATAGAAACCATCCCTTGTGTATACCACATATCAGATCCCATACATGTGTCTACCAGGCCCTCTAGTACAAGGTAAAAACGAAACTGATCAGCTATTGGTAGGAAATGTACTGGAAGCCTCAGAATTTCCTAAGAAATACCATGTTAATAGCAAAGGCTTGAAGAAAGATATTGTTTTTTATTACTTGGCAATAAGCCAAGGAAGTTATAAGGACACGTCCTACTTGTTCTTTGAATAACAAGTTCCACTACCTGTGGGAAGTCATCCAAAGGGTGCTCAAAGAAATGAAATTTGGGAAATGGATGTGTTTACTTTGCAGAGTTTAGAAAACATGTCACACGATCTGTGGTAACTGGGCTTTCTAAAATTCCTGATAAATACAATAGTTAAAAGCATTTTTAAAAGAATTCAATATAATCTATCACACCACACCAACTAGAGTTATTGATTGGTTCAGCAGATACATTATTGAGACGACTGATGTATAGGAGGGTGCTAACCAGACAGTCATGACGACAGGAACTCAGTGCCCAGTACACAGGTGAGTGTCCCGTAAGCGCCTGGAACTCTAGCCCCAAAGGATCAGATGCCTTCCAACATCATGACTGCACACAAGCACAAACATGGGTACACAAGCTCAAAAGTGAGCACGCACGCGTGTACTCCCACACACATACACACTAAATAAAATCTAAAACCCACCATTTGTTTAGACTACATTTTATCTTCGTTTATGACTCCACATTCTATGGGACAAAACAAAAGGAAATCTTGGCAGAATTCCATTTTTTTTTTTTACCACACAGCTATTGAATGCAAACCAACTTAAACACATAATCATCTGCAGTGTATCTCTAGTCAAAATTACTTAATCTGAATGTAACAAACCAATTAGTCACGTACACCTCCCTCCCAAACATGGCCTGCACTAAGTAAAAAAAAAAAAAATGTCAGTGTCACAAAAGAAAAACAAAGGCAGGATAGAACATGATTAGATAAAGGACTTAGTGCCTAAGGGGCTTGGACCAAAGAAATAAATCAATGAAAATTAGATATGTCAGGGACACTGGGGCAACCCGCTGTGTGTACAGCAATACAGTGTCAGAAACAAACTTCCTACAAGTGATGTTGTTATGGTTATACACAAAAGTACCCTTGATGTTAGGAGAAAGATGCTGTTTGCAACTGATCTTCAAATGATGCAGAAAATAAAACAATAATCAGGAGAAAGCACATTAACAGCAGAACACCCAAAGTACAGATGAAAAGGAGTTCCGCCTGGCCAAGGGCATAGGTGGCTAGCGTGCTGTCTCAACCTTTGTGGGAATTTTCCCAAGTACTAAGAGGTTAAAGAGCAAAACAAAAAACCATATGAGCAAAACAAAAATACAAAGTTGGCAAATAATGAAAAACTATATGAAGTCTTCATTAATAAAATTATATATTCCATAAACCCAATTTTCTAAACCAAGATAAATTCATTATGTTTTAATATTGAGGCATTACTTATTTATACTCTTAAAGAATAGCCCTAAACTTTACTTTTTTAATTAAAACTTTATTATGAAGAGCTTGCGAATAAATACATTAAATTAAGTGGACTTAACTACGCAATAAAATGTCCTGCTACAGAATTCCCTGTGGGTAAAAACCAAAAATTTCTCAAGATGGGATAGACAATAAGACTGCTGGAAAAGATGACAGAACGGAATTCAAGTCCACACAGATCAGAAGAAAAACACAAATGCCACCCCTTCAAGAACTAGGCTGCTGTGTGGAATCACAGGTGACTTCATGCTCCTCTCCAGAGCAGGGCATGGACAGCTGGACAGATGTGGCGGCTCCCATCCGGCCACACAGTGCAGCTCCCCCTCTCTACGGGGAAGTATGGAAACAGATAAAAACAACTGGAACTTGGCTACAGAAACATCACTGGAGGAATTCTAGGGAAGGGTGCTGTCAGGAGAGGGTGGGGCACGGTAAACACGACCCTTGGCAAGAGATAAAGTTCAGACTGCCTGAAGAACGGTCCATCCTGTGCTCACTCAGGTCCCTGCAGAATTTATGCCAAGGATGTGTAACTGGGTCACAACCCTACTTTGTTGCCACAGACCTGGATAAAACCCGGTGGCAGAGCTTCAGTGGAAAGGTGGAAGTTCAGCAAACACCCTCACCTGCTCAAAGGGCACTGCCAGTCTTTCCTGGCTGGCAGAGGTCTGGACAACTGTCCATTCATCCCACAGGTAACAAGAAATGCATAGGTCTTTACGAACTCATCTGAATATTAACTAGAAAGAATAATGCCATAACACAGGCTGATGATATACATTTACATATCGTCCCTTAAATTCACAAAAATATACCTTTTAAGAAAAACTTTCAAAGTCTATTTATTCCTTTGCCTCTATGTGTATGTCATGTGTATGCTTGTGCCTTTAAGAGGGTCAGAAGAGGGTATTGGATCCCCTGGAGTTGTAGTTACAGGTGGTTGGTGAGTTGCATGATGTGACTGCTGGGAACTGAACTCAGACCCTCTACAGATGGCAGAAAGCCATCCCAACCAATCATCTAAGTCTCCAGTTCCCACAAATTCCATTGTGGGGTCTGGGCTGCAAAAGCTGTCTGCTAGCATGCATTTCCACCATGATGTGTTCTTAGGGAAGAGATGGTGTTCTGTCCCATCAATAACCCCTAGCATGCAAAGAAAGAATGTTCAGTTAGTAAGGCATCTGTCTCCACAGTCCTTTCCTCCATTCTATGACTCCACGGATGTCAAGAACATACGTCAACACAAGCGTCATGCACCGCCGTGCCCTTGGGAATGCAGCATCTAAAATGTCTGGGCCATGGCTCAGCGGTGCGGTGCTTATCACAGAAGAGCAGGCTGCTCACGCTCACCTTGTCAATGGAAACCACCAGAATGGGCTCCACCTTCGCTTCAATCTCTTCTGGTCCGTAAAAACAGTGGAGTTTACCCCCTCTCAGAGCACAGTACAGCCTTCTCCAGCCAACCAGACCTTTTACTGTTTGCTGGAAATTAAAAAAAAGTCAAGAAACCATCAATCTAAGTCACTACCACCTCGACTCTAATCTCAGCTCGGTTTTTACATAATCAGTTAAGGCTTCAGAACTTTTAAAATGTGACGGAATTAGCCATTCATTGGCTTGACAGTAAGGCTGAGCACCCCAAATCCAAGAGTGGGGAAGTCTAGAATTCTCAGAAGCATTAGGCAAAATGAAGGTAATTATTACCACACAGTTTTACACACACAAAATCATAAATCAACACAGATTTGGGAAAGCTAGCCTATTAAAATCTAGTGCTTAGAATTACACAGCAATTCATCAAAGGGCCCGGGGAAATTATAAAAATAACTCTCTCTGTACTGAAAATAATTCCCCTTCACTTCTTTCAGAACACTAGAAAATGGTGACTACCTGCTAAGAATGCAAATTTTCTTTCCTCCTAATGGAATCTTTTAGAAAAAAAGAAGCTATTGATTCATCGAAGCCCACGATTAATTATTTACTGAATATAAATAACTCTGGCTATAAATAAATCAGGAGTAAGTGGTACAGAGGCAGCTCTGGAAGCCCAGAGGCCCAAACTGCGCCAAACGCAGGCTGCCAGAGGGGCCTTTATGGGAAAGGTGCTGGGCAGCCGGAGTAGGTTTCCACACGACAACCGTTGCCAGGGTCCTGTGCCTGTGGGAAGGGTGACCTGAGGGAATTGGAGAGGCAGCTCCTTAGTGAGCCAGACTCCAGGAGGCCCTCTTCGGCAGCCGCTCTTCCCACCCCACACCTTCCGCAGCTCATGTCCGGTAAACGGTACAAAGGCTAACATTTCCAGAAAGGCCGCTGGAGCAAGAGCCTGCGTAGTAGGTGTCTAATTAGCACTCCGCAGCTGAAGGACAGATGTGAGGTCCTCTACCTGCTCGTTAAGGAATCCCGCAAATGCATCTTCGGCCATACAAGCAGGCTGGGCCACTAACCGGCAGCACACGTTGCCATACAAGGGGAGCCAAAAGGAACAGTCCTCTGGTTAAGGAAGAGAGGGAGGGAAAAAAAACAAGTGATAAATATACATTTAAGATTGTTACACATTCCAGAGTTTTCCTTTCTATGTTTCTTTCCCTTTATACAATAACATTTTAAAAGTTTTACATCGTGGCTCATCTACCTGAATTCTGTACTACTAAAGGACACGGGAGCGTGTGGAGAAGCCGGGGCAGGCCCAGACCAACAGTGTGGCCAACTGGAGGAAAGGTGGCAGCATAGTGACCTTTCGTCTCCTGACCTCAGAAGTAATCATTCAAGGGAATTCTTCAGAGTTTAATAGAAAATAGTCTAATAAAAGTGACTTGTAGTCACCAAATTTCATTTCTTGCTCTAATTTTCACTATAATTAGCAAGGTGTGCCTGTAAGTGGAACATTATTTCACCCGAGTTAAAGACATTTAAACACTTCAGCCCAACTTCTTAGCCTTCCCCTATTGAACAAGTAATCACGAGCCATGAGAAGCGGCCTCCAGTGTGAGCCTGCGTGTGCGGGCAGGGAAGGAACTGTGAGGTCTGCGCCCAGTGATGGCACCAACAGGATGAAGAGGGACAGGATGAAGGGGAGGGAGGGGGAAGGAGGAAAGGAGGAGGAGGACTGGGGGAGAAGGAGGGGGAAGAGGAGTGAGAGGAGGGCCACCAGCATCAGACATCAAGAGTTTCAGCAAGCCGGTTAAGGGGAGTTCACACCAAGGCAGAGCTTAGCTACAGCTCTGTCTAGCCTAGAAAAAGCAGAAAGAGAGGTGTGCACATCCCTGAAGTGACGCCACGAAGGGTGGCCAGGTGTCAGGAGACACAACCAAGCCAAATAAAGAGTGACCATGTTCCACGGGCTACCCAGCCACGGGGAGCAGCGAGAAGACTCCGTGACGCAGTGGCTGACCAGCGTGGGAGCACTAAGCCTAAGGGAGGAGAAACCAAGGTTCCCCCATCAGGAATGGAGTGGCCTGGAAAGTGCACGGTGGGCTGGAATATTCCAGGATATTCCAGGGGGCAAGAAAGTGCTCCCAGAGAGGCCTTAAAACGATACGAAGCCTCTTGAATAGCTACGTCTGCAACAAATGCAACATCCAACTGAACAAGGACATCGGCACAATGCGATGCTCTGACTGACGGGAAAGGAACCAGCCCCCAACAGGCAGGGAGCAGAGCCAGAAAGACACACTCGAGTCACATAACGAGCCAACACCCAGCAAACACAAAGGAGGGCAATCCTACATCACCAGCGGTTCTCTCTGAAGATGCCAAGTTGGTGAGAGTCAAGAGGGAGGCTTAGGAACAGAGCAGAGGCCCTGCAGCCTTTGGACAGAACACCCCCAGAGCAGGGCAAGAGGCATGGAGTCTGCACACTAGAAAGGGCCTCGCGTGCTGAGGCGGCTGGTGGCGATGACACGGCCAAACGGCTCAACAGAATTTAATACATGCTACGATTCTTGGGGTTTGTAAAGCATGCGGTAAGCAACTTGGTATCATGTGTTTGTGTGCAGGGGGAAGATCGAATGAACCTGCAAGTTTCTTGTTCGTTTGAGATTATTTTTAAAAGTTCTTTCAGAAAGGGACAGAAACCTACAAGATGGCATTCCTTTGGTGCAGGACACAGTACAGCAGTAGGCATATCCCTTCTACCCATACGGAAGGAAAGCATGGGTAATTTACTCTGGGCATTGGGGTGTAAACATATATCCGGCACATGCTGTCACGTCAGGCTGTCTCACATCGACAAGGATTTTAGGATGCTCACTACACCCTGATAACTAGCTGTTGGCTGCAATCACTATTTACTTAGAGCCTTAGGAACCCTGAAAAAATACTGGTTTGGATAAAAATACAGTTACTTAGTGTTCTAGTTGGCTTTCTGTTGCTGTGATAAGCACCACGACCAAAAGCAATTCAGAGCAGAAAGGCTCGTTGCAGCTTACACTTCCCGGTGCTGGCCCATCGCTGAGGGAACTCAGAGCAGGAACCCGGAGGAATGCTGCTTACCAGCATGCTCTCTGGCTTCTGCTCAGCTCGGTTTCTTATACAGCCCGGATCTCTCTCTCTCTCTCTCTCTCTCTCTCTCTCTCTCTCTCTCTCTCTCTCTCTCTCTCACTTTCTAGGTCTGTAAAGAACCTAACCAGGACACTGGGCATATACTAAGATACATGGCAGCCGAAGTTTAGTAATCACTCAGGGGGAAAAACCAGCCTAAATAAAGAACAGAAACGAAAACTAAAATGGATTCAAAACTTGCCTATGCGTCAGCCTACTTTAGACTACCACCTTCCGGGACAAATCCAATCTTTTTATTAAGACCTCAGTAAAGGAGACCTGGGAGGATACACACACCTATACAAAGCACAGTGATTCCACAGTGCACACACAAAGAAACAAGTGGGAGTCACCTTTCCTAAAACAAGCAGTAAACAAAATAAATACTCAACACAGCCAAGTGTCTCAGGAACACATAAATTTTGTATATAGGAATTTCAAATTTATGAATGGCTGATGTTGTAAATATCTGTAAGTTGCTTACTTTTAAGTTAGAATGTAATTCCTCAAGACACAGAATCATAAATGATTAGGTTCTCAGACAAGTCCATAAAGTTTGTGCAATAAATAATATATTTGAACGTGACACACCACAACTAATCATGTTCATCTCATAAGATGAGTTCAGATTTCACACGAGGGAGGGAAAATCCTTCCTTCCTGCAGTATCCTTGAGGGGCGATGCCAGACACAGAATCCCTTCCTATAGCATCCTTGAGAAGGGATGCTGGGTGCAAAATCCCATCCTATAGCATCCTCGAGAGGGGTTGCTGGATGTAGAATCCCTGTCACATCCTGGAAAGGGGATGCAGATGTAGAATTCCTTCCTGCAACATCCTTGAGAGGAGATGCTGGATATAGTATCCCTTCCTGTCATATTCTGGAAATGGGATGCGGATGTAGAATCCCATCCTGTAGCATCCGAGGATGCAGATGTTTGGTCCCCAGCTCCACATACTCAACCATCACCTGCGATTTCTTACCAAGGCTTCGATAACTCCAGATTACTGAGGAACAGCAGAGTCACAGCTTCTCTGTGCCTCTTGCAAAGAAAAGGACCTCCGGGACACTCACTCAACATCTGAGCACTAATTCTACACTTAAAAACGCCACCTCTCTCAGGCAGAGTTGTCATGTGTGAAATACGTGCATGGCATCGACCATGAGCCTGGCACATGCCAACTGCCTCCGATTATATCCCAGGGCAGCCTCACTCCCGTAGTCCACTCTGTCCACGTGGCAAGGCTACTCTCAATCCTAGTGCCCAAAACATTTGTCAAAATACTTAATCATTCCTTTCTAGCCAAAGGGCACACGAGGACAGGATGGACAGGAAATGAAAGTGCCACCGACGGCTCATAAAAATGGCTTTCAAAAGTGAAGTCAAAACTGCCAGCCCCCAAGACATGAAAGTTGAGTAGTCCCTACGGACACACGGAACATGGGGTAAGACCAGGTCAAGAGACGAAGCCCAAAGTCTCCTGTGATATTTAAAAACAAACAGAATTATGTTCTACATCAAGAACACACCGATTACGGGAATGGAGTCCGACTATTCTAAAGCTTTTACACTGTCTGGGGAAAAGAGAAAACAGGCTCTTTCTGTTTACTTTGGTGATTACAAATTTAAGGGTAATTTCTACGATATTACAACATAATGTGTAATTTTACCAACAGAGGAAAATTTGAATGATAAAAGTAATTACCCCTTGTTTGAAGAGGCAGGCCTATAACACGAAAAAATGCATGTTTTGAAGTAAAAATAAAAACGCGGTTTAAAAATTATGTACAACAACAAAGGCTCAAATTAGACAAAGCAAAATCGAATAGCCAAGAAGACTGGAATGCAGAACTTGACTCGTCCATACCTCCTGCCACACAGACTATGCACACTCACCTTTAATAACAAATTATTAGCATGCTAGTAAATAAGGCAGATGGGGCTATTTCGAGAATGAGCATTAAAATAGAGAAGATAAAAAGACGTCAATACGAGAAATAGATTGGGGGCAGACAGAACTGCAGGAGCTGTGTGATATAAAGTATTGAAGGAGATTCCGTGCTCATAAAACTCATATCCAGGCCGAGTCCACAAGGACTTGTGAAAATACTTTCTGGAAATGACTCAAGACACAGGAAAGCAGAGCCTGCAGCTACCTGAAGACAACTCCGTTGTAGGGGCGTGGCAGCGCACAATATGGGGGAGCAAACGCCCACCACCAAGAGGACTTAACACCTCTGTCCACACACGGTCCAAATCCTAGCATCTGGGGAGGGACATACAGATGGCAGAGCCATGAAAGACCAGCAGGGAAGCAAACACAACCCATGTTGGGACTTCCACACCCATTGTTCCTAGGGGACGTGCTGCCAGTGAGGAGAGCTGTGTAGAGATTCCCCTTAAAAAGGTTAAATCACATGTTTCACAGCCCATCACCTTTCCCTCTATTTTTGGTAAATTTTATTACAACTTTGCAAAGTCACCATGAAATCACCCATCCCAGGAGCATCGGGGCCTCTGGCCTTTACAGCCAGAAAGCACGAAGTAGCCGTACACACGCTTCCATTCCCTTTCCCCTAGGAAATGGATGAGTGTGGAACTCAGCTCCTCGCCCAACACTGCTCTGTATTTCCCACCCCAGGTACAGCTGGCAATGCGCTCACAGACCTTCCCTACCGCCTGAGCTTCTTAGACACATTCCCATAAATTCCTTTCAGAAAAAAAAACCAAAACAATGAAATTAGCATTACTATCCAGGTGGGAGTTAAAATGAACAGAAGCCCGCTTCCTCCCTGCCCTCACTTTCTATCAGCAGAAGGCGTGGCTTGTCCTGATCGTTAACTTTAAACCCAGGCACATCCGACTGTCAGCCAGCAGAACCGAGAATCATCAACTCTGAGTCACAGAGAAAAGGGCACAGAACACTTCAATTTTTTCTATTGGGAGTCAGGGTTAGCCACAGCAGCAACAAGAACCCTTTATCTTTCTCCTCTGGGGAAGAGAGACACAGGGTGGAGAAAACCCAGACTCGTCCATGTGTACATTTGTAAAGCCAATATCCCCTCCAGGGGAGCGCGCTAAAATTAGGAGTCACCGTCACCACAGGCACACACCCAACACACGTGATTAAATCACACACAGAGTACTCACCATTGCCGTGAACAGATAGATTATGGGTCTTGAAGCAGTCTCCCACACTTTCCAAGGTCAGGGTGGCATGAGCTAGCAGATGGTACTTCGCACCCCTGAGAACGAGATAGAAGGCATCCTTAAGTATTCTTACGTGCTGTCTCTATGAGGCCAGCCATTCAAGTGTCCAGCAAAATGAAAACAACAAACAACCTGTTCTTAGAGAATAGGGCAAATGACTCGGACGACATTTCTCTAAACACACACAAGAGGCCCCAACCAATGGCAAAGCCATGTTGAACATTTCCCAGGGTCAAGCGACCACAGAAAGGTACCATCTAATGTTTACTGCTAGGCGAACTGACCACCATGAAAACAAATCTGGGGTTGTGGGTACGGAAGAGAGGAACACTGCCTGGGGCGAGGAGGATATAGAAGCTTGCACAACTGCCAAGCGGAGCAGAGGGCAGCAGCTGTTGAGAATAATAATACAGTGGTTCCTCCAAAAACTAGGAAAAAGAGACCATCCCAGGGAGATCCAGCAGTCTGGCTTCTGGACGCACACCCACACGGACAGAAAAGAAGGACGGGAATAAACACGTGAGCACTATGTTCACAGAGGCATTACTTTGTAAGACCTGAAAGGCTAAAAAACTTAAGTGTCTATCTAAAGTGCTGGCTTAGTGGCCGCACATGAATCTACTGGTATTTTAGTTATCATCTGCCACCCCATAGTCCCTCAGTCGGCACCCTGCTGGCTACTTAAACCGTGGACCTGGTGGGGGTCCCATGCCTCAGCTCTGCTCCGGTCACAATATATAGGTTTACGAAGTCTCTCGTTCTATTTATCAATAAGACGTGGGATTCAAAGGCTGGGGTGAAAATCTACGAGCTCAGAGGCTGAGTAGCAACTAGCTGGCCTTGCTTTTTGGCCACAACACACCATGAGACACATCTCTTGCCTCGTTCTAGAACCAAGAGAGCTCAAACTCTAGTCCCCACCCGTTCCTTCCTGTGCATCTTCTCTATCCAAATTGTTGGCTACTCTATGGTCAGTTTCCACCTAGGAATGGATAAAGGGCATCGACCTACCTATCAATCTACCAACCATCTATCCAAAGATTGTAAAGAATTATCCAACCTTCAAAAGAAAGCAAATTCTGACACATTTTACATACATACAACATGGATGACCTGTGAAAACATGATGCTAAGTGAACTATTTCTGTCACAGAAGGACACATCTCATACGACTTCACTTCATCCCAAGCATCAGAAGCAGTCAGATCCTTGGGTAGCAGAACAATGGCGGTGAGAGGCCGCGTAGGGAAAAGCAGGGGGCAGGGGTGTTAGTGCTGAAGGGGTACAGCATTTCAGCTCAGGAAGATGAAGAAGTAGTAGAGACAGTTGGTGGGGATGGTCACCCAGAATAGCAAAGTAAATCTACCTTATACCTCTCAACTGTGTTCTCAAAAACTGCTAAGACAGTCAATTTAAGTCACATACAATCTGACATAATATGAAAAAGCTCAGTTATACAAGACACACACGATGGTACACCCCATGTTCTCAGCATGTTGGACACAGAGCCAAAGACTGTGATCCTGAACTCCATGGTAGGGTCTCCCCATCCTCACATTTATATATCATGATGACAGATTTATATCCAATACACATTATTAATCAATTTAGCATCCTTATCACTTTATATTTTGGCAATTAGAAAAACCTGTAAGCTTTTTAATAACACAGATGTCTCAGTGAAGGGTCTCGTTTGCTCTAAGCACATTTACTCAATCCCTATAATGTGTTAGCTAAGTCTTGTGCTAGGTGATGGGCATTCAGTTGTCAGTAAGATCCAGTGTTATGTTCTGGGTGCAGGCAGGAGCGGAAAAAAGGGAACAGACAGCAACAAACACAAATAACATACCAGCAACTTCTAGCGGTGCTAAAACCTTTGCTATGACAGGAACAAAGGTGAGAAGTGCCATGCTAAGAAGGTAAAGTAGAGAAAGCGTCTCCGTGTCTCCGAGGAAGCAGCACTGATGCAGTCACAAAGAGGTCTCAGGGCTGGAGAGATGGCTCCGTAGGGAAATGACCTGATGTGCCAGCATCAGGACCCATGTGAAAATCAAGCAGCACATGTCTGTACAGTGGGATCACCCTTCTGTACGCTGCGAATAGATGTTGCTCTCATTGGCTGAGAATAAAAGCTGCTCGGACCTATGCCAAGGCAGAATATAGCTAGGCGGGAAAGCTAAACTGAATATAGGGAGAAAGAAGGACCGAGTGGGGCTGGGGGAAGGACACCAGCCAGGTGCCCAAGAAACAAGATGCCAGAAGACTGGTGACGCCACAGCCACGTGGCCATACACAGATGAGTAGAAATGGGTTAATTTAAGTGTAAGAGCTAGTTAGTAATATGCCTAAACTATAGGCCAAATATTTTCTAATTAATATTAAGCCTCTGAGCGATTATTTCGAAGCAGCAGTGGGACCAGGAGAGAGAGAGAGAGAGGAACCCCCGTTTATACCTCTGCACTCTCTGCACTGAGTGGGAGAGAAGGGTGGATCCCTGGAGGTTACTGGCCAGTAATGCTACCTGAATGGGGAGCCACCGCGATGGGTGAGCTCCAGGTTGAGTGACAGACCCCAAAATGAGGTGAAGAGTGATCCAGAGACACCCAGTATTCACCTTTGGCTGTGAGAAATGCACGGAACGCATGCATGCATACATATTCCAGACCTGGATGAGCAAATGATTCCAGAAACTGAGGAGACATGGCCTGCACAGGGAGAGCTGGGAAAGCAACTTCAACGCCAAAAGGAAAGCAGAAGTGTGGCTGGTACCCATGGGGGCAGGCTGAGGCTGGACATGCAGGCAGAGGTCAGAAGGCACTGGGCTTCGTGAGGCCTAGAAGGAGGGTGGGCTTCGTGAGGCCTATGAGGAAGGGGAAATCACTGCAAGTTGAGAGGTGGATAATGAAACCTAGAACTAACTGGACTTTCCAGGACAAAGACCCTCTTTAACCAAACCCTAGCCAGGCTTCTTTGGAGCCTTCTGTTGAACTGGGTCTCAACCTGGGCCTACATAGGCTGCGCGAAGAACTGCACACTGGTCCCAGCCCACCTCTACAGACGGGTGGGTCCCTGTCTCCCAGTCTGTTTGGACAGCCTCACTTGCTGATGTCCCAGCTGGTAAAACCAGGTAAGCTGCACCCAGACCCACTCAGGACTCCCCTTGGGGCTGTGTGGCATTTCCATGTCCACGACTCTGAGCCCTAGCTCGTCACCCCCCGCCCCTTCCTTCCCCCCCCCCCCCCGTTCAAACCCCTCAATATAAATTAGAGTGGAGAACCATTCTTGCTGGCTTCTGCTCCCTGAGCAAGAGTAAACTGTTAGCACCTGCCTTGACCACTTTATTTCCTGCCAGCTTTGTCTGACAAACGCAATCTCCTTCCTTCCGGCTGTGGACTAGAAAGGTCTGGCGTTTCTACCTGCAGCGTGGGGAGCAGAGGCTGTCCGGTCTCACAACTAGCACACTTGCCGGAATTCTTAGACAATATGGCGATGAAGTTAGTAAATGGTTATAGAAACTGAATTTGGGACTGGGGTAGTGTGGCTCAGTGGTAAAGTTGTTTGCCGAGTGTATTCAATGCCCGGAACAGGACCAAAAGAAAAAAGAAAATTCACATAAATAACAACTGTATTTTCTATGCCAGTAACCTCAGTCTTATGAGTTTTCATGGTTTTATTATTTTTCTCTCCAAGTGCTGAGGAGTATGTTAAGGGTACATGTGTGCACACAAACCCCGGATAACCCGGGGAAAAGACAGGTCTGATGGGAATCTTTCACTGTGTCAGGTGACGTTTCACAAACTTAGCTCCCACTAAATCTTTGATGGGATCTCTATAATAATAATATGCACACGTTTAGCAAGCACATAGCATTCTTTACTGGAATCTCTGCAATAAAAAAATGTGCACACAGCAAGCGTACAGGGATGCATGCACGTCCTCTAAAACAAAAGGATGTTCCATAGAAGGTTTTCCAACAAAATCTCTTTTTTAAAAAAATTATGTTTTACATTTTGTGTGTGTGAGTGTTTTGCCTGCATGTATGTCTGTGCACCACGTGCATGCCTGGTGCCCACAGAGGCCAGAAGGGGGCATCAGATCTCCTGGAGCTAGGGTTGCAGATGGCTGTGAACTGCCTCGTGGGTGGTTAGGCATTGAACCAGGGTCCTCTGCAAGAGCAGCCAGTGCTCTGAACCGCTGAGCCTTTGCTCCAGCCCCTCCCTCGGCTTTTCATTTTGTATAATCCTTACGGACCGACCAGACTAATTTTTAGCACACAGTGTTTCAGGTTAAACTTTATGTAGGAAAACTTGTTATTTTTATTTCCATATTTCAACCTGACAACGTCATCAGCGTGAGGCCTGAGTACAGTTCTAGAGGGTCTGAACAGGACATCAGATTTACACACTTAGGTCACTGCGAATCATATCACCACTACTGAAGCCACTAACCTCATGCTCTGTGTGAGTCAGTCTGCTAGCACTGCCTGTTCCATGTGGGCTAGCCTCTGCTAGCACTGCCTGCTCCATGTGGGCTAGCCTCTGCTAGCACTGCCTGCTCCATGTGGGCTAGCCTCTGCTAGCACTGCCTCGCACTACGCACGTTTCCACGGAGCCTTTCATAATTAGCTTTCATTTTCCCCTAGCATCTACGTAAGTTCCCCCTACTCCTGCAAAATTAAGGAAGCACAGGAGACAACTGGAGAATGAACCCAAGGAACCAAAGACCACAAGCACAAGGAGCGCGCTAACAGCACACAAGGCTGCCTGCTAATACGTCGCCAGCTGTGTGGTAACAAGGTGTGATATATGACGTGCGCTCCCGAGATGCTCATTTGTTTTATGGAAGTACATTGTTGAATACTGTAAGCGCTTTAAATTGATAAAGCAGTATCATTTTCCTTGCGAGAAAGAAAAAGAAATAGACTGCCTATCGGTGATTGAAGGCAGAACGTGCTGTCTTTGGGAGAAAGATCGCTGACAATGAAGTAGAGTTGTCTGCGTCTGTCACGGTGGCTGCAACAGTCAGCAAGGAAGAGTGAAGGCGAGCGCTCTCACAAGGGAAAACTGAAAAATATGTAATTATATTAGGTCGGTGAGGCTAAGGGAGGCGCAGGAGGAGGATTAAGGTGAGGAGGGGTTAACTTGGGTGAGCAGGGGAGAGGAAGCCCTTCGTGCACAGTCAGGCTTGGGCAGAGACTTGGGTGGAAGCAATGAGCCATAGGCAGAGACGGCAAGGCCATGGGAGTGAGGCCAGGCATGGCTCAC
Organism: Microtus oregoni; assembly: GCF_018167655.1. NCBI lineage: Eukaryota > Metazoa > Chordata > Mammalia > Rodentia > Cricetidae > Microtus > Microtus oregoni. The sequence goes on from NW_024543066.1 coordinate 5,697,044, forward strand.
ACACCCAGGACTGTGCCTGGGCTATTGTGAGGGAGCAGAGCGATGGCACCGGATGTCCAGCGGGCCAGCAAGGGGCAGAAGCTACACACAGCACTGGCCGGAGTGCGGGATCAAGAGCCCAAACTGTTCTGAGTGACACAGGGAGAGGCAGCTGCTACGGTTGTGTGGAGGACAGACCTCGGGGACTGACGTGAAAACAGAAACGTCAACTAGGGTGGATGCAGGCTGGGGACAGTGAGGAAGGAGGTGACCTTCCTCACGACCTCTCGAAGCTGACCCAGTGTGAACACAGCTCAGGAAAGAACACCAGGAACAGCGCCCAGGCTTTGTGTTCAAGCCACCAGGAAAAGGGACTCACTAGTTGAGATGGGGTGGACTGAAGGGGGTTAGGTATGGAGTTGAGTTTGGAACACTCAATTTAATTGCCCGTTATTGGGCAGGAGGGCAGTAGGTGTTGTGTCTAGAGGCAGAAGACACCGAACACCAAAATTTGGGAGGGAGTTTTCGGTACCGAGATGAAATTTAATGAAAGTTAGAAAACCAAGTAAAGGCCAATGATCAAACACAACCCCTTGGATTGAGCTGAAAAGCAGTGATCAATGGAGACAGGCAAGGAGCACTCCCTAAGGTAGAAGACGAACCACGACAGCGGGACCCAAGAAGACAGTCAACGGCTTACTTCACGGGCAGTGACCAGCTGGGCTTACACCAATGAGCCAACAGCAGCTGGGGCAGAGGGTGGCTGCCTGGATGACCTCAGCAGGACTTCCTGTAGGCTGGGATGGAGGAAGAGATAGGAATGAAAGTCAGCTAAAAAGATTCAGGAGAATGGGAGAAGAGGAAGGCGAGACAGGACTATGAAGACTGTTTCCTCAGCCAAGAGCTGTGGAGGACCTGCAGAAGGTCGATATATTTGGGAAATAAAAGAAAAGAAAAGCTGATGGTTCGGGGAAGTGGAAGGGGGAAGGGATCCATCTCAGTCACCGAGAAGACAGACCAGTGGGATCCGGTGCTCAAGCAGATGAGCCCTGGACAGAGAGAGGCAAGAGAAGCAGGCTGGTGGGTCCGACGGGGCGAGGACGTGCGAATCCACCGACAGTCAAGGATACCAACAGCATTCGAAACACAAGATCAGCTCTGAGCAAGAAATGGAGGGGTAGGGAAGAAAGCAATTATGCAAAATCCTTTAGGAGGTAAAGGGAGACACTACAGCAACTAAAGATCTGCCCAGCTGTACCGAGTGCGCCCATGCGTCCATGCTCACTTGGAGCAATCGGAAGGTGGTAGAATAGGCAAAAATTATACCAAGACTGAATTACAGGCTTAATTTTTTTCTCGGGCTTTGTATTAGGCTGTTCTCTGATGCTGTGACACATACCACAAGAAAAAGGAACTTGGGAAAGGGTTTATTCCATCTTATAGGAAAGGAAGTCACGGTAGGAGCCCGGAGGCAGGATCGGAAGGAGAGGCTTTGGAAAGGGGGCAACTTATTGACTTAATTCACATGGCTTGCTCAGCCTGTTTTCTTATAGAAGCCAGGACCGCATGCCCAGGGGTGGTGCCACCTACACTGGGCTGGGTCCTCCTACATTAATCATTAGTCAAGTAAACGCCCCACAGACTTGCTTACAAGCCAGTCTGATGAAGGTATTTCCTCAACTGCAGCTCACTCTTCTTAGACGACCCTGGCGTGGGTCATGCTGACAGGAAAAAAACAAACCAAAACAAAAAACTAACCTGCACAGGCTTTAAACCATGATCGTGCCCAGAATCCCTTTCTCCAAGTACTAAAAGGTAAATGCATAGATTATTAACCTCCAGGTTATAGAAAGGGAACACCTAAAAATAACATGAAAAGGAAAAGTACTAATCAATAATCCCTTCTAAAATGGGTGTGCTAGAATCCAGCCAACAGACGATATGGCCAGGGACAATCATTGGCTAAACACCGTGTGACTTCAGAGCAAAGCGGTGTGTGTGTGTGTGTGTGTGTGTGTGTGTGTATGTGTGTGTGTGCGCGCGCGCGTGCAGCCTAAGTAGGAACAGGAACACAGCACAGGGAGGAGCTTAAGAGCGTGGGAGGAAGATACTGCCCAGAGCACACGGCATCCTCTCCGAAGCAGCCGGAACACTAAACTTTATTACTATTATTTTTGTTGTTTGTTTGGCTTTTCTAGATCCTAGTCCTTAAACTAGTGCCACTTTCCTGACGAGTGGTTGGTGTGGTTAAGCGGCGGTAGCTGAAAACCACGGCTGCGTATCAATTGCCGGCAGAGGTCTTGGTACGGTGTCTGCTTGAGAACGGCAGAACTGTGACCACTTCCTTTCCTTAAAGACCTGCGAGACAGCATCTCTGGGGTAGGGGTGAGCAGGGTGGATACTCTCAGCGCACCTGTGCAGATAAGCGCATGATGTTCAGAGAATGTGGCAGACTTGCTGGTGGCTAAGATGGGGCCCCTGCTATGCCATGCTGTCTTCATGGCTCTCTTACAATTAGCTTACAATTAAAGGGCTCGTCTCAAAGGAAACAAAACGTAGTAGCCACGTTTTACGAGATGCAAGAATCCTGAGGGACAAGCAAGCTCTGAGGCCCAAGGGCCTTCAGGACTGACCTGCTGCGTGGTCTTTTCCAAGGCCAGTTCCTCAGTGAAGTTCAGAACCTATCTTAGCTTTCACACCCTCAAATCTTTTAACAGTATTGTTCCAAACCACAGATGCCCCATTTGTGCTGGAGATGTGTTAGGAGCGTTGTTTTATACCTGCATTCTGATTTAATTTCAGCACAGTGGCTTCTTGCGGTATTTCTTTTCAGTTTATATGTGCAGTGTTTCACCTGCTGGTACATCTGCGTGATGTGTGTGTGTGCAGTACTCCCAGAGCCCACAAGAGGGCGTCAGGTGCCCCAGAACTGGGGTCAAAGACAAGTGTTGGGGCTAAAGGCTACTGGTGCTCCTAACTACGAAGCCAGCTCTCCACGAGTAACTTGTTGTTGTTATTGTTTTTTTAATTTAGTTTGTCTTTTAGTCAATTAAATTATCACAAATGAAACTACACGCTTTGACAGGAATTTTTTAAAGCATGTTTAAATTACAAAGAACATTGTCCTAGCCACCGAGAAGCAAAAAAAAAAAAAAATTCAGCTGTTAGAGGAACTGGCAAGATCTAAAGAGATTTCAGTAAGCCTAAATCCCACAGATAAAAAGAAAAAATGAGTCACATCGGGGACATACTTAAAAAAAAAATACCAAAAATGTTCACTGTCTTCTTTAGCCCAACAATACCATTTTATGATGGTATTTGAAGTCGCTTCATTTTTAGCCCATGACTAATTACATGGGAATCTTCCAAACCAACAATGATTTCATTCTTCAAGCATGCTGGTCAGGATAACATTTTGTTTCTAAAACACTGCACTCATTCCCTTGCGCCAACCCTAACACCAAGTTCCCAAAAGTTTAACCAGCTACATGTCTTTTATCAAGTAGGCCAATTGCTACAATACTGGGGCAGGGGCGGGGGGAGGTCAAGCAATATGAAAAATAATAACTACTTAGATGGTAGTGGGGGGGTGCATTCTTGTCAGGAAAAAATAGCTATATTTGGTCACATACCATCTCTTAGACACACTATTTTATATGCACTCATTTTGGTTAGAGACTAAATAAGACCTGTAGTGGGGGCCTCAACACTGAACTTGATCTGTGTTAGAAACGTAAAACTGTATCTTCTTGTGCTCTCTGAATACCAATGCTCTCTTCCCAAGGGCCAGAGTGAACATTTGAGGCACGCTGTGGGTTGTGTGTGAGCCAGATACTCTTCAGTCAAGCCTGAGGGCTGAGCAAACGCTGGTACTCAGAGAAGGTGACTGTGTAAAATGCCGTCGAGGGTGTTATCACATCTTCTGACGATCGGAGTAGTATAAAATAATCAAGGTTTCCTGGAACATGTCTATAGAAAAGCTTAGCACCTGAATTCAGGGGCAAAGCGTGGAGGCCAGACGTGAATAGAAGAATCAAGATGAAGATGCTTTGTCCCTCTGAGTGATAACGTAACAAACAACACGAGACGGCCAAGAAAACCACCAGGCTTCTCAGAGAAATGCAGGCTGGACAAAGGGTCTAGCCTCATCTACATCATCTTCTGTGAAATTACAAAGGGGGCTGGCCATGAAAGCACATGTACGTTGTATGGTGTCATGACAAGGTTTTAACTGGAGAGCTCCTGCAAGAATTCAGAAAAAAAAAACATGGAAAAAAAAACAGTAACAATAACGGAAAAGTGCAATTATTAAATACCTATCGTATACAAAGTCCAAGAGTTAACTATTGAACTTCATAATGATGATTCTATAAAATTAGATATTATTGCATTATTATTCTCTTTGTGTGGGGCAGGACAAAGAGTATATTAATCTGCCTTGGGTCACACAAGCAGTAAGTGATAGAAAATTTTAAAAAATTAAGTTCTCATGGCCAAGCAACAAAGTTTTCAAGTGTTTAGAACTAGAAAATTAAAAAAAAATTAAGTTCTCATTGTCAAGCAAGAAAGTTTTCAAGTGTTGAGAACCCTGTTCATTGTCACTTGATTTCAGGATAACCGAAAGCCCCCAAATGTCCCTGAGAACAAGGGCTGGGTCTAAGCACCCCTGCCTTCCAGGAGAGGAGACAAAGGCCCAAGGGTAAAGTCGCAGGCAGGTGCAGCTGGAAGAGACCCGAGTGATTCTTCCAGTTCCTAGACAACGGCGCTCTTAAGACACGCCGCCACAGTGCTGGGCAGCTACCCCCACAGTCTCTTTCCATTCTAAGGTGTCCTAATCTGAATGTGGATTTACGTAATCTCTGTAAAGAAGAAAAGCTTCTACTACTGTGGTGGTCTGAATGAGATGTCCCCCATGTCTAAGGCCAAACCACCTGAATGCGCCTGATCTCGTCTCATCTCGGAAGCTAAGCAGGGTCGGGCCTGGTTAGCACTGGGATGGGAGATGTCCCCCAGTCTCTAGCACTTGAATGACTTGTCCCCAGTTGGTGTGGCTGTGTTGAAGTGTGTCGTGTCACTGAGGGTGGGCATTGATGTTTTAAAGCCTTGCGCAGTTCCGGATGCACTCCGAGATATGAGCTCTTGGCTTCCTGACCCCGCCTGCGTGCCTCTGCTCGGCCATCGTGAGCTCAGACTCCACAGGACTGCAAGCCCAAACAAACTCTTCCTTCTACAAACTGCCTTAGTCATGGTGTGTCATCACAGCGACTGAGAAGTGACCAATACAAATACCTTGTGACATGTGACAGAGTTGAGACCCAATCCAGCAAACGCCCGACAGGATCCCGGTGTAAATAAATCTCTCAGGGAAGAAAAACAAAGGCCCCCTGCCTCAGTTTTAACATCTGTCTTGAAGGAATTTTTTTTTTTTTTTTTTTTTTGGTGGGGGAACTGTTTCTCAGACCTCAAATTGAGGTTTACTCATGGATCATAAAAGCAATTTAATGCCTCAGAGATGGATGGCATTTTGGTAAATCCAAATGAACTATAATAAGAAATATACCTAATACTTTATTGCAAACACCTAGTGTTAAGAGCGCTACCCTTTAGGCATGTGTGCAGTCAGTCATGCATGCGGTACAATTCTTGTTCCAGTCTCTATCAAAACCATCAAACAAGCAAACAAACAAACAGAAAAGCTGAGCAGTGGTGGCGCACACCTGTAATCCCAGCATTCAGGAGGCAGAGGCAGGTGGATCTGAGTTTCAGGCCAGCCTGGACTGCAGAGCAAGTTCCAGGACAGTCAGGGATACACAGACAAACCTGTCTTGAAAAAACAAAAACCAACCAACCAACCAACCAACAAAACACACCTAAACACCACAGCGGAAGGCCACCAGGACACCTGGCATGGGAAGCATCCTTAGCTCTATCTTGATGACTGAGGTTACTGGGATCAACACCTAGAATATCTCATGTCTGCAATTACAGAACCGTCTTGACATGCTGAAGAGCCAGCTTGATTAGCCATGCAAAGAAATTCCAGGAATGTGCCACCTCAATGCTTTCCCAATGAAACACAGACACAAGACTGCGGAGAAAAACACAATGTTTCAAGAAAGCGCACAAAGGAAGTCAGGGCTCTGGGCAGAAAGGCCGATGCCCAGCCCAGCAGGAAACAACACAATGAACAAGGGAACAGCCAACCTGCAGCCTGCGGCAGCAAAGATACTCCAAGGGCCAGCATGTGGGAAAGACGGCATGCGTCATTCTGAAGGCTTTATCCAATAGAGAAGGGAGAACGAGAACTATCACAAGAAAACACAAACGTGTGTTCAAATAAAACATGGTCCGCTTCCATGCCTGTCACCAACTCGCAAGTAAGTCTAAAACCTGATAAAGTGTAAAAGTCATATAAAAGCTGAGTTTCTTTCTCTCTTTCCTCTTCATTGTCTTGCAGTGGCAGCATTGCCTTCTCTGCAAGACTGCTGTCTTGGGGAGAAAGACAGAGCAACTGAACAGGACATCTATACCGTACCCCCCTCCCAAGGCTCAGAAGTCATTGTAGAAGCCCGGGTGAGAAGCGACCAAGAGCTGAGGCAGTAGATGAACACAAGGAAAACAGCTAAGGATGCAGCAGGACTGCTGCTCACAGGGACTCAGGGTGGCTGTGACAGCCATCACAGACCAGATCCCAGCACGGAGAGGAAGTGGGACACACGGCCCACCGCTAGCCGTGGAGCGACTGCAGACTGTCGGCTGCTGGTGAGAAGAAAGACGCTGCTCTCTAAAACTGTATCCCCTGATCAATCAACCAGGATCCACACATCCAGGAATACTGGGGCAGCACAAATTGGTCTTGAGTGATTTGGAGGGTTAGGGGGGCACAGATTGGATGGGTGAGGAGTGGGGGACGGGTCGGGGGAGAGCTGGAGAAGAGGGCAGAGGACCAATCTCATCAACACATTATATGTGATGTTCAAAGAAGTAATTAAGAGGAACAAACGCAGAACAAATCTAGGGATCCATTGCATTATAGTCTTGACTGAAACAATGAATCGTGGGTAACAGCTGCTAAAAGCCTCAGCTAGAAGACAGGCAATCAGCTTTAAAATAGACACATCAGGCTGGAAACTCCTGAACTCAGAAGTGGAGCGGTGCCTCCTACAGAGAAAAATGCAGTGAAAATATTTCTAACGAGATAAGAGGATCAGAGCCCTAAGGAGAATGAGCCAACCAGTCCATCAGATCCATTACGAGGGGACAGGAAATACAGGAGCACAGAGATGCAAGCAGCTAGATTACAAATACAGGCACCCTACAAAAACCTGCTTTCCTCAATAAGTAAGGCCAAGAAAAACCAGCGATGGAACTGGATGAGACTAAAATAAGCCTTAAATTTGGACTCACTCAAATGTGTCATTACCCACTTTGTTTGATCCTGATTTGTACAATCACACCTCAAAGGGACTTTTTCAGGAATGTACAATTTGAATATAGACTACCAGGTTACATAAGCATAAGGACTTATTTTTAAATTGTTAGATGTGATAAAATACCGTATTGGTTTCTTAAAGCGATAAAACATTTTAAATAAGAAAGCACAGCACACGTAAGAAATCCAATTAGCAGAACGTCAGGAAGTGGACACATAAAAGCCCCTTCTGGGAAAAACAGTTCGCCTTTCTGGTAGACGTAGAATTCCAAACACCTACAAAGCAGGTCACCTGACTTTCATCCTTCAGAAGACGGGGCTAAGGCCATCTCAGCTAGGTAAAGACCACGCAGCCGAGGCTCCCTTCTCTTTCCAGATGCTGCACCGCTGGAAATGCAAACGTGCACACTCTAAGGACCGCACTCTGCCACAGCACACGCGCTCTATCAGAAAGCTTACGCGACGGGGCTGGCGAGCAGGCACGCCTCTTGGTTCTCTTCCTGGAGCATGGAACTTATCTTCCTTCCTGCAGCTTTACTGATGGATGTCTTCAGCTTTTTAGCGAGCTTTTTGGGGGTGTTGGTTATGGAGGAGTCCTCGGCACCACAGCTGTACACGTCGATCTTTATCCGGAAGTCCGGGCCCGCTTCGTGGCTAAGCACAGGAGCAGTTAGAATGCTGGGAGGCGAATTCAGTAGACGCTAAAACTAACTCACCTTGGATGTTTTTACGATAGTAAAAAAAAAAAAATCAACATTTAAATCATATATAAAGGAGATGCAATTTCCACAGTTATTTAGTTTCTGAAGAGCTTTAGAGGTTCGCTGTAACTTTTAGAGCTGTTAGCTTCTAAACTAGAGTCTTGGAGATTTGGGGAGTGACTTCTTTTTTTTTTTTTTGGTGAAACACTTGCCAAGCACGCATGCATACCTGGTCAGGCATGACCTAATCAGTGAGCTGTAGGCCAGCAGAAGACCGTCTTGAAAAATACAGCAGAGAGGGCCCACTGTTGTCCCCTGGTGTCTGGATGCTTATGCATTAACACCCCACAGACATTCACAGCACACACAAGAACATGTGTGTGTGCACACATACACAAGACACGCAAGCGAGCACTTTACTTCACTTGAGCCAACACACACAGGCACAGTACTTAAAAAGCGTGAACACGCTGGCTTTGCTGTTTTTCCCTCACAGTCCTTCACCACCAAAATGTGAAAGTATCTATTTATATTATATCTGGAATTTCATGAAACATCTGTCTCTCCTGAACAGAGTCCACGGAAACTCCAGTTCCCATTTGTCCTCATACCCAGTCAGTCCACCGCCTCACTGCGGCCAACAGCCATCAGCATTCCACTGTTTGGTCAGAGAGAGAGAAAGGCCCACAAAACCAAGAGAAGGGGATAGACTTCACAGCCTGGGGCTCCCAGAGGACAGGCACAGCCTTGATGAAGGCTGTGGCTTCACAAACCATGCCTGAAAGGAGATGGGACCGGAGAGGCTTTTATTAAAACCTATTCAGGGCCGGGCGGTGGTGGCGCACACCTTTAATCCCAGCAGTCGGGCAGCAGAGGCAGGGGGATCTCTGTGAGTTCAATGCCAGCCTGGTCTACAAGAGCTAGTTCCAGGGAGGCTCCAAAGCTACAGAGGAAACCTGTCTCAAAAAACAAACAAACAAACAAACAAAAAACCCAAAATACCCTATTCAGAAATTCTCCAGTTTGGAGATGTTTTGGTTGGTAGAGGCTTGCTTACCAAGCATAAGGGCCTTAGTTTGGGTTCCCCCACCCATGAATCAGATGTGGTAGCCTGTGTCTGTAATCTCAGCAGTTCTTCAGCAAGATTGGAGGCAGACCCGGGAGACACCCCGGGAGCCCGTGGGCCAGCTTGTTTGGCATATGCCAGAAAAAACAAATCCTGGCTCACACTAGGTGAAAGGCTCTGGGCTACCCTGGAGGTTGCCCTCTGACCTCCACACCTGCTGTTTCACAACTGTCCTCATGCTCTCCCACACAAACATGCGCACAAAGAAAACAAACGGATAAATCAACTGTTTAGCAAGCACAATATGTCGGGCATTACTCTTTCTAGGCACAATCAACTACCATCAACACAGAAACCCAAGGTGTTGTTACTAAGAGCAAGACACACTTAGGACCGCATCCATCTCCAGACGTGACCGGAAGACAAAAGGGAGTCAGTCATGGGGCCTTAAAATTCAAATGGCCAATCTAGGGTTTGAATAAATCCAAGGACCAACTTCCAGATATTTTTATAGTTTCTTACTTGGCAACTTCCAAACATACAGTATTCCTGGTAATGAGTAACAAATGTCAATATTTAGAAGAAAACCAGAGATTCATAAATATTGAAGACTTATTAAAAACAAGCATCATAACAAAAAGCACATTTTTTAACATTGAGAACACTTGTCAGCAGTTATTTTTAGACCAATTTGAAATATTTACACAAAAAATACCAATAAATCATATGCTGTCTTCCAAGTCATTTGTATTGTTCTTCCTGCGGGGGGAGGGGGGTCCATCTAACTTTTGTCTTTGTGGCAAAAAAAGCAAACAATGGCCGAGTGATGTGAAGAAAAGAGCCAATTAGCCAGTGAGTGGGATAATTTTGGCAAGAAACAAAATATCATTAGCAATGTCTGAAAATAGAAATGAAGATAGAGAGATAATGAAGGAAATACACTTTAGCCTAAATTCTACAAGAACTTGGGACACTTCCTGAGGCGGGGCATCACTGGATTCCTTTGGCTTAAACGCAGCTTATAAAATGGCCCGTGTTGCTGCTAATAGCCCAGGGTGCCATGTTGTTTTGTCCTATACAATCACGCTGGGGACACCAGCACGGAAGCCACAGATGCTGTCTGTGGCCGTCCCGTCGGTGTTACCTGACTGGCAAAGGCGGGCCTCTGAGGTCTCAAGGGTCAGTGGACGTGGCAAGGGGCGGGCGGCTGGCTCCACGTGAGCCGCCCCACTGCTATTCCCACTCGATAGGGGAATGGCATCTTGAAAACGCCCAAGAAACAAATCCCACGAGGCGACGGCAGAGTCTTTGAAGGAGAGGACAGGAAAAACTCATGGTGATTAGAAATGATCTCCGGGGCTGCCCAAGGAGCCGTTTCTGCCTCTCTGTATGATGGCCATAATACAGTGAGCCTGCGCAGAGCAGGGCCGTAAAACAGTGCTTTAAGATGGCCAGGCTGTTCACTGAGTCCGTGAGGAATCCACTGTAAGGGAAAGAATGGCCGAGCACCATGCTAGGCACTTAGAGAATGGCTTGGAAGCAAACCTGCTTCGCTACTTTAGTTCTCGTGTCCCTAAACTTCCTGTGAAGTTTTAAAAAAAAAATCAGCTTTATGCCTAAATTCACTGTACAGCAAACATAAAGTGAAATTCGATTATATTTATAGCTTGGTTAATGATAGAAATATAAATATTTATAAAGAGTTTATCAGAGCCAACAAGCCAACTATTTGCTGCTTATATTAATTAGAAGATTTCTATTTTATTCTGAATCCAAAAAAATGTATCTTTTAAACATTTAAAGCTGTTAATGCTTTGAAAAGGATCCAAGGACCATCAGGATGTGGGCCATCAGAAACCAAAGACAGCAGTCGGCCCTCCTTTACCGATAAGAAAAAGAGGCAGGGGCTGGAGAGATGGCTGAGTGGTTAAGAGCAATGACTGCTCTTCCAGACGTCCTGAGTTCAATTCCCAGCAACCACATGGTGGCTCACAGCCATCTATGAGACCTGGTGCCCCCTTCTGGCTTGCAGGCACACATGGAAGGAATGCTGTACACATAATAAATATTTAAAAAAAAAAAAAAGAAAGAAAAAGAGGCAGACTTCCAAGTTCATTCTTTACAGATGAAAGATACTTACAATATGGTGACGTTGTCAAAACATATATCTGTGACTGTCTGATCCACAATCACCATGTCGGTGTCAAACACTTCGGCTCCCATTCTGAATAAACAAAAGATGGCGTAGCACTGTGTGCCTAAAGGAGAGACAACGGTAGAGGAGGCCATCACAAGCAGGACAAATCAGGCCCGAGATGCTCGCCTAGCACGCACGCACGCACGCACGCTGAGCACTGAGTTGCCATAGCTCCGGCCACGGCTTCCTGTGTTTGCAATGGTCCCTCTCCCAACTCAAACCCAACCTCAAACGAAGGACCAAAAATGAACATCAGCCCCGCAGCTTCCTGAAGAGATTCCCCAGAAACCAATCTGATCACTAACCAACTCGTGCCCCACCAGGAAACTAAGCACCGCACATAATGATTCCACACCTAAGGAGGTCCAAGTCTTAGGAGAAAGCGACTTTTAAAGGCGGGAACACCAGCAGCAGCCAAATGTCTTCCACCGCGCTGAAAACAGGAAGAAACCACCTGAAAGCCCCAACGACCAAAAGGCAGGCAAAGCAATGAAAAGTAACAGGAGACACACAAAGTGGGACTAAAACAGGGGGACACAAAAACAGAGCTGCTAGGCCTTGCGATTTGTTGATGCTCTAACAAATGCCAGGGGATTAAAGAGCTGGTTTATTAAAGACTAGCCATGATTTCTTCATTACTGAGAAAATGTAGCTCTTCAGGAAAAGTTTATTCTCTGCAGTAAGCAGGAAGATTGACTTAATTCCCACATGCCTTCCTTGGTGAAGTAAATTATATGGCCTAATTGAAAAACAAACACTAACTTGATTTAAATTCTTCATATTAAATTAATTATGCCTGATACCATTCATCTTTTGGAATATGAAGAATAAAGCCACAATAGACAAGACAGATAAAGGACTATCGGATCACTCGGCTTTGCCTCGCCCAGGCAAAAGAGACATCTGAGGTTAATGACCGTCATCCAAGCAATACACAGACTTGTGAAGACTGCATACAGCCAGTAAAATAGAAGGGGAAAAGAAGATCACATCTAGTTAACAACCTCTCATCACATCCTGTTAAATAACCCAACAAAGCAAAGCCGAGACCTCACTCCAGACAGCTGTTTAGTGTGTGTGGGGGGGGGGCTACCTTCCTCCCCCACCTCTCCACCTTGAGCCCATCACTCAGGTTCCCATCAACGAGGGAAAAGTGTATGTGGTATGTGCCATCTACTCTGAATCAGGAAACTGGCACGCAGACCCCTAATCGGAAAACAACCCTTCACCAGCACCGCGCTTACTGCCAAACAAACGGCAGCGCCATCTCTCAGTGCCGAAGGAGTCTGTCCTCAGAAATCACAAACTGGGATCCTGTGCGCTAAAGGAAACACTTCCGACTATGAATGGAACCCATACGTACGTTCTTTATTACTGAAGTGATCAGAGTCTTTCCACATGAGTGGGATTCGGATATCTGCAAAGGCGGCAGAAAAAAAAAAAGACAATTATTTTGATAATTTTTATTTCACCATGATGTGAACCTCTGAATTCCATAATAAACAGTGCCTATCAAAGATGGAATATACACATTTTCTAGTTGTTCACAGCTGGTTTATGAAATATTTTGTTCTTGTATGTATACAGGTGTTTTGTCTGCATCACTTATGTGCCATGTCTGATGGCCACGGAGGGCAGAAGAGGGCACGAGATCTGAGGTTGCAGGTGGTAGTGAGCCCTCATGTGGGCGCTGGGCCCCAACTCAGGTCCTCTGCAAGAGTAATACATACTCTTAGCCACCTCTCTAGCTCCATAGGTGATAATTTTAGAAGTTATTAAATATATGTAAAATTCAGGGGTATTTGAAATAAAAATTCATTCTTTTAATTTATGATTTTAGCCCCACGTCTATGCCTTTTCCTCCCCGCTCCCCGGCTTTATGATGCCTCCCTTAGCAGCTATGCCATTCTGAGTCCACATCTGTCCCTGGTCCAAACACATCACGGATGGAACCAAATCATTAATCAGCAATTATAGATCCCAGTGCCAAACGTGCTAGAATTGCTGTCTTTCGGAGGCATCCGATTGTCACTGGTTTTTTACCATTTGATCAAAATCCCTCTCAATTAACTTAGGAGCTCAAAACATTTTTACACGCCCCCCATCCCCGTGTGTGTGTGTGTGTGTGTGTGTAGGTCAGAGACAACTTATAAAATTTGTTTCTCTCCTACCATGTGCACCCCAGGAATTGAACTCTGATCATCAGGGTTGGCGGCAAGCGCCTTTATCTGTTGAGTCCTCTCATTGGCCCAGGGAACTAATAACGTCTTCGATATTTTATCTTCACATAGCGTATTTACTTTTAACATTTTCTCTAACCTTGGCTTTTGGTTTGAGGGCTGGAGCTGGGGTCCACAGGCTCAGCAGAACCTCCCACTGAGCTAGCCATGCCTGCAGCTCCCACACTAACATTTTAATTACGGTTATTCTTGTATATTTAATGCTTGAGGGTAGTTGCTGCCTTGTTGTAAATTACACTTTTTTTTTCATTATATTCTGTAGCACGTTATTGCTGGTTTTAAGAAAAACTACCACTTTTTATTTATTTATCCTAAATCCAGTCACATTTTATTGAATGCTTTAATTCAAGTGTCTCAGTGCCTCCCCTTAGGTCACATCCATCTGCCATCCATTAGCCTCGAAAAGTCTCCAATCTGCCTATTCATTTTCAATAGCTTCATTTTTCAGTCATTATTTTAGCTACAATTCCAGACCAGTGTTAAATTATGTTGACATAATAGACATTGTTATTTTGTTCTTGATTTTAATAGGAATGTCTTTGTCTCATAACTCTAACTCGGCTGATGGCCTGTCAGGCCTTGCTTCACAATGGCTGCCTCCTTCCCTTCCACGATGGCCAACGGTTTCTCACTGCAGCTGCCCTGGCTGTGGTGTGGCAGCCTTAACTATTCCCACTGTCATGGAGGGACCCTGACCACGCTTCCTCAGGTGCTTCCCCACAACCAGGGTCAGTCCTGCTCCTTCTCACGCCTCATCCCAGCTCCATACAAACCTAGGGAGAGCGAGAATTTCCCATCCGTTTCCCAGTTGGCCATGGATTCCTCAGATAGCAGAGGGTCCAGCTCTGACCGACAGAAACAACCACCCACCTGGGTTTAGTTTATTGTACTCCACACCTTTGCTTTTCCTGTATCCTCATTGACAGTTTACAGAAACTGAGACTGCCTACACAGCTAGCGAACCGGAAGTATCCGGTGCCAGCCTGTAATTTGGTTAAGAGAAAACTAGGGACTGGGGCGACGGCTCAGGGGTTGAGCACTGGGTGCACAACCACAGTTTGGATCCCCAGAACCCATTACAAGCAGGATGGCTGTGGCAGCCACCTGTAATTCCAGCCTGGGGCGGGGTGGCGGAGGGCTTCCCAAAGAAAGTTGGCTCTAGAGATTGTCATTGCTAGGGACCTGTGAGTTTGACTGACAGACCCTGCCTCGAAATTAATTAAAAAGTGGAAGAATGACTGAGGATGACTCCACCTCAGGACGCGTCTACATACATGCATGCATTTGCTCACGTCTACATACATGCAAACATGCATCCACACATATGAAAATGGGAGAGTGAAAGCACTGCACTTAGTCGCTGAGTGGGGAGCCGGCGAAAACACAGGGCGATTGCCACAGGGCCACTGCTTGCTGTACAAAGCATGCGGGCGAACCCACTACTTTCATAGTTATGAAGCTCTGGCCAGGGGAAGCAGGTACAAGAAACTCAAGGTCTGTCTTGTTTATAGCGCAGTCTTAGAAACATTCTGACCCTGGGCTGCCAGTGTCCAGCGAGCCAAGACCGTGCTAATGGCACATGCATCCCATCCTCTGGGTTTCATTTCCTTAATTTCATTTAAAAAAATGTCTTGGGAAGAAAGACTATGTTTTGGGGAAGACGACCTTGGGTTTTGTACAAAGTTATCTGCGATCATGAAAAGACCCCTCCCCCACACGTATACCTTTTTTTTTTTTTTAAAGGATCCCTTCTAAATGCGGTAAACAAGCGCTCTCAAAAAGACAGCAGATGACGGCAATCACAGAGCTCACACGACAGGCCACTTACCTCATTTGCCTACAGAGTAGAGCCTTACTAGAAAGCAAGGGAGGGAGAACAATATTTAAATGATGGTGGAAAAAAAACTCCTCTAAAGATCTACAACAGTTAATCTACGCGTGCTAAACTGTATTTAAACAGAAGATGTCCCATGTTTGGCAGCAAATGGACACAGGCAATGTCACGGGCCTTGTGTCGGCCGCACACTGGAGACCAAGCATGAACGCCAGTAATCACAGAACCAGCGACAGGCTTTGGCGCGGCTCATCTAATTCTCTGGAGCACTTTGGGCAATTTCTCCAATCAGGTCCTAAATAAAATATCTGTTCTCCCGGCACGGTAACTTGTGTCTAGCCATGATTGTGACCGACGGAGGTGGAGAACGGTCCCTTAAGCGGCAAGCCCGGTGGTATAGCGGCTGGACACTCTACCTTAAGCCAATGGAAAAGCCAGCCATTCCTGGAGGCCAGCATAGGACACGCTGCTTTTCTAGGGTGTGCTGACGAGATACCTGCCAGCCTGCCATGCTAATCCTGAGGCATCTCTACGCCATTGTCTTGGATGGCCCTGCCATTTTGGAGAAACTGAGACTACACAGCCTAAGCGCCATCTAGTGGCAAGGCGTCTTCCAATGATGCGGACAGGAACCATGGTTCCAGCCTCAGTGATAGTGGGAGGGTTTAGAGATGAGCAAACAGATCCTGGAGAAAACACCACAGTTTCACAACCCAATTAGGTGTCTCAACCAAGGCGTGTGTTAACAAAGGAAGGAAAAAAAAATCTGCCTAAAGCACGTGACTTGTGTAATGGAAGACAGAGCCAGAAAAAGAACTGGGGCAGAATGGAAAACTTGGCGGGGCTGGGGCAGTTTGGTTTTTACAAGCTGAAAGTGGTCAGTCATCTTCCCAGCATTCACTGAGCAATCACAGGAGCCAAGCCCAGGGACAGCGGCTTTGATATAATGTGATAAACACGGACCCAACTCCCATGGAAACTGTATCTTAGAAGATCCGTAAACAGAAAAGGCGGGGAGAGAGAGCTTGTGGGTTTGCAGCCCACCTTGGGCACCTACAGCAGGCAGGTCACTCGACGCGCCTTCTGCACATTCCACAACCTGAACAGAGGGCAAACCTGTACCATGTCTGTAAGGCGCAAGTTTCCCCCACACTGCGATGTTCCACGCGACTTCAGGGAATAATGGTTAAATATTTAGAATATATATTCTGATGGAGGTATGAACAATGGAACGGAGAGACCGGAAATACCGAATACACGAGGCCGGCAACGCCAGCCACTCTACGGACACACCCAGCAGCACCGCCAGCACCCACAGCCTACCTGAGAGGGCGAGCCTCCCTCTGCAGGGTCTTCGTTCTTTGCTCTCACAGTTCACGTCGCTGTCAAGAGAAACACACATCAGCACCAACAAAGGTCTTTCTTAAAAGAAGCGACGGTTTCAAGTCTTTGGCAAACAGCTGAACTTTAAAATAAATATACACCTATGAATACTAATAACTAATGTGGAGTATTTGCCTCAAAAGATGTTTAGTCGACAGCTAGCTACCTTTCAGGGAGTTTATATAAACCGTTCAACTTCCTAATAATGTGTACTTGGTGACACTCTGATGGCGGCTTTGCTGACCAACTCAACATAATGGACAGTATTGTTCCTGTCCCTGGGACTGCAATCACAAAACCTACATTTCGAGTCTGTTGGCTGCACTGGCCTGAAGGAGTCAGGTGTTGCCTAAGTCAAGCTGTGGGCTGCTATCCCTGAAGAAAGCCCCATCTCACCTTTGGCTATAATTTCTATGCAGGTGGCATAATATCTCATCTCTCCTAAGTTCCAACGAACAAGCACACAGCAGATTAGTATGAGAGAACAGAAAGCAGAGAAGGAAACGGAAAACCTCTTTCAAGGACATTCTGAGATGTAAGACAACCTCCCTCCCAAAGTCAGGACTTCCTATCACTCAAAACAAAATGAGACACCATTCAAGCTGAAGATCGCGCATTCAAGGCCAGCCTGTGCTACCCTATGAAGACCCTGTCTCACACACAGAGCAAGGGAGGGCGAAGTGGCTCAGTGGATAAAGGCGTCTGCAGGCAAACGTGGGGCCTGAGGTTGATCCCCGGAACCCACGTCATGCAAAGAAAGAACAGATGCCTGCCATGTTATGATATAAAAATATTCTCAAACTATAATATAAATCTAATTAACCATAAAATTTTGCAGAATTAAGTCTGTCTTTAAAAAAGGAGAAAACTCAAACCTCAATTTTCTGAAGCCTCAGTCATTTTCAGTTTAAATACTCTCAAAAATGTTACTTTGGGTGCAAAAGTGGGATGTTTTCCCAACTCATCCAGATTAACCATGAAACTGTTGAGTAAGGCTGTTTGATTTAGTTAAAGATGCCTGAAAGCTGCCACGGTCACATCGACTCTGAAAGCTGCAGTTAAAGAGTCAACCTGAGCAAAGGGCACAGGTACAAACAGTGCACCTCCTCCAGGCAAACCAGGTCACAGCGCTATCTTGGTTAAACCTGCACACGTTAATCTGCTTTTCAGAGCCGAGGACCAGACTTAGGGACCAGTGCTCTACCACTGAGTCACTTCCCAACCCCTAAATGCTAATTTAAGAGATAGACACATAAAAGACAAACTTGACTTTTTTATAGTGTAGGTCCAGAAACTGAGCAACAGAGGGCGCCAATCTGCCACTCTGTTGCTCAAAAATCCATAAGAAAATGCTCTGGGTAAACACAGCTCGGCCTGTTTTATGTTGTTACATATGGGGGGAGGAGGGGCTTTAAACACCATTTCTGTGCCAAAATTGGTGCTTTGTAACAATAGCATAATGATAACAATATTTTACATTTTCTTAATGAAACAGTTACAGGATTCTAAGTGGTATTTGAAAGTATTTTATAAGAACCTCCACCTTTTATGCAAATAAAAACTAAAACGCCCAGAAATACACAGTGCAGAATTTAAAGCCTAAAACTACAATGTATGATGGTGATAGATTCATGATGCCCTAGATTATACCAAGTGTGATACAATCAGCCCCTTTCCATAGACCCTCAAGCTGTGTAAAATTTAAGAAATAATTTCAGCAGAGTCTTTAAATACATGTTTCATTACAGAACTACAACAAGCACTGATTTTTTTTTTCTTACCATCTAGGCTTTTTCTTCTTTTAACTTACAGTACGTAAGCAATAAAGTCAGAGACTGGAGTGTGAAGACTGGCAATCACAGCCAACTCACAGGGTTATTTCGGCACTATTAAAAACTCACAATTATGTTGAATGACACACATAATTAAATCCTATAAATGACTCTAATTAGCATTATTATTTTTTTCTTACAAAGCCAAATAAAGCATTTCAGATTTTTAAGTCGAGAAGAGATGGGATGGCCGGGGTGGGGGATGGAGGCTGAGGGAGGACAGTGTTAAAATGTGAGCTCTGTGAGCGTGGACGAGTGCCTCACCCAGCACAGCGCCCCACCAGGCCCTGGGCATCTGGGCCTGCTGCTGAGAAGGGCAGGAAGCACGGGCATCCGGGGAGCTGACCTGGAGTCAAGCTTTGGGCTTCAGCACCACTTCCCTCAGTGAGTGGCTGAGTGGCTGACTGCACCCACAGAGAGAGGAGGGCCATATCTCGTTAGCTTCTGCAGCTGCTGAACCAATTGACAACTCTCATGTGTCTGTGGAATTCTTTAAGGTGTCACACAAACGGATGCCTGCTTTGTGAATACAGATGTGTGGGTTCCAGGGTTGAGCCGAGGCTCAGGGAGAAGACACACTGAGTCATTTGCTCACGGATCAGAGTCTAACTGACAGTTCCTGTGACAGTCATCTGAGACTTCCTACACAGCCCATTAGAGTCTTCACGTCAACCAGAAAAACAGGGTCTCCTGTAACGCCCGCCAGCAGCACAACCAGGAAATGGGCTGCCACAAATGCCACTGTCTTTGGAAGACATGAAAGGCAACTCCTGGAGACCTCGTCCCACACAGCTAGGTAACCATTAGCTGAAGTTACACTAGCCTGGAAGGAAAGAGAATGTGCATAGAAGGCTTGAGAAAGCTTGTAGAATACTGATACTAAACCCTGGGGGGTTGAAATGTACTCAGCTTCAACCATTGTTAATACTGTGGAGGAGAAAGATGGGTGGTGGTGCACGCCTTTAATCCCAACACTGGGGAGGCAGAGGCAGGCGGATCTCTGTGAGTTCGAGGCCAGCCTGGTCTACAGAGCAAGTTCCAGGACAGTCAAGGCTACATAGAGAAGCCCTGGCTCGGAAAACCAATATGTATATGGGAGGAGAGAGGCATGAAGTATGAGTTTGGCATAAAAATAAAAAGAATGCAGTTAACCTTAAGAACCCCAAGAAATATCGTCATGTCCAAGAACCAGAAAACCAACCCAATGTCCCCAAAGCAGCATTATTAAAGGTATGGTCCACTATTCCAAAAACAAATCACCACTGAGTAAGAAACCACGGAAGTCCTTTTAGCAATATCCCACTTAGACCTCCAGGGTCTTGGCGCAGGAAAACGTCACTAAATCATTAAGGACAACAATAACAATCACCAAAAAGAAACCCTTGCATCCAGATGCAGTCACTGCAAAGTCAAGAGTCAGCTGATAATAGTCTAGCAACCACATCTTCACAAAGGAGAGAAAAAACAACAACAACACTTGAATGCAATACTCCAGAATGAATTACATGCAGTTAAACAAGTCATCGCACATGCGACAGAGGAGGTGGGTGAGGCTGCGGGAATCCAAAGGCCAAGTATTCAGAAGGAATAAAGCAGAGGCAGACGCACGGTGAGAAGGATGAAGAACAGAACTGGAAGGAGTAAGGCCGGTGCTGGGATCAGCATCGGAAAGCAAATTCGGGATGAAGCTGGCAAGAGAAAGAACCAAAAAAAGGGAAAAAAAATTAATTGAGTGCTACGAGATCGCAAGGATGGGCACAGAAGACAGGGCCGGTGTCCAACATGTATGTAAGTGGCAAGGGTTCTAAAGAAAAAAAGTAAGATAAAATTAACAGTTTATTTCCTGAAATGAAAATTTTCAGTAAATAAAAGAATTGTGTGTGTGTCCCTACCTAAGCCCAAGAGTCCACCTTACACACATTCAGCTTCAACATTAAAAACAAAACAAAACAAAAACCAAATAAACATTACTTTCAGTCTCCAGGCAAAAAGGCCAAGCTGTTTACAAAGGAAAAATAATTAAATATTAGTCAAAAAAAAATATCAAGACATGGAAGATTTTCAAGACTCAAGGGAAGAAATTACAGCCCGAAAGTTTGTAATCAGGGAAGCTGCCCTTTTAAGTAGCAACTCTAAGGGAAAACACTTGTTTATGCAAGAATGTGAAGAAGAGAAAGAAAAGCCACTCAGGTGTGGCATTTGCTAGCTCGTGACAGCACTGGCCAGCACAATGTTCGAGGTCATTGGCCAGCACAATGAAAAGCAATGCCTGTTATACTGTGTAACAGACGGGACGACTCAAGTCTAGAGCTCAGGTGCAGATGGTCGTCTTGAGATATAAATATTATCCACTCTACCAAAATAGAAATATCACAATTCAAAATGCAGTGGAGAGGGCTGAGAGAAGTTGGTAGAGCACTCGAACACACGTGAGGACCTGAGTTTGTAACCCCAGCACTGGGGAGGTGGACGCAGTAGGTCTCTGGGGCTCACTGCCTAGCCCATTCTGGCCTAACAGGAAAGCCCCAGGTCAATGAGAGAGAGACCCTGTCTCAAAAAACCAAGGTGGAGAATGCCCAAGGAACAGCTGGGATTGACCTCTGGCTTCCAGCTGCACACTCACAGGCATGCACGGAAACACACAAAAATAACAGAGAGCAAAGGGAAAACAGGATCGACTTAGTATTTTTTTTATATTTATTTTATTTATTTATTATGTATACAATATTCTGTCTGTGTGTATGCCTGCAGGCCAGAAGAGGGCACCAGACCTCTTTACAGATGGTTGTGAGCCACCATGTGGTTGCCGGGAACTGAACTCAGGACCTTTGGAAGAGCAGGCAATGCTCTTAACCACTGAGCCCCTCGACTTAGTATCTTGACACAAATAATAAACAAAAGAATTGCTTAAAGCAGAAAAAAAGAAAGCCTGAGAACCCCCAACGATACATGGTATTGCCACTGCTCTTGGTCACCCACCAGAACCTGACAGTAAGATCCTATTTCTAGAAACATCAGGCATGGATCAGTCAATTTGTTCCTGACCAAGCATCCCCCTAACCACTGGCTAGCTCTACAAGCTGCTGAGAGCCAGGGCTATTAACGGTCTTAACCAGCTGTGAACTTGTGAGCAATTATGACTAGCGTAGGAAGCTACACCCATGGGTGCCACAGGGGCATGGATGTTATGGGGATGAATGCTATGGGGGTAACTGACTTTCTACTGGATTTAACGTCTGCTCTGCAAGAGGAGAGTCATGCCCGGGACCGTAAATCTGGCTAAGAATCCATTGTTCAGGAACTTGGGGCCCTGGTTGTGAACCTACTACTACTTTGCTAAATGGACATAGTATCTGAGAGAAGTTTCTTTTTGCAGTGCATGGTGGTGGTGAATGTAGTAATCACAAATTAAAGTGCAGAGATTAAGTGTCTGCACTGTGCTCAACCACAGGATATATATATATATATATATATATATATATATCTCACAACCCCTCTCCCGAGGCTCAGGAATCACCCAGAAACGGAGGGAGGAAAAGACCGCTAAGGTCAGGCAGGACCCAAAGCCAAACAGTGTCCTCTGGACAAGACAGGACCCTGCACTTATGACCTCATGGTAGCTAGTAGCCATGGTTGCCTGCACAATGCTTGCATAAGATGAAGCCAGTCGACATTCCAGCACAGAGTGAGACCTGCCCGAGCTCAGGAGCTGCCCTGCCAGCAAATGATGCTTCTGAGGGGAAAAGAATCAGTTTTTATTCAGGGCGTGGCCATGTGGGCCAACCGTAGATGACCACACCCATGATGGCAAAGACAGCAAAAAATGGAGTCAGGTGGTTAGTAAAAACGGGCAAACTCAGAAGTCCTTGATGGAAGAATTTTAGCCAATGGGGACTGAAGGGAAAGAATCGAACAACCCCTGTTTACAAACCTCTCTGCAATAAGCGATTTAAGCGAGGAGTAGAGATGGATGGTTAAGCCACTGACGTCGAAGCTTGCGGGATAATATACTCACCCAGTCCCAGCACTCAGACGTCACTTACAAAAGGCAAAGAGGGGAAAAGGAGACAAGAAGCTGATGTCAGCTCCATTTGAAAGAGGTTGCGTGAGGCCTTCAGGCACAGGCCTATAATCTAGCTGCTGGGAAGGCTGAGGCAGGATCCCTGTTCAAGGTCCACCTGGGCAACTCAGTGAGACCCTACTGCAAAATAAAGAGAAGAATAAGAGCTGAGTAGGGGGCTTAGTAGTAGAGCTCTTGCCTACCAAGTGCAAGGCCATAGGTTCAATCCCAGAGGACCCCACAGTCAACTTCCAGCTATAGTAAAGAAGAGATGGAGAAGGCTCTAGGACCACTTAAGGAAACTACCAGAAAAGTGCAGAATGTAGGGTATTTATAAGTATTAGTGTCTAGACTCTTCAAAGCATTAACGAAGGGGGAAATTTTAGAACAGGGGAATTAATAGAAACTACAGGGATGTAACCAAGTGCACTGCGTGAAACTAAATTAAATTTTAGTGGGAAAAAGAAAACCCAGACAAACAAAAACCGTGACTATGAGGAGATCTTGAGCCACTGGATAAACGTGAATATAGAAAACTGTTAATCCTGTGCATACAACCATATTCAGACTATGCGGAAGAAGGTTCTTAAAGACAGATGCATGCCAGACTGTTGAGGTGCGCATGCCCCACTTGCAAACTCCTTTCCAAATGCTTCAACAGAACACTGTGTTCACACGCACACGGGGAGAAGGCAGCGGAGGAGCAAATGTGCGTGCCACGAAGTTAATGGGCGTTTATCTGCGAAAGAGTTCAAGATGAAGAAGTGGTTTTTCAAAAGGCAGAAGTAGGCAAACCGGGACCCTGTGAGCAGCAGGAGGCAGTGAGAGCCTCGGAACACGAAAGAAAAC
Source organism: Microtus oregoni (assembly GCF_018167655.1). Classification (NCBI taxonomy): domain Eukaryota; kingdom Metazoa; phylum Chordata; class Mammalia; order Rodentia; family Cricetidae; genus Microtus; species Microtus oregoni. The sequence goes on from NW_024543066.1 coordinate 5,720,617, forward strand.
AAGGGGAAGCCACATGCAGCTAACTGCTGTCCCAGTGAACCCTAATTTTCACTATAAACTCAGGAGGAGAACCGGGCAAGTGGTTTCCTCCTCCCAAACTGCAGAGTGAAGACTTTCTGCTCTCAGTTCTTCCAAACACCACTCGGGTAGACGGAAGTTAAGTCGGTGCTCACAGTGCAAGTGTCAAAGGCTTTAACAAAGTGCGGCAACTTGGCCATTTGCACCAGCTCTCGGTGGCGGTTTACAATACAGACCATGGGAACATGGGAAGTGAAGACCCAGTCAGTGGTAAGCTCAGAGGAACTCATTCACTCCAGTCATTTCAGGGACTGGGGACACTGCTCAGTTCAGAGCAGGTATGGTTCTTGCAGAGGGTCTGAGTCAGGTTCCCAGCACCCACCGCAGGGTGCCTCACTACAGCCTGTAATTCCAGCTCCAGGGAATGGCCTGGTACTGTTTTCTAGTCATCAAGGGCACGTGTACTCATGTATATACACACCTACACAAAATTAAACTAAACCTTATTTAAAAAAAATCATTTCCTGCCAGGCATGGTGGCACATACCTGTAATCTCTGCACCAGGGAGGCATTGGCAGACGGGATGCTCAAGGCTAGTCTGGTCTACACAGCAGGTCATTACACACTAAGGTCCCGACTTTAGGAAGCACACACAAAAGCTATTTCATTATTAGATACTAGATCACCGCTGTGTCTGTGCCTCCCTGTCTTAACTATTTGTGTTAAAATATGGTTATTTCTGTTACTTAACTCAATCCTCTGCTTCCATGCAATCTCCCCAAACACTATTACATGGCAGATTCTTTTTGCTTAAAACAGTAAGAGGAACTTTTTAAAAAGATACACGTTAAATCTTGCAATTACTTGACAGTTTTGAGAGGTAGGAAGAAGGCTGATTTCAGGTGAAAGTGGGAGGATGGGGTGCAGGGTGTACGGAGCCTTTGAAGTCCTCAGGTCCCTGGCCTAGCTCTGGGAGCACTATGCACCCTGGACAGGCTAACAGTCCTGGTTTCCAGATCTTAGTGAAGATGGGCAGCCCAGGGCTTGGGGGCCAATCCCAAACCTGACCTAGCGTCTGGGTTGTCTGCTGGTAAACCCTACACAGATCAACACATCCCTTCTGTGTCCTCTGCAGCTCGTCCTTCACTCTAAGCTTGCATTTGCTATTTCTTTTGGGGGAGCGGCTTTGTTCCTTCCTCCTCATCTGGTGGGACTGTTTTTCCTTCAGTCCACAATATCCAGTTCACATTAGATGTTCCTCAGACACACCACGGCCCTCAGATTTGATTCTGCTTTGAAAAAACCTAGAGCAGTGGTTCTCAACCTGCGGGTCACGGTCCCCAAACCAGCAGAAAACGTAGATATTTAACTTTACAATTTGTAACAGTAGCAAAATGACAGTTATGAAGCAGCAATAAAAATAATTCTATGGTCGGGGGTCAGCACATGAGGAACTGTATTAAAGGGTCACAGCATCGGGAAAGTTGGGAACCACTGCTCTAGAGTAACAATGTAATAATTTTTGACATTTTATTGTAAGATTTTAGAAGAGTTAGACCAGTGTCCTTCTCATTAAAATGGTATATGTATATACATTTTTAAAGCTACTTTTTCTCCCTCAGAGACTAAACTAAGGAAGAGACATGGTATCTAAAGGGAACACGTTTGCGACAGATTCTTACTGAGAGACCCTGAAATCAAGCCTCTATGAACAGGGAGTTCACCCAAGGTCCAGGAAAGACCTGGCATTGTCTGTGGGATAGGAGACAAATGCACCAACTGTTCCACGAGGGCCATGTGGAGTGACAGAGACCTCAGGACCAGAAACTAACCAAAAGCCCTGCTGGGAACTCGTTGGCAACACTTCTGAGAATGCTACTCCCTTCCCTGGAACTTGCTTAGCATAGGAAGGGCTGTGCTTGTCTGTTGGGGGTTCCTTCCACTTGTGCGCTTGTAATCTGTGGGCCCATTCAATTTATCTAAGTTGCTGCTAGTCTTTGAGTGTTTTTAAGCAATTAATTTTTGAAAAAAGAGTTATTTTTATTTTCAGGCATGGGTGTTTTGTATGCACAGATGTATATGCACCACAGGCAGGCCAGGAGCCCAAAGGAAGCCAGAAGAGGGCACAGCATCCCCTAGTACTCGAGTGACCTATGGCTGTGAGCAGCCACTGAAGCCACCTCTCTAGCACAGCAATTAGTTTCTTAAAGACAATTTTCTATGGATTTCATTCTCTCCATCTCTGCCCTTTTTAAAACGCTCTTCACTTTCCCACACTGAACAAGGAATTGCTCCACGGAAGTGGCTGTTCAGTGAACGCACTTGAGGCTATCCCGTTCACACAACCCTTATGCCGGCTGGCACTTCCACGCTTGCCATTAGAAGGTTTAGTGATCTGACATTTTTTTACGTCCACTTAAATGACACCGTGTCTGCTATTCAAATGCCAAACTACAGTAAAGTGTAGGTATACTTCAGCACTAACCGTCTTCCAGTCTGACTTGCAATCTGTTCTTCTAACTTCTGGAGCTCCGCCGTGTACGCCTCTATCCGAGCATGGCACACCATGAGGTTCTTAACTGCACGTAAAACCTGGTCTTTTTTTGTACTCAGGGAGAGCAGCTTCCATATTCCTTCTCGCATGCGGATTTCTAGGTCTATTTTCTCTCGTATGCTGCAGTCCTAAAATAGAGAATCGTTTGTATGAGGTAGTGATCGTCTAGAACTGCATTTAAAACAGGCAATGGGGAGTGTACTAGACATTCATTTATTTTCATATCATTCCAAGAATAAAATAAGAGTTTTGACTTGTCACACTATAAAAATACAGCGACTTTAAAAAGTTATTTGCCAAATTCTTAAATTTCTTTCATTATAAGGAATTCTTTCCAACATACTGGCTAAACAAAACAGAAACAAAGCTGAGAAAAATAAAGCTACTATTAGCACCATTAGCATAATAGAGTTCTCAACATTCTTGTCTACCTAGAACCCTAGAATGTGCGGTTATTTGGACACAAAATTTTGCACATGTTATTAATTAAAATAGGGTCACACTGGATTAGAATGGGTCTCAAATCTTAACAAGGTCATGTAAAGATACAGATTTAGGGAGAAGGCTAGGAAGACACAGACACACAAAAGCCACATAAAGACAGACACAGAAGCCACATACAGACACAGAGGCCACGTAAAGACATACACACCCCAAAGCCGCGTAAAGACACAGAAACAGAGGCTGTTGGGGAATATTATTTTCATGTGTGTGACTTTTATGCTGCATTTGTTTAACTCTGTGAAGCTGTGTTACTGTGCCTGTCTAAAACACCTGATGGTCCTAATAAAGAAATGAATGGCCAATAGTTAGGCAGGAGCAAGGATAGGCGGGGCTGGCAAAGTATAAATAGAAAGAGGACATCAGGGGCCAGGCCCCCAGCCAGTTACGGAGTAAGATAGAAAGGTATACAGAAACAGAGAAAAGATAAAAGCCCAGAGGTAAAAGCTAGTCAGGATAAGTTAAAAAAAAAAAAAAAGCTGGCAAGAAACAAGCCAAGCAAAGGCTGGGCATTCGTAAGCAATAAGCCTCCGTGTGTGATTTATTTGGGAGCTGGGTGATGAGTCCCTCAAAAAGCCAAAAGAGTAACACATCCCATGAGAGGGTACATCACAGACATACAGAAACATGACAAGAGGACACACACAGGGCTGGTCTTCTGAAGACACACAGAGAGAAGGCCCGATGATGGCAGACACATGAGGAGACCACGTGAAGACAGATGGAACACAGGAGGTCAGCAGCAGCAGCCAGAACCCAGAAGAGGAAAGGAAGGGTCTGCAGAGGGCAATGGTGCTATCCATATGATGACTTCTGACTTCTGGCCTCCAGATCTAAGGGAGGATGTGCTGATCATCTGTTATGTCTGTTACAGCAGCCTTAAGAAATACACAGTAAGCAGCTGGGGAAATGACTGGGCAATGAAGAACCAGGCTGCTGCTGCTGTTGCTGCTTCTCCTCTTACAGTGGACCAGAGCTCAGTTCCCAGCACCCACATCCGGCAGGTCAAAATTGCCTTCTGCTCCAGGGCAACTAACACCCTCTTTGTTCTATGGACAAGCACGTACCCCCTACCCCCCTGCAAAACACAAAAATATTTTTAAGTAAATAACTGAGCAACAAACTACAAGCATGCACAGATCGTGAGTGCTACAGGAGGCTGAGGGACACTGAGTGCACCCAGGAAAAACTATCTGAAAGAGCAGACAACTGAATAAAGCAAGCGAGGGAACAAAATGTAGAAGCCAAGGCTAGGAGCTCAGGGCCAGGAAAATGCTAGAGGCCTCGGCTGCCGGGACAGAGACTCAGCTCTGGATGGGTTTATTTTGGAGTCACTAAGAAATGTCTTTGTAGTTTAGTTCTGGTTCTTGGTCTTTTGTTCTCTTTAAAGACAAGGCAAAGGGCTCGTTCATATCATTAAAAGTCCGTAAACAAGGTGCGCAGTTCTCAATTCACTTTGTAGAGACTGTAATACGTGAAGGTCCTCTTTATGTACAAATACGTAACCTATTTCTGTGTCTATTTCTAAAAGTGATGATCCCAGGTTTGGCAGTAAAAACTATTGCTTTCTTATTGTACTGGAATATCAGTTTAAAAAGTGTGAAGGGAATCTAGCGATGAAAGTGGCGAACATTAAAAGGACAATCATTTCATAAGGAAGAGAAGCAGCCAGTGAGGAGAGCTGACAGTCTATGACGAGCATCCCCAGAAGCAAACCGCTGGATGCTTTGATTTGACTCTCTCCAAGACTAATCAGCTGAGACATTCACACAAGAGGACTATCTGATTAATTACCCTCAGCCATCACACTGTAGAATCTACATGCTAACTTCGTCATGTAGTGTGCACTGACTCAAACTGGGGCACCGCATAAACACTGTTCCTTGCCGGTCTCCTTTGCGCGTGACTGTGTTTCCTCAACTCTTACTTTGTCTGTGTACGACTTGTTGGCCCAATGACTACTCTCTTTCCATGCCTTCTGCAGTTAACTGTAAAAAGCGTCTCTGGGACCCGTATGTCTACAGTGACCAACGGCGGCAGGCTGGTGAGCGCTGGCAGGTGCATGCTGGGAGCATCTAAAGCTGGAATGAGCCGCTTTATGCCACAGTGCAAATGTAAATAAACACCAACTGGTGCCTCAAAACTCAGGTTTGCCTGTTAAACACAGCAAGGAGAGAGCTGACGGAGCTGACAGAGGTCCTGAAAGCTGGCTACATCTGAGGATCAACTGAGGCACAGAGAAAGAGCCGTATTAAAGCACCCGACCCCATGGTTCTCAACCTGTGAGTTGTGACCCCCTTCAGGGGGGAGGGGTCACATCGGATATCCTGCATTAGATTTACATTAGGATTCTTAACAGTAGCAAAATCAGTTATGAAGAAGCAATGAAATAATTTTAATTTTATGGCTTGGGGGGTCACCACATGAGGGACTGTATTAAAAGGTTGCAGCATCAGGAAGGTTGAGAACCGCTGACCTAGTGCTTTAGTGGCTCAGATGGACAGCTATTGTGGGACCCTCAAGTTCAGCCATCATAAAATTGCAACAACCCGAAGGAACCAGCAGGGGGACACAGCCACACTACTTACTAGCCTGGACTCCCTGGCCTCTGCCTGATCTATGAGGAGAGCCTTTCACTGTCCTGTCCTCAACAGTTGAAAAAGACTCAAATAATTACAGAGGCTTGGGAAAAAAGAGATAAGAACTGTAAATTCCAAACAACAGCTTATAGATGGGATTAAGCTAATGTTCACTAAGGAAATGAGGCATCTGGGGCAGTTATGACTGGAATTTCATCTTTTACAGCAGGAGTTAGCCAACGAGGGCCCGGTTGATGCCCGTTTTTATAAATAAAGTACTGAATTATACTAGCTCATCCTGGCTGTGGCTACTTCCCAACCACAGTGGCCGAGATGAGAAACTTAGAGTGTAGTCAGCAAAATGAACAATATTTACCATGTGGCCTTTTATCCACTCCAGTGGAAATACCCTATAGTCGAGGACCCTACCTTCTTTGCCAGGGCTCTTCCAGCAGACAAAAGAGGAATGACACACAGGGTGAACTCACTGCTCAGTGCATGCACACGTTGGCTTTGAACACTCTCAGTTAACAGCGTCCCCGATGGCAGCAAGTCTGTGTTTCCCACACAAGTTGTTAGCACACAAACAGTCTACAAGGAAACCTCTGATCAACACCACTAACCGGCTGTAGGCAAGTCATGGTTTACAGCGCCAAAGATCAGCCTTCACTGAATAGGTGCACGTGGTACCGTTGGGGAGACACTGATGTCTGGGGCGACCCAATGGGAAGGCAGACTGTGGAAGGAGGGCGATGCACTGAGCAAACAGAGATGCTGACTGTTCTCCAAGAGGACCGAAGAACTAAAACCATCACCTATCACTGTCTGGGCCCAGGCAGAGTAAAGGATGACTGTGGCCAACGAGAAAGGATGCTCTGTGTGCACCCTGCTGGAGTGTGGGGAAGCGGGTCCAAGAAGAATGAGTTAGTCCTCCTCTTCCTCTGGGTTCCGTCTTCTGAATAAGGGCCTGCACGGCCTGCATAGAATCAGGTCAGACAGACACTCCCATCAATGTCCTGATACGATAAGTAGTTAAAGTTAGCCGCTAAGAAGGAATGGACAGAGCAAAGCAAAAACACGGACTAGTTGGACCCTTTAGAAAGTAGAAGATGAGGGCTGGAAAGATGGCTCAGCGGTTAGGATGCTTGCCTGCTTGCCGTTCAGAGTCCACAACGTGCAGCTCACAACCGCCTATGACTCCAGCTCCAGGGGATCCAGAACCTTCTCCTGGCCTCCCAGGTACCCCCACACACATGTGCATATACACACAAACATAAAAAATCTTTAAGATGCGTAAAAGTAGAATTGGGGAACTAGGGAGATGGCTCACTGTGCAAGCATGCGGACCTGAGTTCACCCACCGAAAGCTGTGCCCCTGAAAGCCCAGGGATGGGGAGGGGAGGACATAGATCCCAGGCTTACTGGCAGTCAGTCTAGCAGAAAATGGAAAGTTCTAGGTTCAATAAATATTCCTGCTCTCTCACACACACAGAGAGAGAGAGAGAGAGAGAGAGAGAGAGAGAGAGAGAGAGAGAGAAAGAGGGGGAGAGAAAGAGGGGGAGTGGCACACACCTTTCATCTCCACCCAGGTGTGGCAGAGGCAAGCAGATCTGTGATTTCAGGCCAGCTGAGCCTCCTCTACATAGAGTTTCAGGCCAATCAGGGCCTACATGATGAAAACTTGTCTCAAAAACAAACAATAAAAAAATAAAAAACAAACAACAACAAAAATAAAACAGTGGAGAGTCATAATTTATGAACGCACCAATGCTGACTCTGGCCTCCGCGTGTATGGGCCCAGACAAGCATTAACTTGATACACGTGTGCACACAGAAATCAGAGCTAGAGCAGCCGTGTGCTGCCTCTCTAGAAGGCAGAGGGCCTGAACTTGATCTCTAACACCACAGAAAAATGATAAAGCAAGTGATCAGGATCACAGAAGAGAGACATCTGAAAAGGCTTTAAGAGCCAGAACAGCACAGAGACAGACAAAGGCCTTATTGTTGAAAACAAGGATGGGGTGCTTGGTAAAAGGAGAGAAACAATCCATAAGTAATTCTGACTGAAATCACTGCCTACCTACTACCCTGTAACTATGCCATGCTGGCAAAGAGACCAAGGGGACGGTAAAGAAAATTATGCTGGAGAGGATGTGGGCTAAAGGAAACACTCCTGCATTGCTGGTGGGAGTGCAAGCTGGTACAGCCCCTTTGGATATCAGTATGGCAGTTTCTCAGAAAATTAGGAAACCACCTACTTCAAGACCCAACAATACCACTTTTGGGTATATACCCAAAAAAATGCTCAATTGTGCCACAAGGACATGTGCTCAACTATGTTCATAGCAGCATTGTTTGTCATAGCCAGACCCTGGAAACAACCTAAATGTCCCTTGACTGAAGAATGGATAAAGAAAATGTGGTACACAATAAAGTACTACACAACAGAAAAGAATGACATCTTGAAATTTGTGGGCAAATGGGTGGATCTGCAAAATATCATACTGAGTGAGGTAACCCAGACCCAGAAAGACAAATATAATATGCATTCACTCATAAGTGGCTTTTAGACATAAAGCAAAGTAAAAGCAGCCTACAATATACAATCCCTGTGAACCTAAACAAAGAGGACCCTAAGAGAAACATACATGGATCTAATCAACATGGGAAGTAGAAAAAGACAAGATCTCCTGAGTAAATTGGGAGCATGGGGATCAAGGGAGAGGGTACAAAGTAAGGGGGTAGGAAGGGAGGGGAACGGAGAAAAACATAGTTCAATAAAAACAATAAAAAATATTCTCGGCTACACTAAGTAAAAAAGATTTGAACACATTTTACATGGCTAAAAAAAAAAAAAACCTCTGAATTTGTTTGCAACTCAGTGTCTTCCCCTTTCCCTAGTATTTGTGCAAGAATCCACGTTTAAACTTCTATCTTCCTGTAAAGCTAAGAGAGTGCCATTTGAGCGTCCATCCCGCCGCCCCCCACAATTTGATGCACGCCCACACCTGCACAGCTGTGCGGGACACGGGGGCGCTAATAGCAACCCGGGCACCCGTTCACGGGCTATCACCTCGGCTTTGCAAGCCTCGGGAGGACCGGCAGGTGAGAAAGGCCCCGGTGTCCTTCTCCAGCCCCGGCCTGTCTCCTCCTTGGGTGCAGCCTACGGGCGTGCAAACCCACGCTGCACGCTCGGCTCCCGAGCTCTCACCAGGCTGCAGCTTGCCAGTCCCCCGACCTCGCTCACCTGCTGTGCAGGGAGGCTCCTCAGCAGCCGCCCCTCCATCTCCGTGCAAGTCGGGGACAATTTGAAAAGCGCGCGCCGGGCTGCAGCTGCCGAGCGCACCAACCGCCCGGCCGTACCAAGTCCGGGCTGAGGGGGAAACCCAGCCCACGACGCCGCGCAAGCGCACTAGCGGCGCTGAGGCCAGGGCCGCCAGAACACGAAGGAGACCCGAGGGCTCTGAACAGACCCTCGGCAACAACCGGCTTTAAACGCGGGCGGGGCCTAGGAGGGTGGTGGGCGGGGTCTGAACAGCTTGCCAGCCTGGATGGGCGGGGCTTGAAGGAAGAGTACGTGCCTGGGTGGGCTGGACAAGCGCGCAGGTGGGCGGGGTGGGGTTCCTGTGGAGGCTTTCCCTGTAGATTTGAGGTAAGTTTTCTCCAGCATCTTTAAAAGAATGATTGAACCCCATAGATGATGATGTTGAAGATGGCTTCAAACATGTCTTCACGCAGAGATATGCTCTTAGTACGGCTGGGGAGACAGACAGTACAGCAGACATTTTTGTGAGCTCTGTCCCTGGGTTTTTTCGCTTCCAAAGTGGCAGCAAACAACCAGAAGCCTGGTTGTTGGCACAGTCTTTCCTAAAGCCAGAGGACGGGGAGATGCCGAAGGATTGAACTGGGGGCCTCAAGCATGGCAGGTCTACCACTGAACTGTCCAGCTCAAACACTAATTTTAATTGAAGGGTGTATACACCCTTGTAAAGGGTTTAAAATCATCCCTTAGCTTATCGTGTTCAGGAAATGTTTAGGGCTTTGGGCATTTTCCTCCTGAGAGAAGACTCTGCCAAATCAACCCTCCTACCTCACCTCATAAATGGCTTTGGGCACTCTTCCCTCTGTGTACAGCCTGACTGTATATTTATTTACCTAGAACTTCCCCTATTGGGTTTGTTGTCCTAGTGTTCCACCTATGTTAACCCTTTGTGGACTTTAAATTATATGGTCCTCTTCCTCACAAGCCTCTTTGTTAAAGCAAATTGGAAGATGTACGGCTTAAAAATAAAGCATGGACCAGTGAGATGCTCAGCAAGTAAAGGTGCCTCATGCCAAACCTCCTGACCTGAGTTCGAAACCCCAGGATTCATATAGTGTATAGTGGAAGGTACACACACACACACACACACACACACACTCCTTCCTTTCAAGTGGATAATTGCCTCGTTGAGGTCCTCAGGACTAGGTGATTCCAGAAGCTACCCAGTTAGGAAGGTGTGGCTCTCATATTAGCAGCCTGCAATGACCCACAGTTGTCAGGTATGTGAAACTCAAAATTACCAACACTCAACTCACCCAGTTCCCTCCGAACACAGGCCTGAATTCCACTGTCATGAGGTGCCCCTTGCCCTAGCGCTCAGCTCCCTTGTGGCACTACTTTGGGGTGTAATTATCCTCAATGATCGTGAGCTGCAGGAGCCAGGCATAACACCTGACTCACAAAAGAAGCAAACACAGAGAACATCTTCAGGCACACGCCAGCGTTTGCTGTGTAACACATACAACTCTCAGACATGGATCAAAATACGTGCCAAGGGCGGCACCTTGGAAGAAACAAAAAGATGACCAGTTTCAAACTGAACACTGGTGTGTTTGTGGATGAGTACTGTAGGTGTGATAATCCTAGGAAGAAGTCTAGAGAAGGCCATGTTTAGTACTTGCAGTAGACTGTGGATAGTGGCTGTTGAAGACCTTTCTCTTTGTAGAAGAGATGATGTGGGCCTATCCCCTTCTTAGTCATCGAGGGATGTGTCCCGGAAGTGCTTAAAGGCTTACCCTCTAGCTGGTGATTAGAGTAGCTTAGAATAGGATTTCTGTTTCCTTATTTATCCCCAGGTCCTTTCTGGTTACTGCTAGCTTCATCAAACATAGTTCTCTTTGATGTCTGCAATGTATACAAAAATAGAACCAGTCTCCGAAACGCCAGAAGGTGAAAGAGTGGTGGCTGAGGATTTGCCCTAGTTGGCAAGATGCTTGCCTAGCCTGGCAAGGTCCTGAGTTCATTCCCCAGCACACCGTAACCTGGGCATGGTGATACATGCGGGTCATCCTTGTACTCCAGAGGTAGGGGCAAGACAATCAAAAGTCTCAAGTTATTGTTGGCTACAAAGTGAGTTGAAGCTAATGTAGGTTACAAGAGATGCTGTCAAAACTAAAATAAAATAAAGAGCACACAAGTAGTTGTATTAACTTGAGAATTTATTTATCTAGCAATGTATTCATTGTACACCTAGAAGAACATAATAAGTACTTTTTTTTTTTCTATTCGAGGGCTAAATTGAGGCATCCTTCAACTCTCTTTCTTCTGGCTCCCCCAGAGATGTTAGATACCCACCCACCTTCCCAGGTTTGCTTCAGCTGGAGGTTGAATAATGGGATCATTTCAGTACTAATTACAATATGGACATTATTTATATGAACTACAACAAATGGAGGTTAATTCATAATTAAGTGGAAAGTGATAGAAACAAAGCGATCAAGTAAGACAGTAAGTGGTGTTAAAAGTATATTTTCCTATATTATTCTTCTTAACTTTCGCTGCCTGGAATTCACTGATACAATTCTGCCTATGCCTCTAGAATGCTGAGATTCAAACACATCCCCCTGCACCCAGACCCATTGCTTTTCTTTTAAAAAAAATATAGTTTATTATAGAACAGGCAACTCTTGCTAATCTTTATTTCATTCAAGACCTTCAAAAAATTCCAATTTGAAAATTATCTTGGAGAGTCAGTGAGATAGCCTGACAGTAAAGGAGCTGCTTGCCAAGCCTGAAAACCCAAGTTCATTCCCTAAGACCTACACCACACGAGGACAGATCTGACTCCCATAAGTTGTCCTCCGACCACACACAGGTTGCTGCTTACAAACATTCACCTTATCCTCACAATATACAAGCTAACTAACTAATTAATAAAAAATAAATACTTTTTTTAGATTTAGAGAAAATTGTCTATAATTCAAATAATGAAATTAAAATAAAATGTAAAGAGGAGAGATGTGTGTTTGTATTATGTACAAAAGAGAAGGAAAGTGGAAGGAGGGAGAAGAAGGAAGAGAGGAGAAGAAATGATGGGGAAGAGAGATAGGTAACGATGCTAAGCAAAGAGGTTTTTTTTTTTTAAAAAAAAAAACATAATCTACAAACAGCGGAAGCATCATCTAATCTTACAAAGGATATAGGATGCTGAGTCTGAGGACTTAGCCCTGCAGTTCTGGGAAGGCTGCTCAGTTTCCTTACCTGTAAAACAGAACTGCTAATAGCTAGCTTGTCTTTAAAGTTGAGACAGTGACAGCCAGTTGAGATAAGATTTCGAAAGTACCCTATAACTGTCTCATTCTACAAATACAGGCCATGACTCATAAAGGAAGGACACACCAGTACCTCAAGTCAACCATTTTAGACCCAAAGAACTCTAAGAGTGGATTAGGAAAAAACATATATATTTAGAAATATTCAACATATATCACCTACCACTGACAATATTGAGAATATGTGTGAAGGAGGTGGGGATGGGGGATAGGCCTGCCTACAATCAGCTGTTCTGAAAGCTAAGGAAGGATTAAAAGTCTGAGGCCACCTGAACAATTTAGCCAACTGGTCAAAATAAAAAAAAGGGTTTGGGGATATTAGCTCAGTGGCAAAGTACCCAAGAAACATAAGACCCTTAGTTCTCTCCCCAGTACTGAAAATCAATACAGTCACAAAAATCCAGCTGGAAAATACCCAAAATGTGTGTCAGACGTAGAGCATTGAATCCATACATAAAATAAAATATAAGTATTACTTAGGTCTATTATTAGTCTATCAACTGCAGATGAAAGATTGAGGGGGATAAGATTTTACGGTTAGTAAGTTGATCAATACTAATTCAATAATGCTAAGGTTTGGAAGGTAGGAATTTGTCAATACAATACTTTGGCAGAGACAATGTAAATGTGCCTAATCAGTTGAGGGAGAAAGTAAAAATATAAAGTCAAAAATGTATGTGTGTCTATATATAAATTCTTCACCCATAGGTATATATCCTTTTCTTTTAAAATATACTTGCAAATCCGTACTGGCAACATTGTGCTTGTAATAGAAAGATACCAAAATAACACAAGTGTTTATTTCAGGAGTGTGAATAAATTATAGCACTCTACCCAGATGACACACATCTTTAGAAAGGAATGTACCATAGCCGTGTCCTATCTGGGTAAACTGGTCTTTCTCAGAATGAAGGAAGCTAATTTCAGAAGACTGCAACTGGATATAATATTTTTGCATTGCAGCCACAAGAGAACTGAAGCTGTATTGTTCGTTGAAACCCACGTGATAAAAGTCTACATTTCACGCAGAAGAGGATGCTTTGGAGGGTATGTGTTTGAAGCGTTTCTCAAAGGCTCGAATGCTGAAGGCTGGGGTTGGCAATAGTGTTCGGATTAGACTGGGGGCGCTCTCTCCTCATCAATGTACCAGTCCATTGATTAATTTGAGGGCTCACCATAAGGTAGTGAAACCTTTAGGGGATGAGGCCTCGTGAGAGGACATAGGTAATTGGAGCATAACCTTGGTGCGTTCGGTTACTCTTCTGCTGCTGTGATAGAACACCGTGACCCAATGTGTGTTGGCTACGGTTCTAGAGGGTAAGCCTAGAATGGCGGGGTATGCATGGCAGCAGATGGCTGGAGCAGGAAGCTGAGAGTAGATGCTTCAGCTGCAAATAGGAAGCAAAGAGAGGGAACTAGAAATGGAACGAGGTGACCCAAATGACACTGCATACCCTAACACAAAAAGAGCAACGTTGGGGAGAAAAGAGTTTATTCAGATTATAGCTCCCGATTATAGTCCATCATTTTTGGATAAGTCAAGGCAAAAACTCAGGTAGCTAGTTACTCATGTCACAGTCTCTGTGAGTTCATATGTGCATCGGCTCCGTTCTGTCTAGAAGGCCTTGTTTCCTTGGTGTCCTCCATCCGCTCTGGCTCTTACAATATTTTTGTCTTCTCTTTTGCAAAGTTCCCTGGACCCTGAGGGGAGAGATTTAATGGAGAAATCCCATTTTGGACTGAGTGATCCAAGGTCTCTCATTGTGTGTACATTGTCTAACTGTGGGTCTCTGTATGTATTCACGTCTACTGAAAGATGACATTTCTCTGATGAAGCCTGAGTGAGATGCTCATCTTTAAGTACAGCAGAGTGTCGTTGGAAGTCATTTTATTGCTAGGTTCCTTTAGTAGAACAAGTAGTGTTTGGTTTCTCCTAGGTCTATTGTCTGGATCGATCTCAGATGCTTGACCACCTGAGTAGTGTCAGACATGGGTTCAATCTAATGAATGAGTCCTTTGTTGTTGTTGGTAGTGGTGTTTTGTTTGTTTGTTTTTTGGGATAGGATTTCTTTGTAGCTTTGGAGCCTGTCCTGGAACTAGCTCTTGTAGATCAGGCTGGCCTTGAACTCACAGGGAGTGAATATTATTTCTATGTTAGCAGTCATCATGAGATATGTTGATTGTGCAGAGTTCCTGCCTCTGCTTGTGGCAGGCTTCACAGACCCTAGGATGGGAGTTCTTTTTTCTTTCATCCCTATAATTTCCTTACCTTTCTGTCCTACCTCATGAAGTATCCGTGTGAAATTTAGTGATAACAAGTGGAATTGGCCAAAGTATTCACTTGGCAAAATAATGAGACAGTTTGGGGACTACCAAAGTTTGTCTTGACATTTGATCTATTTCTAATACTTTCTTTTAAATCTGAAAGCCTGGGCAGTAATACTTGGTGCAAAACAACTGGCTATGTATCCCACAGCTTTGGTACACTGGGGAAGTGACTATCCAGAAGAAGTCCCAAGAGGATGAGTTCTCCCCAACCGGGGGCAAAGTTAAAAATACTATTGTAGAATATTAGTTAAAGGTATGCTACATTCTTTTATGCTGTGGAGGAATATTTATTTAATGATGCAAAGATTTGCTGTAATCCTTTATGTTGTATTTGTTTAACTCTGTGAAGCTGTGTTGCTTTGCCTGTCTAAAACACCTGATTGGTTTAATAAAGAGCTGAACCGGCAATAGTTAGGCAGGATAGAGAAACAGGCAGGAGAATAAACAGGGAGAAGGAGAAAGGGAGGAGCTAAAGAGGAGGAGAGAGGACTCCAGGGGCCAGTTGCCCAGCCACACTACTAGTCACAGAGTAAGAAGGAAAGAAAAGAATATAGAAAGGTAAAATCCCAGAACCCAGAGGTAGATGGAATAATTTAAGAAAAGCTGACAGAGAGTCCGGTTTTATCCCATGCTTTTTCAGTCACAGTCCAGCTGGCCTTGGTGAGCTCCCAATAGATCAGCTCCACTGTCTCAGTGGGTGGGTGCACCCCTCGTGGTCCCTACTTCTTTGCTCATGTTCTCCCTCCTTCTGCTCCTCATTGGGACCTTGGGAGCTCAGTCCAGTGCTCCAGTGTGGGTCTCTGTCTCTATCTCCATCCATCACCAGATGAAGGTTCTATGGTGATATGCAAGATATTCGTCAGTATTGCTATAGGATAGGGTCATTTCAGGCAGGTCATTGGTGCTGATGTTGCTATAGCAATGAACCAGGAGCTTAATGCTTATGTTTATAACAATGAAACCCAGATGTGGAATTGAAGAGGAACCCTGCTGCATTCTAGCATAAGTAATATTGACTCATTGAGACATAAATAATCAAAAGAGAAGGGATTTGTCAATTCCATAAAAGTGGGAAAGTGTGTAAGGTTTCAATTTACACAGATACGTCGCAGGAAAATACAGCAAGGTGAGCAATAAAATTCTCTTGTTCTTAATGTATTTTACATTAGCATACATTTTGGGGGAGTGGAGTAAAGCACATATTTTAGGAATGGCGCTGTCCACTTTTAGGCAGAGCCCCTCCCAAATCAATAAAGGTAATCTAGAAAATCCCCCACAGACACACCCACAGGCTATCCTGATCTAGACAATTCCCGGACTCTTTTCCTATGCGGCTCTATATTGTGTTGTTTTGTTTTGTTTTGTTTTTTCGAGACAGTAAAGTTAGCAACTGGAAGTAACAGTCAGATAGCCCAAAGTGGGAGAGGAAGAATTTCAGTGTAGCGTTAGCTCAGCTACCTAACAGCCATTTGGCGGACCATTCCGCCTCTCTAAATCCCAGTTTATTAACCTACAATGTAGAAATAAAAGCCCTCCTGTCTGCTCGCCTGGCTTGTTTTGGGTGTGCCGTCTGGGTGAAGGTGTTTGAGAAGCATAAAGCATGGGCAAATACTTGCCTAGAGTGCCTCCTGCCACTTGGAATTGTGGACTTCATATGCTTAATGCCAGCCTCACAAAGAAAACACCAGAGAAGCTACAAACCTCATGGTCTGTGAGATAACTGTGGAATGACGGGCTTGAAATCTTCAGCACCCAGGGGAGCTGCCGCCATCCGAAACATCTCAAGGACCACTCATGCCCTCTCTTACAGCCCAACTGCTTCAAGACGCCTCGAAGCTTTCAAAATCCTAATATAAGTTAACAATTTGACCAATAAAAATAAATCCAGAGACTATTTTAGAAAATAAGAGTTTATTTCAGTGTAGAAAATATTAGCTTTTTATGCTTCGTGATGGCAAAGTGATCATGGATCTGGCTTAGCTACCTCAATTTCTCCAGGCAAGCTCACTAAACCACTTCCAGCTCCAAGTGCCTTTCTTTTCCGAGCCCCTGGAAGGTTGCTCCTTGTCTCTCAGTGAGACCACCTAATTAGAAAAAAACAAAACAGAGTCTTGGAACACGCCTTTTCGGATATTTTGTGACCAACGTAAGAACGGGAAAACATGCCATGACTTCTTATAATAATTTGGGAGGCTGGTTAGCAGGCTCTACCTTGGTGGCAAGGACTCTAATCCCATCACATCACTTCTACTGTCAGCAAGAGGAAACACTGGGCCTTGTGACATTGTTGTTTTTGGCTCTCCATTTGCTGTGATGTGAATGTCCAAACAGGTCAGACAGGGTTCCATGGTAGCGCTCGGAAGTGCTGTGCTGATGGGCACCACCGTAAGGATAAGAATGGATAATTACATACCAAAAGACATGCGCCTCCTCTTATTAAACGCCTGGGATGGATTACCCATCTCTGTCCTTTCTAGTTTTGCATTCGGAAGTCTAAAAGATCCAAATTGTGGTTTTGAGCTGTCTATCAACTTCACCGGCCAGTTGTGTTCGAATAAGCTGTTAAGTAATTTTCTCTTAAACTTATGATCTATATTTCTTTTTAAATCCTGAAAGCTGTGCTTTATTTTTTTTTAACAGAACAGTACAACTTACATATTAAATAACACTGTAGGATAATTCATACAGTTTTTAATGGAAAGATAAAAAAGAGAAATTTTCAGGTTACAAACACCTTCCCACCAAAAGAAATCTCTTTTTCTTTTTAGAGTGATTGGGGTCACCGCGGCAGACGTACTCAGTGGCTCGCCATGCCTAATTCCTATTGTCCTAAAGGCCAATGGAATTAAAAGGCAAGCCCAGCTTTCGAAATCACTGCCTCAAAGGAATCATATTCTTTTGAATTACAGAATGGTTCTTGCTACTTCAAACCCCAGAGAGTCGAATCCACTCATCCACCACAGGCAGGGGTGTGTGGTGTGGAAGAGGGTTGGGGGGAGGGGATTTGGGGGGGAGGTAGGAACCGGGGGATGACCCACAACTGGAAGTAGGAAAAACTTAGCTTTATCTCCCCTCCGAGTTAAAGTCTGAACTCTTAAAACTCCCCCCCCCGCAGTTAGGCCCTGGTTAGCTGTTTAAGTGATGTTTTAATGCACACGAAAACCTGCCTTTTAGCTGATCTCTGCTCTGATTCCTTTCTGCCAACTTACTCTGCTGTGAACGTGACGATTTCAGTTTTTCAAAGCCTTTCTTGGTTACATAGAGAAAGGTGACCATTCGTTACTAACCGACACATTCTAATTTCCAGTTGAACGAAGTAATCCAAGACTAAAATGGCATCTAATAGCGACGTGGAATTTTTCATCCCTTGTGGTCCCGGTTCTGATCTTTGGAAACGATGTCTCTGTAAGCTGAAGAATGTAGTTGTCAGATAGTGTCCTTTATTGCTTCGTGTCCCGACAGTATCTCAGCATTAGAGTTCCCTTTGCTGTTGTGCAGACTGGCAGAGCTCCCTCACCCCCTGCAAGCTTAAGGAGTCCTTCCTAGTGTGGAAATTCCATGGTAACCATACCCTTGATGGACATTTGAAAGTGTTAAGCCAAAGCTTTCACAACGTTACCATACTCTCAGATAAGCAGCAAAGAAATAGTATATGAAAAAGGTCAAGAGATTTCCCTGCTAAAAGACTTCCTTCCCAAAGTACAGTATCTTTGTTGAAGTGAGCTTGGCTGGCATTTGTTTACAGGAGTCTTAGTTCAAGGTAATTTTTAAAGTATTTTTTCATACTTGTGTGTGTGTGTGTGTGTGTGTGTGTGTGTGTGTGTGTGCAGGCTACAATGTGCATGTGGAGACCAGGAACCAGGAAATAACTTGTGGAAGTTGGGAGTCAGTTCTGCATTTCCATTATGTGGGTTTTGGGGATCCACTGCACATCCTAAGGCTTGGAGACCAGTGCCTTACCTATGGAGTTTCTGGCCACTAATGCATACTTCTCTACACAAAATATTTCAAAATATGCAGAACTACACATAAGAAGCATGTCCCACATAATTTAAAATATTCTGTGTATGTAGTAACCATCCCCCGCTTTCTGTTTGAAAGTGTTATTAGGTACTCTTAGTATGCTACTTGGGCAATTACTAATGATCTTCACAAATACTATAAATTGGTAACTCTGTTGTCTATCGGGGTAATGATGAAGCCTCTGACATCTTCTAGCGCCATCACTGTATCACATAAGAGAACATTTCAGGACATGTGCTGATATGGCCCCTTGGGTGGCAGCGTCGCCTGGAGGGCCTGGATTGGAATTTGCTCCCCCCAGGAGCATTACCTCCCTGGGACCCTTGTCTTGCGTTCTCGTCTCTGCTGGAAGGCTGGAAGGCTTTTACTGTGGCTTCTTTTCCCTCTTGGAGGTCAGGCAGTTGAATAAGAAGGAAAGAGTGAAAAAGAAAAGATGCACCATGTGTAGTAACTTCTGTGTCTCTTGTGTTTCGGCCTTACATACCTGTCAGTATATTTGACATTTTTTTTTTTTTTTGATCTGCTAGAACCCAGAGGTCAGGAGAGTCACTGGTGACATTTTGTCTGTGACTACTACGGCAAAGCATTGCCCATCAAAGAACAAATATATTCTCTCGTCCTCTGACACAGGATGTTTTTTCTTCCTTGCTGATAGTGGCAACACTTTTTGGGACCCAAGCAAAGCACTCACTTTTAAGACAGATCTTGAACAATAGTCGCATCTGTTTCTCCGAAGCCAGTAAGGCTCAGCACCGCAGAATTCATCCTCAGCTTTGAGTAGAAAAAGGGCATTGTTCGAAGAACAACCAGACAGGCTTTCATCTGCTCGACTGCAAGGCTTTAATTTTTCAGATATAAAGTATAATAAAAAGCCTTGCGGTCCCCTACCCCCAATTCCATTCTCCTATAAACTGTGTGAAATCCTACATGTTGAACTAAATGGTTTTGAGAGCCACCGTTTCTTCCTGTGGCTACACTGTAGATTTCAAGCTAACAAGATGAATATCAAAAGATTGCGTTGCTCTAGGAACAATGTCGGATATCAGAGTAATTTGTTTAAGAAATGAGGTAACATGTCTGAGTCTGTTGTTATGGCCAAGATATTTATGCCTATAAGAATAAAGTTATTCATTCCAGAATGGTAGCAAGGCGTCTTTCATGGATCATTAAGATAACCTATGTCAAACACTTGGTAAAATTATTGAAACCATTTCAATATTAATAATTTATTATAAATATCTAGCAAGAAAAACAGTAAACATTAATTAATGATCAATTAGATAGATTCTTTCTCTTGGCTCTCTCTCATTTGACTTCCTAATAACCAGTCTGCCTTTTTTTCCTAAAATAGATCAATATGAAATGAATCCAAGTCATCCCATACTTCCATTTTCTAATAAACTGAAACTCTTTAAAGAAATTAGTTATTCTCTTGCAAGTTGTTAACCCTCCTGGATGTTATAAATCATGTTTTTATCCCATAGATTTTGCATACTCATTTTCTCTTTAATTACTGCACACTAACCCAATAGTTCTGGGCTAATTTTATTAGGTCTAACATATTTTTAAATGGATTTATTCTAAAATTAATCGTATTTGACTTTATAGTACAAACATCCCCTCGTTACACTACTGATTATGGGAGACTAATTTTCAAAATCTTTAATTAAAAGCATAACATGGAGAACATTAATCTTTGATTGCTTAATCATCTTGGCCCTTTGTTTGCTTGTTTGTTTTTGACTCAACATTTGGCACACAGAGTTCCCATTAATTTAAGCTAGAATCTGGGAGACTGAGAATCTGATTCTTTGGTGTTTTTCCCTAGCACAGGACCCAAGTGAGTCTTGTGATCTAGCGCATTACATGGGGCATACATTGGAACAAGAGTAAGACCTTCGAGCCTTCAGCATATTGAAGAGATGCTGGGCCTGTGACAAAGGATTAGACCTCTCCTGTGAAAGCCACGTTCATGCATCTGTGTAATTTACCACTTCATTTAGCAATCGCTAAGTTATAAGTGGATGTTAAAATGCGGGAGAAAAAGGCAAAAATAACTGCAGAACAAAGAGAAGGAGTATCGTTATCCTAGAGACACAATTTGTTTTGAAAAGTTCCACCATCCAGTTACTTTCTCAATGTACAGATTATTATTCAGCTTGATTGGGGTCTATTCTTCCTTCACTTCTGCTACCGAAAAGTCAGTCTTATTTCTCCCCAATGGTTTCAGCGTGGTAGTTTACACACCTATCATAGTTTAGTTATTTTTTGACAATAGTACAAACAAGCTAGAAGCGGCTCATCTCTTTGAGTGTCTTCTTCACTCTTTCAGCAGACTCTGCATTGAAAATTGGAACACAGTGCTGGGATGGTCCTGCGTGTTTGTAATCCCAGCCCTCAGGAGGTGGAGACCAGTGTGGGGGGGGGCGTCCTGTAACTAAGGTTATTCTTTGCTACATGGTGAAGTTGAAGCTAGCCTGGACTACATGAGACCTCATCGCAAACAAAACAAAATAAAAATAATAAAATTGAAATCTCTGGACAAGGGGAATCTAGAGAGATTACTCAATGCTTAAGAACACTGACTGTTCTTTCAGAGGACCTGAGTTCAGTTCCTAGCACTGACATAGCAGCTCACAACCATTTGTAACTCCAGTTCTAAGGGATCTAACATCCTCTTCTGGCTTCCATTGGATACCACACATGTGGAACACAGACATATACTCAAATACACACCTATGCACATACTCAAAAATTTAAGAAAAGAAATATTTTTGCTTTTATAATGGTATTGTTTTCAAAATATAATAATCTTTTCCATAGCAGTATGATATGAAGGAAGAAGTAGATACTTGGAAGAGAGGACAACAGCTAGTGCTTTGTATGTTTTATTTAATGTAATCCTCGCAATGCAAAGCAGGGAAATCCACAAAAGGAAAGTTGCCATTACAACTTACATATCCTGCCTGGAGCTGCAAGCAGATCTATCAGATTCTATTACCAGCTGTGTCGCATTTTCAGATAGAATCGAATGGGGTGGCATAGAACAGATCTCCATTTGTTAACGAGCCTGTCTTGCCACCCAAGCTCTGGCTTCCCCAGAATACTAGCACACAGCATTCAGCCAAGGTCATTGCCACTCTGCAACAAACATGGCCTTTCTTTCATGTCTGAGAACTCACCAGAATGGCAGCCATCATCTGTACTTCCAGCCACGTTCTGACCACAGTCACTCAGGTGGGTAATCTCTAAGAGCGGGGACAGGTCCTCTGTAACTCCCTTCTCCTGTGACACGGGTTCATGTCAGCAGACACAGGCAAATTCATCCTGCCTCTACCCAGTGGCAAAGTGGTTGTCACATTTCTTTTTAAGGTAGTATAGAAACATCCCACTCTTGACACCAGTTTCAACATGAGTCTGTATGTCTGCTATAAAGAACAATTTAAGTAATTTAAAAGTTATACAGAGTTATCTTTTGGAGCTGGAAGCCTGGAGGTCCATGGCCAAGTTGTAAGCAGACTTGGTGTCTATCGAGGATCTTTCCTACAAGCTGTGCTTTCTCTCTGTTCGCAGATGCTGACAACAGAAAGCATCTCCTTTTTTATTTATTTTACAAGGATGTTAACTCTGTCCACAGAGATTGAGCCATCACTCACTTCCCCAAGGGTCTCACTTTAATACGATCGACTCAACTCATTGACTACTAGACATGAGCTGGGAAGGTAGCCATCAACATTCAGACTATAGAGATTACGTTGATTAAAAATAATGGACACTAAACTGGTATTTGTATATTATGGTTGTAAAGGCAATTGTAGAACAGTTAAGATGTGCACATTTCTGAATCAGCATTAGAAATTGTTAATAAAATTCAGACTTATTCAAATTAGAAAAGGAAACTACTGTTTTGTTTTGGTTTTTTTCAACTAAATACCTTGCAATGCCAGAATGTTCTTTTCTTTATTTCATTCAATAATGATTGCAGGGGTAACTTGACTCCTTAATCTTGGGACTTTTAAGTTTATATATATATGCAGATAGTTCTCCAACCTAGGTTGGTTTGTTTGAATTTATAATCCTTCTGTCTTTATCTTCTGAGAGGTGGGATTAGAGTGATAGGCAACCATGTTTGGCTCCAAACTGGGTTTTTTAATGACAATTTCACAATCACTTGGAAAATATCTAAAAGGTGAAATTTAAGTGAAATATTTAGAGTTGATGGAATAGCTCTCACTCTGCCACCTTAATAGAAGAAGATAAGGGCTTGGCAATAGTGTTGTAGGTTGATCAATAGATCCATTCAATGGATATGAAAATGCATTGTGGTTGTCTCTGTATACTTAAAATAGTAATTAGTAACTTAAATAGCTCTTTCTTTAAGAGCTAAGCTGTTATAAAGGGGATAAAGCCTAAACGTGTTAGAAAGGCATGGAGAAGTATTTTGTCATGTGCTATTGTGACAGCTACAATGATTTAAAGAGGATAATTTAATGGGTTCTCACACCTGTCATGTGATTTCAACACTATCCACCCACATCCAATCTTCTTTCACTCCCTCCCCCAGCCCTCGCAGTGTATCCCGAACAGCATATCCCTCCCTCTGAAGTGCTTCAGTGGGCTCTCAGATAGACAAATGTTTTTATAAAAGACATTACCTCAATCCCATAATCCGAATAATATCTTACCATCAGCTACCTGGTGAGGGAGTGCATGCTTCTCATGCAACATCATTTTATCCTTCATGGGTTTCGGGATGAAAATACAATTCACACATTTCAAAGGGATAACGTCTCTCTAGGAAAATAAAACCAAACAGGTAATTGGATCTGCAGTACAGCTCTGATTCGAGACTTTTTGATTGTGTCTCTGTACTGGCTGGTTTTGTGTGTCAACTTGACACAAACCAGAGTCTTCATAGAAGAAAGGGCCTCAGTTGAAGAAATTCCTCCATGAGATTCAGTTGTAAGGTTTTTCTCAATTAGTGATTAAGGGGGCCGGCCTAGCTCATTGTGGGTGGTGACATTCCTGGGGTAGTGGTCTTGGGTTCTGTAAGAAAGCAAACTGGGCAGTCAGGGGAAGTAAGCCAGAAAGCAGCTCCCTTCCATGGCCTCTGCATCAGCTCCTGCCTCCAGGATCCTACCTTGTTTGAGTTCCTGTCCTGCCTTCTTCAGGGATGAATAGCAATGTAGAAGTGTAAACCAAATAAACCCTTTCCTCCCCAACTTACTTTTTTTTAGTCATAGAGTTTTGTCACAGCAACAGAACCCCTAATTAAGAAAAATTGGTGCCAGTGTAGTAGGGTATTGTTTGTGACAGAACTGACCATGTTTTTGGAAGGACTTTGGAACTTTGGGCTAGAGGAGCCATTGAGTGCTAAGAGCTCTCTGTGGGATGTTCTGTGGGAACTTGGAAGATAGGAATATTGAGAGCAGGACAGAGGATAGAGGCCTGGCTTGGGAAGTTTAAGAGGGAAGTTTAAAGACTCTGTCAGGGCCTTTTGCTGGTTTGATTTAAGATTCTGTGGTTCTTGTGGGCTGGGGCTGAAGAACCAGCTGTGATGAACAAGATACCAGAACTACTGATGTGAAATCTTTGAGTTATTGAGACAATTGTTGATGGTCAACTGGAGCTAAGAAATTAGTGATGATTAAGGAGAGACCGGCATCGCTGAGGTGAAATCTTCTGGGAAGTGTTTCCTGAGAACACAGAGAAGCTGTGTTCCAGAGGTGGTCAAGGTCATGCCTTGTGCTGGTATCCGGACTTGGTAATGTAAGAGGTTACCCAGGTGGTACCGGTTTTAAAGGCATGAAGGGGTCATGGAGAGCAGCTGAGACTTGGCACTGTGAGAGACCAGGAGAGGCCATCGGTGAAGGTGCAGCCTCGGTGGCAGTTGAAGGCTCAGGACCGAAGGGGCCATATAAAGAAATTGAGGCTTGGTACCATGAAGAGAGCCTATGGGAGGGTATTGGTGAAAGTGCAGCCCAGTTGCAGCAGAAGACTCCATACTTTTGGAGATGCCAGCACCATGGGATGATTGCCAAGATCAGTAGCAACAGTGGAGTGGAGCAAGTCAGAGCAGAGAAGAAAAGCTGTGTGTTCTACAAAGGGTGGAACTGGAGAAGTGACCCAAGATCCTTGGAGGAACCCAGAAAATCATGGGAGAGCCCCAGATAATTGAACATTGAATTATTTATACTGTTGCAATTTGGTTTTGCTTTGTTCAGATTGTGGCAGTACCCTGGTTCTTCTCTCTTGAAAAAAAAAAGTTCATCTTTATTGTTAAAGGAGCCCACAGATGAAAGACTTGAACTTCTTTGAAAAGAGACTGGCTATTTTGAGGACTGATATTTTAATGTGTTTAAATTTGTAAAGCCCGTGGGACTTTTAAAATCATGATCTGTAATGTGAGGTCTTGGGGATGAAGAAGAAAGGAAGGAAGGGTTGTGACTTAATAGTGATGTGTTCATGTCAAGTTGGCAAGGGGTCTGTTGTACCGGCTGGTTTGTGTGTCAGCTTGACAAATACAATGTAGAGTCATCATAGAGGAAGGAGCTTCGGTTGAGGAAATGCTTCCATAAGATCCAGCTGTAAGGCATTTTCTCAACTAGTGATCAATGGCCATTGTGGGTGGTGCCACCCCTGGGCTGGTGGTCCTGGGTTCTAGAAGAAAGCAAGATGAGCGAGCTAGTAAACAGCTCCTCTCCATGGCCTCTGCATCAGCTCTTGCCACTAGATCCCAGCCCTGCTTGAGTTCCTGTCCTGACTTCCTCCAATAATAGACTAGGATCTAGAAGTCTAAGCCAAACAAGCCCTCTTCACTCCTGTGGATGGCATTTTCTTTGGACCAGCAACATCTCCCAAATAATGACATGGAGTCTTCTTAATAATTATGAATGCTTGGCTTTAGCTTAGGCTTTCCCCACTAACTCTTAACTATATTAACCTTTTTCCATTCATCTACATTTTGCCTAGGGATCTTTTTAACTTTCTTTCATTCTGTATGTCCTACTTTCCTGCTTCCTCCGTGTCTGTCTGACTGGCCCCTGGAATGTTTCTGGTGTCTCCCTGGTATCTCTTTTTCTTTTTTCCTTCCAACCCTAAATTCTTCCTCCTACTTACTTTCCCTACCTGGAAGTCCTGCCTATACTTCCTCCCTTGCTATAGGCTGTTCAGATTTTTGTTAGACTCATCAGGTGTCTTAGGCAGGCAAAGTAAAGCAGCAACACCTCTTTACATAGTTAAACAAATATTCTGCGGCATAAGCAAATACAAAGCATCTTTACATAGTTAAACAAATGCAACACATCTTTGCATAGAGATATTCTGCCACACTCCCCTACTGGCTTTTTGGTCATGGTCTTTCATTGCAATAATAGAAACCCTAACTTAGAAAGTCTCCAAACCACCTATACTCTGAATTTCTTAAATATTGGTATGAAAATTGCAAGTAATAGTCTTCCATTGGAATCATTTTTGTCCCTCAGGACAGTGTCTCAAGGCATTTTTGGTGGTCACAGAAGGGAGAGGTGTTATTGACGTGTAGAGAGGAAACTAAATGAGTTGTCAAGACAACTCTCTAAGACTTAGACGTTAAGGAAATGCCATAGGGCCTAAGGAATTTCTCAGCCCAAAGGATCATCCTTACACCTTGCACAAAGATCCCTTAGACAAAATCCCACTAGGAATCATCCTTACTGAAGTGTCAGTGGACCTGAAGTCAATGAACTTTTGAGGCATGGTCAACCTGAGCTTTGACTCACTCCAGCCTCCCCCCGCCTTTTCAGTTTGTTGACATATTTTGCTATTCTTCAGATTTTAGGTACTAATTGACTAACATCAATTTTAATAATTTCACAAAACATTTCACTTTGTGTGTGTGTGTGTGTGTGTGTGTGTGTGTGTGTGGTGTTGGGGAGAGTTATGTGCAAGCCTTGCAGGTCCTCATGGAGTTCAGAAGAAGGTTTGGTGCCTTGAAACTGGAGTCAGGTGGTTGTGAGTTATTAACTATGGGTGCTGGGAACTGAATTCAGATCTTTTATGAGGTCAGTGTGTGTTATTAACTGCCGAGTCATCCCTTCAGCCCCTAATTTTTAATTATATTTCAGCATAGGAGTTGAAATACATCACAGGTGGAAAAACTATGCCCCAAAGTGCAATTAGAACTAACCTTACCTCTTCCACCAAATTATGTTTTGACTAAACTAAAATAGTCAGAAGTTGATATTCTCAATGAAATTAAGATTGGGGTATATATATTGGGGTAATGTAAGTCTCATTTTATGTACTGCTTATTCCAGATTAGTTCAGCTAGCCCAATAAATGTCTCCTGGTAAAACCATTATGAAAATTGAGAAAATGTGGTACTTACAAAATTATCTGCAATTTTTTTTTATAAGATTGGTGTGAAAGGCAGTAAATGTGCCTCTCACATACACAGCTATAATTAAAATGGAAAATAGCAGCCATCTGTCCTGTCTTTTGAAAAATAAAACAGCATTATTTAGGAAAAATGAAAAGGTTATCTAATTTCAAAATGATTCAAGTCATTAAAAGCAAGTCACTTAAATTACACTAAAGAAATACATTTTTTTCCTAGGATCAGCCAAGATTACTTTTTTAAAATAAATGCTTAAGTCCTAGTATTCCAGTCTTCAGAGAACAGCTTTCAGTTCAATGCTTTCTTTGTAAAACCATCTAGTTTTTTGATGTGTGTGTGCATGTATGTGTGTGGTGTGTCTGTGTATGCATGTATGTGTGTATGTCTGTGGTGTGTATGTGCATGTGTGAATGCATGTGTGTTGTGTGTATATGTATGTGTGGTTATATATTCAAGTGTATGTGTGTGTGTATGCATGTGTATGCATGTGTGTGTGCATCTGTGTGTGTGTGTATATATACATGACATGGTGTGCATGTGGAAGCCAGAAGACAGTTCTCTTCTTTTACTGTGTTGTCCCTGAGGATCAAACTCAGGTCGTCAGGCTTGGTGGTAAACACTTATCTACTCAGCTATCTCTCTGGCCCTTAAAATTATCTTTTAAAAGAGAAAAAGTGGCCAATAGAATGGCATACACTTAGAGAATGTGTAGTGGGTAAAAGAACATGTTGTTCTTAAACTCAACATATTTTGAACTCCAAGATTGGAAACAGGATAAGGTGAAGAACCCTATGAAATATGAAGTAATTCTACTTTGAAATTACACCAAAGCTCTGGCTGTGAGTTAAACAGCTCAAATATTTTCTCACTACATGTGTTAATGCCTCTGCTCAGCCTACATTAATGCTTTGGTCCACATATATGAATGTTAAAAAAAAAATCACCCCTTATTGTGAAAATGAACTTGTGCAACTATGTATTTATATGACGACAGTGTCTAATTTGTAAAAGATTGCTTTTGAAATAGTTTTAAATTTGTAATAAAAATATAAATTTAAAAATAAAGTATGGTGCTACATATGATTGGATACACGGGCCAGAAACTTACCTCCAAGAAAATTAAATAGTGATTAAATAAGAATCCAATGACCAACCGTTAACACTGTTAATGGTCTTCCTCCATCTATTAATACGTTCCCCTCTTGCTTAAATAGCTTGACTTTCACCATGGAGATGGTAATAGATACATCAAAGTCAATCGAGGGTAACAAAAAGTTGGTACAAAACTTAAGAATAGGAAGGATGACAACCGAGTGGTAGGAAGTGGTGACAGTAGTTAGTATACACCAGCAAAATGAGAGGGAGAAGTGGACTTGGTTAATCCTAGTGCCAGCTCTACCCGTCTATCCAAGAGTTCTCTAAATACACTGTAGGCAATTTGGGAAATAGTGAGAGGATAGCCTTTTACTGAGTTCCTAAGTTCTTTTCATATTTAGAATCTAATTATTTTCATTTATTTATTTAATGTATGCATATGTATGTGTGTGTACATGTGTGTATGCACATGCAGGTGACCACAGAGTCCAGAAGAGGGTTCAGATGGCTTGGAGCTAGAGTTACAGACTGTTCTTCCACGTAGGTGCTGGGAAACAAACCTGGGTCCTCTGCAAGAGCAGCAAGTGCTCTTAACCGCTGAGCCATCTCCCCTGCTCTCGAGTTTCTACCTTACAAGTTCTTGGCACAAATTTGTCTAATTCATATGACAGAGACCTAAAAACGCAATGTTTCATTTGCATGAATTGTGTAATTAAGTGACAACTGGCCCGGTTTTCTAATTATTACTGGAAGAGATCTCCTGAGTGCAGCCACCGGGAGTCAAGGAGATGGTCATGTTGGGAGCACATTCGGAAGTGAACAACATCTTTGATGGTGACGTCCTACCATTTCCTGTCAGTGAATCCCCAGGAATCCCTGCTGTTAAAGTTCAAAAGTGAATTTGTAGTCATTTCTGGGTTACCTTGCTTCTCTGAGATATAGTTTGGTAACAGTCAAATCATTAAAACTAAAACTCAAATTATCTTGGCTTTCTTTTCTTAGATAAGGCTTCTGATATTCATTGATTTTCAGTGCCCCAGTTGCTAGGATGTTTGTAGGTAGGTGTGGTATGTGGAATCTGGCTTATTGTGCCTTTACTGTGCCCATATACTGTATGTATGTATGAAGTATATACAGTGTGGTCATAAAGAGGGAGTAAAGGGACAGAAGCTACCAAGGTAGATTAAATATGATCAAAGGTTTCTCCCAGGGCGGTTCCCATGGTGACAGGTTCAGAATACAGGTCAGATGGTAGTTCCTCTGGACCTATCCAAAAGCATCACTTTTTCTTTGAATGCCTTTCATTTAATAAATTTTGCTTTATTCTTCATCTTAACTTTTTTGACTGTGTCATTGAAGTACTTTGCCAGGTAACCTCTTTATATATTTAAAATTTAAATTATTCTAAAATTCTGTCCCGGTGTTCATGCAAACCTGGAACACACCCATCTTGATCAACAGCACCTTGGCAGTTGTATGTAACCATGAGCCATCTCCCCAACCCTGACAGATGACATCTTGAATTTCATCTTAGAAAACATCTTTCAAGCCAGGCGATGGTGGCGCATGCCTTTAATCCCAGCACTCGGGAGGCAGAGGCAGGCGGATCTCTGTGAGTTCGAGACCAGCCTGGTCTACAGAGCTAGTTCCAGGACAGGCTCCAAAGCCACAGAGAAACCCTGTCTCGAAAAACAAAAACAAAAAACAAAAAAAAAAAAAGAAAGAAAACATCTTTCACTATAGACCTACACTGGGTAGTTTTATTTGTTTTGTTTTTGCCAACTTGACACAAGCTAAGGTCATCTAGGAAGAGGAACCCTCAACCGAGAAAATGCCTCAATTAGAACAACCTATAGGTACGTCTGTAGGTCATTTTCTTGATTGGTGCGCAAGGGCCCAGGAGGCTGTGCGTCATGCTAACCCTGGGGAAAGCGGTCCTGGCTTGTGTGAGAAAGCGGATTGAGCTAGTTATAGGGAGCAAGCAGTAAGCAGCTTTCTTCTGTGGGTGCTGCTTTAGTTCCTGCCCCAGTTCCATGCCCTGACTTTCCTTCACAATGGACTGTGAGCTTCACTGTGAGCTGAAATAAACACTTTCCCAGTAGTTGCTTTTGGCCGCAGAGTTCCATCACAACAATAGAAACTAGGACGGACCTGAAGAGGATCCTGATCTCCCTATCTCGATTTTCTCACTACTTTAAAACAGCATCCACAGCTGCTATGGGAATTCTTGTGTCTACGAAACTCAAAACTTGAACTTGAGAGAAAAGTTAATATTTGTTGGGTAAACATTGGGAGATGTCAGGCCTGTGGCTTAGCATTTTTGGTGCCAGGTATTTCTCGTTAGATTCAAGAAATTCCACCGAGGAGAGAAGTCACTTAGCATGCTTTAGTTACTCTTTCAGGAATTAAATTGGGAGAAAATAAAATGAATTATATTAAAAAATTGGAAATAGTATAGATGCAGTCTTCCACTAAGGGTCTGCTTGTTTCAAAGTTTGACGGCGGAGGTATAAGAAAACATCAATGCCTTAAATACTAATGTTGTGGCACACTGATTTGAAAGCACTCATTGTGACAGACAGTGAGAGCAATGGAATTCCTGTTTCCATGACCAGGAAACTCATTTGGAGGAATAATGGGCTGTCTCTGAATTCTAACGTAGAAATCTATGAAAGGGCAAACACAGCTTATTTAAAATGTATTTGTTGCGTTTTCTTTTATTGGGAAATTTCAACCTTTTATAGATGAAGCCAAGCCATTATTTTGGAAGACAAGAATATTCTTCCTTCCATTGAATTAACTGGCCAGTCAGCCACATAGTCAGTAGAGAAAACCCGGTAGCTTCCTATGCAGTGCAATGAACAGAGCTCTGTGGTTTAGCACCAGGCATAAAAGGAGCCTTTCCCCTGCTCTGGCTTCCACAGCAGTGGGGGAGTTCTGAGTTCACCACTGCACTGATGTGATGGGTTAGTGGATGAAGTGCTTGCCTTGTAAGTATGGGGCCCTGAGTTCGATCCTCAGAAACACTTGTAATCCTAGCATGTGGAGACAGAGACAGGAAGATACTGGGGCTCGCTGGACAGGCAGCCTCACCTAGTTGGTGAGTTCTGAGCCAGTAAGAGATCTAGACAGTTCTTTTTTTTAAATTGATTTTATTGAGGTATACATTTTTCTTTGCTCCCCTCCTTACCTCTTCTCTTCCCTCCCCTCCCCTCCCCTTCAACGCTCTCCCATGGTCCCCATGCTCCCAATTTACTCAGGAGAACTTGTCTTTTTCTACTTCCATATAGATTATTAGATTATTACATCCATGTATATCTCTCTTAGGGTCCTCATTGTTGTCTAGGTTCTCTGGGATTGTGAAATGTAGGATGGTTTTCTTTGCTTTGTGTCTAAGAGCCACTTATGAGTGAGTATATATATTTGTCTTTCTGGGTCTGGGTTACCTCACTCAATATGATTTTTTTCTAGATCCATCCATTTGCCTGAAAAATTCAAGATGTCATTATTTTTTCTGCTGTGTAGTACTCTGTTGTGTAAATGTACCACATTTTCCTTATCAATTCTTCGGCTGAGGGACATTTAGGTTGTTTCTAGGTTCTGGCTGTGACAAACAAAGCTGCTATGAACATAGTTGAACATATGTCCTTGTGACACGATTGAGCATCCTTTGGGTATATACCCAAAAGTGGCAGTGCTGGGTCTTGAGGGAGGTTGTTTCCTAATTTTCTGAGAAATCGCCACACTGACATCCAAAGGGGCTGTACCAGCTTGCACTCCCACCAGCAATGCAGGAGTGTTCCCTTTACCCCACATCTTCTCCAGCATAAGTTGTCATCAGTGTTTTTGATCTTAACCATTCTTACAGGTGTAAGATGGAATCTCAGAGTTGTTTTGATTTGCATTTCCCTGATGGTTAAGGATGTTGAGCATTTCCTTAAGTGTCATTCAGCCACTTTAGATTCCTCTGTTGAGAGTTCTTTGTTTAGGTCTGTACTCCACTTTTATTAGATTATTTGTTCTTTTGATGACCATTTTATTGAGTTCTTTGTATATTTTGGAGATCAGCCCTTTGCCTGATGTGGGGTTAGTGAAGATCTTTTCCCATTCTGTAGGCTGTTGTTTTGTCTTGTTGACCATGTCCTTTACAGAAGCTTTTCAGTTTCAAGAGGTCCCATTTATTAATTGTTTTTCTCAGTGTCTCTGCTACTGGGGTTATATTTAGGAAGTGGTTCCCTGTGCCAATGCATTCAAGTGTACTTTCCACTTTCTCTTTTATAAGGTTCAGTGTGGTTGGCTTTATGTTGAGGACTTTGATCCATTTGGACTTGAGTTTTGTGCATGGTGATAGATATGGGTCTATTTTCATTTTTCTACATGTTGATATCCAATTATGCCAGCACCATTTGTTGAATATGGAGCAACAGTTGAACTCGACTTCTGGCCTCCATATGCGTGTGCTCAGAGTGCTTGTGTGCCTGTGAACATATGGGGACACACACACACAGAGGATCTAATTTGATTGTCATACACTTGCCGTTACTATCTGCTATCAATGGAAAGGAAGCTAAAGAAGGGAGAAACACCATGAACAAGCTTCCCTAATTGTCAGAGAAACATGGCTCTGACCATGTCAAAAATATCCATATCCCTCAGTAGACAATGCATGGATGTGGATCTGAAAGCCCCCAAATTTATGCTGCTAAAAGTACCGTTCCCTGCTGGACAGTGGTGGCACATACCTTTAATCCCAGGGTAACAATTACCTAAATTGTTCCAGTATAATAAAAACTCAGGAGTCAGAAATTGAGATAAAGATATTTTAAATACAAGGAAAGTGGAGAGTTGATTAACCTATGGAATCAGGCAGCACATTTTCAAATCACCTGTCCTATGAAAATATTCATATTCTATGTACAGAAAGCATTCTTAAAACTCAACAGCAATGGTTGGTACAATAACTCAGTGGGTAAAGACACTCACAATCAAGAATAACAACCTAGGCTTTAATCCCTGAACCCCATATAGCAGAAAGAGAGAAAACTGATCCCCCGAGAGAGAGAGAAAGAGAGAGAGAGAGAGAGGCATGTTTGCCCACACTAAAATTTTAAATTCTCAATAATGAGACAATAAGTTCCCCAACTAAAGAACAGGTTACAGACTTGAATGTTCACTTCACCAAAGAGAACATATTTGTAAAATGTGCTCGTGCTAAGAGCTTCAATATCAATGGAGATGCCAACCTAAACTACCATTCAATACCACTTTAAAACCACCAGTCCGGTTCATAAGGCCAAAATCAAGGGCTTTGCCAAAATCCAAAGCTAACGAAGTTCAGTGTGGTATGCTACACAACACAACTGCTCTAGACAACTGTACAAGAGTCTTCCAAAATTAAACATTTACTTAATACCCAGCCCATGCATCCCAATAAAATGAAAAGATATTTTCACCCCTCCCCCACAAAACACACGCTAATGTTCATAACCATTCTCTGTAATAGCAAAACAATAAAACTCTGGAAACAACCCAAGAGGGGAACGTGTAAACAGAACTAGTACCACCATCCAACAGTGTAGCGCATGTAATAAAAAGAGCAAGGACTTGATTCGCACAACCACTTGGATGACTGTCAGAAGCCTGGTGCCAAGCGAAAGAAATACATTTCAAAAGGCTGCATGTTATGCGCTTCTGTTTACGACGACTTTGCCACAAAGGAAGAGGCACTAGCAGTAGAGGTGTTTTGATGCTCGCCTGAAGATGCTCCCACAGAGGGACAGTATGAGCAAGCATTGGCGCTCAGGAATTGTGCGCATCCTGGCTTCCTCTCCAAGGCTCAAGACTGTAGCTCTGGAATGATATGGTCTGGTTCTAAGAACTGGATAAAGGAGGCCCCCAGAACAGATCAAAGCATGGGACTAGGTCTGCACACGTGGAGACTGAGCTTATGTGGGAGATGGCCTGGGAAAGCAATGGAGGAAAGATGGCTATGTCACTCAACAGCACAGGGACAGCTTGAGTATCCATAGGAATGAAACAAATCTTCAAACCTGCTCTCAGCAAAGCTTTCAGAAACTTCACATGCAAACGTGTTCAAAACCTTAGTGGGGGAGTGTCTTAGGTGGGGTTTTGTTGCTGTGAAGAGGCATCATGACCATGGCAACTCTTACAAAGGAAAGCATTTAATTGGGGTTACTTACAGTTTCAGAGGTCCATTGTCAGCATGGTGAGAAGCATGGCAGTGTGCAGCAGATGTGGTGCTGGAGAAGGAGCTCAGAGTTCTACATCTGTATCCACAGGCAGCAGGAGGAGAGAGCCTCAGGGCCTGGCTTGGGCTTTTGGAACCTCAAAGTTTACCCTCAGTGTCACGCTTCCTCCAACGAGGCCACACCTACTCCAAAAAGGCCACACCTCCTAACCCTTCTCAAGTAGTGCCACTCTCTTATGGTCAAGCATTCATATATATGAGTCTATGGAGGCCATATTGTTATTCAAACCACCACAGGAGAAAACATTTTTAAACAAATATGAATCCAAATGACAATCTTCATCATGGTTACATAATGGCAAGAAAATCAGAATTAATCAAAATGTTTGATTATTGTTGAATGTTTAAATTATGGAACATACCTATACATATGTAGGTATATATGTACACAAATATCTATATCTATCTATATCTATTTATATCAATATCTATGCTTTCTCTTTCAGCCTCTACCTACTCCTGCTCCTTGACTGTTATGAACTGGTATTTGGGATGCAGGTCATTACTTATCTAAAATTCTGCAAATACACATGTATATGTGTACCCATGGATGTATACATGTGCACATTTGTGTGCTTGTGTGCCTTAGTACACAAGTACACCCACAAACGTACTCACACATAGCCTGTAGATCCCGACTGCTTCTCTATAATCTAGGAAAAACAACTGGGGCTGTGGGTGAGAGACAGCAATGGATAGCAGAGCCCCACCCCCTGCTCGTGTGGAACATCTGTTTCGTTCCGTTCAATGGAAAATCAGACCCACCGCAGCAAGGCAAAACAAATTCTGAGCTGTAATTGAGTCGTTAAGGATCAAAAAAGAATAGTATACTCTGAAAAGAATTTTTTTTTTTGTCTTGGAATGTTGGTTGTTAGGAATTTTGTATGAGACAAAATACCTTCGTCCTACCATCTAACACTGAATTTTACAACAGAGTTGGAAGTTTTATACTCATTTGGTTTTAAAATATTGGACTGGAGGGAGGGCTGCGTACTAAAGAGAGCTTGCTGTTCCTGCAGAAGACACAAGTTCAGTTCTCAGCATCCACACTGGGTTGCTCACAACTGTCTGGAAATTCAGGGGTCTACCACCACTCTGGCCTCCTCAGACTTGCACACACATGGAACATGTGTGCATGCATGTACACACACACAAAATGAACATGCTATCTTCTGCTTCCTCTTTGGGTTGGTCAACTCAAGGCTTCAGTAAGACTGGATGAGTGAACTGGGAAAGTGGGTTGTTTCTTCCTCTTCCTCCTCCTCTTCCTCTTTCTCTCCTCTTCTTCCTTTTCTCCTCTCTTTCTGGTTGCCCACAGATTGACTGCGTGTTTTACCACAGGCCTCCCTGTGTACTTTCTCTGAATGACTCCCCAAGAGCCTTTCCCTTGCAGGGCAATACTGTGGGCAGTTCCTTATCTACCTTAATCTCCCTGCTATGGAGATTAACACTATTCTATATGTGTTAAAAATAGTTTTCTAAAGAACTCCAAGAGAAACATATATAGATCCCCCTGGGAAGGGGAAATAGACAAGATATCCTGAGAACATTGGGAGCATGGGGGTAGAGCAGAAGGGAGGGTGGAATGGGAGCAGGAGGGAATAAGGGGAGAGGTGTGAAGAACTTGAGGGAACAGGATGGTCATGACAGAGGAACAACAGAGACTGAGCACATGGAAAGAGATATCTTGATTGAGGGAGCCATTATGGGGCTAGCAAGAAACCTGGCACTAGAGAAATTCCCAGGAATCCACAAGACTGACCCGAGCAAAGACCCTAAGCAATAGTGGAGAGTGTGCCTGAACTGGTCTTAACCCTATAGTCAGATTGATGACTATCTTAAATGTCACCATAGAACCTTTATCAAGCAACTGATGGAAGCAGAGGCAGAGAGTCACAGTGGAGCACTGGGCTGAGTCCCAAAGTCCAGTCAAAGAGTGGGAGGAGTGAGAATACAAGCAAAGAGGTCAAGGCCATGATGCTCTGAACTGTATTCTGAAAGCTAATACTTAAAAATATATCTGCTCTCAAAGAACACACACACACACACACACACACACAAGGGAGGGAGGAGCAAGTTAATAAAACCCTTAGTGAAAGGCCACAGAAGAACTGAAAAGAAGTTTTCCTTGAAAATAGGTATTAAATAGGTATAAACCAGGTATTAAAGGTATGAGCCACGTTTAATCCCAGCACTTGGGAGGCAGGGGGAGGCAGATCTCTGAGTTGGAGGCCAGCCTGGTCTACATGGCATCCAGGGCTATACAGATGAACCTTATCTTGAAAAAACAAAACAAAAAAAGAAAGAAAAGAATGAAAAAGGAAGGAAATAAAGAGAACCAGGCTTGTGGAAGAGTTATATTTGTTTGAATTTTGTGTGAAGTACATGCTAGTTTTTTAACATTAAAAGAAATACATGGACTGTTTGTGGTACCTTATGCCTTTAATCTCAGCACTTTAGAGGCAGAGGCAGACAGGTAGATCTCTGTGAGTTTAAACCAGCCTAGTCTACACAACAAGTTTTAGGTCAGCCAGGGTTACATAGAGGGGACCCACCCCCCAACACACACACACACGCACGATCACATACACACACACAAGGATTAGAACATGTTTAGAACAAAGTATCTAGCAAACCAAGAATTCTAAATGTTATTTTTCCTCTGAGAAAAGTCAACTGTAGAAGACGTCAGAGTCTATTGGGAGCAGCTTCTGAATGAGACAAACAGCTAATATTTGAGAACAAATGTCAGTTAGGTGGTCCTGAGAGGGATCAGGTCTTTAGAGACAGATCTCAGCTCCCTGGCTCCAGCAGTGGCTGTGCCGTTTGCCCAATGCCAGCCCCTTCTGAGGGCAAACAGGCGTTTGGATCCTACTGGAGCTTAAGGGTAGGAAACAAACTCGGCAAAGAATTTCTGTAGTGTTTGCCATACTCAGCAAATATGCATTGAATTTCCACTCTGCAGAGGGTGCTAAGATGAACTCAGAGTGTGAACTGAATATACTTGTATTCAACTTATTTCCTCCCTGCGCTGTGGACTTGCAGCCAGGTTGGAGAGAAAGACAATAAACAAGCAATGTATGGAAATACCAACCATAATAGGTATTGTGATGAAATATTCAGTGCCAGGGGATGGATGGATGGATGGACTTTTACTCTTACACTACCCCTTTATTTTGCCCACAATATAGTAGGCACAAAAACCGAAAGTCTTATCTTTTCTCCCGCTGTGAGAAGGGAAAGGGTTTCATGGTAGTAAATGGGTTGAGTCCTAGTTCCCCCCACAATACTGAGGCTGTAAAACTGACAAACTTCCTCTGCCTCAGTTTCTAACTGAACCTTCCCGCTCAGAAAAACAAAACAAAACCAAGCTTACCCGAATCGGCAGTTTCCCATCCCTGGTCTCTGGTGCAGGAGATTGTACAAATACTGTTTCAAGATGCAAGCAGGCTGGGGTCACAGCTCAGTTGGTACAGAGCTTTCTATTTATAATCTGGGGTCCTGAGTTTTGATCCCCAGTATCTACCTAAAAGGCAGGTGTGGTAATGCCCTTAGCATCTCAGAGGTGTGAAGAAGAGATGGGGGAACCCCAAAAAGCTGGCTGGCCAATCAGTCTAAATGACAGGAGGAGTTCTAGCTCAGTGAGTGACCACATCTCAGAAATGAAGCAGAGAGATGGGTGGTGGTGGCACACTCTTTTGATTTTTATAAGCTCTACATTTTTCTTTACTCCCCTCCTTTCCTCTCCCCTCCCCGTTAACCCTCTCCCATGGTCCCCACGCTCCCAATTTACTCAGGAGATCTTGTCTTTTTCTACTTCCATGTAGATTAGATACATGTATGTGTTGAAATAAGAGTGGCGAGGCTGCGTCCCCGGCACCCAGCCGCCCGCATGGCTAGCTCTAGCTTATGCCCCAAAATAATTACACGGAAACTGTATTCTTTTAAACACCGCTTGGCCCATTATATCTAGCCTTTTCTCAGCTAACTCTCACACCTGGACTAGCCCATTTCTTATAATCTATGTAGCCCACAAGCTGGCTTACCAGGAATGATCTTAACCTGCGTCTGCCTGGAGTGGGAGAATCATGGCGACTCCCTGACTCAGCTTCTTTCTCCCAGCATTCTGTTCTGTTTACTCCTCCCACCTATGTTTTAACCTATGAGGGCCAAGCAGTTTCTTTATTGCTTAACCAATGAAATCAACAGATTGATATATAACAGTCCCACATCACGTCCCCTTTTTCTGTTTAAACAATAAAGGAAGGCTTTAACTTTAACATAGCAAAATTACATATAACAAAACAGTTATCAAGCAAGAATTACAGTTACAATATTTATATCTATTTTATCTTTTATCATAACTAAGGAAAACTATATCTATTCATTCTTCAACTCCATCAAAGACTCCAGAAAGATATAATACTACCTAAGTAAACAAGAAATCCAAACTCTAGAAATGACAGAGACATCTCGCTGCCTGGACAGTCACCCAAAGTTCCTCTGCACTGTTGGGGCATCCATCTTCGGCCTATAGGCCCATAGTTTCCAGCAGACATTTCCATGAAGCAGGAAATTCCAAAGGCAGTTCAGTCACTATCTGCTGTGTCCTGCAG
The DNA here is from genome assembly GCF_018167655.1 of Microtus oregoni. Taxonomy (NCBI): domain Eukaryota; kingdom Metazoa; phylum Chordata; class Mammalia; order Rodentia; family Cricetidae; genus Microtus; species Microtus oregoni. Next base: position 5,759,571 of record NW_024543066.1, read on the forward strand.
AATGTCTCGCAGACTCTTTCATGAGTCATGAACCCCAAAAGACTGTCTCACCTTTAGGCAAGTTCATCAGCCCTCTCTCTGTGGGTTCTCTGTGTCCATTTTATGCAACAGTCCAGGCAAGAGCAGTTTCTTGCCCAAATGGCTATCAAACTCCATAAGGATCCTCTTCGATGTCCATCTTCTTCTTGAAGTAGATTGGTGCTGCCAGGAGCAGAGTGTCTCATTGTCATGAAAAAACCCTAAGTTATTAAAACATTAAATAGCATATTCCGTAGTCTTTGAAAGATATGAAGAATGCCGATCTAACTGAAATATATATCTATATATCTAGAAAATCTAACTAACATGACTACAAACTTGACTATTATTAATGATTATCCATTAACAACCTATATACATTACATTTTTAAATGAACTACACAATCACAATACCTTAATAAAGATCAAAAATACATATACATATAACAAAATTGACCTTAAAATCCATACCAATGCAAATTATTCATACCTATATCATTTCCCCCTTTAAATGTAAAAGAACATTTATAAACAATATTTTGGGAACATGGGCGCAGTTTTTTCACTCCAATCTGCTTCCTGCTGAATGGGGGCGCTGTTAATCAGATCATTTAGGGTGTAACCTGTGTGCCAGGTTTATCTCAATTGGCAGTTGAGTGAAGTAATTTTTTGAGGGTGTTCACAGGAACTTTTCAGGAGGTCGTGATCTATCATACCATATCGGGATAGATGCAATCCACAGGGTCTGGTCCTCGGTGAAAACAAAAGAAGACCCTTTCCAAAGCATCATATCCTTAGACCCAAATTTTGAAATCGTAATACCCTTATATCCATTCTGGTTCCACTTGGCAGCCCATATAATGAAATGTCTCTCTGTACTTAGCTCCTTCACAGTCAAAAATTTTAAAGAAAACACAATGTACATAATCCAGACTCTCTGTGAATTTTCCATTTTTATGTGGCTTATTTTTATTTTATTTCTCTTAATCTATAACTATCTGTATTCTGTCTCTTTAAAGACTTTACTTTTTTTTTTAAAAAAAAAACCATTAACTTTATTTTTTATATTCTTTTTCTTCTCTCTCTCAAGCCTACGTACATTCATCCAACAGTGTGACTCATTTAGTGGTCTGAATCTGTCCTATTGTGATTCTGCAATTTTATACTATCCAGGAGCACTTTTGATTTGCGCCTTTAAATCATTAGGCACTTAAGAATCTAAGCTGTGACATTCCTAGATCAAAAACAGGTACTGCCTGCTGGCCCCGCCCAGTCCAACATGGCGGAGCCGCTCTGTGCCTCTGATCCTTGCACATTGCACCATTAGCATGGCGGAGCTGCTTGTGCCTCTGAGCTGTGGCACACAATGTCCCCCTTTTAGGCATACAGCAGTCTAGTTGCCATCAAACAAATCGTAGCACTTTACTCCAAATGTTCCATTCAAAAGCTCTGTCTCCCGCAGGAGCCAGACAGAGATTGCAATGGCGGCACAGCCCAGAAAGCCGGCATTTTAAAACAGCCAGTTTTTTCCTGCTGCTGAGTCAGGAAAATTTCAAAATGGAGGACGTACATACCATTTTGTGCTAGCTCTGGGGCTTTAATTCTGAGACTGGGTGTGCAGCACAGAAATTCTTTTCATCCAAGTTACAGCCAAATCTGACATGCAGAGCACTGCACAGTCTGAAAACACGCCATGCCCTTCCGCCTGCCTAAGCCTGATTCGGCTGTCTGCCCAGGTGCAGTGGGGAGCATGGAGCCATCAGCACAGTCTCAGAGCACTCTCCTTCCGATCCCAAGCAGGAACACAAACATCCAGTCCCATAAAAATCCATTGAAACGCTTTAAAGCCAGAGTTCACGCTGGCAGCACAGCCCCAAGAAGCCGCGTTTTAAAATGACACAGCGTTTTTTCTGCTGCTGATGCCAAATCAGGAAATCTCTCTATGGCACGCCACCAACAACGAGCAAAACTCTGCGTTAAACTCTGTTTTTTCTCTGTTTAAAATTAAGCTCTCTCAGGTTTTTAAGTGGATTTAGCCCATCACGTCTAGGCGCCACCCAGTTGAAATAAGAGCAGCGAGGCTGCGTCCCTGGCACCCAGCCGCCCGCATGGCTAGCTCTAGCTTATGCCCCAAAATAATTACACGGAAACTGTATTCTTTTAAACACTGCTTGGCCCATTATATCTAGCCTTTTCTCAGCTAACCTCGCACCTGAACTAGCCCATTTCTTATAATCTATGTAGCCCACAAGCTGGCTTACCAGGAATGATCTTAACCTGCGTCTGGCGACTCCCTGACTCAGCTTCTTTCTCCCAGCATTCTGTTCTGTTTACTCCTCCCACCTATGTTTTAACCTATGAGGGCCAAACAGTTTCTTTATTGCTTAACCAATGAAATCAACAGATTGATATATGACACTCCCACATCATGTATGCCTCTCTTGGGGCCCTCATTTTTGTCTAGGTTCTCTGGGATTGTGAAATGTAGGCTGGTTTTCTTTTTTTATGTTTAAAAGCCACTTATGAGTGAGTACATATGATATGTGTCTTTCTGGGTCTGGGTTACCTCACTCAATATGATTTTTTCTAGATCCATCCATTTGCCTGAAAAATTCAAGATGTCATTATTTTTTTCTACTGTGTAGTACTCCATTATGTAAATGTACCACATTTTCCTTATCCATTTTTTGGTTGAGGGGCATTTAGGTTGTTTCCAGGTTCTGGCTGTGACAAACAATGCTGCTATAAACATAGTTGAGCACATGTCCTTGTGGTAAAATTGAGCATCCTTTGGGTATATACCCAAAAGTGGCATTGCTGGGTCTTGAGGGAGGTTGTTTCCTAATTTTCTGAGAAATCACCACACTGACATCCAAAGGGATTGTACCACTTTGCACTCCCACCAGCATTGCAGAAGTGTTCCCTTTACCCCACAACCTCTCCAGCATAAGTTGTCATCAGTGTTTTTGATCTTGGCCATTCTTACAGGTGTAAGATGGAATCTCAGAGTTGTTTTGATTTGCATTTCTCTGATGGTTAAGGATGTTGAGCATTTCCTTAAGTGTCATTCAGCCACTTTAGATTCCTCTGTTGAGAGTTCTTTGTTTAGGTCTGTACTCCACTTTTTTTTTTATTGGATTATTTGTTCTTTTGATGACCAATTTCTTGAGTTCTTTGTATATTTTAGAGATCAGACCTTTGTCTGATGTGGGGTTAGTGAAGATCTTTTCCCATTCTGTAGACTGTCATTTTGTCTTGTTGACTGTATCCTTTGCTTTACAGAAGCTTTTCAGTTTCAGGAGGTCCCATTTATTAATTGTTTCTCTCAGTGTCTGTGCTACTGGGTTCCATATTTAGGAAATGGTCTCCTGTGCCAATGTGTTCAAATATACTTTCAACTTTCTCTTCTATGAGGTTCAGTGTGGTTGGCTTTATGTTGAGGACTTTGATTCATTTGGACTTGAGTTTTGTGCATGGCAATAGATATTGATTTATTTCATTCTTCTACATGTTGATATCCAGTTATGCCAGTACCATTTGTTAAATATGCTTTCTTTTTTCCATTCAATATTTTTTGCTTCTTTGTCAAAAATCGGGTGTTCAAAGATGTGTGGATTAATATCTGGGTCTTCAATTTGGTTCCATTGACCCTCCTGTCTGTTTTTATGCCAATACCAGGCTGTTTTCAGTATTGCAGCTCTGTAATAGAGTTTAAAGTCAGGGATTGTGATATCTCCAGAAGTTCTTTTATTGTACAGGAATGTTTTGGCTATCCTGGGTTTTTTGCTTATCTATATGAAGTTGAGTACTGTTCTTTTGAGGTCTCTGAAGAATTTTGCTGGGATTTTGATGGGCTTTGCATTGAATCTGTAGATTGTTTTTGGTAAGAAGTGGCACACACTTTTAATCTTAGCACTAGAGAGGAAAAGGCAGACAGATCTCTGTGAGGTTGAGACCAGCCTAGTCAACAGAGCCAGGTCCAGGACTGGCTCCATGTCTACCTGTGGAGGCCATAGGTAGACATGTCTACCTCCATGGGTTGACATGGACTGGCGTGCACAGATTAGCACTCTTTAAATAAAACAACTCTTTTTTGTTTGTTTTTGTTTTTTAATTAATTAATTTATTATAAATACTGTCTTATGCTGGCATGTATACCTTCATGCCAGAATTGGGCACCAGATCTCATTACAGACTGTGAGTCACCATGTGGTTGCTGGGAACTGAATTTAGGACCTCTGGAAGAACAGCCAGTGCTCTTAATCACTGAACCATCTCTCCAGTCCCACAGTAGCCATCTTAGATACACACGCACACATGCACACAAGCACTCACAATGACATAATGCTTCTAGCCAGAGCCACAAGCAAGTCAGCTTTCTTTTGGGGAGATCCATAAGTATATGTTGTTTCATATTAATTTAAAAAATATTTGCACGCACACACACACACAAAGTCGAGTGCGTGTGAGTGTGTGTATGTGTGTGTATGTGTGTGTGTGAATGGACACCATGGCACATGACCAGAGCTCAGATTTTCCATCTTGTGAGTCCCAGAGATTAAAATTAGGTCATAAGGTTTGGCAGCAAATGCCTTTATTGGCTGAGCCATTTCACGGACCCCATACTAACATTTTAAAGGAGGCTCTATGGGAAAGAAACTAGAAGGGAAAAAAAAACCTCACAAAGTAGATTGCTTTTAAGGGCCTTTTATGTTTTTTTTTTTCCCCCAGTGCATAGCAGAGGCATAATCCACTACTCGTCATCATTTATTTCCATTCTGGAGATAATGGCAACAAGTGCGGTGACGGCACCGCCCGTGTCACTGAAGCCACCACGATTAAACTCATCAGGAGATGTTTTGCGAGATATTCTTGTTTACGTCTCATGGATAGGACAGCTAGCCATTCATAGAGAATAAAAATGAATTCTCACGAGAATTCCAGCTCGCTATCGGACTCCATGTTAACAATGCCAGAGAAATGAGCTGTCTCCACTGAACGGAGACAAAACACGTTTTTAGTTTAAATTAGGAGCCATGAAATGTGACGCTCGTGGATGAATTGCAGATGAATTTACCAAAATTGGAGTCATTTAAGAGGAGAGAGGGAGCTGAAAAGATTGTTCTTGCAGCTTGGATTCTCAAAACTTGCAGCAGATGCTTCCTCTATTTAAGCGAACATGAAAATAGAAAGTTTAAAATATACCTTTTGCACCTTCAAAAATGAAGACTACACTGTGTCGGCGGGTGATTGGCAGCAATTTGGCTTTGTGCAGGCTCTGCAGCTGACGTGCCTGGGAGGTTGGATTTGGGGGTCTGTCTTGAGGTGGCTTGGCTTGTTGTTGCTCATCTTCACAAATCTCCTCAAAAGCCTATTTCTGTTTGGAAACTTCTCTCTCATTCCCACTGGGGTCCAGTTTGAACTTTTGATGGAATGTTATATTTGATGCTACCCGGAACGTATGACGTTTTGGGGCATCTCTGGAGCTCCCCCTAGACAAAGCTGAAGAAAGACAAAGTTCATGCACTTTGTTAAACGTGTCTTGACAACTTGACACAGCCTATGTTGTTCTGTGCTCTTCTATGCATGACCCTGCTGTCTAAGGAGGAGGGGTGACTCAGCTTCTGGGTTACTCTAGTATGCTGCTTTCCTTTTTCTGGTTGTGTCAGGGTTTCACTGTGTAGCCCTGGCTGGCCTGGCCTTGAACTCAGGGAGATTGAGCTCAGGTCATGCTAGTCTGGGGAAAGTGTCTTTTCCTGACGAGTTATCCTACCAGCCTAGGACTCTTTTTCTTCCTCCCTCCCATGTTCCTCTCTCCTTTTTCCCTCCTTCTTTCCCTCTTTCCCTCCTTTCTTTCTTTTCATATCCTAGTTTGAAATTTTCACAACCAAAAGGAAAAGATGTTGTCATAAAAGAGCAAACCATTGTGACTTTTGATTCCATCTCTTAAGTGCCTGATACCGCTCTCTTATATCTTTTTTTTTTTTTTTGGTTTTTTGAGACAGGGTTTCTCTGTGGCTTTGGAGCCTGTCCTGGAACTAGCTCTTGTAGACCAGGCTGGTCTCGAACTCACAGAGATCCGCCTGCCTCTGCCTCCCGAGTGCGCTCTCTTGTATCTTAACGCTGTGTGGAGTAATGGCTCTCTAACTTGCTGTGTGTTAGAGCCTTTCATGAGGGTTAACAGTTCAGCATGGTTTCTCTGGATTTATTTTACTCATTTCTCTCTGTTTGCCTGATGGTATTTACCTGGACAATGAGCTAGTCTGGAAGACTGAAGTCAGCTTTACTCTATCTGTGTGGTTGGCTGGGATGGCTGACTAAGAATCTTGCATCCACAGTGATTGGTAACCCAAGGGCCTTCCTAGGCTTTCACAGCAAGGCAAACTCAAAGGCGGTCAGGGTCTCACACATGGTGAATCAAGGCTCCAAGAAGAAAATGGTCCAGGAAACAAGGAAGAGGATGTGTGACCTTCAGTGGCCAAGTCTAGGATGCTATGTTTGAGCATCCCTTCTGCCATGCCCTACTGGCTTAAGCTGTAACAAACTCAGCACCAATAGGACACGGGAGAGCAGAGACTCTTATCTACTTATCTGTATCTCAGGGGTGCAGGTTCTTGAGCTCAGTTTGTCTTTCAAGTTTATGAAACACCTGAAAAAAATCCATGACTGGAGAACAAACACCTGTGGGCTGGAAGAAGAAGAATGAACACTCATCTAACAGAAGTGATGTCTGACTCTGAAAGTCCTGTGAAAAACATTTCAAATATGGACTTTGCTTACACTATGGTCCCACTTTTAGATGGCCAATCTCTCGGTGTCTGCATACTTGAGCAAACCTACTTCCAAACAAACTAGAAGGACTTCAATACAGACAGAAAGGAGTGGTGTCCTGGAGAGAGGATAGTTTTTCCCTCCTCCCCTGTACCCCTCCACCTGCCTGAGGTAGCCCCTGAGACACCCCTTTTACAAGCCTCACACAAAACCTTCTAAATATCACCGTGTTCAAATTCACATCTTGAAGGTCCTCGAGAAATGGAAATGGCCACTACCTCCTTAGACAGCCGGACTCCAGGTCCCACCTGTAGGTGGTGAGGGAGAGCCCTCAGTGGTGGCTCAGCCATTCTGACCTTCCTGTAGCTTTAGCAGAAATTCTGCATTGACTTTCTGCCCCTCTTCCCTGACGCAATCCCTCTGGGCTGGGGACCCACGACTCTGCGTTTTAAAAAGACTACTGCTCTACCACCAACCAATCCATCTTACATCTGCCAGGAGAGGACCTGGGAGGAAAATGGTCTTTGGAGACCACTATTCGCAATCAAATTTTGCGAACAGGAAGTTGAGGAAAAAAAACATCATCTCACATTTAAGCCAGATTGTTAAGGGGTTGGATAACGTAAAGTTTCTTTACATCCACCAGCTGACCCAGTCGAAATGGATTCTAGAGGTAATTCCGCAGGGCTTCCTGGGGAGTGGCGATAACAAACAATTTCATTTGCTATGGTGTTAACTTAGACAGTGAAACAGAACAAACGTCTTTCTCCTAGAAAAGCAAAAATTTCTCGCGAGTCAAAGAGTCCTTGAAAGAGACATTTGTTCTAGGATCACTGGAAAAATTATGACGCATCGCCAGATTAGTAGGAACTGACGGAAGGCTTTGTTCACATAAATATAATTCACATAAATGTCAATACTGTCTTCTAAGAGGTAAAGATGATTTTTTTTTTAATGTTTAAGGGCTGGAGAGATGGATCAGCTGTTAAAGGATAAGCTCACAACAGCAACAACAACAAAGACAAGGAAGGTATTTGAAAGGTTTGCAGCCTAGTTGCTGTCTAATTGAATCAGCGCTCAGTTCCAACTTTGCATTCCCCTAGAACAGCACTACGCTGTTTTCAATAAATATTTTTAACTGAATGTATATGGAAATGAGCGTCATCATTTTAATCTTGCCTCATATTTGCTTAATAATATCAAATGATTAATTTTGTAATTAAGGAAATGGAATTGATTTGGGAAAGTTATCACACGGTATTCATGGTTGAAGTAATCGATATTTTACTGTGACATTTACCCCAGTTTATTAAAAATTCCTTCAGCTGTTATTTAAAACAGCAGTCCCAAAATGTGGTGCAAGAGGTTAAAAAAAAGTCACATGGATAAATCATTTCTGTAATATGGAAGTGCTTGGAGAACAAAGTATGCACACTGATAAGCTTGGGTTTGAACTTCAAATACGACCCAGATTCAAGCTCTTAGGATTTACTGTTGTAACAGGTTTCACCTCAAGTTCACTTGCAGACTTGGAAAACAAGGCAGAGGGGTTTTGTTGTTGTTTGTTTGCATTAGTTCATCTTTCTCATCGCTGTGACAAAATGCTGGACAGAAGGAACTTCTGGAAGGAAGGACATAAGCAGAGGGGATACAACCCATCATGACAGGAAGTCATGGCAGCAGGAGGTGGCGGGTCACTAAAGCACACACAGTTGGGAAACCGAGAGAGATGAACGTGGGCACTCAGCTTGCTTGCTTGCTTTTTCTCTGTTTTTATTTAGTCCAAGATCCCAGTCTGTGGTATGCTACTGTTATGAACCATTACATAAATATCTGATATGCAGGATATCTGATAGGCCTCCCTGTGAAAGGGTCATTTGACTCCCCAGAGAGTTCGCAACCCACAAGTTGAGAATCGCTGAAACGGAGGGAGAGTACTTTTGCTGTCTTACAAGTTTCCCACTCAGTGACTTCTGCTAGCCTTGCTCATATGAGCATGCCACTTACCCGTGTTAGTCACTTCCTCTCTGTCCAATCTGCTCCACAACCTCCACCACCCAGGAAGTATGCCGATAAGCTCTGGGTTGCTCTTATTCACCGTGAAGGAGTAATTTGAATACTGATTAGTGTTTCTTGGAGGAAGACAAACAAGAAGTAAATGATGGTTGGCCGACGCTGTGTGAGAGTCGTCAGCACACCCAGCTATGATAGTCAAGAACAGCGCTCCGCGGCCCTTTCATCTGGCCTAGTTAATGAGGGTGAATCGTTACCTTGCTCCGTGTAGAAAGATGTTTTCAAGATTTAAGTGAAGTGCACGTGTGTGTGGACATGTGTGGGGGTGTCTGAGGGGGCCAAAAGAGGGCATAGGATGCCCTGGAGCCCTGTGGCTACCTTAACTTTGGCTTCCAGAACTGTAAGGAAAAAATTCATTTCTGTGACTTGAGTCACCCAGTCTGTGCCAATCTGTTGGGGTAGCCACAGGAGACTTCACAGGAAGCCAGGAGAACTCACTTGTGAGGGCTTAGCTCTGCTACAGCAGAGACAGACAACATGGAAGCAAAAGGGCTTGATTTGTTCCCATAGCAACAAGTTACAAAACAGTAGGTAAAGGCTATTCATGTGCCTAACTATGTTTAAATGTAGCGGTTGGTTCCTGTTTTGGTTTCTCAGTCTGTTTTCCTCCTCTTTGAAGGAGTTCACTGCCGTCATCCAGTCAGCACCTGGCTGAGGATGGCTCACGTCCCTGTGTATACTCTGAACAGCAAGAAGAGGGGAAAGGAGAGGATCGCAGATCCCTTCCGTTCAGAGAGGAAACACGGACGTTGTTCATACACTTTCCATTTCCATTTGGATGGGAACCGAATAGCCACACTCAGCTGGGAGGATGCTGAAAATGCAGTCCTTATTCTGGGTAGCACTGGGTAGCACAAACAGATGAAATTTAATATAGTCAAAGGAGACAAAGATGGGGAAACTGAGCGCACAGTGGAAGCAATGACATCACTTACATGTTGAGAACAGTAGAAAAAACTAAGACTGTTTCACAGGTGAGATTTTTGTCAAGCCAATGTTTTCAGTGCATCAGAGAGCAGAGATCGGATACTCTGAAGTTATTGCAGTTTGCAGGGCATTGGTTAGGGGCTGGAGGGATGGCTCAGTAGCTAAGAGTACGTGTTGCTCTTGTAGAGGATTCACGTTTAGTTCTCAGCATCTAAATAGGGCAGCCCATAATTCCCTAACTTCAGTTCCACAGGATCTGATGCCCTCTTCTGGCCTCTGGGAGCATCCCTCCCACACACAATTAAAAAGCAAATTAATCTTTTAAAAAAAAATAGATAAAGACTTGGTGAGCTGTGAAACCAACAAAGTATATCTGTTTGGGCAGACCCAAAGATAAAAATAACACAGAGAAGCGAATAGTCTCAGAAACCTGTGAGTTACCATCAAGGGTACGTGGTGGGATTCCCAGGGCTGAGAAGTGGGAGAGAACGCATGTCGTCAAGAAACTAAGAACAGAAATGTCTCAGAGCTGACGAAAAACATTAAGCAACAAAGTGTGACGCTCAACAAATCCCAAGCAGGATCCATTTAACGATCCCACACCCAATCCGTCAATGTTAATCAGTCAAAAGACAAAGAGAAATTTAAAAGCAGCGAGGAGACAGTGACTCATCTCATAAGAAGAACTTGAAATGACATCGAAGGCTGGGGGTGGACACACTCAATAAAAGACAGACTTGCTAAGGGAGCTCTGTCAGAGAGGCGGCATTCCAGCCTGCGCAGGAGCTGGACTGCCAGGTCCCTAAGGGACCGTGTGCTGCTACTTGCAGGCCACCTAGAGCTCAGGATGATTTTGTACGTGCTCCCCTGACACACAGAAAGGCTGCAGCCCAAATAGCAGACACTGGACCCAGGAGACAAGCCACCCGCTTCATCTGGCTTATCCAGCACACACGATGGATGAAGCCTCATGCTGTGTTTATTGCATGGGGAAAAGGCTTATAAAGAACTCTACCAAGCCTTATGAGCACACACTCATAAGGCTGATTTGGTTGTGAAATAACACATTTATGGTACAGGGCTGTGCTTATCCTACATGGGTTTGTCTTTAGGCGATCTGATTCAGACTTCACTCTAGAAATTGAAAGTAACCGAGACATGTGTGTTTGTAGGTTTTGCTGAATTTGAAAAGTTTAGTCATGACTTCGTATTCCTTCTTTCTTTGTTTCCACTCCCTTCTGGGACTCCAACAACGCAATAACTGGTGCTTATCCATCTCACAGGTCTCGGAAGTCACGGAGAGTTCTTAATTCTTGTCCCTGCTTTATATCTGTGTATTTTACATAACTAGGTCTTTATGTTCACTGATCTCTTTTTATTGTTGTGTTTAACTGTAGAATAGCTTTATTCAGCGAGTTTATATTTCATGTATTGAACATTTCAGGAATAAGGGTTATATTTGGCTTGTTTTATAATGTCTGTACTTTTCCCCATTATAGCTGCGTTAAGTCCTTGAGTGTTTAGTCTTAAGGCTTCGTAGTCTTTAAAACACCAACCCTACCTTCTCATGTGTTTCTAAATCTGTTTCTGCTATTTCTCTTGGTTATCACATTTTTTCACTCTTCTTATGTCTAGTAAGTTTTTCAATGAATGCTGAGTACCATGAGGGTTAATTTCTTAAGCATCTGTTTTTTTTTTTTTTGTAGCCGTTTGAATAAAACATCCCCCATTGGCTCAGGTATTTGAACACTTGGCCCTACTTGGCGGTGATGTTTAGGGAGGTTATGGAACCTTTAAGAGATGTGGCCTTGAAGGAGGAAGTACATTTCTGGTGGCTGGCTTTAAAACCTTGCCTCCAGTTTGTTCCCACTGCTTCCTCACTGTGGTTGAAGCTGTGTTCTCTCAGCCTCTGGTATCAGCGGCCTGTGGGCATTCCTCCTTTGCTGTTCCAGACTCTCCCTCTGGAACTGTAAACCAAAATCAACTCTTCCCTAAATTGCCTTGGTTATGCCGTTTTATCATATAAACAAATAATAATTAATGCACTTTCTTGTGTTTAAAACTTGTTTCAATTTGTTCAACCACATGTTTAAATTGTTTGCTCGTCGGCTTGGCTAGTTTGAGCTCTAACACTTTAGTAGAGTGGCTTGCAGTAATCTGTACTCTGAGGTTGCCTTAACCTCACTCCTGAGACTTGATAATTTTGATGTTAGTAATGAATTCCCTGAGTATTTAAATGAATTTTTTTTTTTAAAAAAAACTCCATTCTGGAAGTCTTAAGCGAAAAATACCATCCAGTTTTATATAAGTTCTGAGGATTCTGAATTTTTTAGCATCCATATTTTTCCTTTTTTTTTTTTTTTTGGTACAATTTGGCCACCCCATTCACCTAGTCTCACATGCCAGTCAGCATAACTGTTAACTCTTTGTGTTCTGTCAGCTCCTTTCTGGACCTTTGGTCTTCGCGTCACAGTGGCCTCAGCCTGCTCCAATCCCAGCATCCTGTCTCCTTAACCCAGTGTTAAGATTAACTCAGGGTTCTCTTTTTCTGGAAAGAATCTCCAGACTGGAAGCTGGAGACCGGTTAAGGATTACATCATCAGCCTCTCCATCTCTCCCTCTCACAGTACGGCCCCGCCGTAAACATCTGTAAACACCAATGTGCTGGCTAGTTTCATGTCAACCTGACACAAGCAAGCAGCATCTGGGAGGCAGGGGTGTGAACTGAGGAAAGACCTTCATGGCCTTGTTGTGTAGGCAAGACTGTAGTTCATTTTCTTAGTGAGGATTGGTAGGTAATGGTAATGGCTTAGGCCATTGTGGGTGGTACCCCCTGGGCATGTGGTCCAGGGTGCTATAAGAAAAACTGAGCAAGCCACGGGGAACAAACTAGTAAGAAGCACTCCTCCATGGTCTCTGCTTCAGTTCCTGTGCTGAGATCTTGTGCTCATTTCCCTCAATGATGGAGGCCTGTGAGTTATAAGCTGAACAACTTCCTCCCCACATTGGTCTTGCTTATGGTGTTTTATAACAACAATGAAAACCCTAAAACAAATAATTTCTCACATTTTTGTCAAGTCCAAAATAGCAACTCCCTGTTATTGTCCGCTATGACTAAGGAGTTGTTCTGTAATACTAATATATGTCTGTAACTGAAAATTTAATTTTAAATCCAGCCCATCTCAGACTGTTTAAACATCACAGGATGCAGGGGCAGGTGGAATTCCTGGCTGTGAGGTCCTGATTCCTCTCATACAGCTTTTAGAACCACTTCTGTTGATCAGAATGCCTATGGGACAATGGGGGTGGTGTTAGACTTCCTAAACACCCAGCCTGCAGTAGCAAGGCAGGCACATCCAAACTGCTGTAAACCCTCCCAGGGAAAAAGAGGAACAGGAGAAGAAGGCAGAGACCACAGGTTCATGGGAATTCTGAAATCCACAGTACAACACGTTGCCAGGTCATGTATGAAGATTCGGCTCCAGCGCACCTTGCAAATGGCTCTCTCTGGCACTTCTCCACTCTCTGGACTCTCGATTCCATGTAGCCTTTGGTTCACTCTCTGGATTTAAGTTTCTGTGACATCTTTGAACCATTCTTTGGATTTCTGGTTCCATGTTCTTTGGTCTACTTCATATCATATTGATATTGTTCTATCTTTGGCCCACTCTCTAGATCCTTGGATCCATGCTATCTTGGATCACTCTCTGAAATCAAAGACCTTCTGCATTTCCTGTTGTCTGGATGCCTTCCTGCCCAAGTACAATGTCAGCGAGTGTAATTCTGTTAACATTTTTGCCTGAGCCTCCCTAGAGTTTATGAACGGAAGCTCTACTCCTCAGAGTCTTTCTTGGAAGAGCCTCTCAGTCTGAGCTGTCTTCCGAGTTTGGTGAGGTGGTATAACTTTCAAATTCTTGCACAACTTTTTTTTTTCTCCCACTGAACAATTCCCTGAGGCATTGCTTTCCACTTCCCCCAATTCTTCACAGAGAGTCTTACAGTTCCACCATCTGCTTCATCGGCAGATCATGTTTTCCCTGATTGTGCCCTAGATTGATAAGTGCCTGAAAGTTATTTCTTAACCTCAACATTGTTTGCCATCTGTAAACTCTTGGACTCAGAACTGCTTTTGATTTCAAAACTAGCACACCCTGGATTTGAATCCGTGTCAGTTCTTCTAGTTTCTCTCTGTACTTGTCTGTTTCACCACGAGCAGCCAGTAGAAGCCAAGCAACACACTTCACTCCCTGGCTTAAACTTCTCTTAGAAATCGTACTACATTTAATGGCTGTGTTTTCCATTTTCTATGCTACCCGGGACAACAATACATCAGGCTTCCCACTACTCTACAATAGATGTCTTCTCTTTCTTTCCTCGCTCCCAATAACATTTTCTCCACTGTAATTTTTTACCACATATCATCAGCTGCCACCACCCAGACCCCACTAATGGTCCCCAACAGCACTCACATTCACCAATCACCTCCTCCTCAACTTCTATTCAGGTTTTCCAAATGCTCAGTATAGTGGTTACTATGCCATTGCTGTGATGTGCACTCCCACACAATCATAGACAAACACACATGTACAAACACAAATAATAAATCAAAGAAACCTAAGAATGATGAAAAGATATGAAAAAATTAGCATGAATTAATTTGCCTGGAAGGATGAAATGGAAAAATACCTAGAAAAATGCAAGTTTGTTGTTTTGTTTTTCGTGGGTTTTTTTTTTTTTGAGATAGGGTTTCTCTGTCATGGAACTAGCTCTTGTAGTCCAGGCTAGCCTTGAACTCACAGAGATCTACCTGCCTCTGCCTCCTTAGGGCTGGGATTAAAGGTGTGCACCACAACCGCCTGACTGAAAAAAAAATGCATGTTAACAAAGGATGAGAAATAGAGAATACTTTTGTATGCATTAAAAGCACTTGCCTTTCACTGGGAACTCTCTGAAAGAGGTCAGGACAGGAACTCAAACAGGGAAGGATCCTGTAGGCAGGAGCTGATGCAGAGGCCATGGAGGGGAACTGTTTATTGACTTGTTCCCCTGACTTGTTCAGTTTGCTTTATTATAGAATCCAGGACCAGTAGCCCAGGGATGGCTCGACCACCATGGACTGGGCCCTTCCCCATTGATCACTAAATGAGAAAATGCCTTACATCTGAATCTCATGGAGGTGTTTCCTCAGCTGAGGCTCCTTCCTCTATGAAGACTCCAGCTTGTGTCAAGTTGACACACAAAAGCAGCCAGTATAGAAAGTTCAAGATTAGATGGGTTTACTTGTAAGTTCTTTAAAAAAAAGTATGTAAGGAGTAACCCAAGACTTCCACAAGATTGTTTGTTACAAAAAAAAATAGAGAAAAATTTTTTTTCTCCTATGTCTTTTATGAGACAAATGCAACTTCAGTAAACAGCTTTATCATCTCTTGTAAACACAGACGTGAGGATCTTTAATGACATCTTAGACATCACTTAGACAAGTGAACCTAATGATATAATGATAGATAAGTTGAGGGCATTCTAGGAATGTAAGATTGGGTTAACATTTAAAAACAAAGATGACCTCACTACCATGACCGAGAGACAGGTTGTGTATGAATATCTTAGTGTAGGTGAAATAGTCAGACGAAATTTGCCCTGCACTCCGCTTTTCCATAATTCTTTGGAAACTAGAAATCAAAGATCACAGTATTTTTCTCTCATGTATCCTGGGCTGGCCCCAAACTGGTTGTGGAGCCAAGGATGACCGTGAATTTCAGGTCCTACTTCTGCCACCTCTTTGTGCTGGAACTCTGAGTATGTGGGTTCACTGAGTTCAGTGGGTGCTGGGGATGGAACCCAAGGATTTGTGTATGCGAGGTAAACACTCTACCAAGCTACATCTCCATCCCCTAACATTTAAAAATAATGAACATTACAAAAATCCAGTGGTATATCACGTCCAATAATGAAATTTTGAAGATTTTTCTACATGGACTGAAATTGACGTGGGTACTAGCTATCATGCTTACGTTCAGCATTTAACAAGAGGTTCTAGCCATGACAAGAGGTTCTAGCTATTTAAAGAATAGGACATCTGGAAGGAAGAAACCATGCTGTCATTATTCACAGACATCATCCTTATGGTAAGAAAATACAGAATAATATACAAACTATTTGAGTTAATAATTAAATCTACAATGGGACTGAATACAAGTTCATTATTTTTTAATAATATGTATTTTATTATTAAAAATAATGTGTCTATGTGCTTATCTCTGTGTGGGTATTGTGTGCGAGTCTTGGTACCCGCAGAGTTCAGAAGAGGGCATCAGATTCCATGGAGGTGGAGTTAGAAGCAGTTGCAAACCACTTGCCGTGGGCACTGGGAACTGAACTTAGATTCTCTGCGAGGACAGCACATACATGCTCTTAACTTCTGAGCCATCTGTTCTAGTTTTTTTCGGCTGTTGTTGTGATAAACCATTTGGACTGAACGGAAATCGGAGGAGTAGTGTTATTGCATCTTAGAGGTTACTACTATCCTTCATCCAGGAAAGCCAAGACAGGAACTTAAGCAGGAATCTGAAGGCAGGAACCATGCGGAACACTGCTACTGGCTTGCTTTCGGGCTCATGTCCAGCTATCTTTCTTACACAGTTCTGGACCCGCCACACTGGACTGGGCTATCAATCATGCTCTCAGGTCCACTGGCCAATCTGATTTGGACATGTCATCAACTGCCATTCCCTCAGATGACTCTAAGCTGGGACAAGTTGACAGCTGAAACTAACTAGGAAGTTATGTCTCCAGCTCTTAATTTATATTTTTCTATACCATCCAGATGCAAACAGAAAATTATATTTTATTCACTTATTTTTCTACTCATACTGGGGATTTCTACCCAAATTAGGTCCTCACACATACTATTTGCAGTCTACCACTAAAGTACAGTCCCAGTCCTGAAAGTTAGATTTTTAAACAATATGATTTATGATATCAAAGTAAAAATTACATTTTGTTAACTCTACAAAACCTGGCTTCACTGCAATGTTGGCAATAACAAATGCAAATGTCTGTTTGTTTGTTTGTTTGTTTGAGACAGGGTCTCACTATGTAGCCTTGGCTGGCCTAAAACTCACTACGTAAACCAAGCTGACCCCAGGATCAGAGATCTGCCTACCTCTGACCTCCAAATTAACCATGTGCACAACCATGTCATGCATGGAAGATACAATTTTAATTCTTGGAAAGTTAAAACATTATAAAGATTTAGATATTTTTGTTTAATTTTTGTACAGTTTCATGCATGTGTATGACATATTGTGATTGCAGTCCCCCAGATTCCCCTCTGTTGGCCCCTTCCACTCCGGCTGATCCCTTCTTCCCGACTTGTATCTCTTCGACTCTCAAGTGTTCTGAGTCTATGGGGTCTTACGAGGTAGCCACATCTGCGGTGTGTTTATATCTAGAAGGCAGCTTTTTATAGTATCCCTCCCCACCCATCATCTGGCTCTTACGATCTCTCCATCCCTACTTCTGTGATGTTTCTGGAGGCCTGGAGGGGAAGCTAGAGATGTTCCAGTTAGAGCCGAGCATTCGATAGTCACGTATTCTCAGGACTTTGAAGTTTCATATCTCTGCATGTACCACCTCCCACTACAAAAGGAAAGCTTTTCTGGCCAAGGCTAAAAGGAGCGTGAGTCAATGGGGGTATAAGCATAAATATTTCGGAGGCATAGGGTAGTTTGGATCCATGTCCATTTAGAGTACCGTCAGAAGGACATTCGACTCCGCTACTGATCTCTCTAACCAGTGAGTTTACAGTACCTAGAACGTTTACCTTCCAGCGGTGAAGGTCTCAAATCCAATCAGAAAAGGTTAGTTAGCCCCCGAACAATCAGGACACCAGTGAGCACATCTTGCAGTAAGCTGGATATTTTATTCTCTAGATCCATCCCCAGTGGCTCACTTCCTTCAGCAAGGCCCTAGCACCTAAACCTCCTTAAATAGCGCCATCAACTGGGGACTGTGTTCAGATGTCTGAGACTACAGGGGCATTTCTCATTCAAGCTACTATAACAAGGATGTTGGTGCCTTTCTTCCCCAAAATAACCCGTGAAGCCCCTTCTGGCTTTATGCTTGTTAGTGGGCAGAAAGGAAGTTTCCGGTCTGCTTTGTCTGTATCCTGCATCCCAAGTGTGTGGTGGCTGGAATGTTTAGCAGCAGAGTCTCACCATCCAGTTCTGGTAAATGAAGATGTTAATACTTTTAATTAACTATAAATTACCTATTATTTTTCATTCATTATAAATTAACTAAGTAATTAACCTATAAGTTTAATATTAATCCAATAAAATTCCATAAGGAACGGGGAGGGCAATAAGTAACATCTGATTCTAAAATTCATATAGAAATGCGAAGGGCCAAGAATATCCAAAGCAATTAGAGGGGAAAATCAAAGCTGGCAGATTCATGATGAGAACATAACCCATTCTAAAGAGAGCATCAGGATCAGCACAAAGTTAGGTGAACTAAGCAATGAATCAGAAAGCCTACACAGAAACAGTCACTGACTTGTGAGAAAGCCTATGATGTATTGGAGGAAAGAAGTATACTGTCAAAAAAAAATTGCTGGATAAGTTAATTCTAACAAAAAAATTGACCATAAAAATACCATTTCCAAACATTATTGCTCATTACTTAATAACAGACGGATTGTAGATCTAAATGGCAAAAATGACGCAAGTTTCTAAAGGACACATGAACTAACCTGATGATCCCAGACTAAGATGTCTTAGGAGCCAGCTAGATGACTTAGTGAGCAAGAGACCGTCGACTACCCAAAATTATCCTCTGTCCTTCACACGAACGGTGTGTCATGACCTCACATGTGTTGCTATGAGATTGTGCACACATACACACACACACCTATGTAAAAGATGTCTTAAACATGGTTCTGAAGGGCTGGGTACATAGCGCAGTCTATCATGCTCTGAGTTTGATTCCCAGCACCACAAAATCTGTGTGGTGTCTCAGTCTTGGTTTTGCTTTGTAGGCAAGGCTGACGTGTAAGTTGCTATGCAGCCCAGGCAGTCCTTCAGTTCATGATGAATTTAATCTCCTGAGTGCTGGCACTATGGTGTGCACCTCCGGACGACGGCTGTATTTTGTCATCTGTTTGCTGCTTACATGGCTCTGTCTAGTTGTGAAAGCTCAATGGTACTTACAATCAGGACACAAGACGTTCGTTTTTCAATAAAGCTTAAAGTAAGGGGAAAATTAATTTTAGGGTAAAATTGTATTAGAAAATAGAGACTGAAGAACGCCATAATAATAATGTTCTAAAGAAATTATATCTTAAATTAATTTTTAGTGTATTATGCCTGGTAAAATGCATTGCTTTGCACAACCTAAGGAAACCAGGTTGGCACTGATGAGGGTACCAGAGGAGATTCTTTTGCCTTTTTAGTCAGAATAAATATAACAATGAAAGTTAATATATATGTATACATGTTTTATATATAAGGTTAAAGTGATTCATCTCAGACCGTACTCCTGGGGTATGAATTAATCACGTTTTCATGTGTTCCACTTGCTTCATTTCCGTGCCAGGGAAACGTCTATATATGTTTATTTTCAAATTCAATTCTCTCTTACCTATGGTAAAATGCTCTGCGTCTAAGAACACAGGCAATTTTTACCTAACATAGGAATAAAATTGCCTGTGTGTTTTAGGTCCTAGAAAGCGGGTTTTATTTTGACAGGGCATCAGTTCCGTAATGCGTGCTCCACATTGTTGCATAATTGAAGCTCAGTATTTAGCAATCCCCACGTTTGAACAGTCTCCTCTTTGCTATACTTCATGCCATAGCAACAAGTTCTCTAGCTTTTCCCGCAACCCTTTTGCTTAGAGAGTATGTCTCAAAGGTTTTGTCTTCAGATTACAAACTGCCAAGAAAGGAAGGGGCTTGAAGATCTGTGAGCATGGGGACTTCTCTAGGGCACCAACCACATATTGCATGCCCAGTGGTTACTTTTCTAATGTCCTTAGGAAGCTGAGGCAGGAGGACCTAGGCGTAGGACATATGATGGAACGATCTAACAGTCTGTGGGCTCTCCCTCTCTCCCTCTCTCCCTCTCTGTGCATGTGTATGTGGGCGGGGGAGTGGGTGACAGTGCTGGTATGTGTAGGTGTGTGGGTGGGGAGCGTGAATGTGGGGGAAGATGGGTGTGCAGGTACGCCTGCAGGTGCTAGAAAGAGAGGGTAGCATCTCCTGGAGCTGGAGTTACAGTTGGTGTGAGCTGCCCAACAAGAGTAGGGGGCTTGGAACTGAACTCTGCTCTTAGCCGATAAGCCATCTCTCCAGCCCCACATTAGATGCTTAATTTAAGGAACCCCGGGTTCAAATCCTCGCTATCTAAGGCACCAGCTTTGCAAAAGTGAGTTATTTCCTCGTCTCTGAGTAAATTGGCTCATTTTGAACGAAGGATAGCGGTCATCCCTTTCTTCTAGCCTTGTTAGGAGAGCCAAGTGGTACAGAAAGCGAAAACCACGGAGAGTCATCCTTGGCATGATGGAGGAGGGTCATCTGTCTATGTGTTACTTTCATTGGTTCATAAAGAAAACTGCCTTGGCCCTTTGATAGGACAGAAAATTAGGTAGGCGGAGTTGACAAAACAGAATGATGTGGGAAGGATTCATTCAACACGTGGATCTTTGGCCCTAAGAAGCAATGTCTGGTGAGTTTGGCCAACTTTTCTATCAGCAGAACACTATCACTGGCTTTGTTCTCTGTCTTGGCCACCCATCCCGGCTGTCACTGGGATAAAAAGGAGTGACAAGAGCCATCTACGAGGAGAAGGGCACTGGAAAGACGTCAGTCCATCTAACTCTGGCCTTTTGCCAATGAGAACACGGAAGCCCAGGGAAGTTGCCCGGATTAAAGCAAAACTCCCACCGCTAACTAGGGGCACAGCCGATATTAGATCTGGGGCCTTTATGTTTAGCCCGAGCACTGTTCTATGGAGGCCTACAACATGGAGCATTGCCCCGTCTTCTTGTCCGGCTTGTCTTTGACCCCACCAAAAAGCACAAGTACCTCATAATACCCATCCTAGGTACTGGGGGAAGGAGGTTCAGCTTGCTAAAAGAGGTCTATTTCTAGCCTTTGTGGATGGCCTACTCCCTGCAAATTCACCCGGGCTAAGAGACTGCTGCTGCTTTTGAGACACTTTCCAGAGTGTTGCTTGGTGGTTGCCATGACAACAGAATGCAAGGGAAATAGAGTTTTCTAGAGGATTACACCGGTGGAGGCTTTAAAGCCAGATTACAGTTAAGACTTTGAAGCTTAAAGACTATCAGCCAGTTGTGCTGGCACACAGTAGGTGTACTGGAACACCGTGGAAGGAAAACATACAGGCCCATCGTTGGGGTGGAAGCTAGACCAGCAGGGATCTGAGCCACTAACGTGAATGTTTAAGGCCATGTGGACCAGCTTTCCTTGCCCCTTCCTTGAGAAATGACAGTAGAGGATTTTCCTAACTAAAGTCTTGCTGTGTGGGAAATGACTTATCATCAGAATTACGAGGAAGGCTTGTCAAACCTTTGCAGATGGCTGGGGATCCACGGATCCATGCTCACGGTTTCACATCCCTGCATCGCTAGCAACACAGATTTCTATGTGTATGACACATCACCAACAACTCACGTTTCTAACAAAGGTCAGATGCTCCAGTTGCTAGGAGAAAAGTACCACACCCATATGAGCTCTTCAGAAACCACTGGGTTAAACTGTAAGGCCTTTTCTGCCTATAAACCAAAGCCACATCTCCCGTAATGTCTGATTCAAGCCTGTGCACAACCTCTCTGTGTTCTTTTGTTTTGTTTTGTTTTTGAGACAGGGTTTCTCCGTAGCTTTTGGTTCCTGTCCTGGAATTAGCTCTTGTAGACCAGGCTGGCCTCGAACTCACAGAGATCCGCCTACCTCTGCCTCCCGAGTGCTGGGATTAAAGGCGTGTGCCACCACCGCCCGGCCTCTGTGTTCGTTTTTAAGTATTTGAAGAAGTGTTCAGCATCTCTAGTCTTCAGGAAAAAGCCAACTAAAACTGCCTTGAGACACCACGCCAGCCCCAGTCAGAATGGCTACCATCCAGATACCCAGCAGATGTTGGAGAGGATGTGGAAAAAGAGGAGCCTTGGGTCACTGCTCATCCAAGTCCAAAGTGCAAACTAGTACAGCCAAATAGAACTACCATATGGCCCAGCTATACGACACCTAGGCATACACCAAAGCATTCTGCATCCCACCAGAGAGACATTTGCACGTCCTGTGTGTTGCTGCTCTCTTCGTGACAGCAAGGACACGGAACCAGCCCGGATGTCTATTAACCAGCAGAGCATACAGAGACGGTATGGGCTACTGTTCAGCTATAAAGAAAACAAAATCATGACATTTGCAGAAAAATGGATGGACCTGGAAAGAATCTTAAGCAAAGTGATCCACGCTCAGAAATAAGCAAGCCCCAGCCCATAATGTGCACACATACAAATATTTGGGGGGAGGGGTCTATTCTAATTTTCAGGAAGGGGCCCAAGAGAGGGCAATACTGAGGGATTAGGACATAAGTCATGAAAGCGGATATGAAGTTGTTTTGTTTATGGTTTTGGAAGTTTTATCACTGTCATAGTTTATTTTTCCCCCACGGTGGATTTGTACATTCAACTCTCTGTGTATTGAAGTAGCAAGCACGCATGAAGTATATGCATTCTAAAAGATCCAGCATGCACTGTTCTCTTGAGGCAGGGGGTTGTGGAAGTTGGCTTTATTTTAATGTCACTGATCCTTAGTACAACATGAAGTAGCCATGACCTGTCACTGATGCCTGTCACATTGACATACTTAGAGGTAATTTTTTTTTAAATTGTTCTGGGGATTTTTTTTTATTGTAAAGATTTTCCCTATTTAAAACTATATCAAATCATTCAACCATGGTGTTATTTAATATAGAAATCGTATTGTTATATGTAAATTATGGTTTAATGAAGAATTTGATACTATTTATGCCATTATTGGAGAAAAGGCCCCAGAAAATCTCCACGGTTTCACCTGAAGTGGAGATACTTCGGGACCAGGAGATGTGAACAAGTTGCCTCAATGATGGGAAAGGACTGAGCCCTACACCTTTGTGTCCCCTCTGTCCCCCAGATCACACTTTCCATCCACCCCAAAGGCAGACTGGGTGAGCTTCCTGCTTGCTTAAAGTGATCCATGCACTCTCTCATGGGTGCACCCTCAGACTGGAACTCTTTTTTCTTTTTCTTTTTTTAGCTTAATAAACCATTGTACTAAATTTACTCAATAAATAACCTCAGTGAAGAATAATATTTTCCAGGAGAACAGGCCCCAGCGCAGCTGCCAACACCCGTTTCTTGGGAGTTACTCCCTGGCTCTGCTTTTCTGAATTTTCCAGCACGAAGGCTCCTCCTGTGAAATTATTGGTAATTTTAAATGAAATAATATTGACAGCAGTAGCTGATTTCATCAGTGTAGGTTCTCTGCAAGACCAGTATGTGCTCTGAACTGCTGAGCCATCTCTCCAGTCCGTCAAAGCCCCTACACACACACACACACACACACACACACACACAGAGAGAGAGAGAGAGAGAGAGAGAGAGAGAGAGAGAGAGGCTTCAATTAAGAAATGACACTTCTCAGAAGGCTAAATCTCCCTTCCACTGAGAGACTGGAGTTGAGGTTTGCCCTTAGAATGCAGACCTCAGGATGCTGAATATAAGTGTTTGTTAACTTCTGCACTTTTCCTAGCTTCACTTCGGTTTAATTTAGCCCCAGGACACTCCCTTCCCGGGCTGGAGTAGGGTAGTCATGTGGTCCCTCCTTGCCAGGTTGCCTGCATGAAGTTCTAACATAAATACCAGGGCCTTCCTGCTGGCAGCCCTCTGCTATGGTTGGCCAGCACACAGCTCCATCTTTATGCCCACTTTCCCTGGCCCCTGTTACTGGGAAGCACTTTCCTGGGCCTGCAGCATCGCAGCTGGGCAAGGCTGGCATGCGTCCCCGCCTCCCTCCCGGGGGACCATCCTGGATCCCTCCCCGTGATGTCAGCGGAATCCTGAGCTGGATTGAGGGAAAGGCCCAGGATCTCCGTTAGAGGAGCCCAGATGGGGTGGACCCAGGGGTGGCCGCCCGGGGCCGAAGCTCTAGCCTCGCGTCCCCGGGCGCCGCCCCCGTGTCCCGCCCGCGCCACGCTCCGCCCCGGTCGCCTCTCGTCCCGCGTGGGAGCCGACCCGGCTCAGCCTGATTTACGGCTCTGCTGAAAACCGCTCGCGCGGCTCCCGCACCATCAGCACAGGCGGCTGCAGCGGCAGCAACAAGTCGGGTAAGTGGGCTCGGCTGGAGCCGTGCGCCCGCGCCCCCTACCCCACGGATACGCAGGGAGCTGGTCCCTGTCGCGCAGCGTCACGGGGAGTCGGAATGGCCGGCTTTCCCGTAGCCACCTGCACGAACTCGCGTGAGCACGAATTCATGCAATCATCAGTCGGAGCGGGGGCTAGGAAAGCGGGGACCCCAGGCAGGTTCTGCCCAGCTTGCCCAGCTCTGCACAGGAAATCGCAGTCCTTTTTGCTAACCTGTGTGTGCCCTGGGGTTTCCTCTGCGCGAATGGAAGCCTGGAGCTGGGGAGTGCGTGGTTATTCCATCTCACCCATCCAAACATGCCTCTCTTCCTACTGCCGCTCTAGAAGCATCTCTTCCTATCCCTGCACCCCTTGCCAGCCTTCAGCCCCGGGCTGGGTCAGGGATTGCATCCTGTTAAACATCCCAGTTCGGTACAAGAAGGTTCCCCTTTGCTGAGATCCAGAGACTTAGTAACCTGGAATATGTGCCTGCCTGGCCAACAGGGTTTCCATCTCAGCTTCTGGATGCCACTGAGGGTGTAACACAGATTCTTCACCCTAAAATGTTATCCGGGCCCCTTCTTAGTGGGACCCAGTGCTCATGACCATTCTTGGAGGAAATGGGTACAGGGCCCCTTGCAAAATTGGGTTGTCATAGGGATCTGTTGCGAGGGCAAATTCATCAGAATTTGCAAAGGCAACAAGAACTTCCTGTTTTTGGAGGAGTTATGCTGGCTGAGGCCCACCCGGTTCTAACACTCTAGAAGCTGTGCCAAAAACAGCATCATAGGCAAGGCAGATCCACCTAGAACATTCTGTTATCAGCCATGGCCCCGTCTATATATCAAATGATATCTGACATTTTGGGTTCCCAGATTTCAGTCGTGTTGGGCCATTATTATTATGTTAACACTTTGATTTTTGTCATCACACCAGTAATTAAAAATGTTTAAGTCATGGGCAGAAAAGGTGGCTCAGCAGGTAAAGGCATGTGTCACCAAGCTGGATGACCGGAGCTCACTCTCCAGGACACACATGGGGAAAGACGAGAACTCATTGAAGTTGTCCTCTGACCTACACACACACACACACACACACACACACACACACACGGAGGGAGAGAGAGAGAGAGAGACAGAGAGACAGAGAGACAGAGACAGAGAGGAATAAGGAAATTTTATTTAAAATAAATACTATGCAAAATGTGAGGTTGAATTTTTTTTTCAGCTTATGTGCTTAAAGCCAACTTGAGAAAAGATTGCCAAGCTTGCTCTCTTAAGACCTGTTTGTCTGGGACACATTTCCATGTAGTATTCCAAATTCAGGAGGACAGAAAACTTGAGTTCTGTTTCTGGACCACTCTCTTCCCTTCTTGGGGCCCTATCACTTCTCCTCCCTGCTCTGTTTTTTTTTTTTCATCTGTCTAAGAGTGTTAGCCACCTTCACTCAGCTAGGTTGGAGCTGGATTAGAAATGTTTCTGCCTCTGTAGGCCCTGCCCTCTGTAACCCACCTGCAGTGATCCTGTGCAGCCGAAGCACTAGGCGATACAGAAGAGGGTAGATGTGGCCACATTTGGCATAGGGGTTTAGGTTTGAATTTCAGCATAAAAATCAACTCTAAATACTAACTGCAATAGTTGCTTAAAGCCCAAGAAGCTTGAACTGGTATAGTCACTATGGAAATTGGCATGGGGATTTCTCAGGAAACTGAAAATAGAAATATCATATGGCCCAGCTATACCACGCCTGGGCATAAACCCAAGGGGCTCTATATCCTAGTACAGAGATGCTCACCCAAATTTATTACTGCAGTGTTCACAACAGCCAAGCCTTGGAACCAGCTCAGGTACCCATCAACATAAGCGTGGAGAAAGGAAATAGGGTACAAACACAAAATGGAGTTTGACTTAGCGATTGAGAAAATTAAAAGTATGACATTTTTGGGAAAGCGAGCGGGACTGGGCAATGTGTTCAATAAGTGAGACTCTGAAGACAAGTAGTGTGTTTTCTCTCAAACAAGGGTCTTAGAATTTAACGTGTGTGTGTGTGTGTGTGTGTGTGTGTGTGTGTGTGTGATGAAATAAGGATAAAAGGACATCTCAGGGAAAGAGAGAGGAGTTCATCTCCAATACATGTGACTTGAAAGTGGAGGTGGGATATTGGGACAGGAGGAAAGGGGACCCTCTGAAGGGCAGGCGGATGTAGGAGAGCACTGGGGGAGAGGACCAATAGGAACAAAATAAACACAAAAAGCCCCAAGAAACCAGTTACTTGATTGATACTAACAAGCTAATTAAAAACAAAAAGCTAGCGCCTCTCTGGAAAGGGGCAGCCATCGTTGTCAGTCGGTGTCACTTCAGAAGCTTTTGACAGACACATAAACGGCTGTCTTCTCCCCCTCCCAGGACTTTCAGAGTGATGCAACAGACGACTTTTGAGGAAAGCCGGTACCCTTGGCAGGACTCGCTGGAGAATGTCGCTGTGTGCCTGCCATTCCGCTGCCCGAGGTGTGGGGACCATACCAGGTTTAGAAGCTTGTCATCCTTGAGGGCCCATCTGGAATTCAGTCACAGCTACGAGGAGCGGACCCTCCTGACAAAATGCAGCCTCCTGCCGTCTCTCAAGGACACAGAGCTAGTGAGGTGCGCAGAACTCCCGAAGCAGGGAAAACTGCTCCGGGGCCACGCAAAGGTGACCAAGCAGAAGCCAAGCTATGTTAACTTGTACAGCATCTCCCACGGGCACGCCAAGGACCCGAAGCCCTTTGAGATGGTGGCAGAGAGGCCCGTGTCCTATGTGCAGACCTACACGGCCGTGGACATCCGGGCTGACTCTCTGGAAGCTGCCCGCTCGAGCCCCGGACTTCCCACCCCGGACACCAAAGCTGCTTTCGAGGCCCACGTCCGAGAAAAGTTCAATCGCATGGTAGAGGCGGTGGACAGGACCATCGAGAAGAGAATCGATAAACTCACCAAAGAGTTGGCCCAGAAAACCGCTGAACTGTTGGAGGTCCGGGCAGCCTTCGTGCAGCTGACGCAGAAGAAGCAGGAAGTTCAGAGGCGAGAACGGGCCCTGAACAGACAGGTGGACGTGGCCGTGGAAATGATCGCAGTGCTCAAACAGCGCCTGACAGAATCCGAGGAGGAGCTCCTGAGGAAAGAGGAGTAAGTGCTGCTGAAACTGGATGCTAACCTCTGCATGGGGGACCCCCTCCCCAAGTTACAAGCAGATGTTCATTGCCGTGTGTCACTGGCACAAGTCTTGGCTGCATTGGTTCCTTACTGGTTCACTAGTGCCAGGATGCAGAAAACTCTGGCATTATTCACCTTCCGTGGAGATGGTGGCCAACCTGGCATCATTAACCTAATTAATATCTAACTCCTGGTTACCTTGGAAACTCAGATGGATGACGTTAGAAGGATAGCACAGCTGGTTTGTAAACCTGTGCCCACGGCATGTGAGGGTCCACTGATGTGTGTAGATTATATAGTCAAGAATAGTCAAGAATGAGACGAGGGCTTGTTCTAATATAAAATATGTTCCAAGGACTCTTGGCTTGTTTGCCCGAGATACTTTTCTTTCTTAAATTATACTAACTAAAATGTCCAGGGACATTTTACTACTAAAGAGAGCTCTGTTTGCTATCGCTAAATATTTACGTTCCCATTGAAGGGATGCCCAGGTATTGTTTAGTCACGCTAGACATTTTAAAAATTTACGTAGTTAGGGTGACTTTGAATCAGCTATTGTATTAGTTCCTTTATACGCTGCTGTGATGAAGTAGTTTAAGGAAGGGAGAGTTTAGTGTGGCTCGCAGTTCAAGGTCACAGTTCATTATGTCCGGGAAGTCATGGTGGAAATATGAGGTAGCTGGTGACGTTGCATGTATAGTCAAAGAGCAGAGAAATGAGCGTTGATGTTCAGTTTGCCTTCTTCTTTTTATTCAGCCCTGGACCCAGCCCATGAGATTATGTCTCATAGTTAATTAGCTTGAGTCTTCCTGACTGTGATTAATTTTAATTGTCAACTGGCCCCAGTTTAAAATCATCTGGAAACAAGAGTCCCAGTGAGATGGACCGGTGGGCATGTCTGTGGGGGGATTGTCTTAATTACTTCAATTGGTGTGGAAGAACCTCGCCCACAGTGGGTGGCTCCATTCCCTATGCAGGACGTCCCACACAGGCTGTAAGTGTTCAGTGCAGAGGGGGACTGAGCACAAAGAGGCATGCATGTCTTCATTTTCTCTCTGCTCCTGACTGGATATGACTAGCTGCTTCACGCTCCTGCCACAGTGGCTTTCTTGATATGTTGGACTTGTGACCTGGGGTTGTGATCTGTATAAATCCTTCCTCCCTTAAGTTACATTTTTCTTTTTTAAAATCACAGCAGCAGAAAGGCAAATAGGACAGCAGCTCGGGTAAAACGTTCTGGTAAGAGCTTCAGGGATGCACCATCAAGTGTGTTTTGTGGTCATTCTAAACCACATCCAGCTGACAATCAAACCTGAGCATCCACAAGTCTTTTTTCGTGCTTAGGAAAGTGATCTCTGATGGACACATCATTTTTGTTGCCGTGTTTTGGCCTCCGGGTGCTTCCTGGGAGGAAGTAGGCGTTTGGGTCCACAGAGACGACCCAGATGACCTACCCTGCGATGCTGTAAGGTGGAGATGGGGAAGCTGTAAGAGTAAAACCTAGGCTGACTTCCTGATGCTTTTGTTTGATTTAGTAGCTATAAATTAAAAGGGCCGCAGATCATTGCATTCCTTAGTTTATGGTTTATAATTTGCTCATAGTACAAATAATAATGGATATGGGTTTGGGGCTAGTGGCTGCATAGATGTGGGTTGACGGCTAATAGAAGGTGGTTCCTGTGGTCAGATGTCTGCTATTGTCAAGGATTCACCTTCATATGAGATGGTGGACTCAACCAGCGATTTAGTCCTCGAAAGAGTAGATTAATGCCTGGGTAGGCAGACACTTATTTGGTGGAGTGTTTGCCTACCTCGCACAAAGCCATAGGTTTGACTGCCAGCACTTATTAAACTGTGTGTTGGTGCACACCTATAATCCTATAATCCAGCACTAGGAAGGAAAGGCAGGAAGATCAGGAGTTCAAGGGAGTCATCCTCAGCTCCCTTGGGGCTTGAAGGCCAGCCTAGGCATCTCGAGACCCTTTCTCAACATTAATTAGTTAATTAGTAAGTAACTGTGGTCCATCTGCGGCTAGAGAGTGGTGGTTTCCGTTCATCCGGAACTGCCACCTGAAGAGAGGCTCGTGAAACAAAACATCCCGCCAGATGGAGGGGCGCATGTTCTCTCTCCTCTCTGAGCCCACCCCTACCCAGCCTCAGGAGAAAGCATTCCTTCCAGGTCTATCTTGTGCGCACACTACTGTTGTAACTCAAGCACACACTCATAAGGTTCCTCTGGATGGAACCCTGACACTTGCCGCTGTTCCCCTGGACCTTACAGGTGCTTGTGCTTTCACGTGGCCTGCCTCTTGGGTGTCTTTGGTACAGTACGCAGAGTTCCACCCTTCCTGCAGGCTGTTGTATGGTAGTCCTTGGTGTGGCTACGTTGTTGCTGCTTTAAACAATGCACGATTGAGTGCACCACTTTGCTGGAATTAAATGTCCCGTTGTAGCTGATTTCTCGTGACATCTTTGTCCACATTCCTGTGAGTTATACTCTGGCAATTCTTTATCTGTTGTCAGGAACTGATGCCAGAGACTCATGTTTGCTAAACATGCACATGACCACGGAGCTACTACAGCCTTGGCATCATTGACTTTTAATATGTCACGTTTGGGATAAAGGGGGGAGGAATATTTAATTTAAAAAGAAAAAAACCCACTAGGAATAAAAATATAGAGACATTGCCTTAAACTTTGAAACATAAAGTCGTCATTTTTCTCAGTTTCCATGTGAGGCCATCTTAACAGTTTCTATGTCCATGCCTTAAATAAACACATTCTGTGTACATGAATTGGAACTGAAAGGGTCTTATTCTTCGAGACGACACTGAATCTCTTGGGCAAAGTGCAACAAAGATAAAGACAGTCCCCTCTGTCCCTCAGTATCTGCAGATCCTGGTCCCTGCCCTGCCCCCACCCCCCCTCTGCCATCTGAATGGGAACACAGAGACAGCTGCCCTTCAGCCACATCAGTGGATCCCAACTAAGTTGGTTTGATTGTGTTTGCCTGGCTGGGTCCCTTCCCATGGTACCATTCTCTCAGAGGACTATACCTCCCAGAGACATGGCCTTTCTGATAGGAAAGATCCCTCCCAGCCAAGGAAGCCTCCAGATAATTCCTAATAGATGTCCCATTGGGAGCTCTCCCGGCTCTAGGGTCTAGGCTAAAAGTTCATTTCTGTGCAATTATAGGTTGTTACTGTCCCATTTCAGATTCACTTAAATCTTGGTAAACTTTAAAATTCAGAGAGCAGATTTCATCAAGACAAACGAACATGTAAAAAAAAGCAAATGTAATTAGCTTCTCAACTGCCTTTCATTGAAACGGAAATTAATAGCTCCAGGGAGAGCTGGACAATGGTACTATATCCCTGCAATCATAGCACTTGGAAGGCTGACGCCAAGGATTGCCTCGAAAATCCAAGGCTAGTCTGGGTGCCCCGGTTAGCTTTAACTGAAATTTGACACATGCTAGAATCGTCTGGGAAAGGAGTCTCAGATGAGCGGTTGCCTAGATCAGGTTGGCCTGTGGGCATGCCTGGGTGACTATCTTGATTGTTAACTGACGTATGAGGTCCTAGCCCACTGTGAGTGGCACCATTCCCTAGGTCGATAAACCCGAATTCTGTAAGGATAATTGAGTACAAACCTGCACGCCTGCCAGCAGCATCCTTTGTGGTTCCTGTCGTGCTTATTTGGCAGTGAATTGAGTTCCTTGTTTGGGGGTCATGCTCTGTGGATTAGGACACAGGTCTGCCTTCAGGATTCTGCCTTGATTTCCCTTGGTGATGGACTGTGATGTGGAATCATAAACGGAATGAACCTAAGTTGCATTTTGATCAAAATATATCTATAACAGCAACGGAAAGAAAACTAGAATGAGTTTTAGGCCAACCTGGGCTCCAGAATGAGACACTGTTCAAAAGTCTAGTAAACTCAAAACCAAACCAAACAAGCAAAGCCCTGGAGCCACCTCCAGGCTGCATGAATCCAGCTCCCAGCAGTGACACAGTCCTTCACGGACTGAGTAGGTCACCTTTGGGGCTGTTGCCTTTCGTCCCCTTGGCAGGGTCTACAAGCTCTGCAGTGCAGATGGGAGAAAAGAATCCGCTCATCATCCTCTCAAAGTCAGTGTGACTTTAAAAGCCCGGGAGATGGGAGATGTGTTTACTTATCGACAAGCAGTCTTAGCTGTGCAGTTGCCCCGTCTCTAATCAGGTAAATCAATCCAGGCCACCTTGCAGTAAGGGATCCCTAACCAGAACAATGGGGCTAGATATAACTTCTGTGAGTTTCTTAGCAATACGGTAACACCAAATTTGTTACACGCTTTCAGCCTGTATGTTTGGAACATGCTACTGGGCTATTTTTAATGTGCCTAGTGTGGTGCTAGGGATGTCTGGAGAGCATAAGATTCATATTTTTCTCTAAATGCAGAAAGTAGAAAGCATATCCAGAAGCAGATCCTGTATGAACACAGGGGCAGGACTTTGTTTTATATATAGACTTATACATGCATATATATATACACTTATATAATATGTGTGTGTGTGTGTGTGTGTGTGTGTGCACGCACACACACAACTGTACTCTTTTTCTTCAGGAAAAGTTTTAAAGCTATCCCTTACTGGTCTGGAACTTGCCAAATAGGGTAAGCTGAGCCTCAAGGAGTCTCCTTTCTTCTCTCTCATTACAAGCAAGTGCCACCATACCCATCTTTTTTGTTTGTGTGTGTGTGTTTTGAGACAGGGTTTCTCTGTGGCTTTGAAGACTGTCCTGGAACTAGCTCTTGTAGACCAGGCTGGCCTTGAACTCACAGAGATCCGCCTGCCTCTTGCCTCCTGAGTGCTGGGATTAATGGTGTGCACCACCACTGCCCAACCATACCCGTCTTTTTAAAAAGTGAGTTTCAGGGATCAAATTCAGAAATTCAGGTTTTCATGTTTGCAAGGCAAGCCCTTTACTCACTGAAGTATCTCCTCAGCCTCCCCCCCCCCCATTCCTTTTTGTTTGTGTGTTTTTTGAGACAGGGTTTTTCTGTGTAGCCTTGACTGTCCAGGAAGTCACTGTGTAGACCAGGCTGGCCTCAAACTCAGAGATCCACTTGCCTCTGCCTCCCAGGTTTAAAGGCATGTACCACCACTGCCCCCTCTCCTCTTCTTTTTGTATTTTTTAAACCCAGGGCTTTTTTGAGTAGCTTTAACCCCTTCGTGCTGAGATGACAAGTGTGTGTGCCACCATGCTTGACGACAGGGCAGCTTTTTCAAGTGCCTAAGTGGAGGCCACAATTTTAAGCTAATAAGACATTGAAGAGTAGACCCTTCTGCCTAGAGAGCCCATGAGAAGGGAAGGAAGATGAGGCGTTCTTTTGCTGTGGCAGGCAGGGGCCAGTGACATTGAAAGCCAGAGTCCCTAAATGCACCCTGTGGTTGGTGATTTTGGAACTGGAAGGTGCCCTGTGCCTCCTTCAGAGGGACACTTTTCTTTTTCTTCAGTTAAAGAAAAAAAAGCCTGAGAACCAAGAAGTGACTTGCCTAGGAACAGATCCCGTAACAAAGCTGAGTGTGAAACCCAGTTGCCCCATCTTCCTACCGAGGTTCACTGTGTCCTTGCTAGACTTCTGACGATGTGAGATTTATCCAACGCCTCGGGACTTATATAATCCCAAGCGTGGCCCATTTTGGAATAGCTCGCTTCTCAGCTATTTTGAGACGGCTGTAGCGGTGACATCATTTATTTTCTGATATGAATAAAGAGAGAGTCAGCTGACATTGGAGGTGTCGGAGGCAGGAACCTGGTGGTATTGCCGCAGGGTGATGATGCTAAGTTTCTGGAATTCCCAGCTCAGAGCTTCCAGCTAGGCTCGCCAGATGCCCTCACCCAGTCAGGGTGGGGCATATGCCACTGTCGGCCTGGAATGGAGTTGGGGGCCTCTGGTTCCGTCCCTGCTTTCCACCTGTACTTTCTAAGCTCAAGTAGACAGACCCCCTTTGCCGCTTCCCTCTGTCACTTGCTGTGTTTCCAGTCGAGAGCCCTGCAGGAGATGGATATTTCCAAGAGAGCCTGATAAGTGTCGGGTTCTGTTTCAGGGTCTGGGCATACAGTGGCAAGCAAGGTGACGTCCCTACTCTCGGGGAACCGATCAACCAGAGAGAAAATGACAGAAACCCAATCCTAAGAGGGCAGTCTGAGTCAGCGACACCCATTTCCCTGTGGAATGTGGACCTTATACAGGCAAGCTTGGGGCTGGGGAGGTGGCTCAGGGTCAGAGAGCACTTGCAGTACAAACCCTGAGGACCAACGCTCCCAGAAGCCACATTAAAAGCTATGTGTGGCTGGCTGCACACGTGCCTGTTACCACACTGCTGCTGGGCTTGCTGGCCACCTCCCTGGCTCCAGCTTCAGCAAGAGACCCTGTCTCAAGGGAATAAGTTGGAGGAACATAAGAGTGGGAAACCCACAGTCAGCCTTTGGCCTCCATGCACGCACAGGCATGCGCGCATATGCTACACACATGCACAAGGGCAAAATTGAATATTTATTGATGCTATTCTCATTTGGGGATCAGCTACCACAGTGAGTGGACAACATAGTGTCTCTGCCAGTTCTCATCTTGGAAGGTGGCCGAAAGACATCTCTCAAGAAGGAGAGGTCACGGGGGCAAGGAGGGATCTGTGGGCTTCACACTATTAGTTCATTTCTACGATTTGTTGTTAATTTATGAGTGTTGGCCTGCATGTGTGTATCTGCATCGTGTGGGCACAGTGCCTGCAGAGGTCAGAAGAGGGAGACACCTACCTCCCCCCACCCCCGCAGGACTGGAGCTGCAGATGGCTGTGAGTCCATCTCCATGTGGGTCTTGGCCACCAAACCCAGGTCCTCTGCAAGAGCAGCCCTCGCTCTTTTCCTCTGAGTCATCTCTCCAGCCCTTAATTCAGTTTCTATAGGTGATCTCTGTTGCTTTCAGACATACGGACTGAAAGCAGAATGAACAGGACGTGAAACGGGCTTTCTTAGGTGAAGTACATGCGACAATCTAGAAATACAGGAAGAAAATTTCAGGTTCTGCCTTCCTCTCCGTGTTCCTCCTCTTTTCTCTCCTTGCCTGAGTAATTTCAGCTGTAGTATTAATCTGATTAGAATCGATAAATTAATTCAATTTTCTAGTTAGAAAAACTTAAAAAAATTGTGTGTGTGTGTGTGTGTGTGTGTATGAGAGAGAGAGAGAGAGAGAGAGAGAGAGAGAGAGAGACATGCTTTTGTGGATGTATGTAGTTATATGTGTGCATGTGAGTCTAGAAAGGCCAATGTTGGGTGTCTTCCTTTAGCATTCTCTACCTTATCTTTTAAGACAGGGTCTCTCCATGAACCTGGAACTCATTGTTTGGATGGAAGCCCTTTCTTGGGGGGGGGGGGGGGGAGGCGGGCAGAGTCTGGAGTGAGGCACCTTCCAGGGGTGGGGGCTGGGTTGGAACTTCTACCCGAACACTCATCAGTCCCGCTAGGCTGACTGGCCAGTGAGCTCTAGAGATTCATCTGTCTCTATTCTGCTCACCACTGATGTTGCAGATGTGCAACCAAGTCAGCTTTTACGTGGGTTTGGGGGTATCTGAGCTCAGATCCTCGTGCTTGCAACAGGCATTTTACCCCCTGAGATATCTCCCCCAACTTAATGAAGAACATACTTGTTTATCTGGAAGCCAGAAAAAAAATAAAGAAAAAAAGAAAAAGAAAGGTGGGGCAAAAGGCCACAAAACCAGAGAGTAGCCGGTTTCACGATCGCACGACTCCTGTGGAGTGCGGGGCTATGCTCTGGCTTCTGAGCTTGCAGCTCGATTCCTGGTGCCTGGAAGGGGGGACTCTTGCTTCTCAGTTTGCCCCATAGCTGACATAACAGACCATCTGAGGTGCTGTGATCACTAGTGGGGCTATTTTTAGATGGAGGTATTTTTATCATTTCATATACTCTCGAAAGGGCTCATGGATCAGTCATGTAAAATGACACTTAAATGATGCCATCGAGGCTTCCTTTGGGAAGGAGAAGCCAGCCAGCCGAAAGTACTTTTTAAGAGTTGAAGACGGGAACCCGTTGTTCATCCCACCCTACTCCTCTCGGAGGTGTCTGTTGTTTGTTTTTTGGCGTATGGCCCAAGACTGGTCTCGAAAAGAACAAAGGAACCCAAGGGTCTTTCTGTTGGCTGTATGCTCAGCTAGAGCTGTGGTTGTACATTTTGTACGTCATTAAGGATCTGCGAGGTCTCTGTTATCTCCTAGACTCCCGCGGACTCCACACGGTGGTGGTTAATCTTCATGGTCAGCCTTATGGGATTTAGAATCACCATGGAAACAAATCTCTGGGCGCATTTGTGAGGGATTATCTCAATTAAGGTCTATGAGTGGAAAGACCTAAATGTGGGCAATAGAGTTCTATAGGCTGGGGTCCTGAACTGAATGGAAAGGAGAAAGTGAGCTGAGGACCAGCAGGAGTCCCTCTGCGCTTCCTAACCACAGATGCCATGGACCAGCTGCGCCTCGAGTCTCTGAGCCAAAATAAGTGTTTTCTGTATTAAGGTGCTTTCATAACTTTTTTATATATATAAAAAAAATCACAGCAAGGAGAGTAACTAAAATGCCCCCCAAGTCAGTGATTTTATGATGAAGTGGGTAAGCCCCACGACTGGTCTCCTGTGGTGTGTTCCCTGACCGGCTAAAGGTTCCGTGGGAGTCCACAGCCCTCCATCACTATGCTTGGGGGTGTGTCTGGGAATGGGTCCTCCAGGGAGAGTGTTCAGACAGGGGACTAGGGAGAGATCCTGACTGAGAGAATAGCACCACACAAGGCGAGGCTCTGACTGGTGCTGGGATGAAGAAAGTTAGAATGGTAAGAAATGGTTTTTGATGCCAGTGTAATAGGTGATACATTGCCCCTCCTTTGAAAAATGCAGTTCAATGAATGCAAATTGCGAATATCATAATACATTATTGTTCGCTCTGTCAGTCTCCCCACCCCGCCGTGTGTGTGTGTGTGTGTGTGTGTGTGTGTGTGTGTGCGCGCCTGTGTGTTCAGCCTTGGGTGTAGTTCCTTAGGGGTCATCGA
This sequence comes from Microtus oregoni, assembly GCF_018167655.1. Taxonomy (NCBI): domain Eukaryota; kingdom Metazoa; phylum Chordata; class Mammalia; order Rodentia; family Cricetidae; genus Microtus; species Microtus oregoni. The sequence continues at coordinate 5,796,046 of NW_024543066.1, forward strand.
CCTTGTTTTATTTGAGGCAGTCTCTCATTGGTCTTGAATTCACTACGTGGTCTAGGATGGTGGACGAACCATTCCCTATAGATCCAGTGGCCTCTGTCTGTCTCCGCCTCTCCAGCGCTGTCATTATAAGCGGGAGCCACCACACCCAGCTGATGTTTCTCACTGAGCCATTCCTCACCACCTCTGTCACTTTCTAAATTTGCCGGTCACATGACAGGCCATTTTGATTTCTCCAAGGTTAGCTGCCTTTAACTCATCTCCGAAGAAGTAATCCGGGGGCTTCAATCTCTAACAACGCAAATATAACGGGTTGGTGAGATGACTCGGTAAAGTAAGGGTATTTGTTACCAAGCCTGGAGACCTGAGTTTGAACCCCAGAATCCACGTGACAGGGAGAACTCACTGCTGTGTATTGTCGGCTGACCTCCACATATGCACTGTAGCATGTGCATGCATGCATGCTTGTGAGAGTGTGCATTGTGTGCATGCGTGCGCATGTGTGTGCATGCCTGTGCATGTGCGCGCGCGCACACACACACTAAACAAATTCAGAAATAAATAAAACTAATGTTCATCAGGCTGCGGGGTTTATGGTTGTCCTATAAATGAGCGAATGCATGAGTAAGCAATTTTATTTTCTTCATTAAATTTCTGGCTGCATAGACAGGACCTTTCCGAACCCCGTGCCTTTCTTGGTTGTGTTGGTTTCAAAATGCCTTTGAGTCCTGGGGCTGAATCAAGAGTCCCGGGGCTGCAAATCGCTCTGCATAGAAATGAGCTTCCATAGCAATTTCTTATGCTGTAACTGGTATTTTCCCCTTCAGGAGTCAAATGTTGCTTTTAATAGACATTTTCATAAAATCTTGGATTTAATAATACTTTACTCTTCTTGATAGGACAGGAAGTGACTTAGGAGTGCTTTAAGAGATTGTTTCCCCTGTATTCTGATTGAATTCCTCTAAGGCTGGCCCTTGTCTTTGCCTCTGGCCTTCCATAGCTTCTTCACACAGTGTTCTAACTCAGCAGGGCAATAACCTAAATTAAAACCATGACCAGGCTTCACTGTTGTGTGAGATTATGTCATGTTCTTCTTCTCAGCCAATAAATCTTGGTTGTTGGATATTTCAGGATATACCCCTGTAATGTCTGCCTTAACCACCACACAAAATGTATTTCTGTTAGCACAAACCACAGGTTTTATGAAACAATAACTATTTCCCCCCAGACAATTTAGTAAGAAGAGGGATATTGTTTTAAATGTCGCACAAATACTGCTTTACCTTTAACGTTTTATTCATTATTATTGTGTGTGTGGATGGTGGCATGAAGGTCAAAGGACAACCTTTGGAAGCTGGGGTTCTCCTTTTTTTGTGGGTTCTGGAGACCAAACTAGGGTGCAGGCTCCTGCTGCAAGCTCTCCTACCCACCCAGCCTTCTCACCCACCCTGCGAATACTTCTAATATCTAGCTTCTCCGAGAACAGCTAGACTTTTGCAGTTCTACGTTTTATTGTTTGGGTGGAAATATGTGAAAGAAGTGTGGGATCACGCAGAGACCCAGTGAGACAGCTGAGGGGCATTTTAATATTTCCAGACGACCACAGATGATACTGTGCCAAAACTCAACAAGTGGCTGTTTCTAAAAGAGCAACTACTCTGTGGAATCAGAAGCCAGATCATAAACATTTTGTTCTCTTACCTTGAGGTCCCTTGTTCTGTTGGGTACCTTGAGCAAGTGTTTTATGGTCTGGTATATAATTACTAAAGACGTTATAAATGCATTACCGTTAGCCTCTTCCCCATGCCATTGGCACACCCCCCCCCCCCCCGCCTTTTCTTGTTTTAGAGACAGAGTCCCATGTAGCCCTGGCTGGCCCTGAACTCACTAGGTAGTTGAGGATGACCTTGAACTTCTAGTCCTCCTTCCTCCAGCTTCCAAATACTGGGCTCACAGGCAGGCACCATGGTACCCAGTTTGTGTGGTTCTGGGCATCAAACCCAGGGCTTTGTGCATGCGAGGACAGCACTCTAGCGACTGAGCTACTGCCTTGGCGCTAACCTTCTGTCTTCCCTATCCAGACTCCCCCTATCATCCCCTAGGGACATAAAGGGGTGGGTCTTGGTGCTCAGTAAGTCTGGGGTCTGAGTCTCTTTCTCTACACGCATATCCTGGCACTGGTCAGATCCATGTGCATGTATCTGGTTTACAATTCCCAGGTGTCCCAGTGGCTTCTTCCTCAGGACTTCCTTCAGGTGTCTCCACCTAAAAGGTTGATTTTGACTTTGCTTTCTGAAACATTGCCCCCAACCCCGAGTCACTTTGTCACCTTGAGCCTAGTTTCAATGTTGTTAACCTACCTTCGGACATACGCCCTTATTTTGGCATTCTGTGACTGTCTCCCTCTGTTAAGATGAAATCTCATTCCTTTTGTCGTTGCCATGGCCCTCACCACTGATGTCGGTGTCTGTCCGTAGGCAATGGACGAGTGACTTCCAATGTCTCTTTGTGTTTTGTCCTTACAGAGAAGTTGTCACATTCAACCATTTCCTGGAAGCAGCTGCCGAGAAGGAGGTTCAAGGAAAAGCAAGGCTCCAGGACTTCATTGAGAACCTGCTGCAGCGGGTAGAATTGGCGGAAAAGCAGTTGGAATACTATCAAAGCCAGCAGGCCTCTGGCATCAGCCAGGATGCTAGCGAGCACGTGGTGAGTCCAACCCAGCCAGCCAGCCTCCAGCTGTAGCCCCCTGAGTCCGGTGGGAATGGATCCAGAAGGAACTAAGATAGAAGAGAGGGGAGCTGTGGGAGTCACAAGGGCTTCCTAGGTGTCACGTTAAGTCCTGGACCAGGTCGTGCCTCTGCCTGACTGGTACAGGGCTCCAGGGAGAAAGCTAAGTCTGGGGCACACACTCACTTGCTCCTCAATGACCTCCATTCCAAGATAATTGTTAAACATATTTTTTGCTTGTAAAATAACAAAGCTGGAAATATCCAAGTTCCAGTCTTAGTTTCCAGGTAGATCAGAAGGTATTTTGTCAAGGCAATATTTTGAGGATTACCATTTCAGGAAATCAAGATCCAGCCGTATACACTCAACTTTCTTGACAAGGGAGGAAGATGCTCGTCAACAATACTCATGGGTAAAACTTGCTTTGAGTGGCTATTCAAAAAGAATCCATGGCAGGTGATAGGTGTTGCTATACTGTGTCACCCAGGGCCTTCAGAGGCTTAAGAAGTCCCCGTGGGTGTTAGGGTTCCAGGAGTCGTTAAGAGACTTAATCAAGACTCCTGGCTTCTGAAGGGCAATGGGATGTCTGATCACTCTCCAGGCAGGGCAAGTGGATGCTCAGATCTGCCTGTTGGACAGTTCAACCTTCGAAAAATGGAAAGATAAATAAAATAAAATATAAAACAGTATAAAACCAGATCCCCTCCAACACACTCAGGCCTCCTTCTTTTTATATTCCTGTGCTCATGCCCTTGGCTCAGCTTTTTTTCCCAGCTTGAAAATCGAGTCTTTTGAGAGGCATAGCAATAAATATTTCACATAATTTAATCTTATAATTAAAAGTTGAATAATATCCTTTCTCTTCTGGTCAAATATACACATGCAACATATTTATACTTACACAGATATATACACACACATTAAACATATGCAAAGTCACATAGTATACACACATATATATTTACACAATGTACACAAACAGACTCATTCATACATAGTAGGAAATTAAGTATTTATGTTTGTCTCTTTTATGGTTCAACCACATGGTCTCCTTTAAGCCAGCTGGCTCAGCCTAAGGAAGCATTGGCTAATCCAAATGCTATTAAGTGCAGTTGAGATTGTAATGAGCAATTTAGGTAAGAGAGCTGTGTGACTAGCATGATCAGGCTGTAGTGAGAGAAACGGCCTAATTGTTGTGGATTGGAGCTTTGACCTTGGAAAGACCCAGAGTAAGGGATTATTTCAGAAGGAATTAGGCACATGTATTAGTAGTTCATCCTCTTTTGTTTCTTCTCAACCTTTTCTAGGGTCAGGTTGGGCAGTCTACAGACCCTACAATGGGCGCTCTCTCTCTCTCGCTCTCTCTCTCTCTCTCTCTCTCCCTCTCCCTCTCTCATTGTAGTCATATGCATCTGCCTATAAAATGAGGAACTCTGCCTTTACTATAGAAAGAGAACTCTGCCTGCTCTCCCACACTCTCTGCGACTATGGAGTGTTGTGGAATATTATTTTAACTGGGCAAAGATGTGTCACATTTGTGTATGCTGTATAATATTACTTTAACCATATGAAGATGTGTTACATTTGTTTATGCTGTGCAATATTACTTTAACTATATGAAGATGTGTTAACATTTGTTCTTGTTGCTTTTGTTAACTATGCAAAGATGTGTCGCAGTTGCATTAATTAAACAAAATTAACTTGGACTGAGAGTGGCAAGGTTAGCAACTGGTTGACAGGAAGTAGCAGGGAGGAGCTTAGCTTGTTGTTGTTGTTGTTATTGTTATTGTTGTGGCATTGTGGAAGATGGAATGGCTTGCTTCTGGGAACACCAGCAAAGAGAGAAAATTAGCCAGTTGCTGTTCTAACTCTCTGAGTTCACAGGTTTTAACCCTAACCTTGGAATCTGAGTATTATTAGGTCAACAGAGATTTAGTAAGAACTACCTTTAGTGGCTGTGACAGAACCCTCTTCTGGGGAAACAGAATCCCCCCCAGGCTATGGCTTAGCAGCTATTAGCTTAATGCGCAACCACTGTAAGGAAGGTAAAACAGCCATGGAGATGCAATAACTTGGATGTGCTCAGGAAGAACGCTGAATCAGATATTTGGCACAGTTTCACGGGTCGCAGAGCACCCATCTGACCCAGGCTTCTGGAGTCACCCAGAATAGTTACTTCCTCCGTGACAGCAGGACAGGCAGCCATCTTGCCTGACTCTCCCCCTTCTCATCCCTTCCTCCTAGAACCTCCATGTCCCTCCTCCAGAGTGATTAGGAAAATTGCCCCCCCCCGTCCTGCTCTCACCCCTCATTACAGGGGACACACTATGGACCCACCCACTTCTCCCCCACTATCCACTCCTCTTTCTCTTCCCCGCGAAGCACTCCTGAGAGAAGGGCAATTCTTACCGTGCTAAGTGGCTTGCCTCCCCTAGAAGGTGACTATTAGCGTTGTGTCCTTCTGTGCCAGGGGAAACTTCCTTCCCCTCGCCTTTGGTGCTTTTTCTGAAAGAATGTTTGGCATCCTGCATCTTTCCCTGAATCCCCTTGAGCATTTATGCTCTCTTTCACCTGGCTGATTTCTAAAAATACAGTATGCTTACTCAGATACTTTATCTTTGTGCTCTAAGAAAAATGCTGTCAAATCAGACGCAAAGTGACCTAATATCCCATCTGCCAAAATCCGTTCTCAGAACTACTCAGATAGGGGATCGGGAAACAGCTTGGATAATCTTGTTTTAAGTACTGTTTCCTCCAGGCTGCTAATTGAGAACTAGCAGTAATTCATTTAACATCTATTTATTGAGGGCACAGTGCTCATGAGGTGCCAATGCCATGAGCAAGACCAACAAGGTCCTTTTTCTCTTATGTGGTGGGGACAGTGAGCAAATCAACAATAGCCCTCTTGCATGGTGGTGACTGCTGCAAAGGTGTGAAGTGCTCAGGTTGGAGGGATGCTTTGGGGCGAGGGGCAGGAGAGCTCTACCCTGCACCGTGGCCTGGATAATGTGAGGATACAGCTCTGTGGAAAGTCAGAGCAGGATGCTCTAGGCAAGGACACTGTGGTATGATGCTAGGAAGGAGCGAGCTTGGCATGGTTGAGTGGTGGGAGGCAAAGTTGTCGGTCACAGTGTGTGTGTCGGGAAGTTTAAATCCATTCCCAGTGCACCGGGAGGCTATGGAGAGGCTTCCAGCGTGGAAGGGCATCAGAATGAGAGATGCTAGGAGGCTGTTGCGATTGGAGGCAAGAGGTGGTGGCTGGGAGGGAGCAGCAGAGGAGTACAGAGGTGATAGCTTGGGGAGCGTCCTGGAGTAGAGCTGAGGAGGCCAGTGGGTGCTGTTAGAGGATCATGCCAAGAGGATCAGGGGATGTAATTGGAGACTGCACTTTCATTTCCCCATCACTCAGACCCTAGTAATCACACAGAAACTATATCAATTCCAACACTGTTTGGCCAACAGCTCAGGTGTATTCCTAGCTAGCTCTTATATCTTAAATTGACCCATTTATATTAATCTGTGTATTGCTGTAGCTTACTGGTAAGGTTCTGGCATCTTTCTCCTTTGGGAGCTACATGGTGTCTCCCTGGCTCTGCCTTCTTTCTCCCTGCATTCAGTTTAGTTTTCCCACCTAGCTATTTTCTGCCCTGCCATAGGCCAAAGGGGCTTCTTTATTAACCAAAGGTAATAAAACATATTCAAAGTATACAGAGGGGCATCCCACATCAAGGAGAACAGGGGGATCAGGAACAAATTGCTGGAGATCACCTGAGAAGATGGCCTGAAACGACGTGAGACCGAATCCTCCACCGAAATTAAACGTGTCATAATCCCCCTGTTCCTAATCCCAAGGAAGCCTTCCTCCCATAGTTTCTCCATCGTTCTCCTTTTTGAATCTGCCTAAAAGATGTGGCCTGGTTTCATCCTAGTGAGAACAGCCTGAGGGAGGTTGGGAACCTAGGGCTGGCAGTACCCTGGACTTCCCCATATGCGGAATGATGACATCTGGGTCACAATATGATAATCATCTATTCATGCTGCCAAAGAAGGCACTCTGAGCCCAGCCACAGAACGCAGGCAGACATTGGATTGCATGGGCTATTAGGAACGGACATCATCTCGATGTTAGATGGCCTTGGGGACATTTGTTGGGTTGGTCTTCATATGTTCTCAGTTTAGAAATGATATATTTAGGAAATAACATTTGACGCTCATTTCCTCTCCGTTGGTACTCTGTGACTTGCTACAGCTGTACTGAATCAGCTGCAAATACAACCAGATCCTGAGAAATAATGACCCATTGTGCTGGGTTTTAAAGACATGTTTTTTTTTCTGACCTGAATTTATTGGGGAGCTTTTTTAATTTTAGTTTTCATTTTTATTTTTTTGAAAAGTTTTGAGATATTCTGATATGCACACCTTAGAAAACCGAGATAGGTGTCCACAGAGGCCGACTAGGTAAGTCAAGCTGGGCCACTCTTGTTCTTGGATGCAATGCTCCCTAGGTAATGCCACCACCTAGTTACAGATTTCCTTCATGATAATAGCATGTCTTAAAGAAGACAGAGTTTAAAATGCTGTCCAGGAGCTGAGACGAGTCGGTAGGAGAAGTGTTTACTATGCAGTCGAGGAAGCTTGAGTTCAGATGCCCAGAGCAGACATAAGAAGTGGAGCGTGGCTCTGTGTGCATGTAACCCTAGAACTGCAGAGGTGATGGTTCAGGAGACGGGCAGATCCCTGGCACTTACTGGCCACCAGCCTAGGTGAAAACAATACGCTCCAGGTACAGCGAGAGACCCTGTCTTGAGAGCCTAGGGTGGAGATTAACAGAGGAAGACATCCAGTGTCTTTCTCTAGCTGCTGTGGACCCCCACGGGATATTCCATGCACTAGCCCCTCACCGCCACATGCACATACAGGCACCACACCCAGCCTTTAAGTGAACTAATGTTTTCTCTCCTTTGTTTCCCATCAGCTCACAGACATCTCATCGAATAGGAAGCCCAGATGTCTGTACGTATGTCTTTGTTTATACTTGGGCCGTGGGATAATGTTTAATAAGCTTTCCTATTGCATTGTATGTCGATGAGTGGATTTCTCAAGCCAGTTGTGTTTGAGAAGGTAGCTATCCACACATGGAGTTTTAAAGGCTTACCTGGACATTTGCCTGCAGGCCAGTGACACTTTTAAATAGCTACCAGCTGCTCAGTGAGTGATGCTATAGCAACACTGGAGTGATACTCCCAGGACTTAGCTACTGTATCTTTTTCTTACTAATGTATTATACATACATACATATATATATATATATATATCACATATATAACAATTTATGTGAATATAGTATATTACTACTCGATTGCACTATTTCTATAAATCACATACTTTAAATATATTGACACCACCTTTTGCTGAGTCTCCTGATGGTCACCTAAAGCGTTATAAGATAAGAGTTTGCAACCTGCAGGTCTGCACAGTATTCCGGAAGTAATTTACATTTTCTGTGCCTGTTTCATCATTAATAGTCGATATGGAAATATCTCCCTGGGATTTAGCATCACTCAGTTACAGGGACCGTGGGGAATTAAAATACCAGTATCTGTGACTTATCTTCAGCAGGAGCATGATTAGCCATGGAGGACAGCAGTGGTTAGTTATGTGGCTTTTAAGGGGTAAAGAAGCCTCTCTGTGTGTCCCTCTCCTCCACCCTTCTAGAATCCGAGGGCACCCACATTCTGTGTGCAACCACCCAGAGCTGAGGGCCCATTTCCATCTAAGAGGGAGGAGCTACCTGAAGAAAGTCAAGGATGAAAGAGCCGGAATGCAGCCTGCCAAGGCCATTCACGAACAGGCTGAGTCTCCGAGAGAATTCTTCAGACCAGCTAAGAAGGGGGAGCATCTGGGCCTGAGCCGGAAAGGCAACTTCAGGCCCAAAATGGCGAAGAAAAAGCCTACAGCCATCGTGAATATCATCTAAGCATGAGTGTCTCAGACGCATCACCTTGGGGCTTAGGGAATGATGTTCCAGGGGCCAACAGGGTTGTCCTTTTGGGCACATTGCCGTAGGAAGACATAGCAGAGCAAGGGACACATAGGACACCCTGATTAACCAGAATTTAACAAAGGGGGTCTCCGTGAACCAAGATTGTATTTCAATCTACGTTAGGTGCAAGCAAGGCAAAAACTAAGAAGTAATTAAAGCAAAACTTGAAGCGCTTTTGTCCTCTAGTTCTGGTAAACATGAACCTGTAACTTCTAAAACAATTGGCCCCGTTTCCACCTGGGCTTCTATGCAGTGATCATTAGTACTTGGGCCACTCAAGATGCCGGGCTCTGGTGTCTGCTGCTCTCTGAATTATGAGGCAAGGAATGTGACTGTGAAGTTCTTCTACTTAAAATAATATATATATATATTATTATTATTGGTGTTTAGAGACAGGGCCTTGTTCTGTTATATAGCCCTGGCTGGCTTGGAACTTGATATATACCAGGCTGCCTTTGAACTTGCAGTAATCCTCCTGCCTCTGCCTCCCAAGTGCTGGGACTGCAGGTGTGTGCCGCCACACCCAGCTAGGGGGTGCAAATCTGGTGAGAGCAGTGAAATAAGATGTTTTTGTTTTTGTTTGTGTTTAGACACAACTTTGATCCATTTGAAAGTCTCTATAAGAAAAGTTCCGGTTACCCTTGAGTGTTCTGGTTAATCAAGACTTTAATCTCCTGGGTGGCTTACTGGGAAGGTTCAGTTAGACCTCGGCTCTCACTTTGCCAGATGGCCTTTAGGCTTGTTTGATTCAGATCTGGGGTCCTTCAGAGCATATTCGTTCCTATTTGGGCACACCCTACCTGCCTCTTTGGCTAAGCACGCCACACCCTCAGAGCTGTCTGCCAGCCTCTGTCTAGATAGCTTCTAAAACCCTTGGGGTCAGCAGCATCACTGATGTGGTACCCAAGTGCTTGAGGTGCCCGAGGAGAGCTCATTCAGTGTGCCAGGAGCACCCTGGGCATGCTGCAGGGATGCCCAGCCTTCGCTACCACCTGCTTTCCCAGAAGGACCACTGGCTTGCTATCTGCTAACTGTGAGCGAGCATGCCCTTCTCTTTGCTGTCTTCTTTTCCCACCCAGAAGCTCACTTCACCTCCTGTAGCTTCCAGGACTAATGTCCACTTTCCTACCTGTCAGCCACACACCTAGGGTGTTCATTGTGTGGCGCATTCTATTGTAATTTTAGGGAAAAAGAGGATGTATGTGGGGATCTGACCTTTGACACCATCCTTCCCAAATGGTATTGTCCCCTTAAAAGAACTCAAGAATCTCCTCTCCTTAAATTTTCTCTTGGAGGGAATTTTCATATTTTTCCTTAAATTGCACAATACCGTCAGGTCTCTAGAGTGTACACATGCTGACATCCTTCCTAAAACAGGGATAATGTTGTCCATAATTATATAAATATATAATACATACACAATATATATGTCAAGTATATTAATAATTTATTTTTAAATACTCATGGAAAATGTGTGTGTTTGTGGTGGGTGGCTTTAAAACTATATAGCTTTGTTTCTGTAAATCGAATTCTTTTGCTTTACGAGTTAAAACTGTAGCCTAGTTAACACTAGTAGAATTATTGTTGTGGCAACAAGCATCCGAGTAGCATTCCATTAAAACATAGATACTAAAGCAGTGACTTAGGATGCCAGTGAACTGAAAAGGAGAGCTCATCATTTTCCGATATTTCGAGCCTGTCCTCAGGGGAAGGCTGATGTCTGAGTCTCCATTGACTTCTGACTTCTGGGGGCAGATCTTCTGCGTGGTGCCTAGGCGGACGCCTAGTAGGGAAAGAACACAGCTGTAGGTATCACTGTTGAGGCTGACATTGTGGAAATGGTGAAGTTGTCGTTTATTTGGGGTAAGAAATCCCCTCCATAGTTATTTAGCATTGACGTTTATGTCATGATTGCATTTTAGCTTTCTCCACGCTGAAAATGTGACTGGGTGATTGTATCGCATGCCCCCTGTCCCGTAGTGTGTGCTCCACGGCGACTGCTTGGTTTTGAAGCTAGTATAGCCAGATTTGTTTCCCATTTTATTTAAACAAATTCATTTTTGGTGGTTTTTTTTTTAACATGCCTAGAAGGAATGGCAGCCCTCTTTAACAGTGATACACAATCATCTTTGAAAAGCACCATAATGTATCTACTCTGTAGACGTTACACAAGATAAATAGCTTTGAGATATAATTACTAAATTAAAAAAATTCTTTTAAGTTTCAACTGGATTCTGACCCCCATACAAGAAAATGTACTAAGTTCAGTAGACTTTCTAGAGACATAAATCTGCTGTTGAAGTATGGGAACTGGCTTACAGAATAGATCATTCACTCACACCATGGCCAAGTTCCATTTATGTGTTATTTTCAGGTTTTTTTTTTTTGTCCCCTGAGGCAATCAACCTTAGAGTTGAGGCAGTGGCTTTCTGAATAAATCACCAAAGTTTTTGAGAAACCACACTCAAGTTTTCACTAAAGTAGAAATTGAATTTTATTATTTATTTTGGAAGGAGAAAGGATCTGTTGAACTGTTCTTTCCTCTCATCCCCCCTCCCCCAAACTAAAACAGATTCTTATCTGTAAGTGTGGCTGGCCTGGATGCTGTATTCCAGTATTCTGCAGGGCCAGATAATTGTATAGAAGTTAAAATATTTCTGTTCCCAGAATGGAAAAAAGGAAGTTTTTAGATTATGAAATATTATGATAATAAAGCTATATTTCTGACTAACGTGTTGGCCTGTTTCTTCTAGGTCAAGTCTTTTGGGAAAGTCGAGTTGATTGCACCGCTAACAGTGAACAGAAACGGTGTTTCACAAATAAACTCTTCATTATGGACATAATCACCGTGGCCTTACACACCTCTCGGCCTTCAGGAAAACTAGCTTGCCCGTTTGCACACACTCTGGTCGTATATCTCAATGTTCTTTCCACGTCTGTTCACATTAAGGGAACTCATTAGAAGCCTGTTCAGCATCCTTCCCTGTCTTCCTCTATGACTATGAATAGCCTTCCCAACACCTCAGTTTTAAACTTGTCAACTCTTAGCAAAAACCATAAACAGACGTCACAGTGTACCCCAGCCTGGGTCTGCTGCCCATCCTTGTTGCTGTAAATCCCAGAGAGTACTTGGAACAGGTTGCAAAGAGAGGAAGGAACCTTTCAGCCACTGGTCTTCTAAGGAACATGGAGCTGTGGGAACTCAGGGAACTCCAGTTGTTGGTCTGTTAGAACTATTGGTGAACTGCCCTTGATCTGCTCTCGGTATTTAACTAGGGTTAGGTTCGTTGGGGTACCATGTTATAGTTGTTTGTTTGTTTTTGAGAACTAGCACAATCGTCTGTTCCCTGTCATCCAGAAATGTAAGTTAGTGTCTTGAATTCCAGGGATGGCATTCATGTACAGTCCTGAACAGGAGGTTTGGAGAGATTTCAAACAGTGACTGCTGGTTCATGTTAAAAATTGGATTCCTTTACAGGCCTCAGTAGCCCAGCATGATGTCATCAGTTCCATCCATTTGATTCCGTCAGGTCTGAACATGTTTTCTCTCATTTGCAAAAGCTACCAAGCAATGGAAAGGCATGAGACTTTAGGGAAGATGACAACAGGAAAGGAAGGAGAATGGGGGAAAAGAATAATACAGGGTGGCAGGAGACAAAGCGATCCGAGGACATTGGATGCCCACGAAGAAATGAGACAATCAACGCCTTTACTTGAGCTTGGTGTGAAGTCTGTAATCCAGAAGGTCTCCGCCTTCTTGTGGTAGATCAAGAATTCATGGTCATCCTCAGCGACATAAAAAGTTCAATACTGACCCGGGTATACATGAGGGTCTGTGTGAAAGGAGGAAAAGAAAGAACGAAGGACAAAAGGAAGGGAGGGAGGAAGGAAAGAACTTGGTATAATTAATACATGCTAATGAAAAAAGAGACACACAGACGCTTCTAACACTAAATTTCCACAGAGAACACAGTGATGTTCACACTCAAGCCTCACATTTAAACCTTTACATTACAAACTTTAAAGGAAAGGTGGCAAGATCTTGTCAACTCTTCATTGTGTTTGTTAGCTCGGGCATCACACCGTGTGCCACAAGAGACAACACTGGCAAAACTTACTTTGTCAAAACATGAAACTTCATCAATGAATTGTTAAGAAAGTGAGACAGATAGATACAGGTGGGCAGAAATCATTTGCATTTATCCCTTTTGTGGCATCAAGGTTGTAGATGCTTAGGACCTATGTCTTGTGTCAACAAAATGAACATGTATGAAGAACTACTTACCCTGTCCCACTACAAGACATAGGCAGCCGTTTCCTGGGATAGAAAAGACTACTGCGGAGAGGAATTTGATCTATGGGCAGGCTGGGTTCTGCGACCCTGTAATGGGGACACTGATAAATTTTGCATACACAGTGGCAGGTACCCAGAATGGTACATGAGGCCTGGTCTTGTGACAAGACAGGGGTATGATGGCTGCTTTCATGTATCTGTGGTGTCATATGGAGGACTGCCTGCCTTGTGTCTGCAGGAGACGTTGCTGGGGTCAGTCAAACAAGATTATGAAGAATCAGGGGAACATCTTGGTCTTGAAACATTGTTCATGTTATCGCTTGTCCCTCTCTTCCCCCGGAGCTCAGCCCAGTGATGAAATCTTGGTATCTGCTTCCATCTGCTTCTAGAAAACGGTTCTAGTTTCTTTGGGGTTGTGAACTGTAGGCTGGTTATCCTTTGCTTTATGTCTGGTATCCACTTATGAGTGAATACTTACTATATTTGTTTTTCTGAGTCTGGGTTACCCAACTCAGGATGGTTTTTTGTAGTTCCGTCCATTTGCCTGCAGATTTCAAGATGTCATTTTTTTTTATTGCTGAGTAGTACTCCATTGTGTAAATGTACCACAGTTTCTGTTTTCATTCTTTGGTTGAGGGGCATCTAGGTCGTTTTCAGGTTCTGGCAAGACCATGATGAGGAAACCTACAGAATCAGCTGACCCAAATTTGTGGAAGATCACTGACTCCTGACTGACAACTGGGGAACCTGCATGGGACTGAACTTGGCCCCCTGAATACAGGTGACAGTGGTGTGGCTTGGGCAGTCTGTGGGGTCACTGCAGTGGGAGCAGGATCTAACCCTAATGCATGGACTGACTTTGTAGAGCCCATTCTTTATGTAGAGATACCTTGCTCAGCCTAGGCATGGGGTGGGGGAAGGACCTTGGTCCTAACCTCAACGAGGGGGTGGAACAGTCTGGCCTCATTGACCTATCAGGGGAGGTGTTAACCTCTGTGAGGAGAGGATGGGAGGTGGGGTAGGGAAAGGTGGAGTAGAAGGAGAGGAGGGAGGGGGGACTGGGATTGGTATGTAAAATGTAAATAAATTTTAAAAAAGCAGACTTCATTAAGTAATCAAAATATCTTGAGTACAGCATTGATAGGGTTACACTGGGGACAAGTGAGCTCCCTGTGAGCAGCTCTTTACGACAGGTAGGATTTTACAGTGGCGTTAGACTCACTACTTCTAAGGTGGTCCTGGGCTGTAATGACATTAGGTACAGATATTGCATTCATGTAAATGTTGGCCATGTAAAGCAAGCATAGAGGTGACACACTAATCTGGGGGATTTTATCTTGCTGGGGGCTTTGTAAAGTTTTCTGAAATGCAGGTCTGTGTTTGCCTTTCCAGCGTCCTTGGGAGACAGGTAGGGAATATGGATGGAACCACGGAAGCGCACTGTGCTGTTGTGAGCAGGTGGAGAAGCTGTGGCCGGAGTACTGAGAGATGTGAGTTTGGCACAGTGGCTTCTGCACGATGTGTGTCTCTCTTGGCTGAGTGTGGATGCAATGCACTCAGAGAAGGCTCGTTTTTGTTACAACATGGCTCCTGAAGGCAAGCCAGCAGCTGCTTCATCTGCTGTTCCGTTGCATCAACAGCAATCCTTTCCAGCACTGAGGAGAACTTGGCCGTGTTGGACCTAGTGAGACACGGGGTGTGCCATGTCAGGCTCCAGTGTCGTGTCTTCCTCCGGTTTGTCGCATGTCGTGTTGGCTCTATATCTACATTCATATTTGTTATTAAAATAGTTGTGAAGGTGACTTTATCATGTTTTACAGTGGAAGCAGGGCTTACTGTGGTTTGCAGAAGTTTCTAGGGTCCAGGAGTCAGAGTCAGTCTGAATTTTATCCAGTTCTTGTTTCCAGCTTCGAGCCTCTTCACTGCTAAAACTGGAGATGATCATACATTCATACATGGGTTGATTTCACAAAGACTCTGTGTCCAACACCTGTTATTAGAAGATACTCCACATTTCTGGGGACTGAACGGAGGGTCTTTAACATACTAGACAAAGTCTCTACTCCTGAGTTATAAACCCCGCCCCACAGCAATTTTACAGTCTTTGTCTGTTGACTTCATTATTCATGTCACTGGCAGTCCATTTCTGTTGTATTTTATTCTCCTCTGTCCTCTGTTTTGAGTAATATTATCCTTAGTCACTTCATAGCTAGGTTTTTATTTTCAATTAAATACTGATAATTGTCTACAAGAATCACAGAGGCTCCAAATGTCTTTTTTTATATTAATATTTTTTATTTTTTATTATTCATAAGAGAATTAATATGAACTATATTTTATTAGACTCTTGGGTTACTTGGTTTTCATATTGTGGGGGAATAATCTAAAACCAACAGACTTTTCACAAACTCTGACTGACCATGCAAGAATCATACAAATAATCTTTCAGGGAGCCTCCAGCCTTCAATCCACACCTGTTCTGAGGATTTAGGTTTGTGAGACAGAGTCATTATTGCCTTCTCCTCGTGTATCAGTAACTCTAGTCACAATGGACATGACTGGTCCCTGGGATTGCCATTACAATGGCATGGTGAAGTAGTTCTCTGTCTACTTAGAGAAGAGACAGGAAATTGTACTATTAGAGAAGTCTCTGCTATGCTTTCTCATACTCAAACTTCTGACTCTAACGATGATCTTTAATTTTCAGATGTGTGATCCAGATGTGCGATCCAGATGTGCGCTTCAGGTGTGCAGTCCAGATGTGCAATCCAGATGTGAATTCCAGATGTTCATTCCAGAACGAAGATGGCAGCACCCTAACGCAGAAGAGCTAGCTCAGCCAGTCTAACTGAAACAGCCCACTCATGGACAACAAGGATATCTCAAAAGAAAAGACAGTGCACTTAAGGAAAGCACCCAACTCCTGGCTTCCACATGCACATGTGTGCACATGCACCAACACACACACACCACACATATACACATATTACACATACACCACACATACAACACATTATATCACACTGCACATACGCACACCACACATATACACATATTATACACATACATACCACACACATATTACACACACATATACACAAATTACATACACATACACCACACATCTACTCACATTGCACCAACACACACACACACCACACATATACACATATTATACATACACCACACATACAACACATTACATCACACTGCACATACGCACACCACATATACACATATTACACACATACATACCACACACATATACACAAATTACATACACATACACCACACATATACACACATTACACACATACATACCACACATATTACACACACATATACACAAATTACATACACATACACCACACATATACACACATTGCACAATATCTACACATGCACGCTTTACACACATACACACACATTTTACACACGCACACACAACACCAATTGCAAGAGCTCTAATAGTTAGTGCACTACCATGTGTTTTGATCTTACATATTTCATGACAAGCAGAATGAGGGGGACCCGTCACAGTATTAGTGATTTCAGAATTTCTCTGGAATATTTTATTAGGATTTGTGATAATATTTAGTTTCGAAAATGAGGGGAAAAGTATTACATTTTTATTTTAACTTTGAGGAGGATTATAAAAGACTCTCCTCAGATTATTATAAATGACTACAGTTCTTCATTCAAAAGAAAATTTTAACAGAAAATCCTTGCTATGAGGGCAATGTAGGTGATACTGAGAGAGAAGTATGTAAATCAAATTTAATGATGATTTTTTTCCATTTTATAACAGGGGCTAGGGTTACCAGGAGAACGCAGCTCTATGGATCCAATTAGGCTATAATGAAATGCGAGCTTTGAGCTTGCACACCAATTGATTTAGAGTGGGAAATAGTTATAATTACTAGCATGATATTTGGCGATATGATTATACACTAGGTTTTTCTGATTATTGAAATCATTCTTATTTTCAGAACGGGATGTACTTAGTCTTAGACAATGTGTTCAGGTTCACAGAGTCTGCCATGTGTCACGGTGTCTTTGGAACTACGGTAGGAGGAAAGAATTGTGAACAGATTAAGGGCAGAAGTTCTTGACGAAGAAAAAAATAGATCTGATTACAAATGACTTTGTGTTTTTAATGAGGTTTCATAATAGACCACACAATATCATCTACAGGAAAACAAAAATGGTTCATTATAACCAATTCCTGAGAACTCTAATTGGAGCGCTCGCTCTCTCTCTCTCTCTCTCTCTCTCTCTCTCTCTCTTTCTCGTGGGTGTGTGCGTACACGCACACACGCATGCACGCACGCCTAACTGATGGACTTTGCTTGCCACTGTCTCAACCTCTCACCCTGGCTTCCACACTGAACATATAATGTTTTGTGTGTAGAGGCATACATCAAATCAAGATAAAGAGGTGGTAGAGAATAAATGAATAGGGATTTGGTTGGTTGGTTGGTAATCACTCTGGAACTAATATACAAGGGTTCCATAGCCCCAGCAAAGAGTAAAAATAAGATAAAATAAAAAGATTCCTGAGCTGTGGGGAGAGATTGTGATGTTGATTTAGTTGCAGTTAGAGCTAAGCACTCTTTAGTCTCTTATCTTATGTACATTATGCATATATAGATAATAATAATTATTATTATTATAAACACAACAAGAAAGAAATGGGACGTTGTAACTGCATTTGTCATTCAAAGATGTGGTTCATCTAGTAAACTTCCCTAGGGAGTGGTTTTTAACTTTTGAGTCAATTAGAAGATGAACAAAAGCCAGACAAGGTGGCACACACCTTTAGTCCCAGCACTTGGGAGTAAGAGGCAGGTGGAATTCTATGAGTTCAAGGCCAGCCTGGTCTACATAGTGAGTTCCAAGCTAGTCAAGAAATTTATTCAGTTATTGTTAATAATGTAATAACCCGGTAATTATTCCTAAATTCTGTAGGGATGTGTGTGTGAGTATGCACGAGTGAACAACCCCCTGTGCATACAGTAAGTTTGCATTCACGTAGAAGGCTGATGTATGTTTTCACTTGAATATGAAATAGGCCCCATAGACACAGTTTTTGAGCAATTGGTCTTTCAGTTAATGGTAATACTTTGGAAGGTTCTAGAACTATTAGGAGGTAGAGCCCATCTGGAGAAAGTGGGCTACTGGGACGGGTCCTTGGGATTGTTTAAATCCCATTGCCAGTGTTACCACCACCACCACTGCCGCCACCACCACCACTGCTGCCACCACCACCACCACCGCTGCTTTTGCTTGCTCTCTGCTCCCTGCCTAGTGAGGATATGAGCTGAGATGCTCCATCATTCCTTCCCAGCACGACAAATTAACCAAATAAAATTGTCTTTTTTAAAGTTTTTTTTTGCCAGAGACATCACAGAGATGTAAAAAAAAATAATTAACAAAGTGTCTCTCTCTTGCAGAAAAATCTCAGAATGTCTTATTTTATTTTGTCATAGCTCATTTATTGGGGGCACAGTACCCACAGGTGGGCTATTCTTCTAACTTCTTAGGAAGCTTCAGCCATTGGCTCGGGGTCAAGGGAAGAGATGAAGATATACTTCTCTCCCATTACTGTCTCTCTCTTAAGAAACAAAGATGTGGAAGCAGGCATTCTCCTGATGGCCAGCAGTCATGGCTGGAACTGCAGAAAAGGTCAAGGGGGCTCTGGTGTTCTTGCAACAGTATTGCTTCCTAGGTGATCGTTAGCCAGGACCAGGCCACAGCCCAAGACCAGCGATGGCATGCGAACCATGAGATCAGAAGGATGTTGAGTAAACAGAGTTGATATTTGTTTGTCATTAATGTTTTTTAATGATACTGTATGTTCTTTCTCACAAACATAGCATAATCGAATTACCCATCGTTAAGTATAAGCATCATTCCATTTCGATTTTGTAAGCTCAGAACATCCCATGCATACCTCTGATTTGTCACTTAGAGAGGGATTACAAACACAGTGGTTGTATGATCGTCTTAAGGTTCTTGTTTTATATGCCTGAGGTGGCTTTTGGGATCCATCTCGCTACACTGAATCTCTGAAGCTCTTGTTTTGTTTTCTCTTTCTTCTTTTACTTACCTATTATTATTTTTAGATAAGGCCTTACCTACTATACACTCCAGGCTGCCCTTGAACTAGCAGCAACCCTCCTGCCACAGCCTCCTGAATGCTGAGATTGAGATTACAGGCATGGTATCAAATGCTTGCCTCACTGAAGTTGAACAAGAGAATAGAATAGAATAGAATAGAATAGAAAGTACCCTTGCAGAATTTTTCCCAAACATTTATAAGGATCCTTCTATTTGAACTTTCCATGACATTATTATGAGATTTTAAAATATCATTTCTATTAATTTTATTTATTATTTAACTTTTGAGACCTGTAGCCTCGGGATTCCTAGGTACTCAGGGGCGATCTTGAACTTCAGATCCTCCAGCCTTTGCCCTCTGAGTCCTGGGACTGCAGGGCTGCAGCACTGTGTCTGGTTTACGTTGAGCTAGGGATCGATCACAGGGCTCGGTGCATAAAGAAAGCGTTCTCAGTTCTATCAACTGAGCCTTGTACTCAAGCTCCTTCACGGGCCTTTAAAACTTAAGCTTTATTCAGCATAACACCCAGACCCCAGGGAGAGCGTGAAATGCTAGTTTAGTTGACAACTCTATCAAACAATCATTCCTTTGTCACGGAAGTGCAAGCTACAGGAATGGGAAGAAGAAAGAGGCACCGGCAAAGTCCGTGGGCACACATGCTCACCTGTGGAACGCACCGAGTAAATTACCCTGGAGATTTTTTTTTATACTTCAGACCAAGCACAAGACACCTGACAAACAAGATATCGTCTGACAACAAGGTGTGGCCTTAGGTGTGCTCTCAAGTGAGCAAGTGAGTGGCTGCCACGCCTGTTTTGACAGAAGTGGTAATGAGGACTAGGAATCCATCATGTTCTTCGCTGCTGGTTTTATTTGTCATTCGGGATATAATTATAGTGTTTCTCTTTTCAACAGCTCAGGATGTGTCTGGCCAAAGGGAAAAACCAGAACAGTTGGTAAAAAGTCATGGGCCTCACCATCTGTCTCTATCACATTTCCTTGGTTTCAGCTGCAGTAGCTCTGTCTGGGAGACTGGCTCCTTTATACAAATAGGTCAGATCTATTGATTTTGGCCAGCAGCTCTAGACTTGGAACAACACATTGACTTTTCTGCTCCTTCTAATTATTTGTGAAATTATTAGCAAGCAATAATGCTAACAATAAAAACAAAACTACTCTTGGGTATCCTTCCAGAATATCTTTTACAGAAACAAGGGTGGATGTATGTATAAAAACATTTAGAACTCAGCAGGAGGCTTACACATGAAATTCTCCGTTTGCTTTACAATATTTCTTAAACACCTGTCTATATCAATGAGTATAACTCTTTCAGTTTCTTTTTAAAAGCAGTGACACAGTCGGTATCTGACTCAGATAAGTCTTTATGCCTGTCCTCTACTGATGGTTACGCTTTATTTTTGAAAATGGTAGCTGTTACTGTATTTAAGAATAAATCACACGGTATTTATTTATAAATAAATAAATGCATGTTTAGTGCATGTTTAGGACAAAGCTTGTCTTAGCTAGGGCTTTTATTGCTGTGAAGAGACACCATGACCACGGCAACTCTTATAAAGGAAAACATTTCACTGGGACTGACTTGCAGTTCAGAGGTTTAGTCCACTGTCATCATGGCAGGAAGCATGGAGTCACACAGACATGCATGGTATCGTGCAGACAGACATGGTACTGGAGAGGTAGCTGAGAGTTCTACATCCAGATCCTCAGGCAACAGGAAGTGAACTGTGACACTGGGCAGTATCTTAAGCATCTGAGATCTCGAAGTCTGCCTCCTAATGACACACCTCCTCTAACAAAGCCACACCTACTCCAACAAGGCCACATCTCCTAATAGTGCCGTTCCCTGTACGTCTTTGGGGGCCCTTTTCTTTCAAACTACCGCAAATCTCCAGGTCAAAATGTATACGTGGAGTTGGAGATGACTCGGTACGATGCTTGCTGGACACAGAAGAAAGACCTGAGTTTGATCCCCAGAAGCTGCTTTAAAAGCTGGCGTGGTGGTACGTGCTTGGTAATCCCAGTGTGGAGGAGGTGGAGACAGGAGGATCTCCCTATCTTACTGATCCAGGCCAGGGAGACTCCCTGTCTCAGATGGATGATATCTGAGGTCTGAGACTTGAGGTTGACCTCTGGCCTACACACACACACATACACATGAGCATCCATGCATACATGAACTCATACGCACATGAAAGATATGTGTAACAAAATGATCTTTCATTGATGAGAATAAAGCAAATCAGGCCTTTGGGATTTAAGAATGGACAAAGACAGGCAATATTTTCAAAATGATTTTATAAAAATAACCTTGTGGAAGGTTTTCCAGTCTGCCAGTGTGTGTGTGTGTGTGTGTGTGTGTGTGTGTGTGTGTGTCTGTTTACCTGCCTGTACATTTGCATGTGGAGGTTAGAGGTTAACATTAGCTGTCTCTCTACCTCTCTTTGCCTTAGTTTTTGAGCCAAGGTCTCTCACCAAATCTGGAGTCCACCCATTTCCCCTCTTCCAGCACCAGGCTTACAGATGCATGCCTCCATGTTTGTCTCTTACATGCGCACAGGAGACTCGAACTCAGGTCCTCACGCTTGCACACAACTGCCTTCCCTGCCGAGCTAGAGCCTTAAGTGACATTTGGTCCTAATAAGGACCCACTGTGATCAATGGCTGTACTAACTACAGTGAGATCTAATAATGACAAAGAAAGAAGGAGCCTCTAGAATCATATTAGAGCTGATAACAAATACATCTTGTGATCTTGGGCAAATCCACTCCCGGAACCTTAGCTTTCCCACCTACAAGATACAGAACATCTCTGAGCCCACTTTTAATGTTTTTCTTATTGATTTGACTATCACCTGGGTTGTCTGGGGGTGCAGTTATGAGTAGAAACTGGTTAAATGTCCAGGCCTTAGCCCTTTGAACCTGAGCCCTTCTGGCAAGGAGCCCAGCCTTTGCCCAGGCCAGCGCTGATGAGAGCTAAGGGGTCAGGAGGACCATTTGTCATATTTCCCATGCTGTCTCTGTCATGTGGCCCCAGCTATCTTTCTATCTGCTTCAGAGGGACTATGAAGCAGCATTCTACTTAATCCAACCCTCAGCATCCTCCAAAGCCAGAAGAAGTGCTTTTAGACATGGCAACAGATTGGTAGTGCAGATCCTGTGGACTGAGTGGCTCTCCATCCTGCGGTCCGATTTCCCAGTGGGATTTCTGAAGTGAAAAACTTGCTGTTCACCCCTTAATGTGGCGCAGGTAGTCTGACCATTGGCATTTTGAGGGAGTTATCTTATAAATCCTTCACTTAATGCTTCAAAATCCCTCAAGAGTGAACACTCACTGTCTTGAAGACCTCTGTAACCAGCATTCCTATATTTTCGATTTGGTCCAATGTTGCAGAACTATAAGCACTCAGCATAATAGAGCAATCAGCGCTAGTCCATCTAACCATGACAAGTGCTAAGTTTGAAAGAACCAAGTCAGAGATGGTTGAAGGTCAGAAATACTTCCAAATCTGTTAGTAAGATCAAAAAGAATCACAGAAAACAACTTTGCTTCAAATAGTAGGAAAAAAATATCTACCTTCAGGCTATTCTATTTTAAGTGTTTTTTAAAAAGATCTATTTACTTAGGTATTTATTTTATGTGTGTGCCTGAGGGTTTGTGTACATTATATATGAAGTCCCTGAGGAGACCAGAAGAGGGTATCAGGATCTCCCCAGCTGGAGTTAGAGGTGATTGTTGAACAGCCAGATGTGGATGCTGTGAACTGAATCCGGGTCCTCCAGAGGAGCAGTGTGCACTCTTAACCACTCAACTGTATCTATAGCCCCTTAAAGAATTATTTGTATTTGTATTTGTATGTGTGTGTGTGCAAATATGTGCACAAGCCAGAAGAGGGCATCAGATTTTCTGAAACTGGAGTTGCGCACAGTTGTAAGCTGCCCAAGAGATGAAGAAACCAATCTTGGGTCCTCTGGAAGAGCAGGAGATGCTCTTAGCCACTGAGCCCTCGCTCTAGACCCAGAATATTCCATTTTAAACCCTAAGGATTACACTGAGCACGCTCCTAGTAAACCAGGCTTGGCACTCAATTTTCAGTGATTATGAGGCTTAGGACATCTAAGGGTATGATCTGGGAAAGCCTCACGACACTCTGGTTTTCCTCTGAGGGTCAGATTAGCAGGGAAACCAAGCCAAAAGGAAGTAGACATTGCTGTAGTATGAGCTTCTCCTTGGAAAAGCTTGATCTAAGTTCAACTTGGACTTCTCTGGGGATGAATAAAAACACAGATGGGGTCAGTTATGTAGTTCAGATGGTAGAATGCTTGTCAGATGGTAGCATGCGTGAAGTCCTGAGTTCCAGTTCCAGGACCATATAAACTGGGGGAGGCAACACATACCTGTAATCCAGCACTTAGAAGGCCAAGGGAGAGGGGGTCAGAAATTGAAAGTCATTCTTGATTATGTGATAGGTTTGAGGCCAGCTTCAATAAATCAAAAGCAAAAACAATCCATAAAGACACATAAAACAAGCAAACAAAACCAAGCAAAACAAAACCAAAGACTCTAAGGGTGAAGGAAAGGGCTTACGAGTTACTAAAAGATTTAATAAATTTCTGGAGGCCCAAGAAGTTGAGTTCCTGAGGTGAATTCCTTCAGACAGTAGGCTATGACTCACTGACTTGGGCCTTTAAGGCAGCTGACTCACCTGCTCTCGGGTTGGTTGTGAAGAACTGGGTCTGACTGCTGAATATTTCTGTCTCGTTGATTTCAAGTATTAAGCGTTTAGTATACTGACACTATGATGTCCTTCTTAGGAAAACTACACATTGCTCATGAACAGATGGGCTTCGGGAGTGAAAACACATTAGTAATGGCTTTTCGTTTCTGATGAGGACACACTCACTCTGAACATCTTGCCAACTTCTTTACTCACATTGAACTGGGTGGTACTTGGCATGGGTTCAGAGTAGAAGTCAAGAGGCTGAAGTTAGCTCCACACAACCTTAACAGAGAGCCAAGAAGTATCCCAAGACGTCATCTGCAGACCCTGTTTTTAAAACCCCCAAATCCAGAGTAGAAGTCAAGAGGCTGAAGTTAGCTCCACATAACCTTAACAGAGAGCCAAGAAGTATCCCAAGACGTCACCTGCAGACCCTGTTTTTAAAACCCTCAAATCCACTGTAGGCCTTGAATACACTGGGAGTGGAAGTCTTGATGCTTGAAGAAGAGGGGATATTGAAAGCAATCGGTCAAGAATTTCCTTGGAAATACTGAGGAAGTAAAACCGCCGCGGGGAGTTCCCAGTTCTCTTGTTCTGTGTATTCAGTGCAGACGTTTTCAGTTAGACGGAAAATGGGTGGAGGGAGTCTGGTGGTCGGCAGTTCAAAGAGTGTTCTGTTCCCGCAGAGGATCTGAATTCAGCTCCCTCATGTTGGGCAACTCACAACTGCCTGTAACTTCAGCTCTAGGGGAGCTGACTCCCTCTTCTAGACTCTTCAGGTAGCTGCATTCACAAATGCACATACATATCTACCTAAAAATATGCACGCACACACACAATTATAAAATGGTAAAATAAATCACTTCTTAAAATGGTGAGGTAGGAGAACTTCCAGATGAGAACTGAAGCTGCTTACGTCTCCCTAAGCTTCTGTATGCCTCAGTTTCTTCATTTTGGTCAATTAAAGGGTTGTATTAGACTGGAATTTCCCAAATTTGCTTGAACAAAAACATCACCTGGAACACTTGTTAAAAACAGGGCTACACCTAGCCTCATCCTAGATGAGCTGAATGTAAACCGTTAGGGCTGAGAACTGATGTTAATTGGTGCCTTGGGTGACCGCTTTTCAGACGAGTTTGGAAGTTTAGGAAACAGTAAGATATCAGTCAAATTTAACTTTGCTGAACGGTCCTTCAATGTATCCTGACCCTTCTCTTTATATTTCTCTGTCTAAACTAGAAAAGAATCAAACACCCGAGCTAGGTTATGGGTGAGAAGTGTTGGTCTGAGGTAAGATTTAATGTGGATGGACATTGCCTCCGGTGCACCCAACCTGGACTACTCAAGGTCCGTTTGTTGCTTTTCTTCTGCATGGACACCAACTCTCAGAAAGGGCCAGGTCCAGTCACTCATGCTGGAGTTTAGACAGATTACGTGGCTGGAGTGAGCGATGGCTCAGTAGGTATGATCTCTTGTTGATCTTCCAGAGACCTGAGTTGGTTCTCAGCACCCACACTAGGTGGCTCACAACCACCTGTCACTCCAGCTCGGGGGAGACCCATACCAACACACAGGGCGCGTGCGCATGCGCACGCACGCACCCCCCCCCCCACTTCTTTAAACAGTTGAAGAGCCTGTTTTTGACTTCTACTCTGACTTAACAACAGGGGTTGTAGTCAATGAGAGTGAGGTGTCAAACGTTAACAGGTCCGGCCAACACTGGCTTCAGACAAAGACCTCACCTGCTCTGAAACCTCGCCCCCCCCCCCCCCCCGAACTGGCTACACAAAAGGAAGGGCGCCTTTGTCAGGTGAGGGGTGGTGAAAGGGGAGACTTCTCCATACAAGGTGGAATATACGAAGTCAGAACGACCATGGTGCTGCTCCCGTGGAACGCCAGTTCTGGGCAGCTTCTTCAAGCAGCTTACATTTCTTCTCACAATGCCATCTCCTGACGAGAACAGAAGAGTGACCTCATTCAGAAGACTAAAAATTCACCCTTTCCTGCGTCAGACCCTGTTTATCAAGGAAACGCCTCCTTTTGGGAATTCAGCAGTATTTCAGGAGATTTCCCATGAAGCTGGCAGGCCCTGCTGTAGGGCTTTGCTTGATGTGCTGTATTCTACAAGGGGAGACATATGATAAGTAAACAAATAAATGAAACCATTCCTGGCGGTGACAAGCAAGAGGTGAAAGTGGCAGGGCTGGGGTGGTTAACTCACATGCCACACGCGTGTATGCAGAGACCGAAGGATAACGCGTGTGGCGGTTCCCTTTCCACCACGCCAGTGAATTGATTTTCTGTTTGCGGGTCCCTGGATGTGCATGGGATTCAGGTCATCGTACTCGGCAACAAGAGACTTTAGCAGCTGAGCCATCTTGTCAGACCCAGATAAATGGTCTCAGAGAATGATTAGGGAGAAAGCCGCCTTGTCTCCTCTTCCTAGGGAAGTTGGGGAGGGTTATAGCAACACCCTCATGCCAAATAAATGTTTAGATTGTTGAGGACTTAACCAGAATTTTAGCCCAGAATCCAGGTTTCCCAGTGTTTGGAAGCAACTTGTTCTGGGTGACTTGACCTTTTTAATGCTTCTCCCGAAGAGGAGAGTCTGCTTGGCCACACAGGTGCCTTAGATCTGGTTGAGAGCGCATGCGCCTCCTGCTAGCTGGTGGTTGAGATGGGGGAGAGCTAGAACAGTGTAAGGCTCTCTGGCCAGAAGAATGGGGAATCTTAGCAGCTCGTTTTCAGGAATGGTGAGACAGTAAGGTAGTAGGCGCTATAGGCATTTAGACACCTGCGAAAGCCAAGGGAAGCTAGTTCGCTTTCAGCCGAAGGAAATGGCAGCATCAGCACCAGTTCCCATCCATCCTGTTAACTAAGAGGAAAGTGATTTTTACCATCGATATTAGCAGCCACATTTTCATCCAAATCCCTGGCAATGTCTAAGTCCTCAGACTACAAAATCAAATGAGTGTATATATATTTTTTGACCCGTTGACTAAGTATGGTAACCCAGGGCTTTGGGCATAGACAACAAACACTCTGCCGATTGAACTCTACCCATAACTCCTTCCTTCCTTCCTTCCTTCCTACCTACCTTTTTCTTCCTTCCCCCTCTCTCCTCCTCCCTTTCTTCTCTCCTTCCTCCCTCCATCCCTCCCTCCCTTCTTTCTTTCCTTTCCTTTTTTACTGTTCTCATATATTACATCCAAATTGCAGTTTCCCCTCTCTCCTCTTCTCCCAGTTCTTCCACACCAGCTCCCCTTCCCCCAGACCCACTCCTCCTTTCCCTTGAGAAAAGGGCAGAGCTCTCCCAGGGATAACAACCAAACACAGCATATCAAATTACAATGAAAATAGACACTTCTCTTCATATAAGGCTGGAGAAGGCCCAGTAGCATGAAAAGGTCCCAAAAGCAGGCAGAAGAGTCAGAAACAGCCCCTGCTTACAGTATTAGTCCCACAAGAACACCAAGCTACACAGTCATAACATATATGCCAAGAACACAGGTCAGACCTATACAGTTCAGTCTCTATGGGTGATCCCAGGTTATTGATCATATGGGTTTTCTTGACCCCCTCTGCCTCCTACAATTCTTCCTCAACCTCTTCCACAGGATTCCCCCAACTCTGCCTAATGTTTGACTACTGGTCTGGACCTGGTTCCACCAAGCTGCTGGATGAAGCTTCTAGAACGATGATTGTGCTAGGCTCCAATCTACACATATAACAGAGTATCATAGGAATCACTTCATTGTCTTTTAAATTATTTATTTATTTTTCCGAGTCCTATTTGGTTCTAGCCTAGGTCACCGGACTATCTAGCCTTTGGTTCTTGGCCATCCAGGCAGGGTCAGGCGTGGCTCCCTCTAGTGGCACGGATATCAAGTTGGACCAGTCATTGGTTGGCCTCTCTCACAAATGCTGTGCCACCATTATCCCTGCACATCCCGCAGGCGGGACAAAATGTTAGGTCGAAAGTTTTGTGTCTGGGTTAGGCGATGCACACTGATATCCTATTTGTGATCGTGTATTTGTGAGGTTTGTTCATATACGTGTAAAGGAGCTACCGCCACCTGCTGCCTTAGATAAGATACTACAGTTGGCAGAAAACTAGCAATCCCATCGGGCAAGCTGCCAATTTTGCAGACATGGGAATTTTCTTCTAGACAGATAGGAAAGTCCCACTAGCCATACAAGTTAAATAGACTGAGATATCGACTAACTGCCACAAAGTAACTAAAAACTTTATGCTAAATCACTGGGACTTTTTTTTTTTAATGGCTGAAGGAGGGTACACAGTACTCCCATCCCCTTCCTTTTCCCTCTCCCCCTCCCTTTTCCTCCTCCTCATTTCTGGGTCATGTGTGTGCTTGTGTGTATGTAGACGGACTTGCCTGTGTGGCACATGAGGAGACCAGAGGCTGATGCTGGTTTGCCTTCCCTCTACAGCTTCTCCACCTCGGTTTGAGGCACGGTCTCCTACCAAAGCTCAAGTTTGCTGTGTCCCCTGGACACACGTCACTGTGCCCAGGAGGTACACAGTGCTCTAATTTCCTTTATATTGCTATGATGAACCACTCTGATCAAATGCAACCTAGGGGAGGAAAGGGGTTGCTGGTCACAGGGTACTGCTGGAGAAAAGCCGGGGCAAACTCAAAGCAGAAGCCTTGGAGGAATGTTGATCCCTGCCTTGTTGCCAGGTCCATTCTCAGCTAGACCTAAGCTCAGAACCATCTGCAGAGAGAATGGTGCCCCCCACAGTCGACTATGCCCTCCTACATCAATCAACAATCAAGACAACCCCCACAGACCAGTATGATAGAGGCTATCTCTCATTTGAGACACCCTCCCCTGCCATGCCAAGTTAACTAGGTCACTTGGGTTCCGGGGATCCAAGTTCAGTCCCTCATATTTGAGAGTCAGCATTTTACCCATGGAGCCAACTCTCCAGCCCAGAGTCAAATCCTTTTATTTAGGAGGAAAAGTAACAGGCACAACTAATAGTCATTGAAATTTAACAACATAAGAAAGTGAAACAGTGTGTCCAATTTTGGGCAATAATGCATAAAAATAACGACAATTTTTGATGACCTATAAAAAGACTTTAGTCATTTATGGAGCCAGTTCAGTACTTCAAGGCAGAGAGATTTTCAGTAGAAATTTGTGTTTAGTAGGAGGTAAACATTCCCTGAGTCTCTTTCCAGTGCCTTGATGATCCACACCATTGAAATGACTAATATCCTGCCTATCGTGGCATAGAACCAATTAGCCAAAAAAGCCAAAAACTAAAGGGATGGCCAACCGGGAGTTAAGATCTAGTTCCAGAGCTGGTAACCTTGTGTCAGGAATCTCACGTATGCCCACAGGCTTATCAGTGACGTAGTCAGGAGAATCAAACGCCCAACTCCATGTGTGGTGTATAATCAGCACCCAAAAGATGTTGTGGAGGCGCATCTGGGTATCCTCTGAGCAGATGGGCATCTTCTTGGAAGCCTCTCTCTCACTCCTAGCTCTCAGAGCAGGAGAGTCCAATGCCACAAAGACATGCGCAGACGAGAAAACGCCCTTTCTGCTCTCAGCGATTTCAGAATCGCCCACCACTGTTGCGGACTGTGGACCCCTAGACCCTGAATTTCCTGTGACCCCCCATGCCTGCTGGAGTAAACACCTTGTTTTCCTGTGCTTGCAGCTGCTCTGAGCAAACAACTTGTTTTGTAGCTGCTCTGAGCACGAGACCCCCAGGAGTTCCTGATGGCTCGGGGAGTGGTTTCTGGTGGGCTTGCAGCTGAGAGTTAGGGTGTGGCCATTAGTCAAGGAGACCCTATGTAAGCTTCCCTGGGACACAATAAAGGGGCATTCTTCTTGGCGTTATCCGTATCTCTCTGTGTGTTTCAATCTCCAGCCCCTTGCCCCGACGCACAAACCGTCCCACAGTGCATAGCGCCGTAAAGCAGGCGTACTACACACCACCGTGAGTTGTCCATGTTTAAATCTTTTTACCATACACACGCACAGAAGGAAATACACGTTTCTGTGGGTGTCTGAGGGAGTAGGATGGTAGAGATAGGGAAATGTGGCTGAAGTCATTTAAGCATCTGACGATTATGACTAGGAGTTTGGCTGGATATAACTGCTGTGAAAGTACATTTCATTAGTCTATTTATTTCTTTGAGACAGTGTGCCATGTAGCCATGGCCTTGGGCTTGTCATGTAGTTGAGGCTGCCTATGAGTGAGCCTGAGCACTGTGTGTGTGCACACAGATCCTGACCCTGCTGTCGCTATGCTCCAAGTTCTGCGACTCCAGCTGGGCACCCCTGTGCTAAGTTTTACGTGGTGTGGAGGACGGAAACCATAGCTTGCTGCACACTAGATGCTCTGCCCACTGAGACAGACTTCTTCCCCATGAATTTATTTTTCACTCCTTTTGAAAAAAAAATTTTGGCGACGGGGGTCTCACAATGTAGGGTAAGCTGGACTGAAACCCACTATGAGTTCTTCACCTGCCTCAAAGTCCCATCCATCCCCCTGCCTCAGCCCCGACACGAGCCACCAATTCAGTTGCTTTAGGAAGCAGCCTGTTGATTTTGTCTAAAGAGTTGAGCTCCACTGTCCCGGTTCTTTTGCCTTTGTAAGTTCTCTCCATGGCATAAAGTCACTGTGGAAATGTGAGCAGGAAATCCTGTTCTTCTAAAGGAGACACCTGCTGCCTTCTTCCTTACGTCTCTA
This sequence comes from Microtus oregoni, assembly GCF_018167655.1. NCBI lineage: Eukaryota > Metazoa > Chordata > Mammalia > Rodentia > Cricetidae > Microtus > Microtus oregoni. The sequence continues at coordinate 5,826,697 of NW_024543066.1, forward strand.
AGGGAAGGATTCTAGGAACAGTTGTGGTGATGGAGGCGACATCAAGGGCCCTTTAAGGAGTTATTTTGCTCTAACTGTTTTTTTCCAGGAAGCTAACAGGCTGCCGTATTATTCAGGGGAGGCTTGTAAGCCTTTTGCTCTTAAATTTGCATACTTGTGTATTAATGTATATATGTTAATATGTATGCATTTATGTGTGCTGTGTCGCATGTTAGTATGTATATATTAGTGTGGATTAGTGCTAGCATGGTATGTGTGTTCATATGTATGTCAGTATGTTTGGGTATGTTAGTGTGCATTAATGAGTATGGGTTTTGGTGTGTGGTTAGTATATTTTAGTATATGGATATCTATGTTTATGTTTGCCTGTTAGTGTGTATGAGTCTTTGTGTGAGTGTATGTATGAGTAGGGGTGTATTCTGCATATTAGTATGTGTATATATTAGTATGCATGGTAGTGTTGTTAGGTGCATTAGCATTTTGTGTGTTCGTGAGTGTATTTGTGTGTGTGTGTTCATGTGTATGTTAGTATGGGTGTGCTCTGTGTATTCTAGTCTGTGTTTTCCTACTTGTTAATATGTTTCTGTGTGTGCTCATGTGTATGTGTTAGCATGGGTTTGTTCTTAGTATGTGGTTAGATTACTACATGTGTGTTTATAAGTTAGCATGTGTTCATATGCGTTTGTTAGTATGTATGTGTAGTAGTATGTTCCGTGCACAGGCTGTTTTTCCTCTGACTTTACTTGCTTCAGAAATGCTCATAAACGCAGAGCCGTGGTAAGTCTCCTCTTCACCACTAGGGGGCGAGAGCTGACAACGAATCAGCCTGGCTTGCTGGGAGCTGACCCGCAGGCGGTGCAGGTCTTGAGCGCTGTTGTGGGTGCTCCGTTGATGTGCTTTATTTGCTGGTGAGCTTGAACAACCAGCCACCTTCTTGCTTTTTACAGTGCACGCCATTTACTTAATGCCGTCATTATTTTTGCCACTATTAATTTGATCTACCGTTCTGGGAACCAAGCTGATATTTTATCCAGCTCAATATAAATATTAGAATCCTTCCAAAACATCTCATCTTAAATCTTGACCCTTCAAAACTGCAGGGTATTGTTGGAGTAGTGGCTACCTAAGTGTCATGTGACTGTGAGCTCTTTTGTTTTGTTTTGTTGTTTTGTTTTTCCTCTCTTTTCTGTACCCCACCAAAGCGACTTCTTGTAATTAAACTCATATGCTTATCTAGGAGCCTGGAATCCAGATAAGGACCTTAAGCTAACTGGCTCTTTTCACATAGAATGCACATCTATCGCAGATGACTGTCAGCTGTCCAAACAGTGACGGACTCCGCGTACAGTCCTCGGAGGGCAGACCGCATCCTTCGCATCTGTCTACCCTGCCACCGCAGGGATTACAGACTGTACACAAAACTGGTAAATGCGAGGGAGGCAAGAAGAAGCAGGGAGTTGGGAGTGGGGAAGTACATCCCCACTCGATGGGTAGGCTACGAAGAACCGGAAGTCCCTGGAAGTAGAGGCATGGCTTTTTACTCATCCGTGCATCATCTATACGACGGTTTCTAAACAGAGTCTGAACATTCCAAATCGATCCGAGCTTTGCTAAAAACAGATTCCCAGGCCCTGTTCCAAAATGATGAGTCGGACTCTTTGCAAGTTGCCCAGTAATTCACAAATCTACACATTCGTGAACTTCCGCCCGGTGCCTCGCGAAGCTCGTCATATACAACACTGCGCATGGAAATGGTATCATCTCTCAAGGTCTGTGAAGAATGTTGTTGGGATTTTGATAGGGATTGCGTTGAATTTATAGATTGCGTTTGGTAGAACTGCCATTTTTACTATGTTGATCCTACCCATCCAAGACCATGGGAGATCCTTCCATTTTCTGGTGTCCTCTTCTTCAAAGCCTTAAAGTTCTTGTCAAATAGATCTTTCATTTTCTTAGTTAGAGTTACCCCAAGATACTTTATACTATTTGTGGCTATCGTGAAAGGTGAAATTTCTCTGATTTCCCTCTCTGCTTCTCTGTCCTTTGTGTATAGAAGGGCTACTGATTTTTTTTTTTTTTTTGAGTTGATGTTGTATCCTGCCACATCACTGAAGGTATTTTTGAGCTGGCTTTTTGGGGCCCTAGTCTATTTGGATGCAAAGCTTCCAGGCCTGGATGTAGGAGGGGAGGGCCTTGGACTTCCCACAGGGCAGGGTTCCCTGCCCTCTCTTAAGGAGGGAGGGGGAGAGAGGAGGGGGAGTGGGGGAGCAGGAGGGGAATGGGAGGAGGGGAGGAAGTGTAAATTTTTTGAATGGAAAAAATAAATAAAAAACAATAAAAAGTATCATTAAAAAAAAAGAAAATGGTATCATCAACGGTTCAGTCTCTAATGTTATTCCTTTAGACCTGAACACGTTTATTTGATAAAACAAATCATTTCAAGAAAAAGAAAAAGAAAAAAAATCTCCTCAAGTAGGCAAAATATTTTCTTCGATAATGAAGAAGACGAGCTTTTTAAAATTACCTTGATGTCAAGTAAATAAACAGAAACCAAGAAAAGAAATAGAAACCAAGAATAATGCTTATCCTACACGACTTGGGTGCCTAGGCGCCAAGGGAGATCATCTCAGGGTCCTACCCTTGGAGTACCTCTGGATTCGTACAAGTTCATGAAAACTTAAGCGGCTTTCTACTCACTCCGGGAGTCTCTTCTTGGCAAGAACCTGGCTTGTTTAACACAGGGCAAGGCTGAGTCTCCTCATACCGAGTCCCATGAAGATGTGTGTTCGCCTCTTCTGCTGAGACCAGCTGGGCTATCTCTGACCCACTATGACAAAGCCAGGTGGACTCTTTAGGGAAGCACAAACTGAATTCTCTGTGTGGGCAGGAAAAAAAAAGCCCGAGGACCTGTCACTGGCGAAGCATCTGCCCAGGGTGCCATGTCCAGGAAGTGATCTGGTTGGCTGCAAGAAGCTGAGGGGTTTGCACAACACCACTGAATAATCTGACCTCATCGTCGCCAACGTAGCTTACCTCTGTCTTCCTAACAAGCAAGCCAGTTGCTCCCTCTGCACCCAGGACGTCATATCCCTTGCAGCTTGTGCACACTGGCTCAGAGCTGTGCCCCAAATGGACTTCCTTTGTCTCCTCACCACCTGTGGTGGCTAATCTCTATTGCCAAGGCGATGCCATCTAGAATCACCTGGCAGGCAAAACCCTCGACACAGCTGTGAGGGATTTGCTATATGAGGTCAGCTGAGGTGGGAGGACCCACCCACAGTAGATGGTACCGTTCCATAGGTTTGGGTCCTGGATTACAGACGGGAGAAAGCAAGCATTCATCATGCTCGCCCCGGTGACGGCAGAGGCCTCCGGCTCCTGCCACATACTTTTCCATCATGATAGACTGCACCTTGAGCCTGTGAGCCAAAATAAACCCTCCCTTCCTTAAGCTGCTCTTTCAAGGGGTTCTGCCCCAACAATGGGAAACATAACAAAGAAGCCGCCCACGGGGAGAATTGTTCTTGTCACCAACACTGAGCCCTGTCCCTGTGCTCTGCTAACTGTCTGGTGCCATCATTGTAACGACTCCAATAAGTAGACACTGCTATTAATGCTAACAAATGGATAGCCAGACAGGTGGGGCTGCTTAGCCAAGCATGGTTAGCATGATACAGGGCTGAGATTCAAATCAGAGGTTGTGACTTTCAAGTCCCGGCTTGGGCTCACACCACATCCATTGGGATTTCTTTGCTCCAACATTATCCACCAAGCTCTCTGACTTTGGGTGTTGTCTATTATCTAAAACACATTCTCTCTCTCTCTCTCTCTCTCTCTCTCTATCTATCTATCTATCTCTCCACGTATACTTCAAGTAGCTGAACTGTTAGAAAAGGCAGCCAAAACTGTTAGAAAAGAGAGCCCTCTGCACTCTCTTCCCATTTGATAGATAACAAAACAGAGGATCAGGGATGTTAGGAATCATAGCGAATCCGGGACTTTCCACAGGGCAACATCTTGCCACTTCTTGAGGCCTCTTCCTAGAGTCTCTGAGTCAATGAGCCAACCCAAGAACTTGGGATTTGTGTGTTGAAATAGCCGCTCCCTAAGAAGCCTGGTCAGCCACAGTCAGGATCTACTCATTCTCCATCTCACTGGGGAGTCCATCTGCTTTCTCCGTTCCCTCTTATCTCTTAGGTCTTACTCTGCCAGACTCATCATTTATACGTCCATGTTCGGTGTCCAGTTAGAGGCTAAGTGTTCTTCGTGTGTCCTGTAAATGGCTTGTGAATAAAATGGAAGAAAATTAAGGTGTTGAAATGCTTGACTCCTGGCTCTTGAGGAGATGGATTCTATCAATGTAGTTCATGGACACATGACAGCCAGTCCTACACATGAGAGGAGGAATAGGTGAGTCTGGGATTGAGCTGGTCTCATTTGCTTTGCTTCAGAATGGCTGTGGAGCCAGGTGGTGGCGGCGCACGCCTTTCATCCCAGCACTCCAGAGGCAGATGTAGGTGAATCTTTGTGAGTTTGAGGCCAGCCTGGTCTACAAGAGCTGCTTCCAAGACAGGCCCCGAAGCTACAGAGAAACCCTGTCTTGAAAAACCAAAAAAGAAAAAGAAATGTCTGTGGAGCCCAGTGTGTCGATCCAGATGACAGGGTGTGCCCTACTTTTCTTTTGGCTTCTCATTCTGGATAGAGAATATTTAATAAATATGATCCTCAGACACTTGGGACATGCCTTGCACCGCAATGAGAGGGTGGAACCAAGCCCTAGTGATACTCTTGTCTTGGAGTGGCAGAGCCTTATATGGAAGTGGAGTGTGCTTTTTGCTTCGCTGGGTGTCTTTAAATAGCAGGGAACAGCATCTCAACGCTTTCCAAAGAGCTACTTAAAGTTATTTTTCTCCATGACAACAGCCTGCCAATAAGGATAGAATTTAAAGAGCTAGGACCCTAAGCAGGAAGAGAAATGGAAAATTTCATTGCTAAATTGAAGGCTTGAAGATTAACCCAAGCTGGCATGTAAATTCCATACATTGACTCACACTTATAGAGCGGATGAAGTGTGCAATCAGACTTCGTGCTTTAATTAGCCGTACGTAGAATCCAGGGGACGCTTAAAGGTGATCGTATTGGTGGTAGATGGGGTCCTCTTGGGCATATGCCACCATTGCTAAAGCTGAAACAATGGACTTGTTTTCTTACTTCCTACCCATAGAAGCTTGAAGCCATAGATTTTGTTTAACCGCTTATAAATCGATATCTAAATAATCTCTTTGGCCCTTTCCTTATGTCCAACCTTGCAGAAATACCTTTTGCCTCAGCAGCTATCTGCCCTCAGCTCCTCAATCTCTCTTCCACCGAGCCCAACTATTCAGATGCTGTCTCAGAGGGGACCCCGCCCCCATCCGGACCCCTGCACTCAGCGGCGTTTTGTTTCTATAGCCCGAAAGATATTCTTTATCCTTTAGTAGGGGAGGCAGATATGGGGCTTGCCTTCTACTCCTAACTGTCTCTAGAGAGGAATACGAACCTGTCCTGGTAACATCCCCCACTCCCGCCATGTGATGTGTCTACTGACCAACCCCAGTTCTAAAGCAGCACTACCACAGAGTCAATGCGATCCCCTGTGTGCTCAAGAGCTTCCCAACTTCTGGGTCCTTGGACACTCTATTAAGGGCAGATACCCCGAAAATGGTCAGCTTTGCCCATTACTGTTTCTTAGACAAATGTCATCTTGGGGGCCCTTTTTATAGCAAGCATTGAGCCAGGTAATGGGGCATTGAAGGAATCAATGGCCAGTTTTACTGTCTGGGATGAACAGATTTTCTCTAATGACGAGTTCCAGCCCTGTCCTTTGAAATCATCGAATTGGTCACTGTGCTCTCCAGCGATCAGAAGAGAGTGGCCAAACCCCTCCGGACTCATGCATCCTTTTGAGTGCTTCTTCTCTCGGATCCGCTACAACTGGACATCAAGCCTTTTCAAGGACACCATCCCCAATAATGTCTTTCTCCTTGGCTCCCGTCCCTCACGCTTGGAGCCAGCCCCAGCTCCGATTGCTTGTCTCTGTGGAGCTAGCTTGCTGGAGAGGGGTCCCAGTCCAGAGGTACAACTTGGCATTTGTATGTCTCCCACAAGGAGAAGGTTCAGAACATCAAAACCAGCCGGAGGAGGTGCTTTTCTTCCCCTGCTCTCTAAGCAGAAAATAGATGCCACTGTTGTTTTGAAAACTGAAATGGTAGCTCTTAACTCACGAATAATGGAGTTGAAGATTTCAAGAGGAAAATGGGTAGAACGCCCGTAGTCACGGCCCTGTGCTGACCTCCTAGCTGGGAACTTGAGCACACAGCAATAGGATTCTAAGTGTCCTCCAGTCTCTCTCTCTGCAGATGAACATCCCCATGACCAGGAAATGATGCTAACATAAACAATGGAACCAAGCCAGGCCTCTTCACCATGCCAACTTAGATAGGCAATGATTAGTGCCCTTGAACTTTTGCCCCACGGAGTGTGGCATGAGTCAGGGGAGAATATGTTCATCTCTTACAGCCATGGTTCCGTTTCTGCATGCCATAATTTTTTTCAACTATAAAATAAAAATAACGGGGCCACAGAGTTGCACCCAAAAGGAGCCTGTGTTCAGTAAGTTCTACAGAAGTGAAGCTGGTACTGTCAGTGTGACAGCTACTTATTTTTATCTTTGGAACTCTGGAAGGCTAGGCAGAAGGAAACAGGGAAGAGCTAACGCACGGGTCTTTTGCTCCTTGCTGTAATATGAGTCAGGAAGCATGGTTGGGCACACAATTACAGACCTATGAAGCCAGGGGCTCAATTCCTTCACAGCATCCCATGTGACTAACTCCCTTTAAAATTTTGTGTATGCGTGTATGCAGAGGCCAGAGGGACAACTCGCTGATGTGAGTCTCAGAAGTCATCGGGCTTGGTAGTAGTATCTCTACTGAGCCAGTCTCACCGGCCTGCATGGTGCTGACTCTCTAGTTCCTGCCATCTTGTACAGACCCGGACTGTGACCACAGCCTGGGTGAAATAATAGCTCGTGGGATTTAGATTGTTCTTTCCTCATTCTGGCCTGGAACCGAGACGACGAACAGCCCAAGTTACTAGTTTCGAGGCGTAGGAGGTGACAGTGAAGGACAGAAGAGCGGCTCCTCGAGGCTGCTGCTAAATCAAACGGGAAAAGAAGTGGGGCTGGAATCGCCTTGACTTCTGCCTGTTGGTTTGCAGCCAAGCTGAGGACACACGGCTTCATTTAGCAAACCTGACCTCATGTTCCTGTCAATTAAGAGCTATTCAAATGTGTTTTGAATTTTCTAGACAAGGGTGTGTTATCTCCTGGTGCTGACTACTAAAATTCCTGATAAAATCCCATTTCTAAAACATCGAATAGCCAAAAGGGATGGAGGGAAAGAAAAGAGCTAGCTAGCTAGATAGACAGACAGACAGACATACAGACACACACTTGGGCATTTTAATGATTTAGTGCCAAAATATATACCTTAATATATGATTATATGTTATAAATAATTGTGCGACTCTTCGTATGGCTAGGGGAAACCACTAAGCTCCTTTCTGTAATCATTGGGTAACCTTCCCTTTCCTGGCTTGCCCTCCCTTCCCCGCTTCTACTCTAGTCAATATGTGAAGCCTTCAATTTAAGAAGCTATGCTTAAGTAATGCGTGTGTGCGTGTGTGTGCGTGTGTGTGTGTGTGTGTGTGTGTGTGTGTGGCATGTGTGTGCATGCTCATGCCCATGTGAGTACATGTGTCTGCATATGAGTGAAGGTAGAACTCTACCTCAGGTGACATTCCGTAGGGCCTGTCCACCTTGTCTCTCCCTGGGATCTGAAGCCTGGTAATGAAGCCAGGCTGGTTAGCCCAGGAGCTTCAGGCATCCCCCTGCCTCTTCTTCACCAGCCCTGGGAGATACAAGTAAATGCCGTCATGCCTGGTACTTTAAGTAGGTGCTGGGAATTGAACTCAGATTTTCACACTGGCAAGGCAGGTGCCTCATGGCCAGAGTCATCCCAGACCCTTTAAATATGTCTTTTCAGATGCACAATTTAGGCTTCCTGGGAGCCAGATGCTGAATAGTATAAACAGATTCCTTCCGAAGCTAGGGTCTAGCAAACGGTCAAAGGCTAGCCTGTCCTTAGACATGTAGGTAAGACTGGCTGCTCACGCTGTTATTTTTCCACCCAGATTCAATTGTTAGCTTTACTTTGTGAATGGCAACGAGAGATGTTGCTGTGGTGCAGAGACTCGCTGTCAGGAAGGCTGGTAGATGTCGCAGTGCTTGCTGTGGGTTAGACCTCGTTGATTCCCGCCCAAACACTTCTTCATGGGAACATTTAACGCACACAGCGACGCTGAGAGAACTGGATGGTGAACATTTGCCACTCGAACCCTGCCATTAGACAGTAACATTTTCATTATTATCTAGCTAATATTTAGTTCTTATTTAGACAGTCCTCTCTTGACTGTCCACTCATCTCCACAGTTAGTCATTTAGCTTCCTTTTTATGTATTTAGAGTAGACTGAAGATACCAGCACACTTCTCCATAAATACTTCAGCTTGCTTTGTTTGGGGTGGATTTCCCTTCTGATATAAAAATTATGCATAACAAATTTGGGGCGGTGGCTCAGTGGATAAGGCACGTGCAACTGTCAGGACTCAAGTTCGATACCCAGAACCCACATGAAAAAGCTGGGCATGGTGGTGCGTGCTGGAAATCCCAGCACCGGGGAGGCAGAGACAGGCAGATTCCTAGGTTCATTGGCTAGAGAACCTAGCCTACTTAATGAGTTCTAAGCCAATGAGAGACCCTGTCTCAAAAGTAAAAACAAAACAAAGCAACAAAAGAAACAGAAAAAAAAAGCAAACAAGACAAACAAAAAACCCCAGGTAGACAGCATCCGAAGAATTGTCCCAAGGTTGTCCTCTGATCTTCACGTGAGTGTGCACACATGTGCGTGTGCCAAGCATATTGTGTACAACTAAATGCTTGTATCTTCACCGGACATTTCCGGAGTTTTGCCTGTGTCAAAGAGAGGGACCCTGATTCCCACTAGGAAAGGAAGGTTTGAAACTGAACTGGCTGCCAGCGGCAGTTATAACCCTCCGTTCAGGTTTGCAAACCTAGACAGGGGTAGGAAAGATGCCACAGCAATGCAGAGGCCAAGCTGAGGGGTAAATGCAACTGTGAAGGCATTGCTGATGCTTCTGCATTTGTCTTGCAGTTTAACGGCACAAGCCTGTGGGGTCTGTATCTATGGGAACAAATTTTCCTTAGTTATTTTCTCTCAATGAGAGTCTAGCATACAGGCAGACTAAAGTTAATGTTGTAGTCTATGGAGTGTCTACTGCAGGCACCAAGAGAGGAATAGTTACAAAGTTTCTCTCCAGTGCAAGGTGCCGTGGATCTCTAGGAAGCCTTGACCTTATCAGGTTCTGATGTGGTTCCACTATCAGCTTGGAATAAGAAGTCATTTTGCACGCTAGGGGAAAGAGGACAGACGATTTCATTGACATGAAAAGTATTCTTATTGAGGGGCCCGAGAGAGGTTCCATGGTTAAGAGCACTTGCTGTGTAATTCTGAGGACCAGAGTTGAGTTTCCAGCATCCTCACAAGCTGGGTGTCCTTCACCTGCCTGTAGGCTCAGCTCTAAGAGAAGCGATGGTTACTGGGACTCGCTGACTTCTGGCCTGGCAGGAAGAAAATATAAACCCCAGGCTCAGGGAGGGATCATGCTGCCCAGCAATGGTCAAAAGTGTTAGAGTAAGGCACCTGGGACCCTCTACCACTCACAGGTATGTGCAAACACACCTACACTCACATATGTGCAGACACACACAAGTAAACAAACAAATGGCTTGGGCTGGAGACGTGGCTCACTTGTTAAGAGCACACACTACTCCTAGCAGAGGACCTGAGTTCAGCTCTCTGCATCAGGTGACTCAGGCTCTGGGAGATCCAACTCTCTCTTTTGGCCTCTTCTGGTACTGCACTCACATGCATATATCCACCCCCCAACACACACACACACACACACACACACACACACACACACACACACTAAAATAAAACTCCTTTTAAAAAGGAAAGTCAAGTCATTGATGTTAGAAGCAGAACTTTTAGCCAGCTAATTGTCTTTCCAACTTTGAATGCTGGCCAGTTTTTGTTGCTTTAGTAAAATAACTACAATGTGTGCCATTCACTGTCGGAGGTGGAATAGATTCTCAAGTGCCAAAGTACATCAAAATTTGGAAAATGTCGGGCCCATGTGTGCGCAGAGAGGAGAGCTTTTGGTGATCTGAGGGGAGTGTAGGAAGCCTTCCAGCACCCAAGGGAAACAGCTACTCTGGAATCTTGGATTTTTGCAGACGATGCTGTTTATTGGTTCTGCTGCTTTCCTGTTATATGCTCCGAATTGATTTCTGATTCTCTCCCTGTCTGGGTCAAAATAAACATTCCTCCTTGGTGAATTCTATAAAAGTCAGAAGAGCGGCTGCCTCGGAGGGGAGGAGGGAGGGCCTGTAGACAGAAGGGGCCCGAGGGAGCTCCAGTGTGGGTGCCCCAGTTCTGTTTCTAGTTCCAGCTGTGGGTAGAGCTGTGTTTACTTTATTAAACTGTGCACTTATTTCGTTGAGTTGCTATTTTTGTATTTTATATTTTACAATTAAAGTCTGAAAGTAAACACATAAAGATATTAAGAGTTGACAAAGCTATGTGGTTATTGTTCCTTTCATTTCATTTTTTAAAATTACTCTGTATTTCTTGTATATTTCATGATACAATTTTAACATTTTTCTCCTTATTTTTTAAATTCTCTATAAAAGGACAAAACCTTTGTTTTTATTTATCTTAAAAAACAAATGAACAAACAAGTCTTGCTGTATAGCCCAGACTAACTAGAACTCATCATGTATTCCTAGTTGGCCTCTAACTCCTTCCTAAACCTCCTGCCTCATCCCGTGATTCCTGGATTTGCAGGAGGACACCACAACGCCCCATCTAGGGCCAAGGTGGGTTTTGCCTTATTTCCTTTGATACTTTAGGATGTGAAACTGATGTCCAGTCACCAGACATTTTAACTCTGGACTTTTGAACTTTGGTCTTTCCCCATGCTGGTCTTCTACGGTGTCCCTGCCCAGTAGCTCCTCACAGCCACGTGATCACATGGAAACATGTGGCTCTGTAGTACACTGTTTGCCAGAGGTGTTTGGAACAGAAATATTCAGTAAGTCAAGTCTAGTTTCTTGTTCTTCCTCCTTTCCTATCATTTGTTATTCACCCCAACCCTAATTCCTCCTAGATACACTCCCATATCCCTACCTCTCCAACCTTGTGGTTCCCCCCATTCCCCATACACATTTTTTTTTTTAATAACCCAACCACTCTAACCTGCAATGCCCATACACTCCTGACTGTGGAGCCGTCCCCTAGAGCATGCTCAAGCTACCAGAAAACCCCAGCTCTCTCCCCACCAGCAGTCATCTGTAGCCCCTCAGTTCAGGATGGAGGGGCTCATGAATCCTCCCTCGTTAGAACCGAGTTTTCATATGGCTTTCACATTTGTTATTATTTGACGGTCACTTCAAAGCTTTCACGGGTACTTTTTTATTTTCTCTCCTTCCTTCCTTCTTTCTTTCCTTCCTTCCCTCCCTCCCTTCCTGCTTCCTCATCCTGAGACAGGGTCTCACTATGTAGCCCATGCTGATATGAAATTTGCAGTGCTATACAAACCACCTCCTTGGTTTGTCTGGTTCACTTTTCGTAGAGTATTTGGCCTTTACTATACATTTCTACAATTCTAATTCAATTTTATCTGACGAGATCAGCTCATTGTCAAAGTGAACGGTGATCAAGGGTCTACTTGGACAATTTATATTCAATGTCCAATTTAGTATAAATGATTCATATTTGAGCAAAGGAAAGAATGCCAATATAATTGCTCTGCCTCCATGATCTACATATTACCCCTACTTGCTCATTTTGTTGGGATGTTGTGTTTCTTCATATACAAATTGAAACTGGCTAATAAGAACAGGCGATCCTATTTAAGCACTTGACAGGCATCTTGTCCTACGTAAAACACACTCTATTATCATCGAGTTTAGTCACTCAGCAGTTCTGTGAGACAGAACTATTATTGTCCCTCATGTAAAGACCAGAGGACAGGAATCAGCAAATATGTTATTCACAAGCCGCTTGGCTAGCCTGGAGCAGCAGAGCTGTTTCGTAGGCCTGTAACCTGTGTTGTAAAGCGTCATAAAGCAGTCCTCTCCATTCAGGTGGGCTCTGTACCTGCTCTACGGCTCTGAAGCATTCTTAGCAATTGTGGGATGTAAGCGCCTTCGTTTTAATTTTACCCCGACCCAGGCAGCTCCATGGGGTAGAGGTGAGCCTCAGATTCACGGGATGTGCTGCTAACTGCTATGCCTTTCTGTTGACTTGCGTGACTCTAAATGAAATCAGGAGGAAGGAAGAAAACGGACCCAGCAACAAAGCAATCCGAAGAAACAGATGCACAGAGATCTCTAGTGGCAGGTGGCCAGAAATGCCCCAAGGTGAGTAAAGACACCAGGAGACCGATCTGGGTAAGAATGTGTTCAAACACAATTTCTGCCTAAAATAGCACTTCTTGGATATTGTTCTTGACAATTCTTCTTTCTTAGGAAACACACAGTCCTCTGGCATAGAGTTCATTTTCCTGTGTGTGTCACAAGGAGAAGGGTACCTTTTCAGGAGAAGGGTAGAGGCAACACGATGTGCAGATTTGCTGGTATTCCCCCAGCTGGCGACAGCAGCACATGGCCCAGCCTGTATCCTTAGAGCAGTGATTCTCAACCTTCCCAATGCAGCGACCCTTTAATACAGTCCTTCATGTTGCGGTGACACCCAACCATAAAGTGATTTTCGTTGCTACTTTGTAACTACCATTTTGCTACTGTTGTGAATGGTAATGTAAATATCTGGTATACAGGTCCTCTGGTATGGGACCAGAGGTTCAGAGTACCCAGCAAACCCTGACTACTTCAGATGAAGGCATGGCAAATGATGAACACCCCAAATATGCGCGGCACTGTGTCACCTCTTTTTCTCCTGCCCCTCCATTCCACACCTTTCCTGACCCGGTCCCCCTTTTGTCTGGTTTTGGGCCACTGCCTCTTCTTGCTACCACTTTGAACCATTGTTCTGCAGAGGCCGCCGTCTGTTCTTGCTGCCTTGCATAAGTTGCCCGATTTGAGCAACTCATTATTAGCGTGTTTAATTTGGCCTCAAGGGTCCTCCTGGCTTGGCAGAGAGGTGCAGTTTGGCTCTCGTTCCTTCATGGGTGGACTTGTTCTGTGGAGGGCCAGAGTTAGGGCGGGTGGCAGCTTAAGAAAAAAAAAAAAAGGTGGAAACTGGGCCAGAGTCCCCATCTTCCATGTGCTGCGACCCGCTGAGGCTTGGCCACCTGTCTGGAGCACTTTGAGGCTTCCATGCCTCGGGAGTATTAAGTCTTTTAGCTTAGTTTTTACTTCTTAATCAGAAAAGGATCCCAGGAAAAACAGCTCTGGCTTGCCATGCAGGTCCTTGGCGAGGGTTCAGTGGGAGTCACTCATATTCCCCGCCCCCCTCACCACACCCAGCGACACAATGGCCACCATTGTCTCCCAGAGGACTTCTCCTGTGCCCCGGGAGGCTGGCACTGACAGCTAGCTCACTGCACCCAGCCGACAGGTTCAGCCTCTCAAAGGCACACTCAACAGATCCCAACAGCCCACATTCCACGCTGCAGGACTATCTAGGTGACAGAATGAGTCACTTTCTTTCCTCACTCCGGATTAAGGATGAGCACTAAACAATAAAAGTAATACTGGCACTTAACCCCAAGGGTTGTTTATCCGAGTGCCCCGGCACACTCTCGAGCAGGTGGGATGAAGCTATTGTTGTTTCTGCTCTGCTGGTGCAGAAACTCTGTTTCACAGAAGTGGGGATCGGCCGGCTGTTTATCTCAGAGGTTAGACTAGATCCCCGTGTGCCAAGAACGGTGTCTCTGGTTACTGAGTCAGCTCCCTCAAAGGTGTTTAAGAAAGCTTAGGCGGCATGGGGACAGCATAGATCTGACTCTGGGTTGGGAGAGAAAAAGAAGAGAAGAGGGTGTAAGGTTGGGAAGGGGTGGGAGGTGAAAAGGGGTCTGGGAGGAGTTAGGAGGAAGGGTGGGGATGTATCTGATAAAAATACATTGTAAGTGTGCATTAAATTTTCAAAGAATCAATATATATATATATATTAATATATGTAAAGAAAGCTCAGAGTGAAAGGAGGAAACATATTCTGTAAGAGACTTCTAAGCCATCCAGTCCTCAGCTCCCCAGCCTACAGGCAGGTTTGGTAGGGACCCTCTGAAAGGCCAGCTCTGTAGCAGGAGTCAGGGAACTAACTGACGGGCGGAAAAACTTGGATCCTTCGAAGGATCCAACTTCAAATAACGTCTTCACAGTCATTATCTTTTTTGCATTCATTTATTCTGTGCATACTTTTGGGGACACGTGTCAAAGTCAGAGGACAATTTGAAGGAGTCAGTCTCTCCTCTCACAACATTAGATGCAAACACCAAGGTTTTAGGTTTGTATCATCCAATTATTCTACCAACTAGACTGAGTAATTTTATATTGCATTTTTTCTTCTATTACTCTCAGCAATAGTCTCATAACACAACACATACATCATATATACACGTATATATATATATATATACACACACACACACATTTTGTGTGTGTGTGTGTGTGTGTGTGTGATGTTGACATGGCTCAGCAGGTAAAGGTGCCTGTCATCAAAGCTGATGGTGCCTATGTGGTAGGAGGAGAGACTCCCTCATAGATCCTTGCAGCGAACGGATCCTCCTCCCATGACCATAGCTGATCCTGTTAAGCCGACCATCAGTATGAAGTATCACAGACACATCACGGTGGGGAGTGATGGAGGAAGGTCATTGGCCAATAAAGAAACTGCTTGGCCCTGTGGGTGGAGTAAACAGAACAAAAAGCTGGGAGGAAGAGGAAGTGAGGTCAGAGACTCCACAGCTCTGCTCTCCGGAGCAGATGCCTCAGCAGAGACGCCATGCCCCGCTCCCGGGATGAAGCTCCGACCCAGGATGGACTAGGCTAGAATCTCCCCGGTAAGCGCACCTTGGGGTGCTACACACAGATGATTAGAAATGGGCTAAATTAATATGTAAGAATTAGCCTAGAAGAGAATGGGCCAAGCAGTGATTAAAAGAATACAGTGTCCGTGTAATCATTTCGGGGCATAAGCTAGCCGGGCAGGCGGCTGGGGTGTTGGGGACGCAGCCCCGCCGCCGCCCTTATTACTACATATGGCGCCCACGTGGACAACTGCTTCCACATAAAGCCTGAGACAGCTTGGGAAGTAATTCTAGAACAAAATGAAAGCATTGTGCCTGGTTTCTTGGTAGCAGCAATTTCTCGGTTCTACTCTGCTTGCTAGAGGCAAGCCAGCGCTCTCATCTAAGAGAGGCTTCCTGACTCAGCTTCAGCTGCAAAACCCTGCAGCTCATTAAGAGGTCCTGCCACGAAACACTTAAATGGTGTTGACGAAAAGCTGAATGCATGCTTTTCGGTTTTCAGCCACAGCAGGAAAAAAGCTGCGCCGTTTAAAAATGCCGGCTTTCTGGGCTGTCCTGCCAGGACAAACTCTGACTCTTTTACGCAGGTGGTTTGTGCGGTTTGCAAGCACAGGCTGCTGAAGCTCCCTTGCTGGCTACAGCCAGTACCTCAGCCATGAGGCTGGAAAGCTAAGGAATGGGCTGGATCCAGCCAGCAAAGCCACGCCTTTAATCCTACTGATATTGCTTGGTAAATTAAAGACTTGTGTGGTCAGAAAAAGAGAGATATAGAGTAAAGAGAGATTCAAAGACAAAGAAAATTTCTAAATGGTTTGAAGTGTGTTAAAAATATATGCAGACTAAAAGTTGAAGTTCATAAAGTAAAAAACAAAAATAGGAAGAGAGTTGTTGTGTGTGGTAGCACACGCCTTTAATCCCAGTGCCTAGAAGGCAGAGACAAACAGATCTCTGTGAGTTCAAGGTGTAGCAGTGTACACCTTTAATCCCAATGCCTGGGAGGCAGAGACAGGCAGATCTCTGAGAGTTCAAAGACAGCCTGGTCTACAGAGTTACTTCAGGTCAAAGATACAGAGAACCTGTCTAAAAAAGCAAAAAGTTAAAAGTAAAAATAAACAAAATAGAGGTTAAAATAAAATGAACAAAGATGGAAAATACACAGAGAATTTTGATACTGTATGCCATTATGCTCTCTTTGAATTATTTGAATGCTGAGGAAGGAGCAACAGCTGCTAAAAGATATTTATTTATAAATACTGCTGAACTATTCCAACATAGATATTTTAAATTTGGATCTAAGGATATGATACTTTGGAAAGGAGTTTCTTACTTTGTTTTCACAGAGGATGAGACGCTGTTCATTTCTTCTATTCCGATTTGGTATGATGGACCACGCCCTCCTGAAGGGTTGTTGTGAACATCTTCAGAAAATTGCTTCGCTCAACTGCCAACTGAGATGAAACTAGCACACAGGTTATACCATGAAAGACCTAATTAACGATGCCCCCATTCAGCAGGAAGCAGTTTGGAGAGAAATAACTGCGCCCATATTCCCAAAATATGTTTATAAATGTTCTTTTACATTTAAAGGGGGATATGATATAGATATGAATAATTTGCATTAGTATAGATTTTGCTTTATTGATAGAGATTTAAGGTCAATTTTGTTATATGTATAAGTGTTTCTGATTTTGATTAAGGTATTGTGATTGTGTAGTTCATTTAAATATGTACTGTATAATTAAGAAATATAGGTTGTTAATGGATAATCATCGATAATAGTAAAGCTTGTAGTCATGTTAATTAGATTTTCTAGATATATAGAGATATATTTTAGATAGACATTCTTCATGTCTTTCAAAGATTACAGAATAGGACATTTAATGTTTTAATAACTTAGGACTTTTCATGACAATGAGACATGTCTGCTCCTGGCAGCACCAATCTACTTCAAGAGGAAGATGGGCATCGAAGAGGCTCGTTATGGAGTTTGATAGCCATTTGGGCAAGAAACTGCTCTTGCCTGGACTACTGCATAAACTGGACACAGAGAACCCGCAGAGAGAGGACTACTGAACTTGCCTAAGGTGAGATGATCTTTCAGGGTTCCTGATTCATGAAAGAGTCTGCGAGACATTCTGCAGGACACAACAGATAGTGACTGAACTGACTTTGAATTTTCCTGCTTTATGGAAATGTCTGCTGGATACCATGGGCCTGAAGGCTGAAGATGGATACCCCAACGGTACAAAAGAACTTTGGGTGACTGTCCAGGCAGCGAGATGTCTTTGTCATTTCTAGAGTTTGAAGTTTCTTAGTTCTTGTTTGCTTAGGTAATATTATATCTTTCTGGAGTCTTTGATGGAGTTAAGAATAGTTAGTTATAGTTATAGTTTTCCTTAGTTATGATAAAGATTATTGTAACTTTTACTTGATAACTGTTTTGTTATATGTAATTTTGCTATGTTAAAGTTAAAGCCTTTTTTTTGTTTAAACCAAAAAAGGGGAAATGACGGAGGAAGGTCATTGGCCAATAAAGAAACTGCTTGGCCCTGTGGGTGGAGTAAACAGAACAAAATGCTGGGAGGAAGAGGAAGTGAGGTCAGAGACTCCACAGCTCTGCTCTCAGGGGCAGATGCCTCAGCAGAGACGCCATGCCCCGCTCCCGGGATGAAGCTCCGACCCAGGATGGACTAGGCTAGAATCTCCCCGGTAAGCGCACCTTGGGGTGCTACACACAGATGATTAGAAATGGGCTAAATTAATATTTGAGAATTAGCCTAGAAGAGAATGGGCCAAGCAGTGATTAAAAGAATACAGTGTCCGTGTAATTATTTCGGGGCATAAGCTAGCCGGGCAGGCGGCTGGGGTGTTGGGGACGCAGCCCCGCCGCCGCCCTTATTACTACAGGGGAGAACTTGATTTCTGGAAAAACTGACAGTAATTTAGAACCGTTGTTCTCACCCTTCCTGATGCCACGACTGCATAACACAGCTTCTCATGCTGTGGGGACCCCCAACCTTAAAATTATTTTCGTCGCTACTTTATAACAGTCATTTTGCTACTGTTAAGAATCGTAAGGTAAATATCTAATATGTGACCCCCCGTGAAAGGTTTGTCCCATCCCAAAGCGGTTATGCCCCACAGGTTGAGAATACCTGATTTAGTGGCTCAATGCCATGGACCACAGGTCACCACTTTTAAGCAGGAAAGCCATGCAGATGTGACAGACCAGGTCCCTGTCAGCGCTGTGGACACAGCATCAGGAGGCTGGACTTGGGATGGGGATCTGCCAGGAGGGTTTTGTAACAGTCCCGGAAAGAGGTCACAAAGCCCCGATTAGCTAATCACATAGATTATCTAATGGGCCCCTGTGGACAGACTCAGTCAAGCTAATGATTCAGATGTGGCACGTAGCAACTCTGGTGGGGCGACTGGCCAGCCCACAGTGCACAGACAGCTGTAGCATGCTATTCATTGCAGAGTAAGTGAGTGTCTTTAAACACACACATTCGTTTCATCTCCTGGTGATAAAAACAGTATGTGTTCAGGGTGGAAATATAGAAACTTCAGGAATGTGCGACAAAGAAAAATGAGAACATGTTTTTTTTTTTCCTCATGGAAAAGAGTGAGATGTTTATATGAAAATGTACCTGATATTGAAGATATTGAATATCACCTGTTAAATATATATAAAAATCACATATACACATAGTTTAACTATGTTTATATGGTAAAATCAAATATAGCTTATAAGATAGACAATAAAATATGCAGTACTGAGTAATCCCTGCCCCCTAGGTTCTCTCCAGAAGCACAGAAATAAGTGGCATGTATATGTATAGACATTGGCACTCTGCCACCTTTTCTTCTGACATCAGTACTACCTCTTGATCACCAATTTCATTTCAGTCAGTCCATCTCCTTGATATTTCATTTCTCTGTAGTTATGGAAGTCTTGTCAGGTCCTTGAGCGCTCAAGGCAAGTATTCTACCACTGAGCCTCATTCTGTTTTCATGCTCACCCTGAGGAGGTCCGTAAAACTGTGCCCACGTTTGTATTTCTCGGCTTATGTACTTTCACCATTACATCGTCAACATCATGAGAAATTAAGTTAGGTTGTGTACATCTTCTGCCAACGTTTGCTAAGCAGCTCTCCTGCTGGATACCTACGTCAACAGTTAGGATGCTTTGGATTGGCTCTCCTGCTGGATACCTACGTCAACAGTTAGGATGCTTTGGATTGGCTCTGCAGATGGATACCTACGTCAACAGTTAGGATGCTTTGGATTGGCTCTCCTGTTGGATACCTACGTCAACAGTTAGGATGCTTTGGATTGGCTCTGCAGATGGATACCTACGTCAACAGTTAGGATGCTTTGGATTGGCTCTGCAGATGGATACCTATGTCAACAGTTAGGATGCTTTGGATTGCAAGTATGAAGGAAAAAATACCAAGCCAGCTTTGTTGGAGTAGTCAGAATGGATAGAAGCAACATGGGAGGGAAAAGTGCCAGCATACAACTGAAGGCAGATATCAGAAGGGCAGGACTCTATATTAGCCAAGCTGACCTCAGTCTGAGAGCCTCGTCTGTAAGTTCTCGATGGCGACCTCAGTGGTGGCAGCCATAGCTTTATGTGTTCCTGTCAGACTGTCAAGTAAAGAAAGCATGGCTGAGACTTAAGATGCTTTCCGCTACAAAGGTTTGGGAGGCTTTCTCCCCGCTGTAGAGAGAGTGAGGTGGGAGGAGGTTTTAGAGGCGGGGCCTAGTGGACACTAATTAGGTCACCAGGGCTCTATCCTCAGGAATGGATTGATGTTGCCCCAAGGGCAGCATGGGACTCTTGGTTTCTGAAGAAATGACTGTGATAAGTTACCCTGGACCATCTCTGAATTTCTCTTCTACGTGTGCTCCAACCATCATGTTATCTATCTATGATGAGGCAAGCCCATGCTGAGGCAATCTTCTCAAGTCTTCAGATCCACAGATTAAACAAACCTTCTGTCTTTATAAACTGTCTAGCCTCAAGTAACTTTGTCACAAGAACTCAAAGCTACGAAGACAGCCTGTGTGTCTCTTGCCATGCTCTGGTCACCACAGTGTTGTTAGACGGGCAGACACACTTTTTATGTGTGCTCTGGTTAGTGGTTAACCAATATTTATTTAACCGATTTACCTATAGGTTGGTCAGATCAACTGGTGTAGGCTGAGCTTGGTTGAGTGGCTCTGCTGAATTTAACTGGGACTGTTCACACTTCTGAGGAAGTGGACTCAGGGTCAGCCAATTAAATCGGACTTGTCCTGACAACTCCAGCTCACACAGCTGTGCTCCTCTGTTTCCCCCAGGGATCAGGGACCCCCTGAAGGATGTTCAAGGGGAAGTGTAAGAGCTACTAGGCAATCATGTATCAACCTGTGTTCTCTGTTGCCTGCTGCCATCTCATGGGCCAAAGAAAGTCACATGACAATGCCACAAAGCATCCCACTCCCACGGGAGTGCAAAGGAGGGAGGGGATGTGGCTGTGCAAGTCTAATAACACATGACAGTTTACACTTCCATACCCACCGGTATCGGCCAATCGCTCAGCAGGAGACCCGGTGAGCCTGCGACACACCACTCTGGGTCAGAATGACAGCGAGCTAGCTTTTGTTTTATTCTGTTTCTCAAGACAGAGTTTCCCTGTGTAACTCTGGCTGTCTTTGAACTCGCTCTGTAGACCAGGCTGGCCTCAAACTCACAGACATTCACCTGCCTCAGCCTTCTGAGTGCTGGGGTGAAAGGCGTGTGCCACCACTGCCAGGCTAGGACTTGTTTTTATAGTGACAGTTTTTATTACATTTTATTTGTTTATTTTATGTTTGTGGTGGGGGCTCACTGGCTGCCAGACTCGGGAAGTGATCAGAGAAGAATGTTAAGAAATGTGCAAAGGACTCTTTCCCAACAAAGCACTAAAGAAAAAAAAAAACAGAAAACTTTGCTATAGTGTGTGATTCCACCCCTCCCCAAGCTCCTGTTCTTCCCCCCAAAAAAGGTTTTGTTTTCATGAAGCAGACCTTTGAAAAACATTTTTTTTAAAAGTGTGTGCCTGTGGGGCTTCTGTACACCACAGTTCTGTGGAGGTCAGAGGGGGTTGGATCCCCTGCATCTAGAATTAGAGGCAGTTGTGAGCTACCTCACCTGGGTGCTGGGAACTGAACTCGGATCCTCTGGACACCAGTAAGTGTCCTGAACCCCTAAACTATCTCTCTGGCCCACATTGGGCAGGCTGTAGGGAGAGACAGGGAGAAAGATTAGACTGAATCTTCAGCCTACTCTATAGCATGGTTCTGGTGAGGAAGGCAGGAGGCAGCTGCCTAGCTGACCTTCAGTTACTCGCCCTGAAGTCTGGCTCTGGCTCACCAGTGCAGTCCTGAGGGCTAAGTCTATTTGTTGATGATCTCTAGAAGACCTCTGCCTTCCCTATAGCCTCCGGAGAAGCTCTGGAAGGCTGAGGGCTCTCTCTATGCATCAGTTTTATTCACTTCCTTTCCATCTTCCGGAAGATCACAGCATACCTCTGCCGACGGCTCTGGTTTTGTCTTCTTCATTATCTTTTTTTGTTTATTGTTTTTACAGATGCTCCAGCAGAATTTTGAAAGGAAGTGAAGACAATTGCATATGTGTGTGTAGCCCACTATTTTGAACACATACATAACTAGTATATGCGTGGTCGTTATGTGTGCATATCCACATGAATGACTTTATATGACATTGAATCTCATTATAAATGTTCAATTATACTTAGTTTCTAAAAAGTATTATTGTCAAGTAGGTGCTGGTGTCACACTGCACACAGAAGGTCAGAAGACAACTTCATGGAGACAGGTATCTCCTTCCACCTTAATATGAATTGTGGGGATTAAATTTGGGTTATCAGGCCTGGGCTGAAAACATGTTATCTTCTGAGCAGTCTTCCTGTGCCTCCATCACCCCACTGCCAATCTCCTTTCTTTGCCACCATGTTAACTGAATTCCCTCCAGAAGAGCGTTGAGAGATGTTTCTCAAAGCCGTTGTAAAAAAAGTATGTGTGTGCATGCGTGCGTGCGTGTGTGTGTGGGGGGGGGGGGCGTCAGGCATCTTTCTAACTTTCTACTGGTTTATAAATAACACTAGCTGGGTATTTGCTACTGTCATTTTCTCTCTGCCAGGAACAATAAGTGATTAAATTCTTAAATTCTGGGGCTAATATAATTGACCACAAGGAACTCAGTTGAAATAACTTTTTAAAAATTTTGTTGTTTTTTTGTTTGTTTGTTTTGTTTTTTGAGACAGGGTTTTTCTGTAGCTCTGGGGCCTGTCCTGGGACTAGCTCTTGTAGACCAGGCTGACCTCGAACTCACAGAGATCTGTCTACCTTTCCCTCCCTGGGATTAAAGGCATGAACCACCACTGTTTAGAAATGACATTTTTGAAACAGGAAACATTATACATGAGGCTCACCTGACTCTGACCTCTGGAGGGCAATGTCTTTTTGTTGTTGTTTATTGTTTTTAACTCTGAACAATTTGAACCCAAGTTCCCTTATCAAACCATTGCGCTCTGTTTCTG
The DNA here is from genome assembly GCF_018167655.1 of Microtus oregoni. Classification (NCBI taxonomy): domain Eukaryota; kingdom Metazoa; phylum Chordata; class Mammalia; order Rodentia; family Cricetidae; genus Microtus; species Microtus oregoni. Next base: position 5,849,453 of record NW_024543066.1, read on the forward strand.
ACCCTAAGGGTGGCTGGCTGGCGGAGAACAGTAGCTGAGAGCTGGAATTAGAGCGGGCAACTGACCCAGGAAGGAAATGACTATCTTATGTTGGATCTAAAACCTCCCTAATAAATATTTATCTGTTATTGCTAGCGCTGAGCATAGACTCACAGGATGCAATATTCAAATGCACAGGCTTGTGAGGCTGATAGGAGCATCCGTGTGTGTGTGTGTGTGTGTGTGTGTGTGTGTGTGTGAGAGAGAGAGAGGGGGGGGGGAGCGCTTCTGTCTGCCGAGCTTCAAGTGGAAAGGAGGGTTGAGTGGAGATCGACACTTTCCAGGAGAAACGGTGACTCACACGAAGATGACCAAAATGGCATCTGTTTCCCATCGTCTTTGTTTCGTTCTTGGACGCCATTCAGAGGCACTTCCTTCCAGCTGGGGCTTTGAATGGTATAATGTGCAGGCAAGATCCACAGAAGTGGGTTTAGAGGAGGGAATTAAAGAGGAAGATGCAGCGCGCTGAGGAGACGACGGAAAATTACACCCAGGTGGGGGCAGCCGAGGACGGACACACACTCGGATAGACATGTGCCAACGGAGATATTTAGAGACATGCGGTGATGTGTGTGATCTGTAACACGGGCTGCAAAGGTGTGAGCTGGATGACAGGCGATGGGACACAAGGCCTGAGGGCTATGAGCACTCGGATGCCATTTCCGTCTCTGGCCTGGGAGACGAGGCCTCCGCTCCTTGTTTAAATGAGTACAGCATAGCTCTGCTTGTTGTGTCCCCCCCCCCCCCCCCCCCCCCGCGATTTATCCGTTCTGCAGACCAGCTACATTCCCCGTGGCGGTGCCTGCTGTCTGGCTCCGTGATGGAAAGGGCCTGATGAACATCTCTTGGGGTTCCCAAAGGACCTGGCATGGGGGTGGAGCCATCACCTAGACAGGTGGGCTGGGCTTTGTTACCGGACTAAGCAGCTCATCAGATAGCCCATTGGTCAGAGGCTGGACAGGGCCGAGTAAGAAGCTGTGTCCAAATATTCCTTCTCATGGTTCGTTCTCCCAGGGCTTCAGCAGAAAGGAGGAAGCCGATACTTGAGAGAGAGAGAGAGAGAGAGAGAGAGAGAGAGAGAGAGAGAGAGAGAGAGATATTCTAGAACTCTTCCTTTTTACCCAAATGGTAAAAGGTAAAATGGTAAAAATCACTAAACTTGTCTGGTTTCCTCCTCTTTACCGGCAAGTGTATCTTGAGAGGCCATATCAACAGAGAAAGGCGTTGCAGCGGTGATAATAGAGATGGCTGGTTATTCTTTGTTCTTCGGGCCATTGTGGCGAACAGAGCTGATACTGGCCAGGAACACGTGAAAGGCTACACACTGAGCACTCGTTTGGCTCACTGCAAAAGCTGTGTCTCAGTGAACACGGCAGAATGATGCCGTGGCACGGATTGTTGTGCACCCTCAAGAGAGGTGCAAACAAAGCCCAAAGCAACCAGTGTCACCTCTGATTGTATGAGGCACCAGAAACTTGAAAGGACAATGTAGCTCCGTGAGTGTGAGTTCTCATTACTCGGATATCCCAGAGGCAGCTTGGCTTAACACATAGGCCAGGAATCCATGAACATAGGTGCCACTGGGGCCAGGCGGGCACCATAAATATGTGAGTCTAGCCAGAGTCAAGCAATCAGAAATGATAGACCCGCGGTGAATGGAAAACTCTGGCCCCATTGGAAGAACCTTCAATTTGATGTTAAAATTGCAGAGTCGAACGATTTAAGTCAGGGCTGGGGAAATAAATCCACTGGTGAACGGAGGGCATGGGGACCTGAGTTCGATTCTCAGAATGCACAGGTCAGACGGACAAGCAAAAAGCTGGTCATGGTGACTCACACTTATCATCCTGCCCCCCTTCTCTCTCTCTCTCTCTCTCTCTCTCTCTCTCTCTCTCTCTCTCTCTCTCTCTCTCTCTCTAACCACCCCCACCCCGTGTCCTTTCCTCCTCCCTCTCCCCACCCCCACCCCGTGTCCTTTTGTGCAGTACCTGCAGAGGCCAGAAGAGGGCATCAAATCCTTTGTAACTGGAGTTACAAGTGCCTGCACCACCTGCACGGGTTCTGGCAACTGAACCCGGGTCGTTTGCAAGAATGTCCCTCCAGCCCCGCCTTCACATCTACGTGCCTTCCACGTTCCCATTTCAAGTGGACGGGCTTCTTATGCTTTGTTTGAGGCTGGAGAAAAGAAAACAAAGGCATTTTTTTTTTTTTTAAGGATGGAGGGGCAAACTTCTTCCCTAGGCTGAGGAGGAGTGGTGGTTGCTTTGCAGCTCTTGGAAACAACGGAGTTTTGGGTAACATTCTATACAGATACCTCTTAGAAGGAAGAGCTGAGTGTAGTCCCTGCATTGGCTACACCTGGGAGTGAGTCTTCTCACCTGACAAAGACTCCCTCATCCAGCTCTGTCCCTGACGCTGCACAGGTGGGACCTACATGAATCTTATCAGGGATGCAACTGCCAGCTCACTGCTGGCCACTGGGAGACGAACAACAAAACCCTGGGCTTGTTTTCTTAGGGCCTCTCTACTGCGTAAGACCCTGGGCATGCTAAGACGCTGGCTTGCCGAATTCTGGGGCATGGGTTGTGAGTGTGGTTTAAGAATAGACAGTTCAAATTTCCTGGCAGTTTAGTGGACTGGTTTCTCAGAATCCGAATGGAATCAGCTGTAAGACTATTAAACCTTTTTCTGTTTTTCACGAATTCACTAAATGAGATTCACACCTGTTTCAAGGGTCTGATGCGCACCCAGCTATGGGAAGGATTTGCTGAGGGCTCCTGCGGATCCATCCCTATCCCTCTGCCACTTTGGGATGGATACAGACCTTGAGGATAACTGGAGAAGCAAGGACCGGTGGGTGAGCTCCTGGCTGCAGTAGGGAGCCAGGAAGGAGGACGTTCTGAGGCCATTTTGTGGATCTCTTTGTTTTTTGTTGCCTCGCATCTTTGTCGATGTTTTAGTTTTATATACTTTTTTGGGAGGGGAGGGAGTCCCCATATGTGCATATTAAAAAAAGAAAAACCTAACTAACAAACAACTTCACTCCAGCAGATCGTTTTGTTAGCCTCAAGATGAGTCCCTGCCTGGAAAACTCTCAGGTGCCAGGAACTACCGCCCACTTCCCATCCCAGTCAAGCTGCTTAGGGCTTGACTTGAATGGCTAATTATTGGTCACCTCACCTTCTTGTCAAAGCCAAAAGATTATACTTAATGCACAACGTAAGCCGTCCCCTGGACCTCACTTGTTTGGGTCGGCAATCACTTTTCTCTGTTCCCCTCCCCACTTAGCGAAAGTTTTAGTAATTGCCCTCTGGGCTCAAAAGGGCTTCCCACGAGGCCATTGAAATGTTAAAAAGCCCCCTGACTTAAGGAACTGTTTATCTGCACTCCAAGAGAAAGAACTGGGACAAATCTGTGCGGCTTTGAGACCTGACAGGATGCGGATTTCGTGTGAGCAATTTCTTAACTTTCAGCTTAATAATCACTATAATCAACTTGGTGCACCGAGAGTTGGTAAGACGGGCTTCTTAAGCAGCAGCTCGAGCATTAAAGCAGGTAAATAAGCCATAATGGCAGTCTTCCCTACCCCGTAAACATCATGTCTGTTCCCTTGGGCTTCTCAAGACGCGCACTTGAGGTCAGTCTGTCTGTCTCTCAGGGATAAGAGAAGTCGAGGCTCTCCTTCCTCAGTCCTGCCAGTACTGGAAGCCTCGGCAGAATTGGCTCAGTTCCAGATAAACCTTTCAGGGCCACCACCCCCTCCCTACCCATGGACCTCTCTTTCTGGCAGGGAGGAGGCCCAAATCAGCGGCTCCAAAACCTTGATCCCTAAAGGCCGGGAAGGCATAGGAATCACAGGTAGCCAGGCAAATTTTATCAGAAAAAAAAAAAAAAAAAAAAAAAAAAAAAAAAGCTAGCCTCTAAGCCTCATTACCTAGTAGCTAGTAATGAGATTTTTGGTGAAGTAACAAGCTATAAATAACCTTCTCTATAAGGGTAAAGATCACAGTGGTTTTTGTGCTCAGGGTCCCCACAGTATTTTATCTGCCTGCCTGGTCTGTTGTTATTCGTGTGGAATATCTCATTGTCCACATGATTTTTACTCACAAGCTCTTCTTCTTTTAAATTTATTTTTTTAATTAATTGATAAACTCGTCTGATATGACCGGTTATGTTGTGTAACATCTGTGTAGCGTGGGGATTCAGCACCAGCTATGTAAAGTGAGGTTGTGGCTGCTTTAGTAGACTGAACTGGGCCATGAGGGATGGGTGGGTGGGGGTGGGGGTGAGGGAGCAGGAGGGCATGACAAGTGGATCAAGAGATAGCCGAGAGCCAAAAGAGCTCATAGGCTAAACAAACAGCAGGGTTATACAGAAATGGGAAGCTGGGAGAAGGGAAACCCATGAACTGGAGAAGTTTAGGGCAGGGGTGTGATGGAGGAAGGACATTGGCTAATAAAGGAACTGCCCTGGCCCATTTTATTGGTTAGAAGATAGGTGGGAGGAGAAAACAGAACAGGATACTGGGAGGAAGAGGAAGTGAGCTCAGAGACTCCACAGCTCTCTCAGGAGCAGACGCCTCAGAGAGAGACGCCATGCCCCGCTCCCGGGATGAAGCTCTGACCCAGGATGGACATAGGCTAGAATCTTCCTGGTAAGCGCACCTTGGGGTGCCATACACAGATGATTAGAAATGGGTTAAATTAACATGTGAGAATTAGCCTAGAAGAGAATGGGCCAAGCAGTGCTTAAAAGAATACAGTGTCTGTGTAATTATTTTGGGGCATAAGCTAGCCGAGCAGGCGGCCAGGGTGCTGGGAACGCAGCCCCGCCGCCCCTATTACTACAGGGGTGGGTGAGAAGAGCTGAGAGAAGCCAGGGGTACTGAGTGTGCACTTTGGTATGCTAATAGGGACCTCATTTAACCATTGCCCCCTAAGTTTCTTTTGGACCTGACAATGTCTACCCATCCCATGAACCCTTCCCTATTGAAGCATCTTGCTAACCCTGTCAGTGTGTACAGCAAGCTTTAGGGACCTTCCTGTGTCTACACACCCAGTACTGTGATTATACCGCATGCCTCCATGCCTGACACTTTGGTCACCTGGATCCTAAGGAACAAATGTTAGTTCCCAGGCTTGAAAGGCAAGACCCCTTACTGACTGAGCTATCCTTCTCCCAGCCCCCCATCAGCTCTCACTCCATCCTGCCTCCTGCTTTCCATGGTAAGGCATTCATTCTCCTGCAGTCTCCAGATTGTTCCTATCCTGTCCAAGAGTCAGACTTTTATAGCCGGAGCTGTGAACAGACTGTGTCACCTGTAGACTCTCCCAGCAAGGACCCTCATGGGGGTCAAAGGAGACATTGATAATTGTCGGGGCTATGTGATGTATTGGGCTGCACACAAAATACCAAGGTCTCTATTTCTGTTCTTGTCTGGAATTCTCTCCTCTTCCTGATCCCCACACTCAACCTGCAATATTTTACTTAACCTCTAATTTTCCTAACTTTTTTTTCCTCAAGCTTGCTCATCCAGACTCATCCAATGTACTAGCTGACTAACTTTACAGCGCCCTCATCTTGATGAGACTTTAAAGGTAAAAATTTAAAATAATAATAATCAAAAAGAAACCTACTTAATCAAACTTACAATACCCATTTAGAACTGAAGTGGTTTAAGAAATTTTCTCTGAACCTAAAGAATTCCTAAATGTGGAATTCGTTGACCACAAATAAGAGAGCCTGCATTGAAGAAAGTTAAATGTTTTTATATTATTTTTTTCTGAATCCCAAATCGAGTTTGGTATTGTCTCCTTCAGTCGTGTGATTCATCAAAATTCATACTGTGACATGTTCACGTTAGCTCACTGCATGACTCTCTGCTAAAAATGATCAAAATTGTGGATCTAAAAAAGAAATTCATCTGTGCTTGATCTTTGTTAGTTTATGGTCTATGTGGGAGACGAAAAAAACCGACTGTGGAGGCTGGGCCAGTGTTGCATCCTGTGAGCTTGCTGAGTTGCAGTGAACCAATGAACGTACTAATAAAACTCCAATCCACCATTTCTGCGAATTGGGGAATGTCCTGAGAGGATCAGTTCATAGATTACCAGAGATGACACGATTATACTGTGCAAATTCCACATGTTCATCTGCCCGCTAAATGAGAGTGACCCTTGACCCAAGGACTGATACACCTAGCGACCCACAGAGGCCTGGGCAGCATGTACAAAACCCACATAGTCTAAGCCACGTGGTTCCTACCACTGAGAAGGGAAAGTGGACATGGGCTCCCATCCCTCACCCGGGAGCTATCCTCAATCAGCAACCTCTTACAAAGGGGAAAAAAATAGTTTTCTTCAATGGAGTCTCACTAGATATAAACATGAATGGCAGGCTCCATGCCCAGCAGTCGACGGCCTACGCAAGATGAACTCAATTGTGCTTCTGTAGAATTTTGTTGTCGTCTCAAATTGTCTTCTTAATTTTGTGTTTTTATGGTGGTATGTGTGAGTGTTTCTTGTGCTTTTTTTCTTTTAAATAATATGGTTTTTTAAAAGGGGGTTGCCTGTTTGTTTTCTAAAGAGAAAGAGAGAAAAAAGGTATGGAGTTGGGTGGGTGGGGAGAGCCTGGGAGGAGACAGGGGAGGGTATAGTATGTCCAAGAGAGTTCAGATCCTGACATACTCTATAGACCAGGGCTTCCCAGCTCCTTTTCATCCATAACCTCTGCTTGCCTGAAAAGGTTTATAAGTGTGTGCTATACAGTGTGTGGGGGCATGCGCATGCACGTTTGCATGTGTGTAAGCATGCATTGCAGCATCCATGGTGTGGAGCTATAGAACACTTCATGGGTTGTTTCTACACATTCACATATTCGAGTGCTTTAGAGTGATGGTCAAGTAGCTCTTTCAGTCGCACCCAGAAAGAAAACACTATTTTATCTTGAATTTTTATGTAAACACAAGTTGAACATGATTTCCAAATTACCTTGAGTCTGCAAGCAGCAGCACTCTCTTCAGCAGGATATAGAATTTGGGTTATAAAGTAAAATTTTGCAAACAGGCACCCTCTGAATCCTTCCATTTCCACAAATGCAGGATCAGTAGCACAAGAAGGAAAATTACTTGTAAGTGCCCAAACTTCAACAACGTGCCTTTTCTGATGCCGTAGATAGAGGGAGAAGGGTGCTGGCACTGTGGTGTACCATGCTACCACTGCCTGCTACTTAGCTACATCCAACCTTCCCCAAACTTCCCATGATCCTCTCTGTTCCTTTCTTCAGCTCCCAGAGAAAACTACCTCTCACATCCTATCTGGCCCCTAAGGTATGTATAAATAGCTAAATAATAGGGGTGTTTGGGTTTCATAATGGCCAATCCCCAAATCGACTGATTTAGAAACACCTAGGAGACAGTGTAGCACACTCATGGATTTGGCTGTGAAGGTTTTACTAGGTTTTATTATTTCCTGTGAAAGTTTTATATTCTCTCTCCTCTCTCTCTCTCCCTCACTCCCCCTCTGTGTGTGTGTGGGGGGGGCGTGCGTGCACTTCTCTGCGTGTGAGAGTACATGTGTATGAATGCATTCGCAGTGGGGACAGGACAACCTTGGCTGTCAGCCCGAGGAACATCGTCCAGCGTCTGAGACAGGGTCTAGCACTGACCTAGAACCCATCAAGTCCCCGAGGCTGAGTAGCAGTGAACAAGGGCTTGAGAAAAAGCTGTTCTAAGAGAAGCCTCATCATGGTTTCTGTCGATGCCAAGTCTCTAGAGTAAACATTCTCCCAGCAGCTTTGCCGTGACTCTCTTTTGTGGGTGGAATTGTGTTTCCTCAAGTTCATATGCTGAAGTCTTTCTTAGCTGTTGTTAGCTCAGAATTCGACATGATTTGGAAATAATACAGGTAAAATGAAGTCATTAGAGTGTGATCCAGTGTGGCAGGTGTCCTGATAAAGAAGTGTGAACTCAGAGTCAGACACGGAGAGGAAATAATGCAGAGACCCTGGAACCCTGGAGCACCGTGTCTCTTTTCCTATAAGCCAAGGAATATACATATTCCTCTTCTTGATACAGTCTGTATTTGTCTGTCCTATACAGATCTCAAGTTCAAAACTGAGCAGTCAGGAGGTGCTGGTGCTTGCCTTTAATCCCAGGATTTGGGAGGCAGAGGCAGGCGGATCTCTGTGAGTTTGAGACCAGCCTGGTCTACAAGAGCTAGTTCCAGGACACAGAAACCCTATCTCAAAAAAACAAACAAACAAAACAACAACAACAACAAAAAACTGATTATACTTCTTTATAAGTAGACATAAACATCAAGGAGGAAAAGGATATAGCTTTGCCTTGCACGGGTTCTAGAAACAGTAACTCTAATCAGTTGTCTTGTCTCTGACTGTTTGTTTCTGACACACTTCATTTCTCTGTTCACTGCCTTATGAAATTAACCAACTTTCCCATCAATCATTTCTAATACTTCTTCTCTGCTGTCTGATCTTGCACAATAGCTGTTCTATAGTTGTTTGTTTTTTCAAGACAGGATTTCCCTGTGTGGCCCTGGCTGTCCTGGAACTTGCTCAGTAGACCAGTCTAGCCTTGGATCAGAGATCCATCTGCCTCTGCCTCTCAAGTGGTAGGATTAAAGGTGTACACCACCATACCTGGCTTGCATAATAGCTCTTAGACTGTGTCCTTATGTGAATATAATTAGCAAGGTTGGAACTTACCACATCCCTTCTGTCCTCATGGTCTTTGTGGTTGCTCTGCTAAGTTATGGCCTTGCTCTGGGCTGTATCCATGCCCCTTCCCCTATCTCAACCATGAAGAGCTAGAAGTCTATTAAAAAAACATTGTTTTAACCCTTCACATGGGCAAGTAGTCAGTGAGATGTGTCTAGAAGTTAGAGGCCTTGCTAATGGAATTACTTAAGTCCACTTAGCAGACAAACCGCTTGAGGATTATGACTGTTGAGACTGCCTTGCTGTGAAGTGAAGGAAAACCCCTGGGCTTCATGCAACCTCCAACTTCAGAGTAGACATATTTGAAGCACAGAAAAGTGTCCAAGGGTGTAAGAGAAGGGACTGCAGTCTCTTTTGAGGCCCACAAGACTGAAAACAAAGCCTTGGCACCAAGACCCCTCAATAAATGCCTCAAGATTTGTTCAACTGAAGTGGGAGTTGCATTTCCTCCCAGTGTGTTCACTGGCCCCAAGAGTGTCACAGCGGAGTATACCCTTGAGTCTGGAAGGAAATAGCCTTCCCATGACAGGCTCAATTAAGCCACAATCTGGGGCCAATTATCTACAGGGTCAATCAGGTACTGGCAGCTGGGTACTGAGGGCTGAGTAGGAAGAGAAAGTTGACTCTTGGCTGCCTCAAACTCTCATTCAATTCATACATGTAGAGCCCCTGTAAAACTCAGATGAATCTGACTGGAGGCCCCGTATCTGTGGAATTATGCCTCCTGCTTTACAGCCCCAACCACAGTACTTGATATCATGGTGGATAACATTGCATGTATTGTCAACATTATTGCTGTGATGTTCGGAATGAAACAGGCTATGCCACACACTAGCCCTGCTACTCCTAAGCACCACAAGGGATTGATGGAGGAAGGTCATTGGTTACATAGAATATTAAAAATGGGCTAGTCCAGGTGCGAGAGTTAGCCTAGAAGAGGCTAGATAGAAATGGGCCAAGCGGTGTTTAAAAGAATACAGTTTCCGTGTAATTATTTCAAGTAAAGCTAGCCGGGTGGCGGGACACAGCCCCGCGTGGGCGGCCGGGTGCCGGGGACGCAGCCCCGCTGCTCTTATTTCAACAAGGGATGTGTGTGTGTGTGTGTGTGTGTGTGTGTGTGTGTGTGTGTGTTCTTCCCACAGGAATGGTGACATAGCAACTTGGTGAGCAGAACTACTCCCTTGGTTTCCTTTTTCGGTATTTAAATATTCAGTCCTGAACTTCCCCATACATTGAACACATACATCCCTTCTCTAAGACAAGACAAGTTGAAATCCCAAACAGTGACACAGCCTTCATCTCTAAGGGCAAAGACAAGACCTCAGAGAGACAGGAGACAGTCCCCTATAGCAGGCTGTTCTTGAGCCATTTTTGAAATGGTGTGGATTTGTTGCAGAAAACCCAGCTACCCACGCCATGTCTGTCATGATTTGACGACGTAAGTGAAGAGATGCTGATCAAATGTTTGCCAAGACCCCCTGGTTGAAATCGATTCAATCAGAGAAACAGTTTCAGTGCGGCTACCAACCTTCTGATTTCCCCTTGGGATTTTGTAACCTAGATTCCTGCTGGAGAACGAACTCTAGAGGCCATGGTCAGGAGCACAGACTAATCTGACTACACTTTCTGTATTGAATACACGGTGTGTAACACTGCTAGGGGGCAGGGAAGATGCTCTGGGAAAGGTGGAACATGGGTGACACACACTGTCACCCTTTGTCTAGGCAGATGCTGTCCAGGAGAGGGAAGGATTCCTCTGTGGGCCCTGTTTCAACCCTGCTGGGGATAACTCCTAGACTTTGTCCTTGGTCTCCACCCTTCTCCTCAGGGAAGTCTTTCTAAAACAGTTCCGGTTCCCGGCTAACATAGTCTCTGTCTACATCTAATATAGTCCCTGTCTATAGCTGGGGGAAGAATCCTCAAGCATGTTCCCCCTGGGGTGTCAAGATCTTTATCTCCCTGCTTCTGCTCAAGCGGGAAGGATGGGGAGAGGAATGGGCTGTTGTAGATTCCAGTCTTGATTCCCTCCTCTATTGGCAGTTCAACACTTCAGAAAATGTCATGCCCTGTCTAATCATTATCACAACCTGTTTTGAAGGATGCCCCTCTATGAAGATTTACCTATTAGCTTTGCGTCTACCAGACTTTCATAGGAGAACCAGCACCCATCACCTCTCCTCCTTGGCTATTCTGTTCAATCAAAGGGATTTCCTGGGTACTATCCTGATAGATTGAGAACTTCTAATCATCACCATTCAGCAGTCTGGACTTTCTTGTTCAAAGGAACGTACCTCCTCCCACAGCAGGGGAAAACAGAAAATTGGGGAAACAGCCTTATAATCGATCACGAATTTCTTAATTTCGAATTGAAATGCTAAAATATGCACAGGAAACATTTACAGCGCACAAGGAAACTATTGAAAGCTCAATCACAGGAGGAGAGGAACAGCTGGCAAAGACAGCTGAGAGCCTGCGGGACGCTTGTCTGCTGCCCCGGAAGTCCTGCCTCCTGGGCCTCTCTGGCTGACTTGCTTCCTATGTTCATGGTTTCTGTACTACATGTTCTCCTTCAGGACTCTCCTGAGAGTGGAAGGTAGAATTGTTCATAGTTAGGTTTGGGAAGACAGAAATGCAAAGTCGCCTAAGCAACCAAAGCGTCTGATTTCCTTCCTCCATTGTCTGCTTCACTGGAAGCCCCAATCACTGACTTTGTTGAAATGGTGTGGAACTGTTGCAAAAAACCCAGCTACCCACCCCATGTCTCTCATGATTTGACTACATATGTGAAGAGATACCAGTCAAATGTTTGACAAGACCCTTGGTTGAAATCGATTCAAACAGAGAAACAGTTTCAGTGCGGCTGCCAACCTTCTGATTTCCCTTTGGGATTTCATAACTAGATTCCTGTAGGAGAATGAACTCTAGATGCCATGCTTTGGGCTTGGATCAAGCGTATCCTCATGGGTCCATTGTTCCGAGACGCTTTCTCTCACTCAGCAAATGTACTAAGCAGGGATTCCTAGCCAGGCACCTGATAGGAGACTAGGACTCCATTTTTTGACCTTTCCACCCTGGTCAAGTTCAGACCCCAGATGCAGGAAGTTCTCACACCATTTCCCCTCTTTCCCTAATGAGACTGTAGACTCTTGAATTCACAGTCTGCTTCCTCCTGCATTGTATTCTACTGTCATGGTAGATGGAAGAAGTTTCAGCAATTCCCGCACCCCCTGAAAGATAGGATCAAAATCTACTTTGGGACATAGCAAGTCTTCAATGATTATTAATTGAATACATATTTATCATGTGAGTTAATTCTCGAATTCCATTCCCTTGTTGAAACCAAATTCGCTTCCTCGTCCAAACAGGAATACTGTACGACTTGAAGAAGTCAAATTTTGTTTGTTTCTGATTTTGTTTCTTCTTCTGTTGTGCTAAAACATGGACCAAAATCAACATTTTGGTTTGGGTGGAGGGAAGAAAGGGTTTATTTAAGTTTACAGATTACAGACCATCACACGGAGGCTAAGCCAGGGCAAGAACTCAAGACAAAAACCTGGAGGCAGGAACCAGAGCAGAAATCACAGATGAAACTTCCTTGCAGGTTGGCTTTCCTCTCTTGCTTGGCTACCTTATTCTAAGTGGTGCAGAAACACCTGCCCAGTGATGCCAGCCCCTGCAGTGAGCTGAGTCCTCTCCCATCAGCTAAAAATCAAGACAATGTCCCCACGGACATGCCCACAGGTTAATCTGATGGGGGCAGTTCCTTAGGTGTGGGTATCTCTTTCCCAGTGTGACAGGCTGACAACGGAAGGGAGTCGTGACAGGGTTGAAGTGAACTCCACTCCTGAAGCCATACTGTCTTGCTTTCTCCAAATGAGTAGCCTCACAACCCAGGGAGGCGTATCTACCAGTCTGATCAGAGAAAAGAATATTCTGGAAGTTCCTTTAAGTCTTTCAGGATGTTGGTTGAGAATCTATCAGAGCCGAGTTGTGCAATATTTATGAAACTGTCAACTCAAGGCACACATCTGCTCAATTTTTCCTACTCCAAAATTACTTCACTTACCAGAAGGACCCGAATTTGGCTGTCCTGTCATGATTTAAGTGGTTTGCATCTCATTAGTGGTACCAGCATTTACTTAATAAAATCAAATCAGAATAGCATTTAATTTAGTTTTAATAGGATAGTTAATGCATGTTAACGAAATATCAATTGATTATTAAAATGGGGAGTGCTGAGGTGTAACAAATATGTGAGATATTAATCTTGTTGCTGTGCCATTAATTCAGAATTACATAAGCAATAAATGTCTAATTAGGTTCTTACTGGTGATGAGTTGTGAGCATTTATTGGGATTCAATAAGATGGATGTTACAGACTTGCACTAAGGACCACACTGTAATTAACCCTTTTATTCCTGCTTTCATCCATCTTTGCCCTTTTTTGTTCGTTTCATGGGCCGTTACACTAGAGGAATAGAGGCCAAGCAGGGAGCAGGCAATGTGAGGACAGTGTTTAAAATAATCCCAGACCGGTCAGTAGCAATTGTCTGATGGATTTGGCTATGGGGACTTGAAATAAGGAGCCCACTAAGAACCCTTTTCTTTGGAGGCATCTGCAGATTCAGCGATAGACTCAGACCATTTGAGTGACATGGAATGAAAAGGAGCCCAGAACTCATCCTGTTTCACACACCAAAAAGAACAGAACCTCTGGCATGATATGATTTTAAGAGTCCTCCCTCTTCTGCAAATCTTGCTACTATTCTCTGCCTAAAACTTATTCAATTGTTCATCTGGTCTCAAGAGATTTTTTTTGTTGCATCTTGATTCCTGGTTTATACAGGATAGCCATGAACTCTGGAAACAATTTAAAAGATGGCCATATAATTGATATACAAATACAAGACACACTCAGTGATGTCCTCTGGTAGGCTTGCCATGCTAACATCACATAGCTCATTGTTCCACACACAACAGAGGTATATTACTGATGCCCTTAAACCACATGCATGGGGGCTGGTAACATGGCTCAGCGGATAGAGAGATTCCCAAACCTGAGGATTTGTATTTGGCCCCCAGAACTCACGTGGAAGGTAAAAGCCCACCTGTTGTGAAATATTATTTTAACTGGGCAAAGATTTGTTACATTTGTTTATGCTACAGAATATTGCTTAACTGTGGAAATGTGTGTTGCATATGTTTATGCCACATTTGCTTAATAATGTAAGGATGTATGTTTAATTGTGTAAAGATGTGCTACATTTGTTTCACCTTGCCTGCCTAAGGCACCTGATTGTTCTAATAAAAAGCTGAATAGATAATAGCTAGGCAGGAGCAGGATAGGTGGGTCTTGTGGGCAGAGAGAATAAGTAGGAGGAGAATCTACTAACCTAGGCTCAAGAGACTAGAAGAACAGAGAGAATGAGAAAGAAAAAAAAAAGGAGATGCCCAAGGTAAGAAGCCTGGCAGCCACCTGTCAGTCAGACACAAGACACATAATAAGGTATACAGAAGGAAGAAAGGTTAAAAGCCCTGAGGCAAAGGGTAGACAAAGAGAAACCGGTTAATTTAAGTTAAAAGAACTAGCCTAAGCTAGGCAGAGCATTTATAACTAATAAGACATGTCTGTGCCATGATTGGGGAGCTGTTTGGTGTCCTAAAAGAAAAAAAACCTGGTACAACCATTTGCGTGGGGACTGGCAAGATGGTTCAGTGGGTAGAGTGCTTCCAGTCCTAAGGATTTGTGTTTAATCCCCGGCATGCAGGTGAAAGGTGAAAAACCAACTTTGGAAAGTTATTCTCTGAACTCTACACTCATACTGTGGCACACACTCATAATCACACACACACACTGTGGCACACACTCATAATCACATACACACATGCATGCATGCACACACATTTTACCAACACAAAGGCATATAATACACACACACACATATATATATATATATATATATATATATATATATATATATTGTGGGTATGAAAACACTCATAATCACATACACACATGCATGCATCCACACACATTTTACCAACACAAAGGCATATGATATATATATATATATGTATATATATTGTGGGTATGAAAATATTTTTAAATTCTCGAGCAAGTGTGATGTTTAACCCAATTCATGCCTATTTTCACAGAATGAAACTGTGCTTTTGGAAGCCTCCAAAGGAATGATTAAGATAGTTAAGTCTGAAAACGACAAGTTATCTATCTTGCCAGGTCTTCACACAGGTTAGACAGTTTCTCAAACAGGTGGAAAACTAGCTACACTATGCATTGCTATAGTAGCGAGAAGAGACTTTGGCTTGCTATAAGACGCCTGAATATTTGAGGCCTGATTACTTTTTTCTATTGTTGTAATAAAACACCATGACCAAGGCAATGCATAGAAAAGTTTGCCTGGGCTTCCTGTTCCAGCTGGATAATGGTCTGTCACGGTGGGGAGGCATGGCAGCTTAGCGGTGGCACAGAGGCAGGAACTAGATGTGCAGAGCTCCTATCTCGAACCACAAGCAGGAAGCAGAGAGAAGTGGAAATGACATGAGTTTTTAAACTCTCAAAGTCTGCCTCTAATGGCATACTTCCCCCAGCAAGCCCCCTAAGCCTCTCCAAACAGCCTTGCCACCTGGGAACCAAATATTCAAATACATGAACCTATGGAGGACATTCTCATTCAAATCACAACAAAGGCCTGGGAAGTCAGCACAACTTATGAGGCTCAGGAAACTCCTGAAAGTTACAAGACTCATGAGCCCCCTCCCACAAGGTTATATAAGCAGCACCAATTCCTGGGCAGAGGCTGTTCTGACTGGCGGAGCTGCCTCCCAACTCCTAAGATGTAGCTTTCATGGCTCATCACCCATGGGGAAGCCTTTCAGTGATGCAACTGTCTTTGAGTCACCAATGCTCCTGGAAGTAAGTCCTCACCCATACTCTGTAAGTAGCTGTGATATGCTCACTGCTTTACTAAGCAAGACACAGCAGAAGCATTGATTTGGCCTTTGGCTGCTCCCTAGCTGGGGTGAATAAGCATTTGCTCATGTTTCCCCAGGAAATATATTGAAGGGAAGGAAAGAAAGGAAATAACTAGGTTTCCAGAGCATTGGATTATTTTCTGTAAAATGGATCATTCAAGCAAAACTCTGAAACACGCGTCGCCCCCACCCCCTCTTGTTTTAGCCTAGATAAAGCCAAGACAAAGCAGTAGCTTTTCTTCAGTGACAAGCACCAGAGCCTGGATTTAATTCCAGTCCAAGTTGGTTTCTCAGCTCTTTCCCAAAGGACGTGCAGGGGCACCATGGAGCTCGATCACGTCTTTCCAGAAAGGTAGTGTCTCCCTACGCATGTAGAGAAAGGGTACCATTGAAAGGGTCCCTGGAGATCAGGAAGGAAGAAATAGAAAAAACAGTGGACAGCTGACATTAAAACATTTTAGTTTAATTAGTAGCTTTTTAAATAATTTCTCCAGATGAATCATCTATTTTTAATTTAAAAATTAAATTGAGCAATGAAGATGAGGTGGAAGTTATTTGAAGCTCATAATTATGAATTAAATACCCTTTGCTTTTCTGTATACTGAATCTGGAGATGCTTCTGTATGGTTATGCAATGTGGAGCAGACTGGGCAGAGTGGCCCAAATTAGAAGCGGTTCAATTTTCTACCAGCATGAGCAATCAGAATATTTTGTATCTTACATAATTGATAACATAGATGATATCTGGGAACGGAAATCAAGAAGTGTGTTGAGAAGAGGAAGCCATTCACCATAATGATGTCATGAGACTGAACAATACGTCTCAGTTCAAAATTCAGGGGGACGAAGATGTGAGAGAATTACAAAGAGATTATATTGTCATCAGAGTTGGGGGTTTAATATGTTTCCTTCAGAAACTGATCTAACATACAAAGAGAAACTAGGAGTCTTCGGGCTCCTATTGCTGTGATAATGTACCATGACCAAAAGCAGCTCGGAGAGGAAAGGGTTTATTTCAGTTTACAGCTTGTCCATCATCCAGGGAAGTTGGGGCAGGAATTCAGAATAGGAACCTGGAGGCAGGAGGTGATGCAAAGGCCCTGGAGGAATGATGCTAATGGGCTTTCTCTTAGCAGCATGCTGTTATATAACCAGGATCATCTACTCAGGGCTGGCACCACCCACAGTGATCTTGGCCCTCCCACATCAATCATCAAGCAAGAAAATGCACCACAGATTTGTCTACATGCCAGTCTGGTGGGGCCCTTTCCTCAACTGAGGTTTTCTCTTCCAAAATGACTCTGGCTGGTGTGAAGTTGACACAATCCTAGCCAGCACACTGGGAAAATGTATTTGTACAGAGTAACAGGATCATGCCCTAACAGTAGAGCCAGAGTCTTGTAGCCAATAAACAAGACCTCGTTATATCTAAGCATCAACTGAACATGTCTAAAACATTGATTGGGGAGGTGAGATGGTTTCAGTGGGTAAAGGTGACAGCCAGTTATCCTGATGATCAGAGCTGGATCTCAGGAACCATGTGGTGGAAGGAGAGAACTGACTCTAACAAGTTGACCCTGACCTTCACAGACAGCACATGAGCACCCCCCCACACTCATTTATGTGCACATAAATTTAAAAAATGTAATAGGAAATAATCACATCCCATGAGAAGAATCACGGTAAATCCCGGATAATCCATTTGTGTGAGCTATGCTATTTAGCCATAATGACTCTTTGGGGGAGTGGTGAGAGAGTGAGACAGAGAGAGAGAGAGAGAGAGAGAGCACCGTGTTCTAACCTAGGAGCAGAGAACAGGGCTCAATGATTTGTAATCTACAAAGGTCTTTTCACAAGAAGCAAATTGCATTTTTTATGTAAGGTCAAAATATTGTTTATAAGGGGTCAGAAGATAGTTGGGAAGAGCTGAGTGCTAAAACTCTTTTTAGAAGACAAGAAAAGACTTGTACCCCTGTGATCAGATTAATAATAAAACTATGGCAATAAGACTAAGGCGATGTTAGCCTAGGACAGAAAAATAGATCACCAGAGGGGAATGGAGAATCTCTGAGTGATTCAAGAATACTTGGTGAAAAGAATAAATGGAAGAGATCAGCTGGGCTAATCAGTGATAGAGAGAATTGATTTTCATATAAAAATAAATTAGATCAATGTTTCACATCTTTCATAAAACAACCTTCTAGTAGACTAGAAATAATGAAATGAAAAACCCTTTAAAATATTCAGGGAAGTTGCTAGAGAGAAGAAATATTGAAGAACATACTGGTTATTTGTGACTTCAGGGTAGGGATTGATTTCTCAAATGAGATAGCAAAACATTAATTTAAAACATAAAAAATTATGAAATTTGACTACTCACATTTTAAAAAAATCACAGTAAACAAAGTTAAAATATATGACAACATGGGAAGAATAAAGGTGATCTCTTTATAACCATAATCCAGGCAAAAAGACTTCCTTAGAGATATGTGTGTGCATAGCTGTAGCACATAAGAAGGAACTCACGGAAGGATATAGACAGTCAAGTCCAGGAAGAGATAAGCTGAGCGGTCACAATTTTGATTTAAAGCACACACATAAATGGGGACAGGTGAGGGGCTGGAGAGATGGCTCAGCAGTTACCAGCACTTGCTGCTCTTGCAGAAGACTTAGGTTTGGTGCCCAGCAGCCACATGACAGCTCACGATCCCCTCTATCTCCAACCTGTATTTAAAGGATCTGACACCTCCCTCTGTCCTCTGTGTGGTCCACACATGGTTGCTCACACATATACCCAAGCATTCACGTGCATGCACACACTTACTTAAAATAATGAATCTTTACATAGGAGTCCAAGTGAAAGTTCAGAGATTTGAGTTAGGATGTAATATTAGCATTCTGCCTGTTATTTTTACACTAACATTTTATAAAATAAAATGGAAGAAACCGGGGCCGGGTGCGTTAGGGCTTCCTCTGTTATTTATCACAACTGTATGGAGTCTTACAGTAATCTTTATCAAAACTATAGCTGAAAACATGAAACCATGCTCATCCTTTCTGGTAACCAAAGAGATCCAATCTCAGACAATGAGATATTCATTCATACTTGACAAACGGGTGGAGAAAAAAATACAAGAACAGGAATTGTAACCATAACCATAAAAGGTTATGCCTTTTTAGCATTTTGCCCGTGGGAGTGTGAATTGGAGAGAATTTTCACACTAGCCCCTAAAAGTCAAAGTGTGCCTACTCAACAGATTCGCTTCGAAGTGTATATCCTGGACACAAGAATTTATGTGCTCCCACGGGATGTATGCGGATGTCGTTGTAGTTGGTATTAATAAAAAGTTGAAGGCAAGTCAAACATCTATAAGTGGAGGAATAGCTAAGTAGATGAGAGAGTGCAGTGGCTTACTAAGCAGCCATGATGATGACTGGCCTTGGCCTTCATGCATCAACATGGGTAACACTACACACAACAGTATTTATTGAGAAAAGAAACCAAACTACAATGGGCTACAGACACCTGAAGACCTTCACTGTGCGCTAAAACTATACGAAATAATATTGTATATTGCATATGAAGTCATAGAAAGAATATCAAGATGAGATGTTTTCTGTTAGAGATTAGAGCTTGTCTTAGGGTTTCTCTGGCTTTGATGAAACACAATGACCAAAAGCAACTTGGGGAGCAAAGGGTTTATTTTATTTCAGCTTACATGTCCTGCTCATAGTCCCTCATGAAGGGAAGTCAGGGCAAGAACCTGGAAACAGGAACTGAAGCAGAGGTCATAGGGCAGAGGTTCTCAATCCGTGGGTCACAACCCTTTCGACAAATCTCAGTCTCCAAAAATATTTATGCTATGATTTGTAATAGCAGAAAATTACACTTATGAAGGAGCAAAATGAAAATAAGTTGATGCTTGGGGGATCACCACAACATGAGGAGCTGTATTCCTTGTGGGTCACAGTGTTGGGAAGGTTGAGAACCACTGCCATAGAGAACTCTGCCTAATGGCTTGCTCCCCATGGCTAGCTCAGGCTGCTGTTTCATGCCATCTTGGGTGGCATGTCCAGGGGCAGCACTGTTTCCCTTGG
Source organism: Microtus oregoni (assembly GCF_018167655.1). NCBI lineage: Eukaryota > Metazoa > Chordata > Mammalia > Rodentia > Cricetidae > Microtus > Microtus oregoni. Next base: position 5,869,319 of record NW_024543066.1, read on the forward strand.
ACAGGGCCCACCCACATCAATCAACAATCAAGAAAATAGACCACAGACTTGCCTACAGGCCCATCTTATGGGAGCATTTTCTCAATTGAGAGTCCCTTTTCCCAAAGGACTCTAGCTTGTGTCAAGTTGGCAAAAAAAGTAAGCAACACAGAATTCAAATTAGAAGGCAGAACTGACCCCGTGTTTTAAAAGCAGGAGCTAGACGACCAAGCAAACTCACGAAGTTCTCTGAAACCCAGTTTATGATTCTAAATTCACCACAACTGTAGTCTTTCAAAGAAGAGGAAGATGTCAAGAGAGACAGGAAAGTTTACGTTGGGAGAACGTAAACCTAGGTTTACGCCTCACCTAATGCCTGACCATGTGCACTGCCTCTTTGCATTGCCTTGTCTTCCTGCATGGGCTCTTTGTATTTAACTTAGACGTTTATATAGACCGTCTATAACTTTCTGTAATACCACAGGACTGTTGGAAGTACAATGTATGATTTCAAGGTTAAGATGATTGAATGTTAAGATCTTAATAACTATACTCAGAATGAAATAAAGAATGGTATGAGGATGAAACAGGAATTTATTTCCCACCAAAGTAGAGCAATGAAGAGAATCAAAATATCAGGTTTGGAAGGTGTGCACGCGCACACACACACACACACACACACACACACACACACACACACACAGAGAGAGAGAGAGAGAGAGAGAGAGAGAGAGAGAGAGAGAGAGAGAATGAGAATGCAGGGGCCTCCAGGCAAGGTCCAGTTTAGGAGCATGCACTTTGAGATGTCAAACGGACCTTTGGGGATGCTGAGATGTTGAGTGGGACTTGGCTGTATTAATTTGGAGTTCAGGAGAGAGCTCTGGACATGAGCTTTAGATGTAAGTGTCTCTGGCAATGCTATTGTAAGGCCATGAGAGTAGAAAGAGATTACCAGAGAAATCAGGGTTTCAAAGAATAAACTCAATACAAAACGTGAGAAACTAAATAAGGAAACTGCTAAACACTATTACAGGATGTAGAGAGGCCTGATGAGGGGAAGCATAGCCTATCCCGGGACAGGAAGGCCCGATGACATACAGATGTAATTGCTCTCACTAATTACTCTGGACATAAGGCAAGCCAATAAAAATGCTGTTTTGTCGGTTAAAAGCACATGGACTCACACAGTGTAATTTGAATTTCAGTGAAAAAAACTGATAATTTTAAAATAAAATAAGAAGACATGTCATGGGACAAAAAATATCTTTAAGAAAATGAGAATTGATACAGGCAAATTGGAAAACTTTTTCAGCTGATACAAATGAGAATAATTTTGTTACTATCAGTGAGCCACAGAGGAGTAGCCAAATGAACAACTTGGGAGACTAGACAAAAATCAATGAACTAATAACATACAGATTTTAATTAATTCATCTGTGCTGGGGTGGATAGGTGGACGCAGGCATGCAAGAGCACGCACGTGGAGTTCAGAGGTCAACTTGCAGGAGTAGGTTCTCTCCTTCTACCATACGGGGCCTGAGCAGTGGCTCTCAACCTTCCTAATGCTGTGACCCATTAACACAGTTCCTAATATGGTGGTGACCCCCCAACCATAAAATTATTTTCATGGCTACTTCATAACGATAAACTAATTTTGCAACCATTATGAACTGTAATGTACATATCTGTGTTTCCTGGTTGTCTTAGGCGACCCCTGTGAAAAGGTCTTTCAATCCCAAAAGGGGTCTTGACCCACAGGTTGAGAACCACTGGATCTGAGGATCAACCTCAGGTCATCAGGCTTGGCAGCAAGCACCTTTACTCACGAAGCCATCTTGCTAACCCATAAAATATAATTTTTCACACATAAGATGGTAATCTCATTTCAAATTGAAACTATAAACAATAGTGCGATAACATTTTTCCCTCCATCATGGGCAAAGATAAAGAAGTGTAACAATGAAGGTAAGCACACTCCTGCTTTGCTCCCACGACAGACTTCACCCTGATCGGAAGGGCAGCTCAAGGACTTTGATTTAGAAGTGTTACTGCCTGGCCTTATCCTAAACATAAACTTGAATCTGGTACTGTGCAGTTTTACATTACAGTGCTGTTGAAATAGTGAGAGATCAGAACCCATCCATCCAGCCCTAGAAAAGGGACTGGCTGAATAAGCCACACTCCAGCTCAAAAGTACGTGTTGTAGGAGCCAGCCATGATAAGCTAAATATGAAGAGATCACCCAAAGGGAGTTCTTTACTTCCAACCATTATCACCTGCCAGAGTAGGACTCAGCCACCGGTAAGTTTAATGGATGCCTGAGTCTCAGTAGTTTACCCTGAAGCAATACCTGGTTGCAGAAAAGACTGTAAACTGAGATTACTGGAGCACCACCCAAGGACAGACCATCCAAAGGAAATGCCTAGCTTTCCAACCACTGTAGATAGGATCATCTGCCAGCACACACGCACCAGGACACCCCTAGACAAATGTCAGCCAATCAGGGGTCCGGAACCTCGGAAACCCCTCACCCTCTCCTTTACTACAATAAAAACCCAACTCTAACTGAGCTCGGGGCTCTCCGTTTATTCCAATATGTTGGACATGTGGAGAGACCAAGTTTGCAAACTTGCGTACAATAAAGGCTTTTTGCTTTTACATACAAGACTCGATCTCCTTGTTGACTTTTGGGGGACTTCGCAGATTTGGGCATAACACATGTCACCACTGTCCAAATCAGGAAGCTACCCACCTACAGGGAGAGCTTTCCAACATGTGTTAAGCGTGAAACAAAGCAAGCACAACAAGGCAGTGTGGAGCATATTCTTCAGTGAAATAAATGTGTGCTGGATATTCCTGGAGTCAGATGAATAAATGGAAGTTCCTTTGCACGGGAGGGGTGTGGGAGACCTGTCTCATCACACCCACCTTCCAGATCTTATGCTTTGTGTTTGAGTCATTCATTCAAAACTATGAATGGTTTTTTTTTTTTTTGAGTTTTTAAAAAGATAAAATTGATGTTTGGGCCAGGCCTAGGGAGATATGTGGTTTAGGAAGTAAAGTTCCTGACTGGCAAGCATGAGTTTGGAACCCAGCACACACATAAAAGTTGGGTATGATAGTGTATGCCTGTAACGTCAGAACTGGTGAGGCAGACAGCTAGGAGTTGTTGGCCTAGATGGTGACTTCCAGGCTCAGTAAGAAACCTTGTTGAAGAACATGGGGTAGAGATAGAGAAAGGACACCAGATGTTCACCTCTGGTGGGGACACACACACACACACACACACACACACGTACAGAAGGTGCAAACAGATGAACTAGAAAGGTCTCAGAGGATCTGGGCTGCAGAGACATGAGATCTGAGTGCTCAGAAGTGGGATGTTTCAGAGCCTGCTGAGAACTGCCTTGAAAATCCAGCAGATGGCACAAGAAAATGCTTCTCGAAGGAATCTGGAAGGTCTCGGTACCAGACCAGGGATGGGGAGGAAAGAGAGCTCAGGAAAGCAACATTCTCTCCAAACTGAGTCCTGGTGGGGCATTTAAACTCTAGTCCAGCCATGGTCCTTCAGGGAATACCTCTGTCCCGTGGCAGCTAGCCGAGGCCCGGAAATCAAGCCCTGTTGACACTCACACACTCATCTGCCTGTCACCGTTTCTGCACAGATGGCTTAGTGAAGGCTCACGCCTTCATTCTAGAATCAGTGTATCTTTTTTATTTTCTTTTTTTAATACCCACACCTAAGCTTTATGAAAAGAGGTACTTGTTTGTTAGCAAGCCACGTTTCTTCAATTAAAGGAGGAGCGTTGGAGGGATGGTCCACTGCAAGAAGAGGAACCTCTGGTTTCACAACATGCAGTATTTAGGAGGGGGCTTTGCTCATTGACGCCTATTCGAGGCCGGCTCCGCCCAGTTGCCTGCTGCCTCCCAGGAGACAATTACTGTCCTGCATAACAATTTGAAGCAAGTATCGGATGTGGTTGAGAGAACAGTTGCAGCCCTCTCTCCTGCAACCGTTTCTGCTTAGATTTCTTAATTGTTTCCACGACTTCCTTTGCCGGGCTTGTGGCCTGCTGAGTTCTGCAAGATCCTGTAGAGCAGAAGCCTCCATCTTCTCCTGGTTCTCCCTGGACTCTGGAAGAGGAGATGCCCCAAGCCAAAGTTACCCAGGGCACAGACACATTCCTGACCCCTCTCTTGGCCACCAGGAAGAAGGAGAGCCCCTCACCAACTCCATCAGCGTGGCTTTCCCGACATCCATCCATATTCAGAGTACAGACCTGGTTCGCTATGAGTCTTTACAGTGAGTGACTTGGGGATGAGACCCCATCTTACTCCTTATTTCTCTTTCCTCTTTTTGCTGTTTTGGGCCTGGCGGGGACTCCCAGAAGGTTTTAACCAGTTAAGACAGGAAAGACTTCACAAAAAGGAAGTAGATTGTGTGCTGTAATCCCAGCACTCAGGAGGCAGGGGCAGGAGGAGTTTGAATTCAGGACCAGCCTATGCTATATAGAGAACTTGTTGCAAAACACCAAAGCCTGAGAGCGTAGCTCACGAGATGTCTGATGGACACTTAGGGTTGCCACACTGGAGAGTGTCAGTAGTACTGGCCTGTGGATAAGCGGCCAGCATGGAAAAGATTAGCAGCTCCCAGGTATGGCGGACCAGGAGTAAGATGGGGTCTCACCCCAGAACTATGGCCTGAGGTTAGGGTGTGCCTCTCATCCTGACATTGGTGTATCCCTTACGTTTCTTTCCAAGTGTTATGAAAAGGGATATAACAGAATCTTTTATTTTAAAGAATTTTGTGGTAGGCAAAGATATTTCAGATCCCCGGAGTAGCAAACGACAGAAAGCCCTGGCAGAAGCAGCTGGTACCCGGGGATCTGTGCCAGTTGTGAGTGAAGCCTATGGTAAAACTAGAAAGCCCTTTGATGGCGACTCTGACGGCACATGCCAAGAAAGTCAGGTTATCTTGAACCATTGCGGCCACCCATTGGCAGTCAGAAGCCAGCACTAATCTGACCCAGGTCAAGTGGAAGAAAAACTGCTGCTCCAACTGAAGAGCTGGCTCTCCACCAGGCTGCCAAGACCTTGCAGTGAGAACTCCTCACAGTGTGCGGACAGAGGCCCTGCGAGCCTGCCTTGCCAGAAAGCACACATCCAAGCCAACCCCTCCGTGTCCCTATTTGTATCTGAAGACAATTTCAGCAGCTGCCAATCCCATGCCCCGATGCCTTGCTTTTTAAAGCGTTTATACCTTGATTTATATTTTACTTATTTGGTTTGTGTGTAGGTATATACGTGTGGAATTGAGGATGCTCAGGGCCATGCATACACAGAGGCCGGTGGAGGACCTTTGGGCATCCTGCTCTCTCCCTCTCTCCTTATTCCTTTGTGACAGGGTTTCTCACTGAACCTGGAACTAAGTTGGCAGCTAAGCCTGCAATCCTCCTGTTTCCATCCCCTACAGAACCAGGGTTACGGGCACACACAGCTATGCCCAGTTCTTTTACATGGGTGCTGGGGATTTGAACTCGGGTCTTCATGACAACTGGGTAATTGCTTAGCCCCCCCCCCCGGAATTGTTTGTTTGTTTGTTTCCTCCCATGGGTTCTTGGAACCAAACACAGGTCCAGGTCCTCATGCTTGTGCAGCTGGGTCATCTCCCAGACCCTTCTGCCCTTTGAATGGACTGAAATATTTAGACGTAACAGAACCTGGAGCTGGAATCCAGTTCGGTCTAAACTACTCGCTAGAGAGCCTTTGGTGCAAACTGCCTCCCTTTTTTTTTTCTCCCTGGATTGTTGCTGTTTTTGATTTGATTGTGTTTTGGGGGGAGGATGGAGGGAGGGCGTGGAATTCTGATCCTTAGTGTTGCATCTAAGCACCTGCAGCATATGGACGATGTCTTCCATGAGGAAGGACTTGCAGCGTCCTCTACAATATAGGGACCACTTCTCTTTAAAACAAGAAAAAAAAAAGACCATAATTTGCTGACTTGTCCACAGATGTATTTTTGCAGAATGGCAGCCAGAATTAAAACTCAGCCTTGCTTGCTGTCTCTATTATGACTGTATCATGTAAAGACTTCCAACAGCCCAGGCATGTTGGAATGGCATGTCACATAGCATCAGCCATTCTGTACTAGCTTTTCCAAAAATGTTTGGGAATGTGTAACCTCTGAGATTAAAATTGAAAAAAAAAGTAAAGAAGGAAAAAAGAAAGAGAGAATGAATTAATAAACGAATTTCCTAGTCCAACTTCCAAGTCAGTCTGCTGACCCTCATACCATCTCTCCCTCTGTTTCCCACAGTGAGCCCCTAAAAATTCTCCAACGAAGACGTCTATTTAACATTGTTTGACCACTCATTCCCCAAGCATCTCTGGCACAGATGTTATGCAATATTGATGACAATCTTGTCAAATGGGTGTGATGTGTAAGGAATACACTTTTGAAGAAGTGCACAGAAATGCTCAGAAGACCTTGAAACAGACAGATAAAGTCATCAGACAGACAGAAGGGGCCAAGGAGAGCAACATGGCCCTGAAGTGTTTGGGCAGGAGGCTTTGGCCGCAGTCCAGTTCCAGGGCACACACTCACATGCCTTCTTACTTAACTCTGGAATTCAGTTTCGCATCTCTAAATGGAGGAGGATCCCTGGGACATCGCTGAATTTGTTTTCCAAAATTATTCATTTTCTCCAGGAGGTCCAGAAATTAGCTCCTTGCACATTAAAAAAAAAGACTCACTAATTTTCTTAAATGTATTTTTAATATGTGCTCATGTGTATTTGTGTGTGTGCATGGACATGGACACATGTATGTGGATACAAATACAAACACACATAGACTCACGGAGGCCAGAAGAGGGTATCCGATCCCTGGGATCTCGAGTTCCAGGCAGTTGTTAGTTGCCCAATTTGGGTGCTAGAAACTGAACTCAGATCCTCTGAATCATCTCTAACCACTAAGTCATCTCTTCAACCATCCTTGAACACTTTTATTGATAGTTTTATATGTTCATAGGTCATTGAAATTCACAGAGAGAGCATAAACCTAACAAACATGGAACGTTCCAGAAATCACCTCCGTGCTTTTACCACAGATGCTTCACAAGACTCCCCTCAGCGCTTTCTCGCCCACTTGTTTTTATTTTTCTCCCTCTCGTTCCTTTTATCTGAGCCATTTAGGAATACATTGAAGGCATCCTTCTTTAGGCTTAAATACTTCATGGTAAATTACCTAAGAATTCGGACATTCTCTAGCAGAACCATGGCATCATGATCAAAATCAGGTACTGAACAATGACATATCGCTATTATGTAACACTCCCAGTCAATAATCAGACTTGAGAGCTAGGGGATGTAACAGAGTGCTTTACACACAGAATACCCTGGGGCACAGCAAGATAAAAACAGATAAGAAATAAAATCATCAACTTCGTTCCCCGCCCTTCCCCACACATCAGGTGTATAGAGGGAAGGGTTAGGTCCGTGTTGACCTTGCCCATCCACCTAAGTTGAAGTAAAGGTAGCATTGCATCCTTCCTTTTGATGGAGCACTGGTTGAAGGGGTGGCAAATGCTGCGAGGAGAGGAAGAGTCTGAGGAGCGTCGAGAAATATAAGCCTGTTCTAGGGAATGTTGGCTGCCATAAGAGCAAAAGCCCTCCGCATGGGTTGTCATACATGAGGCTGTTAAGGCTTACAGGAACACAGAGATGTTTGCTTCGTGGGGACAATCAGCATTTTCTGTCATTTACTTCTCCTGCTCATGTGTGTCTCCTAACTCAATTGTTGTGCCTTTGATGACAACTGGCTGTTCCAAGGCACGGGGGAGAAACCTTGTTGGCTAGAGATGCGTACAAGGAAAAGAATAAGCAGAGGGTGTGTCTGGAAAAGCCGTTAGTGAGAACCGGGAATACTTAAATAATTAAGATATGGCCAACCCCACCCCAGAGATTCCATCATTAGCCTTCTGCATTGTAGGTTATCCAAAGAACACTTTGAAGTCTTGGGGACCAAGTTTCGCCTGAGCTGCTTATTAAAGGTGTACACCCCTAGCTGGGCTTTCTTTATCAAATGGGAATGTCCGAACTGCTGAGATGGATGAGCAGTTAAGAGCACTGGCTGCTCTTCAATAGGATCCTGATTTGACTGCCAACACATTTATCTGTAACTCCAGTCCCAGGGGATCCAACTCCCTCTTCCGGTCTATGAAGGTAGTGTCTCCACTTGAAACAAATAGGCAAGACATCCACACAATAAAATCTCAAAAGAAATTTGCAATGAGGCTGTTAATACAGTAGACAGGACTAACCCAAAGCACTTCTCCTCTTTCTCTCACCTCCATGGAATTCATACCTCAGATAATCTCCAGTTTTGAACGCTGAAGGCGTAATGGCAATCTAGGAGGGGTTGGTGTCTACCTGGAATGTGAAATTTTAAGAGGGCAGCACAGAAATACGACCTTAGACTACCAAGCATCTCAGTGATGGCAATTAGTCATTTCAGACTGGAGTTTTGGGTTTCTCCCTTTTTATGAATATTTGGTTGAATCCAGGTGCCCTCCCTCCCACCCCGAGAAACCTTCAATCTGAGACGCACAGGCAGGTGTCAGTATACAGACACTGTGATAACATAAGCCGGGTCTCCCACTCCCGGAGCAGAAAGTTTTGAGACAGATGTTTGAAGGAAGTTAGTTGGAAAATATGGATGTTTATCCTGTTGGGATAGCTCTCTTTTTTGCTACATCTTCTGGGGAAATTTTTATTCTCCTTAGAGACCCATTTGGGAGGGAGTTTTGGCTGCTCAGGTGTCTGTGGGAGACAGACCCTGCTCAATGGAGTCTCTGCAGACAGCGGAAGTCAAGGCAGAACATCCCTCTGGACCATCTACTGCATGCTGTCGCTTGTTACGGCAAACAAATTCTCAAAAGCACGTGCACCCGCCATTCTTATCCATGTTTTAAAAAGTAAACAGTGGCCATGTAGACAGCAATAGCCAGTACTTGCCAAGTATACTGAAGCCCCTCATCCCTGAGCAAAGGTTAGTTACTGTCAAGTGAAGCCAGCTACCCTTGAGTCACTCTGATCATTGCGGGTGGGTGGCTGAAGAAGAAAGGGAAGAGAGGCTGGAGACAAGATGAGACAGAGCAAGGCGCTCAAAGAGAGCCGGCATTCTTTGAACCACGTCCCTTTACCAACCAGTTTAGACTTGCTCTGCGTTGCAATGACTGGCATTTTGCATCCCAGGTAAGAATACTCCAAGAATGGAACGTTCCCATGCAGTCACGTTACAGAGGCTTGTGAGACGTCTGATGAATTGACTTCATTCATTCTTTAACTCAACTGGCAAGATTCAATGGCTCACATTGAAAAGCATGAATGACCATTTTGTTGCTTGAATGACTCTCCTTTAATGCCTCCTGATGTTAATGTATCTTGCCCAGGGTAAGACTTACTATATGAATTATTCACCGCTCTGTGGAATGAATGGGGGTCATGCTTGCCCACAGAATGTTAGCTGTAGTTATCTGACACGACGGGGGCACAGCGGATGTATACATGTACACAAAGGACAATGAATGATTTAGATTGTGCTCGCAGGACTCAGTCCAACTTGCAGTTCAGATCTTGATAGAAAGCACAGCACCTTTTTTGTCTTGTACTGTGAACCGTGATAGCCTCAGAACAAAGCTCTGGGTCTCTGGAAAGAAAATGGTCTAGAAGAGGTTTGTCTTTGGTTGAACCTTGCTTTCTGGCGGGTAGTAACCAGTCAGAAAGGGACGTGTATTGTAAAGGAGTTTAAAGGGAAGAAATCCATCACTTTTATTATGGAAATGTAAAGAGATTAGTAAATTTCCTATTTTGCTAATGTGAAACGGAATAGTTTTGATGGAATTAGGACAATGGACGTTCTAAACATGAGGCACTTTAACCTCCAATTTCAAAATGAAACGGATCCAGAATCTCCTGGTTTAAGAACATTTGGGGTGAGTTATCCTTTCCCTGGCTAGCGTGACCAGCCTTTCTACTGAAATCCCTGTGGCTTCATAAGAATGATTTACGACCCAGAGAAACACTTAATGCAACTTAGTGGGAGCTGATAAATGAACCACTGAGCTTACTTATACAAATAAATGGGGCATTAATCTTGACTTCAAGTTTCCCCATTGGGTTCTCCCGATAACCATTTGTAAAATCGTGAGTGACAGGAAGAAATGATTGGCAAGTTTTAACAGCAGGAAGAAGTTTTCTAAAGGCCTTTAGAAACTTCTTTAACTTTAGAAAGCAGACAAATAAACCTTGAGACTGACTTATGGAACAAACTGGCTTCTGTATTTCCTTTGTGCATAGCTTATGTAAGTTAGCCACTTACACTTAAAACCCATTTTTGGAACCCTTTTTATGACCATCTCTTATGTTATTAACTGATACAAAAGTATATTGATTCACTAAGTTCAGATAAGAACAATATAACCCTGAATTCACCTCAATTTTGCCATCTTCTTCCTAAAGCCAAGATACTCAATAATATTCTGAAAGAGATTCCCAAGATACAGAAATGCCTTGTATCAGGACCATAAACAGGTCATTAACACATCTCTCCTTTGCCTTATGCCAGCTCAAACCATCTGCAGCACTTTCTGGGAAGCCTAGGTTCTGATGGAATGAATTTAAATAACTTGACCAGGTACCTATTACTAGGGGATTTCAGATGTGGGTTTGTGATGGTTATAATTGTCAACTTGATGCAACCTAGAATAACCTGGAAAAAAAGGCTCAAAGAGGAAGGATGGTCTATACCAACTTGGTGTGTGTGTGTGTGTGTGTGTGTGTGGGATAGAGAGAGAGAGAGAGAGAGAGAGAGAGAGAGAGAGAGAGAAACTGTCTTAATTTGATTTAAGATTGCCTTAATTGAAAGGGATTGCCTTAATTGATGTGGGAAGATGCACCATACCCTATGTATCATCCCAGATAAAAGGACATGGCAGTAGGAAAGGTTTTGTTTGGCTAGCTTTCACCCTTGCTGGAGAGTTCATCTGCCCTAGTGCAGTGCTGCTGCTGAAGGCTAGAACCAATCTTTTTAGGCATATCCAATATGGACTAAAAACAAACACTTCTCCAGAGAACCCCTCCCTGAGCCTTCAGCTTCAGATTGGGGTGCCGTGGCATCCAGAGTCATGGACTGAGCAGTTACCAGATTAATTACTTTCCCATTTCGGTGACAAAACGCCACGACCAAGACACCTTACAACAGAAAGCATCTGATTGGGATGATAGTTCCAGAGGACTGGAGTCCAGGATGGTGAAGCAGAGGCATGGTGGCAAGTACAGCCCAGAGCTCACTTTTTGATTGGCAACTGGGAGGTACAGAGAGCTACCTGGGAATGGGCTGAGCTTCTGAAACAGCAAAGCCTACCCTCCAAGGACACACCTCCTCCTCAAGGCCACACCTCCCAATCAGTCCCAAGACTTCCTGGAACTGAGGAACTCTTTGTATTAGAACCTATGCAACAATGGGTGTGTGTGTGTGTGTGTGTGTGTGTGTGTGTGTGTGTGTGTATGACGGAGGGAGAATTCTCATTCAAACTACCATTTCCTGGCTCCTATCAGTCGGTGACCATATTATAATGCAAAATGCATTTAATCCAACTTCTAAAGGCCCCATAGTCTTTCAGTCTCAACACCAGTTAAGAGAGGATGAGTACCTTCCTGCTCCTATCTCACTTTATTGATTCTGTCCTTGATTTGTAAGACCCACGCCAGCTTTGTTTTTCCTATATAATATTTTCTTTTTTTAATTCCAAAAAAGAGCCTTCTGGGTTTTATAGCCTGGCAGATGATGAAATAAAGGTCTTAAATAGATTAGCTAATTCGAAGAACCATAGAAAACCCCTCCATGATTTATGTGCCGCGGAGAACTTAATAACCGAGCTGTTCTTTGCTACAACAAAGAATCCTTCCTCCCCTCTAATTATTTCATTTTCAACAGAGAACGTTGGAGATGAAAACCTTGTCCATTTTCTCTGACACCCATCTCTCTTAGATTCATGGCCGCACAGCCCGCCTCGGAAGCGGGAGTTGCGATAAATGGTACGCGTTGGGTGTGTTTTATCACGAGGAGGCAAATAATTGGCTGCTTTCAACAATGCTCTCTTGAAATAGGACCAGAGAAAACTGAGCTTTTATTTATGTTCTCAATGGCAGATTACTTGTTTTAAAAGTTGCAAGCATGTGAATTAAACTAAATTCTGCTATAGGAACTTCACTGTTCATTCAAGAACATAGCAGGAATCAAGGATGCTTGAGGCTTGCCTGCCTTAACTGTTCACTAGTGACATATAATCCAGTAAAAACTCCATTTTCCTAACATATTCTCACCAAAGCAGTGGGAGGTGGTTTTTTAAATTATTTTTTTTGTTTATTATTTTATTTTGGTTTGCTTTTGATTTTTGATTTGAGACAGACTAACCTCAAACTCACTGTGTAAACTGAGAATAACACTGAACTTAAGATCCTTCTGTCTCTACCTCCCCAGTGATGGGATTACAGGCAAGTGCCACCATGCCAGGCTGACGCAGGGCAGGGAGTGAAACCTAGGGTTTGGTGCATGCTGGGAAAGCACTCTACCACCTGGGCACAGACACTGTGGACATTCTATTCATCAACTGTTCTTCGGGGTCTTGAGGAAATAATCTCATTTCTTTAGCAATCAGTGTGTTTATTCATTCACGTCAGATTTCGTTTTCTTCTGAATGTAGGATATTTTAGAAATCAAGGGAATATATCCTGACTGGATTGGCCAACAGGAAAACAACAACAACAACAACAAACTGTTACCTCCCCAAAGAAATTGTTGAAGACTAGAAGGCAAATCCCGGTCCAGATTTGGCCCTGGTGGGTGAGGATTGCTGTTTTACAGATGTCGCCCGGCCTGTTCTTGCTTGGTTAGTTGGAGCAGGTTCCTCTCTGGGTCTGAAAATGAGCACTGAGCCGTCGCTACAACTCTTATCGTCTCCCTTCATCCTCCTCATCTGCTTCTTCTCAGCTCCACTGGAGTAAGTCTGTGGGCTGCTGTTAGAGGTAAGCCCTCCTTGCTTGGGGGGGAGCCGAGCTGCCACACTGTTTTAGGGTTATAAAATCCGGAGTCAGTCTTTTGTTTTCACTTGTGTTCATTTATTTGGAGGGGGCCTGCTCCTGTATTGGTCAGAGGACAACTATGGGGGTTGTTTCTCTCCCTCTACCCTATGAGTCCCAGGAACTGAACTCAGGTCATCAAGCTGGGTGGCAAGTATCTTCACCATTCAAACTACGTCGCTGGCTCCAGGAGAGACTTTCTTACAGCTGAAATGAAGAGGCTTTCTTTCCATGTTTTCAGCCATTTGAGAATCAGTTATTTTAAAAATGTTTGAGGTTTTTTTTTTTTTTTTTTTTTTTTTCGGGGGGAAAAGGTGGTAGCGTCTTTATACTTCAAAACTCAGCTTGAACCCCTCTACCTGGCCACAGAATTTCTGCTCTTCCCTACTTCTGGTTCTAAGAGTCTCTTTCAATGGATCTCTGAATTCCATTCAAGTTTTACCTTTGATGGTATTTATTTTCTCTCAGCTTTGAGTATTCAAAAAAAATCACCTAAGTCATTAATTTTTGATTATAGTCATCAGAAAAATAAAATTTTTCAAGATACTCAGGATAAAGTAATATTCCAGCCAGTTCCAGAGCATGGACACAGTTTTTAATCTTCCGTTTCATTTGCCTTTTAATGAAAATTTATATGTTAAGAACACTTACTAAATAGGAATTTCTTTAAGTATTATGCACAGGCGAATGGGGATGGTTTGTTTTAAACAGCAAAGTCCCACAATCTACCTGGGAAAGGATGTTTTACTGAAGAATTATTTGGATCAGCTTGGCAGTAAGAATGTCTTGGGGGGAGGTTATCTTGATTGTTAATTGTGTAGGAAGACTCCGCCCATAGTGGGTGGCGTCATTCTCCAGGCAGTGGGTTCTGAACACGACAGACAGAAAACAAGACAAAACAGAAACAGGCTGCATGGATGCATTCACTTCTCACAGTTGGTGTGAGGTGATCCCCTTCAAGCTCCTGCCTCCACTTCCCTTTAGCCTGGGACAGTAGCCTGGAAATACAAGTCAAATAAACCCTTCCCTTCCTTGCTGCTTTTGTTCCGTGTGTTTCATCCCGGTAACAGAAATGAAACCAAAACATTGACTGTGTGGTACCCCAGAGAGTCACTCCGCTGTTTTGTTGTTACTGTTGACGAATGAAACACAAATGAGACAATAATATGGCAAAAATAAATTTCTAAACTCAACTTTGATTTATAGATCAGACATGATTAAGGATAATGATACAAGAATGCAGATTAATATTATGCAATGGAAAAACCCATCCGCTGCGTTTCCTGGTAGCACTTCACCCACAGGACAGAACATTCCTTATTCCATCTTTGTGTTTTGTGAGTGTGTGTGCACCTGCCTTCCGAAAGAAGTCATTTTGATCTAATTGAAAGCAACTGTGGAAATCAAGTCAATTTACCATCAGTTATAAAAACAATCTTTTAAAATAGACCAAAGCAGCTTCAGGAACATGAAAATTTGTTCCCTTTTTTAATCTTTAAAATAAATTCGCTATGATTTATGCAGATTAAATTTTAGCTAGAGATTTCGCCTGAGATTGGAATCCCTGGTGAAAGAGAAGAAAACCTTCCCGTGAGGGAAGGCTTTCTTTCCAGAGCTGTGGAGCTGGGCGGAAAATGGAGACTTAAGGCCTACATATTTTGGCAACTCTCTGCCCAAGATTTACATTCTTTCCTACTTCGTTTTAAAATTAAAATATTCAAAAATGTCTTTTATCTGCCTTCTTAGCCATTTAGATTTATTCCCTACCAAATAAAGCCCTAAACACGGTGAACTTGATTGTCTTGCAGAATGAATTAATAAATCTTTTATGTCAATGGGAGTTTCTTAACAACATTTGTGACATTTTCAACTCAATCCCCTTACGTCCTCCAATTGTGCCCTCGCCGTGGTCAGGCCCCATCCCAGGGGTAACAAAGCAGGGGGTGGGAGGGAGTCAACATACTTACGACTGATTCAGAAAAGCAAGTTAATCAACGGAAGTGGGTATAAATTATGCTTTCTATTGCTTGTCGTCACGTCGAATGCGGAACGCAAACGCATGGTCTTTAAGGTTGTTGGCTCTCCTTCAAAAATGTGAGCTATTCTGTCAGAAGCCAAATGCTCCTTCCTTCAATCTCTAGGCCCGGATTTAACTTAGGTTAGCTGTCTCTAAAACCAAATGAACTCGGTTTTTCAACTTGGGGGCATTTTTAATGTTAAAATTAACTAGTCTCTACAAAGCAAACTAAATACTATGGCATTATATCAATACAATAACAAAAATACTAGGTGATTTTAGATGAGAGTTAGTTAACGTTGCATTCAGTTTACATACTACGTAATCAAAGTTAAATTAGGTATAATCATTAGGTGTGTATGCGTGCCCTGGTTGGTTTTGTATGTCTACTTGACACAAGCTAGAGCCCTCAATGGATACGGAGCCTCAGCTGAGGAAATGCCTCCATGAGATCCAGCTAGAAGGCATTTTCTCAATTAGTGATCAGTGAGGGAGGGCCCAGCCCATAGTGGGTGGTGCCATCCCTAGGCTGGTGGTTCTGGGTTCTATAAGAAGGCAGGATGAGTAAGCAAGCCAGTAAGCAGCTCCCCTCCGTGGCCTCTACATCAGCTTTTGCCTCCAGGTTCCAGTCCTGCTTGAGTTCTTGTTCTGACTTCCTCCAGTAATGGACTATGATCTGGTTGTGTAAGCCAAATAAACTCTTTCCTTCCCAACTTGCTTTGGGGTCATGGTTGTTTCATCATCGCAACAAAAACCCTAACTAAGACATACACACACACACACACACACATGTTGATGTATATTTGGCTTCAAAAATAAGTTCTGGCATTAGTTTCTGTGTTACTTGAACTGAGCCTTTACTTTCTATTTTTTTTTTTCTGATTCTCCATCTCTATTAATTCAGGAGGACGAATAAAACCCTCCAGCCCAGGCCAGTGAGATGGCTCAAGGGATAAAGGTGTTCACTGCCTCGTGACCTGAGTTCATGCATCCCAATCAGGGGAGGTAAGAATCGATTCTCATAGTTTGTCTGACATACATATGTTCAGCACCCAGGGAAGGTAATGGACATACGTGTTCAATACCCGGGGAAGATAATCAAAGTGAGTGAGGAAAAACATAATCAAATTTCCCACTAGGAAGTCTCATACAGATTCTTAGTTGTAGTTGTGAAGCTGTTGCAGGGGCTCCGTTGGTGCGGCCTGGGTCTTTCTACCCAGATTCATCTTCCCATCCAGGGAGATGTGCACATAGCAAGGTCTTTCCTTTCCCGTTACCATCAGCATACTTTAATGAATCGCCGTTTTGGGAGTTAGTTACCCAAGTATCCCTGTGTACTTTGAGATGCAGTGTGGACTAGACAGGGCACTTAGAGATGAAAGGCCTGATCATGTTCCAAGTGAGCACTGACTTCAGCTCTGAGGGCCCGGGGCTCTTCTGCGGGTTCCTCCCTGGGCTTCCAGTCTTCCTTCTCTTTGTATTTTCTCATTGGCTGCACTCAGAACCAGCTCCAGCCCAAGTAGCTGTTTGGATCACAGCGTGCTGCCGTCAAGGTGCTGTGATTCTCTTGAACAACAGTGTGATTTTAAATTCAGAGTATGCTCACTTCCTTCTTATCATCCCTGTGTCTGCCCCCCTGCCTTTCACCTCGGGGTTAATAATTATGCCAGCCCCATAAGAAATACTGGCCAGTTTCCGTCCTGTTCATCTCCCACCCAGAAGCCTCCCTCTACCCTGTCCTCATGGAATGGACTCTGGTGGAAGTGCGGGAAGAACTGGGGGGCCAGAACAGAAAGGATGGGCTTTTGGCTGTATTTTAAAGCAAATACGGGTGTTCTGAAGCTGCAAGACTGAGGCACAGGCCAGACTGTGGAGGGCAAATACATCTCAAAACCGGAATGGAAATGGTTTTGGATCTTCTTGTCTGTCATTTAAAAAAGAAAAACTAAGAAACATAACACTTTGCTTTTTAAAATAAGTAATTCTTAGCGCTCTTACTTTTAAAAAGGAAAGATAAGCTCACGTAAGTGAGCCATAACGATGGGCTCATAACTTTTCAAGATATAGTTATTTAAAGATTTAGTTATTTGCTTTATGTATATGAAAATATATATGTGTGTGTGTGTTTGTATGTATATATACCAACTGAATGCAGGTATTAAAGAGGCCAGAAGAGGGCTTTCCATTTCCTAATTGGAGTTATAGGCAGTTGTAATGCTGGGAACCCAGGCTGGGTCCTCTGCAAAAGCAGCAAGTGCTCTTAACTGCTGAGTCATTTTTCCAGCTCCTTTTATTTGTATTTTAAAAATAGCAGTCATATATCAAATGTAGCATGTCAGACTGTGTCAGTATTTTCTCCTACGCATACTGAATGGTGGAGGCAGCAGGAATCTAGGACTGCAGGATGGAACCCTGAAGCCCAGAGTTGAGTTTGGGAGAAACGCTGCAAAGAGAAAGCTCTGGAACATGAGCAGATCGCCCCTCCCTCTTCTGTAGACACCTGTGCCTTGCCTTCCTGTGGCCCTGCTTTTATGTCATTTATAGTTTGTTTCTGGAAGCCCTATGTTGCTAGTGGGAAAATCACACGTATGCCCATTTTACCGAAGAAGGTACAAGTCTCAAGAGGTTCTTTCTATCCCAGGTCACACCGCTGCCCATGTAAACTAGACTCAGCTGCGGGGTCCTTTGCTCATAGGACCTGCTGGTCTCCCAAGCTAACCTCCATTCCACATTTGAATTTCACACCTATAGGTTA
This sequence comes from Microtus oregoni, assembly GCF_018167655.1. Classification (NCBI taxonomy): domain Eukaryota; kingdom Metazoa; phylum Chordata; class Mammalia; order Rodentia; family Cricetidae; genus Microtus; species Microtus oregoni. Next base: position 5,887,212 of record NW_024543066.1, read on the forward strand.
TGTAAAACTGCAGTTAGACTTGTTGACTATTCAGTGTGACCTTTCTGCGTGACCTTTCCCCAAAGTCTGGCCACGAAGTGTTGAGGTAGATGGAACATGTATCTGGGGCTCAGGAGGTGTACCCAAGCCAGTGAAGGATGGAAAGCCCAGGTAAATGAGCCCCCCTTGCCTCTTCTTGCAGAGATAAACAAGATACAGCATGGGCAGCCGAGGCTTGTCCTAGAGGTGTTCTGGAAGGGAGGGCAAACAGAGTCAGAGAAATTTCCACAGTGAAATTTCTGCTGGGTAAATCAGGAACAAAGAATGAAGGTAAGAAGGGAAGGAGGGAAGAATTGATGAAGAGAAGGAGCAAGGAAAAAGGAAGGAAAGAAGGAAGGAGAAAAAAATATCTAATATGCTTACCTTGACTTAAAATCCAAGATCTACCTGTGAGAAACTGGCCAATAATAGGAATTAAATTTTCTCTTGTTGAGAAAGGAGATGGGGAACTGAGGATGGGAATTTTCCTCCATTCAAACATTTAATAATTTGTTTAGTAAGTATTCTTTCACTGCTGGAGTCAGCATTGTACAAAAGCGACACTGGGAGGCATAAAGTGCATGAATGCTTGCAAAGAAGGGGGCACACAATTCCATCAAGCAAAGGTTGAGAAATCATTCTTGTACCACGGAAACGAGGCTTTCTGGGCAATAAGTTGTGCCCCAGGAAGCTGGAGGCAAAGGTCCCGGTCAAACCACCATACCCACTGTTTTCTGGCTTTCCTGGCCATGAAAGTAGTATGACCAGAAAAGCTACAGGCAAATAAGGCCTGGAAGACTCTAGTTCTCTTTCCTGAAGGTGGGAAGCCAAGGAAGAGTTTCTAAAGACTTGAACTGTAATGATGCCATGAAGAAGAAGGATGGAAGGTCCATAAGAATCAGCCCACTCCAGAGAGATGGTTTACTGACTGAGACCCAAGCAGTTCCATAGCAATGCCTTTTGTAGCCCCCTTGTCCTTCCTTGTCCATCTAAGTGTTCTTCCTTTTCCTCGTTGCTGTTGTCTGGGTCCTCTAGCTTCCTTCCCTCCATTCTCTCTGCTCTGCCCCTGCTCCTGTTCTGTGTGTTTGCTTCTTATGCAGGCATTAGAATTACAAGCTCGCTGTGTGCCAGACTCACGCCGCCCCCAGGATGTGCACTCTGGCAGGAGATCAAGCTCTCCTTGCCTTCTATCTACAATAACTCTACCTCATCAGGAAGCTTGCAAAACCAGCGCTACTCCATACTTGTGAAGCAGAGGCTTTAGACCACACCAAAACACACAGAACTATCTCTGCACGCAGTGCAAACCTGTTCCTTGGGTTGGGAAGGTTGGGAACTGCTGCCTAATTGTAAGGATGAACTTGTAGCTGGTCCTTTTTGGACATCTTTACAAAGAGCATCATCAATTGTCTGTTGATGAGCCTCTTGCCCAAAGATCTCTTGCCAGTCCTATTCAATGGCTTTTGGTTGTGTGAAAAGGGACAGTTTCTAATGGTTTCCAGTTTTCCAGTTTTTGTGTGTGTATGTATGTTTTTTTTTTCTTCTGGCTTCCAACTAAATCCAAATTTTGTTGCCAGAGTAAAGGTTCTGACCCATTGCCCAGGCCCTTAATCAAACGAGTGAAAACAGATGCAAGTGTGTTGTTTGGAAGGGAGGAGCTGGCTACATTTTCATCTGCAGAGGTCTCAAGGGACCCTCATGGGACAATCGAAGAGACCATGGAATTAAAAAAAAGGGATAAATTATGGTGTCTCTTTTGAAACCATCAGCAAGGGGAAAAAATGAACAGATCAGCACTACGTGAAAACGTGTCCTGGTTAGTCATTGGACAGCCCATGTAAAATATGAGCTGTGTTTTCTTTCCTGTTCCATCCGATTCGCGTTTACACTTCACACCCCCACCCCAACTTCCTGTGCTATCGGAACTGATAGTTCTTGCAGGCAGAGTTAACACTGTATTGATTCTGGAAGTCTGCCTCTCGGGTCCTTAGCTAGCATGGACTGAACCCCTCCTTTCCATGCGAGAGTTGGGAGAAGAAGGCGCTTGCTTGCCTTGCCAAATGGAGAGCCTCCAGCCCAAGATGTTCAGCTGGAGGATGGAATGCCGAGCAAGATGTCAGAGGGGGCTGGCCCTGGAAACAAAGATAAAAAGAGAGGTAATAATTTAAGTTGTGGGTGTAGGCAAGCTCATCTGGGGAAGCAGGCGCGCGGCGATGAAGAGAAAGAAAGCCAACGGCAGGCTCTTGGAGCACACCCACTTGTGGGCAAGAAGACCCAGATCGTGAGGTTATCCCAGGAGATGGGATGGAGTGGAGGGAGGAAAGGGCCATGAGAAAGGACAGTGTCAGGTCATGCTGTCCAGCGGGTGGGGACTGTCAAAGATGCTTGACTCCCAGTCAAATGCCACGGAGGCAGAGGCAATCATAGTTGAAGGTGGTTATCAAGCAGTAACTATGCTACAGCCTTGAAGCAGGCCGGCCTGCACAGCACTCAGGTGCCCAAGAAAAAAGAGTTCAGATTGATTTTCAGGAGGATTGGTGGTGGAGGGAAGCGGGGGAGAACAAGGGAGCTGATGTGCACTGTGCAATTTTGCTTTTCAAGATTGGGTCTTCTTGCAGGGCAGTGTTGACACACACTTTTAATCCTAGCATTTGTGGGATCTAAGGCAGAGGCAGGCAGATCTCTGAGTTTGAGGCCAGCGTGGTATATAGAGTGAATTCCAGGGCAGCCAGGGCTACACAGAGAAACTCTGTCTTGAGAAAGCACAAACAAAAAACACAAAGAATTGGGTCTTCTGGGCTGAGATGTAGCTTGGTGTTGGGGTGCTTGTTTATCAAGCTCAAGGGCCTGTGTTCTAGTCTTGCACTCTGCCCCCTCCAAAAGTAGAGCTCAGAGAAATTCTCTAAGGGAAGAGACATCGGAGAAGAGAGACCGAGGGAGGAGCTGGGGAGATCACAGAAGGAGCTGGAAATCACTAGCACATGAGATGGATCTAACCTCGAACAGAAAGAAATGTATGTAACATTCTCCCCAAATCCATACCTCACTAAATAAAGCCCACATGGTACAACAGTGTGGTGGCCAAGGGCCAGACTGCCAGGGTTCCAGTGATGACTTGGTCCTAACTTGCCTTTGTGACCAGCATGGTGTCCGGTGCTTTGTGCCTTAGTAGGACGATTTTAAAAACATGTGAAATAACAGTACACATCTTATGAGGTTATTTATACAGGCATGCATCCCTGTGTGTGCACATGCGTGTGCACAAGCACATTCTTCAGGTTAAAACCTGGCTCTGTTTCTATCAACCTACTAAATTGAAAGATGCTGTGAATCAAAAATGTCTTTTACATCAAATACTGGTAGTCATAGCTCAATAATGTAGTGTTTCCCTTCAGAAAGCAAGAAAGCTTCAGGCTAAGACATCATTAAGTCATGGGCTATTTTTACATACAATATTCAGGGCAGATCTGGCACACTGTAAATACTACACAACAATGCAAACTGAAGGCAGAGAGAGCATGGGGAGCAACAGGGATCAGGGAGCTTAAAGATGATCCCTGCCACGTTCAGTCACCTCAAAGAGAACCCAACTTTTTAAGCTTTTCTTTTAGGAACCAATCTGCCTTCTGTGCTTGCTTGTTTTCCTGTAGCCTTCCGTCCACTGTTAGAAACCAAACCGCTCACCTTTGTGGCGGGAACAATTGTTCTGGGTTGTAAAAAGTCCTAATTTCTTAACAAAACTGAGTTTTAATGTTAAAAATGCAGGGAGGTCAAGTAGGAGCAATAAGAATTCTGTGAGAGAGTAAATGTCAGGTTCGACTCCCAGAAGTAGGAAAAAGAATACTCTATACGCCTAGAATGTCAGCCTAGCATTTCATACTCTAAAGGTGAAAGCCATAGCTGTAGATAGTTCCCGTTGAGTCAATGGCGCCTTTCCTACTAAGTCTACTGCACTTGGTGACCCACTGTCGTCTGTACAAATTAAATCTGGTGTCACTTGCTAAATGCAAATAAAACCACTCCCATCTGGAGCTTCCTATAGTCCCAGTTTTGTTCCAACTCTTGCAGCTGCTACACTCTGGGCAGAACTAGTAAATGGGTAGAACGTTGGACAGGGGTGACACCACACACTCTCTCCCAAGGCTTGGCGGGTACGAGAAGGTAAGCACGTGTTTCTCTTATAGCTTCTGCCTCGACCATTCCTTTGGCTTCGGTTGAAGGTATCTCTGTCCCACAACTCTACAGTGTTCAGAAACATTCTGTTCCTTGGTGTTCATTGGAGGCTCAATCTTACCATTAGTTTTTAGAGGCAAGATCTTTGGCTAATAGATCGGTCAGGAGGATTCTTCCCTCACAAGTGGACATTTCATCCTGGGAGCGGGTTCATTAGCTTGGCAGCAGGGTTTTTATGAAATAGGCTTGTGTCCCCTCTTAGGTGTGCCCTCCTGCGAGGTGCTGCATTCTGCAATGTTCTAAGGAGCAGAAGGGCCTTGCTTGATGGGGGCAGTTTAGTCTTGGATGTGTCAGCCCCCAGAACTAGTGTTCTAGTCCGGCAACACCACACAGACAAGCTGGATAAAAAGTTGACGGTTTAATCAGTTTTCTCTTCACCTCATTCCAAAGGACAGGAAAGGCAGGTCAAAGGTCCCGGGTCTGCTGATGCAAGGCCAGTTGGTGACAGTTGACTTCGTAACACATGCAGATGAATCAGAATTTGGAGCTCAGAGCTTGGAGTGCTTCCAGTGAGTATAATTCCTTGGTGTTCCTAAGTAAAAGTAAACCCAACCTGTGACTAAGAGAGTCACTCTATGGCACATTGTCAAGCAGCCATACTAAATGCAGCGGAAGCCAGTATTTCAGTGATTAAGAATACTGAACGGGGGCTGACGAAATGTCTCAGTGTGTAAGAGCACTTGAGGACAACACTAATGACCCGAGTTCAATTCTCAAGTCCCACAAGATGGAAGGAGAAAACCAATTCACGTAAGTTAACCTCTGAGTTCCACATCTTCACCTCCGCACATACATTAAATAAGTAAATAAAACTGCAATAAAATGGCTGTGTTTATTGAGTTCTGATGGGAAGATGACCGTTGCTTATGGGGAAAACAGTAACAAGAACAATGTTGACGGGTTCTTACGGGTGGTGCCGGTGAGCCACGGCCCAAGTATGGACATGCACACCAGCTAGATCAGATGGGGCTCCAAGAGAAACTCTAGATTTTTGCCCCATGAGGCTAGAAAAGGAAGTGCCCATGGTTCAGAGAGAGTAGAGAAAATTCTGTCCCACTGTCACCTTTGCTTCTGGGTCATCCCTCAGATTTTACTTTTTAAATTATTATTATTTATTATGGATGGCCCATTATTATTTATTATGGATATGGATGTCAGAGAACAGTTTTATGGGGTTTGTCCCCCTTTCAGTGGGTAGTGGAAATTGAACCCAGGCTAATCAGGCTAGTGAGGTCCCAATGCTTCCCCAACTGAGTCATCCCTCAAGCCTGACCCGGAGACAATGACTGAGGGGTTAGTAACCCTGAGACTAGATTGCTGACAGGTCATTTTTGTCTCGGATACGAGGTAGTATAAATGGCCAAAGCCTCAAAGAATTTCGTGAGGTACAAAAAACTCCAACCTCAGTTGATGTCCTCAGACCACCGGGAAGACAGAATCAGGGCGGAGATCATGCAAAGGTGAAGATGGCTCTCACACTTACTTCTCATTGATTCAAGAAATCTAGTGAACCCCAAACAGAGTAACCAAAGAAAGAGACCCAGGTCAAAATACAAGATAATTAAATGAAATTGAAAAAGAAAGACAAGAAATAGTCCTGGCAGCCACCAGAAGAAAGCAATGTGTGTTAGAGAGAGAAAGGAGATCTCAGATGACAGGTAGCTCGCTGGAGCCTGGATAAAGGCTGGGTGGGAGGGACAAGAGAGTCTAAAACCCCCAAGGAGTGGACAGTTACATCTGGACTCATATCTAGTTGAATATATTCTATGCCCAATACATTCCTGTCTACCAAGGATAAACTAACATTTCTTCGTGTAGGAAAATGGAATTTTATTTTTCAGAAGACCTACTTGTATCAAGATTACAGTAAGCTCAGTTTTGTGTGTGTGTGTATGTGTGTGTGTGTGTGTGTGTGTGTGTGTGTACCCTATGACATCTTGTTGATATTAACTATGACTCTGATCATAAAAGGCAGGCCACAACTGCACCCCTCACCCCAATGCTAGAAGAAATCATTTCAAAGAAGAGACATGACATCAGAGGGGACTCAGAATCAATGAAGAACAACAGAAATGGCCAGTGTTTGGTTCTTTAAAATGTGAATGACTGTTGAGTGCAAACCTTACAGCACTTCCTGCAGGCAGGCAGTGTTTGCCACGGAGAGGATAACTACCGTAGTAAGGCCGGAAGCTGAGGGTCTGCCACACAGCACGCCTCCTAGGTTTGTCTTAGAATGGTGATTGTTATTTCTAATTAGACTGAGAAGTTAAGTGTATTTTAACCTCTGAAGGACTGATAAAGAGCTTTTTATGAAGAGGTAGTGGTCAAATGCTCCTTAGGCAAATTAAAATAAAGTTCTGGTAAGTATTCCAACGAAGGCAAGAGAGGGGAAATACAGAAAAATAAGATGTAACAAACAAAACACAAGAGTAGAAAAACAGAAAGCCATCATAGGATGGCACAGTGAAGAAAGCTGATAGTTATAAAATCAAAATGGTTCAACACATCAGCTGAGGCTTGGAGAGCTGGCTCGGGGGTTAGGAACACCTGCAGCTCTTCCAGCAGATCTGAGTTCTGCTCCCAGAACCCACAGGGCGGCTCACACCCATCTGTCACGTCGGTTTCAGGGGATCTAATATCTTTTTCTGACCTCCTCAGGAGCTGCACACACATGGGTCACATACAAATATGCGGGCATATGCCTAAAATAAAAGCAAATAATTCCTGAAAAAAATTGAATACAGCTAAAATGGTAATTACAGGGAAATCAATAGCAAAAAAAAATGTTCTCACTAGAGACAAGGGAAAATTTAAAAATAAACAGTTTAAACTCCATCTTAAGGAAGTAGAGCAGTGGTTCTCAACATGTTGAACCCTTGATACAGTTCCTCGTGTTGTGGTGACCACCCAAACAATAAAGTTATTTTGTTGTTACTTCATAACTGTAATTTTGCTTCTGTTATGAAGTGTAAAGTAAGTATCTGACCTGTGAGATTCTGAATTGCAGCTCCCAGAGGGGTCATGGTTCACAGGTTGAGAACTACTGAACTAGAAGAAGGTGACCAAAGTAAGCCCAGAGCAAGCAGAAGGAAGGAAATAGTGACTAAGAGAGAATATTCAAAAGACAAAAATGTTGGTTCTTCAATAAACACCACTCAGTTCAGTGAGCCTGAAAAAGAGGGGAAGGGGTGTTGGGGGCAGGGTTCCAGTATTAGAAAGGGAAGCCATGTCATTGCTTTAAACCTTGAAAAACGTCATTATAAAAAGAAAACACCACCAATAACTCCTCCACATAAACTCAGCAGTTTACATGCAAGAGAATTAGATCCCTGAAAACTAGGAAGACCAATCCAAACAAACAACAAAACCCAACTAACCAAGCAATGACAAAAGCAAAAGCCAAGATAACCAAGCAGCGTGAGTAGTCCCAGACCTAGCAAAAAAAAAATCTGTTGTTTTATATTTATTTATGACAGTGTGTGTGTGTGTGTGTGTGTGTGTATGTGTGTGTGTGTGTGCCCACGCACAAGTTCCTGCTGGAGCTTGCAGTGGAGGTCAGAGGACAATTTGTGAGAGTCAGTTCTCTTTCTACTATGTGGGTCCTGGGGAATAGCTCAGCCAGGTATGGCAGTGGGCATCCTTTATTCCCTGAGTCATATTGCCAACTTGATATGTGAAGTTAAAAAGATCGCTTTAGGCCCAAAAGGTTTCATTTACTAGTTTTCTGAATATTACAAAAGTGGTAATACCAAAATTAAAATATATATATTATGATAATCTTTACAATTATATATAATAGTCTTTATCGATCTATATACAGGGGCTGGAGAGATGCCTAAGTAATTAAAAGCACATACTGCTCTTACAGATGGCCAGATTTGGCTCCCAGGGTCTGACACTCTCTTCTGACCTCCTTAGGCATCTGCACACATGCAGTGCACATAAACGTATGCAGGTACCACACACACACACCTACACATAAGTGCTTAAATATTTTTAATGATTATATGTGTGGTTTTATTTATCAAAATTATATAAAAGATTAAATTTGTCAAAGTAGTATATACACATATATACGTACACACTGACACTCATACAGCCTCATATACAAGCACACACATTACATATATATATATGTACATACACATGTATATATACATGCACATGCACACACTCAAAGTCTCAAAGAAAAGCAGCGGAAGTCATGATTAGGAACAAGCAAGAAGAGCGAGGGATAGAAGAACAGCCTGACTGATATCACACCTCTCCAGAACAAAGGGCCCTGGCCAGTTGGATGCATTGATGCATTTATGAAAGTGGAACAGAAAAGACAAGCACCCCGGCTATTATTGCACACACAGGCCATCTCTCTCATTAAAAGAGCTGCCGCTCATACAATGGACAGCTTTTCAAAGAGGCCAAGCACCCTTCCAAGTGCTGACGTCAGCAGGCTGTGATTGTGTGTCTCAATGGCGTTACTGCCACTACAGACACAGGTGTCCCCTGTATCACAGGACTGCGACTTTCCACACTTGAGCTGCTGGGTACTCGGTAAGGACCTTTGCCTTTAACTGTTAACTGCCCGCATCACTCCCGTTGGATGAGTAGGACAATTGGGAAGGTGGTTCAGGGTGTGCTCCACTCGTGAGAAGCAGCTAAGCAGTTTTGAACACTCCACCGTAAGGAACTTCGCAGCGGGGAACAGAGAGGGTGACGGAATACACAGGCTGAGAAAGCAGAAGACTGGCTGGGATGAGTAAGATGAGCATGTGGGAAGGCAGGGATAGGGCAAATAAGGGCAGCGATACAATGACAACCAGGGATGTTGAGGAAAACCCGTTGCTTTGTGTTCTAACAACAAAACATAATCTAAAAAGAGGACAGCTTTTATAAAACAGAGGAGGTGACCAGTGCTGCCCAGAGTGAGGAAAAAGGGGACCCATTCACTGTGCGCTATTGGTGAGGATTCAGAGAACTGGAATAGCTTGGGGACTTGGAGCGGAATGAAAAGCGGAATGACGGTAGATCTAAGCCCAGGGAAAACGGACTCACAGCCTATAAACCATGCCCGTGTTTCTCTGCAACACCGGTCACCATAGACAAGCCACAGAGCGCCACTAGAGAGCCCAAGACAGATGAGCAACTTTTTAATAATGCCGTTTATATCCACAATGGAGTATGGCTTAGCCTTTAAGAAGAAAAGAAAAAGTCTTCCCATTCATTTCAATACCTAGAAACCTAGAGGAGAGAACAGTCAAATGATCCAGATACAGAAAGAAAAATACTTCATATCATGTGTGCAGTTTTAAAATGGGTCAAATGTTGTCCATAGAAAGAGAAAGTGTCCCTGTGGTTATTAGGGACAAGGACATGGAAGGTATCAGAGGGAACCAAATTACAGCAACGTAGATGAGAGCGTCAGGTAACAAATCTGATGGACATCAGGAGGATGGTGCCCAACAATAGGTGCCGTGTGCTAAAGCCGTAGACTTTAGGGACTATTACTATGAAAGGGGGGTTAGACATCACTACATGAGGTTATGGGCCTGCTGTATACACACACACACACACACACACACACACACACACACACAGTTAAATGGATAAAAAAGAAAAATTACCTAGTTCTTATAAATGTCAGTCATAAGAAAGTATGTAAGTGGAGGCACCGTAAGCATCCCTTTCCTTTCTGTGATCACTCTGACACTTATTACAGAGCACGAAGTGCCAAAGATGGAAGGTTCGGTGGTAAGAGGGACATATCAAAGCGATGAAGCTCTTTCTCCTCCTCTGCCTTCATTTACCCACAGTTAAGACTTGGAAAGTGGTGAACCCTCGGTTTACTTTCCCCAGCTACGCTCCCACGTCTCTAACAGTGTTTCCAGAGAGGCTAGCCTCAAGCTCGGTACGGATATGACCAAGAGGCGTTATCTAGATCTGCATGAAGCTCATCTTTGAAGAGAATGTTCACAAAAACAGCTCCCGAAGCACCCGCAGGCCTGATGGCTTTGCCACTGGTCACCCCTGCCTTGAGTCACCCCTGCAAGGACTCCACCCCATCCATGTTAATGGGCTATGCCCTGGGGTGGGGGGCTGGGGGGAGATATGCGAAATACCCCCTCATGTGAAATAGAGAAATGGCATCCTCCTGTCCTGTGAAAACCTTCTGTATTAGTGGTGTGGACCCTGCTGAGTTTAAATGGATACTCTGAAGTGGAGAAAGCAGAGCTGTCTCTGGCCACTGTCTAGAGTCACAAGAAACTTCCAGCAAGTGTCCTGTTTTCGGGAAGAAGCCACCGCCGCCAGAAAAGGATGAGGGCTCTTCTCTTTTCCGGCCATGGAAGTCTCTAGGGAATGGAGATCATTGGCCATGGTCCAAAGCCCTGACTGCTCTATAATTTCTGAGTGATCTGGTTAATAGTGAGAGTACAGGGATGTGTGTGCATGGAGGGGGCATGTGTGCACTTGAACCCCACGGGCACTTTCTGTATCTTCTTCACATATAAAATGAAAGCATTAGTCAGGTCTGGTGGAGCAAGCCTGTATAACTTCACTCTCTCAAGAGACTAAAGTAGGAGTATCACAGGTTCAAGGCCTGCCTGGGTTACACACTGAGTTCAAGACTGGTGGTTAACAGTGGCTTCCAGGAAGACTGTGTAGATAAGAAGCCTGAGGCTATTGAAGAGACTCACTGAATTATGATTGATTAGTAATGTCTGCCCAGAATAGGGGACGGAAAAGGGGTAACACAGCATGTTTCTGGCAGCTGTGGACTATAACTCCAGTTTTCTTTCTATCTGGAAAGAGAACAGGAAAGGACAGGCCTGCCCCTTCCAGAAATGTCACAGTTCTAACACCGTGATGTTAAAAGAACTCTTGTAGTAGTTCAAGGCCAAATGCTGAGAAATGGTTTTATTTTGTTTTAGTTTTGTTCAAGACTTCATAGCTTCCTTCTGGGCAAGCTCTTTGGCTGGTAGACCTTATAATTTCTGTACCATGGTGGTCTCTTCTCCAATAAGGATGGTCATGGCTTATATTTTCAGAGCCTTTAATTTATAAAACACTTAATATCCATTAGGGTATTTTATATTCAACCATTTGGCATGGGGCAAGCACAAGAGGATGGAAGGCAAGCTGGTGGAGCTGTTTCTTAAGTCTCAAGTTCATTGATGATTCTAGCACAGATGTTTCGCTTCCAAAGTGCTGGCGTTTCGCTTCCAGGCTATGGTATCTGCCTTCTGCTCCAAGTCGTCCTTGGTTTCTGGGCTTTTTAATTTATTTTCCTTTCATTTGTGATTCTTCTCCATGCCTTACATGTTGGCCTGTTGTTAAAATATTGCCCTCGTCTTGCACAGCATGTCCAAGTATTTCCTCAGTGAGTCACTTAGAACCTCCGAGCCAGTTCTGTTCCCAAGACCAAAAGCCAAAGCTAAGATTAGTTCCAGTTTTGTGTTAATGAGTTCACATTCTTAAGACTTAGAAATCCCCAAATGCTGTGCAGATATCAAAGTGGTCAGATGCTGTCCTGGGTGGAAGGCGGGCTCTCCATCCTTTTCAGTACCCAAGTGCCGTTTTCCGGTCCTCACAGATAGCTTCTACATCAGGAGCGTAATCTATTCTCTCCCACTCAGCCAGTCTCAAGAGATCTGGAACTATTTTGCAATAAAAGATGTGTAAGGTTGACCCTCTCTCTGCCCACGCTGCTCCCTGCTCAAATGGGTTGAGTCAGTATTTCCTCTTACCCTAATTCAGCAATGGGCCAGTTGGTTTTGTCTGATATTCTAAAACCCCACTAAACGACCTCCTTTCTGATCAGGAAACAGCCAAGCAGTTTGACTGTTTAACTCATAGAGTCAAAGGAGGCTGGTGAAGAGTTCAGACCCCAAGGGCTCTTCCTTCTACAGAAAGAGCTGGGAGAAGTTCCCCTAATTATCTGTCCCCATCCAGAAACTTTAAATTACATAAAGAGAAGCCATGTTTGGCTCTTTCTGACTGTATGGCCACCCAAATGAATCAACATCAAAATTCTGTAGAGGAGAAAAACAATGAAATTGTTACTTTTTTGTTTAGTCCCCCAAACACCCTAGCATCTAGGCCATACAACGGCAACAGTTTCTTATGTAATTATTATTTCCATGTAATTATTGTCTGCATCAACGGCCCTACAAGAAACAACTGTGTGAAATGCACTTTAACATGTGCGTGAAGCTTGGATGTATTTCTATCCTGCTTCCGTGTTTCTCTTTAGTGTCCCACCTGAGATATCTATTAATGGGATGACATCAATGACAAGCAGAGCCCTTCCTGAAAACTGATCGATTGGCGATTGATTGATGGGTTGGTTGGTTGGTTGTTGCCGCTCATTTATTTAGCAAATTCATTAAGCCCCTGGACCACGCTGCTCACAAGGCTGGGCCCTCAGAGCGTGAAGCATGGCAGGTCCTCCAGCGGACAGACGACTGAGGGACAAGTTTGGCAGCATGTCACAACACTTGAGAAAAAAACTCTACAACGTGGGGGCCAGAGCCACATATGGCTGCATTGAGGAACTGCCAATGAGCCAGAGTCCTGGGTATATGCACTGGGGTAGGGTGGGGGAGAGGGAACCAGAACCCAGGGTATCCTCAGAATAGGGAATGCAGGGAAACAAGCACTCTAGGGGGACTGTGGAGTAAATGCCAATATATTAGAGCATAAGAAAGATGGGTGTGTGAGCCCCCATCCCCATTGGCAGAAAGGTCCTTTTCTCTGATGTGGACACGCCCTTTTCCTCTCCATCTTAATGGCATGTTTTTGGGAGGATGGAGAGGTGGTTCTGATGACATGGGGACATCAAGAGGGCTAGGCTTTGCGGATGCATTTGGCTGACTGGCACATTCTGTGAGACAGCTCGACAACCGTTCCTGTGTGGCTTACCCTGCGATATGCATGGATATTTGATTTTTCTCTTCCTAGTCCTTGCAACCTTCCCCTCCACAGACTCTTTGGCTGTGACATCCAGCTCACGCACAGGCTCAGGCTCCAACTCAGGCTCACTTGGTGATTGGTTGGAACTTTCACCAAGATCCCATATTTCACAGACATCATCAGGAAAAGTGGGTCCAGAATTAACCCTCTCAACCACTTCTTCTTCAAGCACAGGCACGGGGCGCTTTTCGCTGGAATCACCTTTCCCGCTCAGAATCCCTCAAGTGGGGATGGCTGTCTTCTTTGTCATTGATAGTGATCAGTGGAGGGTTCTGATGGCTGGAGCCCTTGGTGTCAGAGGACCATCTGAAGTCTCATCTCCACTGCTTCTTTCGCTGCTCTGAGCTCTTTTCCTCATAGGGAGAGTCAGAATCAGGGTCTGAGTCAATCACCTCCTAGTTGGACTTTCTCTTCTCTGGCAAGAGGTATGTAGGATGGTGATCTGAATAGGTATGATCCCTATAGACTCATGTGCTTGAATGCTTGGGCTATAGGGAGTTGCACTCTTAGGAGGCGTGGCCTTGTTGGAGGTGGAGGGTGGGGTGGGGTGGAGTGGGGGGGGGTGTAGGGGTGTCTGATATGCTCAAGCTACACCCAGTGTGGCAATAGCCACCTTCTGCTCTCTAAGGATCAAGATGTAAAACTTTCAGCTCCCCTGGCACCATGCCTACCTGTATGCTGTCATGCTTCCCACCATGAGGGTAATGGGCTCATACTCTGAAACCGTAAGCCAGTCCCAACTAAATGTTTTCCTTTATAAGTGTTGCCTTGGTCATGGTGTCTCTCCACAGCAATAAAACCCAGACTAAGACATATCAGCCTCACACTCTTCGCTACTGCTGCTGCTGCTGCTTGTATCCATGTTACAAATAGAACTGCTTTTGTGGTGTCTAGCACAGGTCACAGCCCCCACCCACACCAGAGCATATCAGGACTGATTTATTATTTTCTCCTCAGAAAACAGTGACAAATAAAAGCTAGCTGTGTACCTTTGTTTTTGTCATGCACATTAGGAGACAAAAAGAAGTGTGTGGTTCGACGTCAGTGTGAGACCTGAATCTCTACAGTCAGAGTCAGAAATGGCTTAAGCAATACCGACAGGGATGCCTCGATCATAAGAAGGCTGGGGTAGGGATGGAGAGATGGTTCAGAGGTTAACGTCCTTGTTGTGCTTTCAAAGGACCCAGGTTCAGTTCCCAGCACCCACATGGTGGCTCAGAACCATCCATAACTCCAGTTCCCGGGGATCTTATCCTCTCTCCTGGCCTCCCAAGGCAACGGTCATAAACTTGGCGCACATGCAGGCCTATACATAAAATAAGTCTTTACAATAGAAGAAAAGGCTTGGGGGTTAGAGACATGGCTCTGTGGTTAAACTATTCATCTCACCATGTAACTCAGAGTTTGGTAACCCAGAACCCAGGCAAATGCTGGGTGGTGGTCCAGCTTGGGCTGGGTTTGACTGGAAGATATTGCCTCAAGGAATAAGGTAGAAGAGTGATCTAGAAAGATTCCTGACATCAACATCAAAGCCTCCTCAGGCACACACACACAGACACATGCACCCCCGCACATGCAAGATGTATACACACACAAACACACATGAAAAATACATCCAAGGTTGGATGGAGATGTTTCTGGTCATGATGTTGATGTATACACACACAAACACACATGAAAAATACATCCAAGGTTGGATGGAGATGTTTCTGGTCATGATGTTGATGTATACACACACAAACACACATGAAAAATACATCCAAGGTTGGATGGAGATGTTTCTGGTCATGATGTTGATGTATACACACACAAACACACATGAAAAATACATCCAAGGTTGGATGGAGATGTTTCTGGTCATGATGTTGATGTGCATTTCCTAACTGATTCTGTAGGCTTATCCTGGCTATCATGATCTCAATCTAATACTTGATGCCCATGTCACATGTATGCTGCCTCCAGACCAAGTCATGTGTCCAGCACTCAGAAGAGAGAAAAGAGCTAGCTAGACCAGCACGTGCTTCTTGACTCCTCTACGGAAACTAGAAAGTTTCCCTAGCTAATCTTCTTATATCTCATTGGCATATCTGGATCATGTGATAAAGGCGGAAGGCTCAGATAGACAACGATCATAAGAATTGGTTTCCCCCTGACTTGGGATTCATGTAAACATCTGATAGTTAACCTCCAATCTGAGGGATGGAGAGACGTGTAAGACACAGCTCTGTTTTCTCTCTACGAGCTTAGAAGGTGGATGGGAGAAGTCAAATACTAATGAGAAAATAATAGCACGAGGCAGTAACACAGGAGGCATAGGGGAATTTGTTGAGAGTCTGCGGTCCAGAAGTCACTTGAAAACTAAGAGCCTGGACATCAGGTCTAACAACACACAAAAATGAGCTAGGGAGCTGATACGTGTGTCTCTAAGGAGCAGGGCTTGGGGTTCCTCAGAGGCAGGGGAAGAGAAGAAGCAAGGGACTGGACTCTGAGGACTTGGAACACACAAGTTTCAGTTGACAGTCACCCGATGCATGACCTTGGGCCTCCTGCTTACCCTCTTAACCTCTGTTTGTTCATCTGCAACTAGAGATGATGAATTCTCCATATCGGCTCCTGCAGAGCCTGTAAGCCAGAAAGTGCGTCCTGGAAAGTCCTGTGTGAACTTTAATGATGAAATACAACATTGTGGTGCAGAGCGAAGAGCAGCAGGTAGAGATCCCACGGCAAATGTCCATCTGCCGGCTGGATTCAGTGCTTCCCCGTGACGTCACTCTTGATGCTGGGTACCAGGCCTAGCGTGTCCACTTAGGCCAATTTTAGCAACCATCCAAAGGCCTCTGAGATAGCAAGCAAAGGCCTGATTCTCCCAGAGGTGGACTGAATCGCCACTAGAGCCTGTCAGATTAGAGAGACTTCTCAGAGGTCAAGATAAGGAAGTCTGGCTGCAGGTTTGCAGACAACACTGGCTTGGGTGGAGTCTGTGCCCACATTAAAGGTGGGTTTCTAATGGAGAAAGGATTTGCACTTACATCTATAGGAAGTTTGACATTGATCCTACCTGTAAACGTAAAGCACTTCCCTTGAGAGATGTATGAGGCTAAGAATAACATGGTGGCAATCAACAATGAGCACCCTGCCGTCCTTCCAAGCTGTTCTCCTGACTTAGTCAAGAGAAACAAGAAAATAGCCCAGTCATGTACTTTGAAGAAACTACTACACAGAGCCACGATTCCTAGTTGAGGCATAGGCATTTTCTTTCTCTAATTTAGTGCTGTAAACATGAAGAAAAAAATACAAGAGAGTTTTAAATGTAAACAAGAAGCCCTTCCCCCCCCACACACACACTTCATTTTAGGGAATGCCAGCGTAGTGGATGTTGGGTTTCCAAAACTGTTCCAATACATAGCACACGGAAAGTCACAGGTGCCCATGCCATCCGCTAGACCAAGGGGAAATGCTGGCCTCACAGATCATGCGTGATGGCTCATCTTGGTTGTCAACTTGACACCCCTGGGACAGGGCAGCTTCCTGCCTCCATGATAGCGGCCTGTGCCCACGTCTGTGAGACATTTTCCTGATTACTAACTGATGTAGGAGGATCCAGCCCACTGTGGGTGGTGCCAACCTGAAGCATGTGGGCCAGGGATATATAAGAAAGACAGCTGACCAGGAGCCTAGAAGCCAGCCAGTAGGCAACATTCCTTCATGATCTCTGCTTCAGTTCTTGCCACCGGACTGTCTCTTGCCTTGAGTTCTTTCTTCGGCTTCCCCAGATGTCGGACAATAATCTGTAAATCAGACACACCCTTTCCTCCCAATCTGGCTTTGGTCAGTGTTTTATCACAGTAATAGAAAGTTAACTCTGACAGCCATGGGAGACCATTTCTGAGCATATGCCTCGCGCACGTGACTGACTATTACAGTCCCAGGGCTGAGTGTCCAAAGAAGGAATTCCAGACATGGTGCTCACTCTTATCTTTGTTAATGAGCTGTGGTAAAAGACTTTAAACAACTCCAGCAGCTGGGAGAGTGATCCTGACGGCATGGCAGAATAAGCATTTCAATAAATCTCAATTGTATGGGAGCCACTGGCTTCCTGGATGTTCTAAAATTTCTATTCTGCTGCTGGGAAAGAAATAAAATTTTATGTCCTTTGGATTTTTCTGGGATGGTCTTTGTGAATTACTAATTCTCGAGGCATTCTGGGAGAAGAAAATTAACGGGTTTTTAGATCCCTACTAGCTGCCCAGATTTTAGCTGATTTAATTCTTATAACCAATCCAGAGGGTTAGGCATGGCTGTCATTTTCCCATGGATAAAGTAAGGTCTGGGTAAGTTAGCCCGTTGACTCAAAAGCTCCAAGAAGGAGTCACACTTGGTGGTATGTGCCTTTAATCCTGGTATGACTGGGCTATCTAGAAGGCTCCAGGATAACCTGAGCAGTTGGGCAAGGCCCTGTCTCCAAAACCATGAATAAACAAAAATCTCAAAGAAGAAGAGTTTTAGGTATTTATGTAACCCACCCGTTACCCAGTCCCTTCATGAGTGGAGTCTGAAGGTCGTTTTTTTTTTTTCACTATGTAAAACATGCAACCACTGAGAAGGTACCTGAGTAAACATGTTGAAGACATGAATAGGATAAGTATGTGAGTAACGTGTGTGCACATGAGTATGTATGCTACATAAACATACAAGCATGTATGTTACAAGTATATCACAAGCATGTACATTACACATGTGTATATCATAAGTCTGTATGTTACATGCATGTACATAGTAAGTATTTGGGCCACGTATGTGTATAAGTATTATATCACACATATATATTTGTAAGTATGTATGTCATATGTATTTATGGTATTTCTTTGACTACAAGCACAGAGGAAACAGGAATGGAAAGGATTCTGGCCATTCTCTATCTACCTAACTGAGCGTTGCTATGTTCTTTGGAAACCGCTTGAAACCATGTCCTAGGAAGAGCCCATCCTCTCCTCTTGCTTAGTGGCATACAACAACCAAGACCAACTTTTCTGTGATCCATAGCCAGATCCAACTAAGATCCAACTTTTCCATGATCTCTGCTCCAATGGTACCTACCCAGGGAGGGACCAAAGACTGTCCTTGACCGAGGCCCATCAGTCTGTCACCCCACCACGGCTCTCCATTTTTGCTTCAAGTGTTTGTCAATATCCCATGAATTTTCTGGCAGTTTATATAGTTACTTGCACTTTTTCCATCTACAGCCTTTTACGATGGCAACTCCATGAGAGAGAGAGAGAGAGAGAGAGAGAGAGAGAGAGAGGAGTCCTTCCTTATTTATCTATTTATTTATTTTCTTCACTTTTTCCTCCATGGTTTAGAATAGCACTTGACTACTGTGGGCACTCGGTGACACTTCTTGAGTGTGTGAGAGTACCAGTTCTAACTGCTCACTCCCACAGCCACAGGGATTTGGCGGAGTTGGTGTGTGTCATTCTGTCGCCTATCAGTTGACATTCGGATGGGGTTATTTACTGCCGAGACGCTGTCCCCTTCTCTGGCTCCTCAAACAGACAAAGAACAGGGTTTCAGCAAATGCAGGGCTTCTGTATCATGGGAAGCAGCCACCCTGTCTCTCAAGGTTAGTTTGTAAACTGAAGAACCGGCTTTTTACAGTGTCAGACGCTCATCCTGAGCAGGCACAGAGTGAGCATTCTTGCTCTTGAACGAAGAACGTAAACTCTGCAAATGACTCAGCTCTAGAGAAAGCAGTCCAAATCTTATTTATTGTCTCTGCAAAGATTTCCTGAAGGGGACTAGCTTTCCAGCAGCCACCCAGCTATGGTTTGCTCTCACAGCTCTTTTGAAATGTTTCTGTTTTTTGTTTTTTTGTTTTTTTTTTTTTTTTTTGCTTGTTTTTTCGAGACAGGGTTTCTCTGTGGCTTTGGAGCCTGTCCTGGAACTAGCTCTGTAGACCAGGCTGGTCTCGAACTCACAGAGATCCGCCTGCCTCTGCCTCCCAAGTGCTGGGATTAAAGGCGTGCACCACCACCGCCCGGCTTTGAAATGTTTCTGTAATCACCACCTTGCTATGCTACCCTTGCTAAGACTTTTATGGAAGGAACTTGGTGACTTAACCCGGGGTTTCCAATGGTGAGTTATCAGAATGGAGCTGTCATAGCAAAGGTGTGTGAGAGCTGGGAATTGAACCCAGGGCCTCCTGCACAGGCAATTACCCTACCGCACCCAGGCCACATGAGACTTTAATCTTAAAAGCTCTTGCTTGCTGCTCTAGAGCAAAATCCATGCCTGCCTTCAGGTGCAACCCAATGTATTGGGAGATGTTAATGACTCGCTGGAGATTCTGCAGATCTTCAGAAAAGCCTTGCTAAGAGCCCCGCAGGATCCAGAAAAGGTCTGTAGTTACAAGATTCTACAGTCAGACTGCCTGGGGTGCAGACTCCTGGGTAGACCAATCCCTTCTTGGAGACTCTAGCAGACCTCATTTCACAGTAAAAGCAGGTGCATTTTCTTTATTTTATTGCTCTCATCCCTCTCAGAGATTCCCAGGGATTTACCGTTATCTGTAGGGACTTCTGGCTGAGCTAGTCTCGGGGCTGGTACCCTGGCTCTTTCATCTGTAACGTTCTTCTCCTCCTCATGTTCTTATGACTTGTTCTCTAGCTTCGTTGAGACATTTGCTTAGCTCTCCCCTTCTGAGAGATACTCTGTATAATTTTTCTTTTAAAACAGCACCCCCACTACTTCTCTGCACTTGGCCACTTTTCTTTTGTTTTGAGGCAATGACTCATGTTGTCCAGGCTAGCCTTGAACTCATTATGTAACTAAGGATGACCCTGGACGTTTGGTCCTCGTGCCTTCATTTCCCAAGTTCTAGGACTACAGGGATGCAAAACCATGCCTGATTCCACTCAGTACTCCATCTTTTTGATTCTGCCCTGTAGCTCATATATCCCATTCTTAAAAAGAAGCATGTGAATTTATGGGGATAATTTTGGTCACAGCGATGACCCAAGGCCTTGATCAATGCATAGAACACAAGAAATACTCTATAAATCTGTTAACTGTGGAGTGGGATGTTGGAACTGATTTACCTATCAGAGTCTTTTCCATTGGCTTGGAGTGGAACCCCAAAAGATTATGTGAGGGTCACCCACTAGCAATAGGAAGGGTTTAGGGTCCCAGCAGCTGAGGTTCCAATTGGAAAAGCCATTACAAGTCGATTTGGGAGCATTTCAGTCAGGTCAGGGTGTGAGAGAGATGTTGGACATTCCCAATTTCATCCTATATCCCTGCCGATCTCCTTTGCTTAAGAGGCTGGAGTGGCTTTCTGGTTCTCGACACAGAACAGAGCTAAATGATGCAGAAGTAAAGTGTTCATCCTTTCAGAGCTTCGGGAGCCCAGAAGGCAAAGAGCGCTGGTGTGTCTTCCTCTGTTTCCATCTCCAGAATCTATCTCAATTATTTCTAGTACATACCTGAAGGATAATTGCTCAATAAAAAAATGTCCACCTTGAAATTCAGTTCTGTTAATGCAAGTGCAAGGGTCCCTAGTTCACCTCCTGTGAGCATGGCTCTTGATGGTCAGCTTGATGGGGTTCAGAATTGCCAAGAAGACAAACATCTGGATGTGTCTGTGAGCAAGTTTCCAGAAAGGCTTAACAAAGGAAAAGGAGCCACTCTGAGCATGGGTAACACCATCTCTTGAACTGAGGTTCTGCACTAAATAATGTGAATGGAAAGGGTTGGGGGTGGTGAGCTGAGTACTAGCGTTCAACTCTCTGCTT
Source organism: Microtus oregoni (assembly GCF_018167655.1). Taxonomy (NCBI): domain Eukaryota; kingdom Metazoa; phylum Chordata; class Mammalia; order Rodentia; family Cricetidae; genus Microtus; species Microtus oregoni. The sequence continues at coordinate 5,908,217 of NW_024543066.1, forward strand.
CTTCACTACGCTGTAACATAACCATCTACACACCTACAGCCCTGCCTTTCTCACCATAATGGACTGTGTCCTCTCAAACTGTGAGCCAAAAGAAACACTTCCTTTTTATGTTTTTTTCCTGCCTGACATTTGGTCGTAGCACTGAAAAAAGTCACTAATACAGCCTTTTTGGGACGAGTTTCTCTTCTATCTTGTCTTCTATGTCTCCCCATCCTCAATCTATTCTCAGGCTCTTACAGAATATTTTCCTCAGTGCCCTTTCATGGGACACAGAACAAGATGATCCCATTAAAAAGAAATGTTCTCCTACCAACTTTTGATCAAGTAAGATGGAGCTAAATTTCAGAATGTTCTCCCAAAAAGTGTATGCTTAGTGCCCCACTGAAACCATGATCTTAAAGCTGCAGTAGGCTTTAGGAACTGGTGGTTGGAAAAGCTTCTGTGGAGGGGGTCTCATGTTTTCCTTGTTGTAAGCAGAAGGATAGTTTTAGCAAAACCAACATATTTCAAACTGTGCTCTTCAGAGCCAAAAAGAAGTTAACTTAGGAAGAAGACATCGAGTCTATGGTCCTGCCTCTTCTTGTCTACCCTAAGTCCAGTCTCTCTCAGCACAGAACTTTGTTCCAGTGAGCTGTGGACCTCGTTGGTACAACAGTGATTCAACCTGCCCCACTTTCCCTGAAGAACCCTTCTCCCAAAAAGTCTTCTCTGTTTCCCTTTTTAAAAGAAAAACGTCTACCTATTTATTTTATGATATGATCTTTTTCACCAAAGATGGTATCTTCTCATTAATGTCTTTTTGATACTCGCATGAACTTGTATTCAAATCTCATCCCCTGCCACTTTTTGGATAATGATTGGTTCCTGTGAAAGGAGTTCACACTTCGGTCCTCACATATTGCTCCGTAATTGATCTCTCCTCTTCCCATCAGCCCTTCTTCTGCGCTCGGTGCAATTACTGGTTGAGAAATCTTCCTCTCAATAGGACAAAGAGAGGAAAATTGATATCACCCTAGAGTCTTTTGTAGCCTGATAAATCACAGGCTCAATTTAGAATTCTAGCTTATATTAGGCTGATTTTCAGGGCCAATTATCTACATGAAGAAAAACTAGGACAAGCACACACTAATCCAACATTCGAAGATTGGACCTATTGTTTCCAGTTGGTATTATTGTCGAGGACTGTTTGACCTAAGTCACACTTAACTTGGTTATCAATTGTCCAGATTTAGAGTGTGAGGGAAAGAGGATTCCAGACAAGGGAAACAAAAACTCAAGGTAGAACTGTGCTGTGTGCAGAGAATGGTGTTGAGGCCTTAAATGGTGGACATGCAGTCATCTGTCTGCCATGTTGCTATTCTCAAGTCCAACCTTGCAATCCCTTTGGAAGTACCGACTTCACTACCAACAGGTCCATAGATGTGCTTCTGCCTCCCTACTGGCTCTTCTGGTTGAAAATGCCAAGGATGAAACATCTTCTTGCCTTTGTAACCCAACAAGGGAGCGATGTGAAGATTCCACTTGGTTCTTGACCTGTGTTCTTAGGTTTTAAGTCATCGTGTTCTCCATTGCGAATGAGCACACATTCCACTGTTAGCAGCTGACCCGTGTCTCATGAAGGCACTTTGGGTTTTCCCTGACAAGTGGCCCACTCTTGTTTAAGTCTAGGTAGTAAAGGATCTGTAGAAGGCATTGAGAAGGGCATGAGATTCCTAGGTTAGGGACTGGTTGACATGAAGTCTTGTGGGAAGCCATGGTGGTGACCCCAGTGTTACTGCTTCTACATGTGTCCGGGATATCTGACCTCAGCTAGACTAGTCAGCATCCCTGTGGAATGTTTGAACTCAGAGCTTTCTCTGTGGCAGGAACTGTGAGAGGTGATATTTGGTCAGTGCCAGGGGCCTTGTTACCCCCTGCAGAGGGAAAGTGGATCAGTGTTAGGGAAAGGAAAGAAACACATAGAGAGATCAGAGACAAGCATGCAGGTGCCATCTAAGTCCCCGGTTCTCCGTGTTCGGGAAGCCCAGAGGCGTTTCCATTCAGCCTCTTGACAATGGTCCACTAAGACTCTAGCTATGGATTCTTCCCCTGTCTCGACTCATCTACGACTTACGAGAGCTAAAGACAGGATTTACAGGGATTTTCTGCTTCTATACTTAAACACCCAATTTTTCAATAAGAAGCTTTCACAATGGTACTTTTAATGTCATCCATTTGGCCACCAACAAATTCTTATTGCCTCCTCCGCTCTACTGATTGGGTACAAAGGATTCTGAATGGAGAATGGCCAGGGTCAGGGTGCTCTGTAGGCTTCTCTACCTTCTCTCCTGCTTCCCCCAAAAGACTGAATTTTAAATGTGACTGTTGCTAACCAAAAACATAGATTCCATTGGTCTTTTTTTATCATACGCCTTTTTAACTGTATAAAATTTGAATACAGGAGATGATTGATGAAATTAAACCATTTCAGTTCACTTTTCCCACATTTCTGGATCATTCCATGCATCTGGATATTTTCAGCTCTTACTTAACACATCCACCATGTCTCATACAGTGTGTGGTGGAGGTCTCCCTCTAAGCAAGCTGTTGAGGGAACAAACAATTCTCCAATTCTCCAAGAGGTGGCAGCTGACTACACCTCCTCTTCCACTAGATGGCGCTGGTTAGCACGCTGTGGGCCCTGGTGCATTTTAAAGGCTTCTGTCTATTGCCCCTTGGTTGGCAGTAGCTCTTGGTCACAGGCATGGGGCTTTAGGTATTCAAGTCAGGGATTTCTGAGTCTTGTGCCTCTTCTTTTGGTGGAACATGTGGGTATGAGCAAGCCTGGATTTAGTGTCCTTGTTTGTCAACAGAGTTAGTGGCCCTTGCTGTAGGTCATGAGGTGTCCTGCCCCCTCAGCTCTTCACTCAGGTCTGCTTTCTTTTGGTTTGAAGCTGGGAAAGAGGGCTTCGCAAGATCCAGATGGGAACAGAACTGTTGATGGGAAGAGATTAGACACAGCCTTAAGGGACCAGCAGTGTCCTTCCCCCTATTATGATTCTGACATCCTCTCCTTAGGACAATTTTGCATGATTTTATCAGGTAAGGGGACCCGCTAAAATTATACACATGGGTAGGATGATGTCCAGAGTAGAAAACAATAGGGTTCTACTCGTCAGAGAATGAAGTATGCATGTAAGTTGTAATATTTATAAAGCCAGGTCCTCTTCTATTCTCTACCAATTATTATTATTATTATTTTATGTAGGGTAGGAGAAAATTAAAATTAAGCAGCACTAAAATACATTGCAATGCTTCCCTTTGTTAAACACAGTTCAGTGAGTTTAATTTAGCTGATTTAACATTTTGCTGTTGTAGTAATAATACCAGATTACAGCTTTGGTCATTGACATTCTTGCCTTAACTGATGGCTCGAAGCTTACACTATCTTGTGTTTCTTCTCAAACATTCTCTACTCTTTTACGTTTTTCCGCTACGTAATTGGGACAAATTTTATGCTAAACACCAGATGTACAGGCTTCCCAGGTGAGTTAACACTGTAGTCAGTCCTTCCATTGAAGGCATGCGCACCAGTGTCTCTTGCCTTCTGATGGGGTCCTCCACACGCCTAAAAACCCAAGATCTCAAGGGCAGTGTTCTGGCCAACGGTTCACCAAGAGACCTCCCACTGGGCACAGCCACCCAGAATGCCTTCTTCTTGTCCATACTCCCCAGTGGAGAACATCTTTAGGGCAGATCCAATAAATACAGTTAATAAATACAGCGGGGAAGAAATAGAACCCAGAGCTCCAATGATGGTGCTTAGGAAAGACTAAGAATCGAGAAGGGTGAAAGGGCAAATGGGACTCCTTTTCTTTAAGAGACAGGGTCTCACACAGTCAAAACTGGTCTCATACTTGACATATAGCCAAGTATGACCTTGGACTTCTGATCCTCCTGCCTCTACTTCTGAATTTCGAGAACTACAGTCTTGTACCACCATGTCCAGTGAGTAGGGTGCTGGGAATTTAACACAGGGCTTCAGGTATATTAGGCAAATACTTTATCATTGAGCTACTATACTCTTAAGAACAGAAACTCAATTTAAGCTCTCTTAGACTTAGCATTTGCTGAACAAACACAGGACTGGAAGTCTTCAGGAGAGGCTAACACAGCCTCAAATGGCCTCGGATCAGATTGCTCTTCATCTCTGCTTCCATCTGCCATGGCTCTTCCTGCAGATCTACTTCATCCTTCATTCCAAACCCATAGAACAGGCAAACTCGGGTCCTTCTAGCTGACAGGCAAGTAGAAAGACAGTGAGTTACTCTTTGCAGTAGCCCCTACAAAGCCGTCAGAGTTGACTTTCATTGGAGCAGAGGTCATGTGACTCCTGAGAATCCATTATGATAATGAGAAGCCCAGTCCTGATTAGCAGGTGTAGTTGGCCTATTGCCTCTAGAGAGAGAATGGGGTCATGTGATCATGGCTATGTGTACTTACAAGTAATACTATAGTCATTCTGTCAATGGAATGGATAAACATCTTAGCTTATGTGTGGAGGGATTCTGGGAGAGAAAACCAACATACATGTGCAGAAGACAGAGCCAACGGGAACTCTCACCAGCTGTTTGTATGACTAGGTAATTTTACCACACCTCAGCTGTATCGTCTCTTCAGCTGCCTATCTATTTAGGAGACCTCCATCTTTCCAGTTCTCATTTTACCATCAGCAGAATCAGGCAGAGGGAAACGGCAAGTGTTAAAAATGCCTCTGAATTCATCAGAATCTTTTATCATATAGGTCAATCTCCTGACTGGGAATTACATGGGTTTTCAAAACCTCAAAGCCCACTCCCAGGGACACAGCTCCTAATCCTTCCCAAATAGTTCCACTGGCTAGGGTCTAAGTGTTTTAACATATGAGCCTATATGGGGGGTATTCTCAGTCCAACCACCACAAGGTCACAGAAGGTGACCTAGACAAGCACAAAATGAGAAACACAGAGTAGGATGAACATTGAGAGAAGAGTGGAAGAGCAGAAAAGGTCCTGCCACATTGCACCTTGGCTGAAATTCCTAAAGATAGGAACGGGTGAAGCAAAGAAAACATCCAAAGGCTGGAGAGTGTCCCCAGGAAGAAAAAGCTGCAGAATGTAGAGGCCTCAGAACATTAAAAACATAACTTCCCTTTGGCAGATGTGTGGCAGCAGAGGAACTGAGATCAGAGGAGAGAGATGGGATGAACCCAACATGTTAGACAAACCCAAGCATATACTATGGACAAAATGACTTGTTTTATCCCTTCAGACAACCCCTTATCCACATGTAGGCCTCATTCTTTCCCTAGTTCCTATTTTCTCTATTAACTCTTGTGTTAACCATCAGCCTTTAATATGTATCAATCATTTTGATCCTGCTCGAAAGGAAAAAGATGGAGGGAGAATGAATTGCATGTTGCCTGAAGCCCTGAGTGTGGGCCCGAGGCTGTGAATGACACCATGCAGCAAGACGTGAATGACAGCACTTATCTGTCCTCCAATCAGACTGCAAGTCCTTCCAGGGCACAAATGTGTCGCCCTACATATGACCACAGCTGGCTGGGTGGCTGCCATAGGGAGTTGATTCTTGAGTGGGAAGCGTTCTGAAATAGCATTCTTTCTGGATCCCCTTCCATGGAAGAATATTTACATGACCTCAGGTACAAAGGAACACAGAATGGATATACCAAGCAGAACTTTAGACCTTTATGTATTTTAAAATTAAGAATTTTATTTGAAATAGTTATTTGATATGCAGAGAATTTTTGCCACTTATTAAACAGGAAAGCAAAATTTTCATACTTTATAAATGGATGTGCGTGTTTAGTTTTACATAAAGAATTAAATCTTGGCTGAATTTTTGATACTTCAGGATATTTTAAAAGAGCATCTTCAGTGTTTTTCAGAGTTCTTAGGTAGTTAGTTGTTATAATCTCAATGCTGAGAATAGCACGCCATATAATTTCATAGGACAAAGTGGCAGACATATGTTCAGATATAATGCCTTTTTAGATGTTGTTGTAAATGCTGTCCTAATCTCAAGCCAAAATTTATTGGATGACTCTTTAAATTGTTTTTTTTTGAACTATATATTTTTCTCTGCCCTCCCTTTCTCTCTTCTCCTCTTCTCCCCTCTCCCATAATCCTCATGCTCCCAATTTCTCAGAAAATCTTGTCTTTTTATACTTCCCATGTAGACTAGATCCATGTATGTCTTTCTTAGGGTCCTCTTTGTCGTCTAGGTTCTCTGGGATTGTGAATTGTAGGCTGGTTTTCTTTGCTTTATGTCTAAAAGCCACTTATGAGTGAATACATATTATATTTGTCTTTCTGGGTCTCTACCTCACTCAATATAATATTTTCTAGACCCATCCATTTGCCTGTAAATTTCAAGATGTCCTTATTTTTTTTCGGCTATGTAGTACTCCAATGTGTAAATGAACCACATTTTCCTTATCCATTCTTTGGTTGAGGGGAATTTAGGTTGTTTTCAGGTTCTGGCTATGACAAATAATGCTGCTATGAACATAGTTGAACACATGTTCTTGTGGTATGATTGAGCATCCTTTGGGAATTGAGGAAGGTTGTTTTCTAAATTTTATGAGAAATCATGGTGCTGATATCTAAAGGGTCTGTACCAGCTTGCACTCCCACCAGCAATGCAGGAGTGTTCCCTTTACCCCACATCTTCTCCAGCATAAGTTGTCATCAGTGTTTTTGATCTTGGCCATTCAAATGACACCAAAGACAGCAGCTCAAACAGCATTTTTTGAATTAAGCGGTCTCACACAGAGACAAACTGATTTGATACCTGCTAATTAACGATGATGGGAGAGTATTAAGGGTTTGTGGTGGGGGGAAGGGCGTGTAGCAAACCATCGTGTTGTTGTAAGAGCAGAAAATAATTCATACAATAAAAACACCTGAGTGGACTTGAATCTGAGCTGAGCTGTCTCGGGCATGCTATGTGCTCTGAGCCGGGGCTGTGGTGAAATCACATGATACACCTTGGTTTGGTTGTGGGTCTGATATTGAGTTAGTTCTCAGCTATCGTGAGTTCAAAAACCTCTTACTTTTACTGTTTCCTTTGCTTTTCATGACCTCCAGGGTTTAGTTGTATGAGTTGCAGTTTAAGAGGCTGCGTTCTAGAACTCTGAAGGAAAAAGCACGATGGGGCCTGCGTTTTCTCATTGCAAACCCAACTCTCTGTGTGACGTGGGTTCCAGCTCATTTTGCATTGTGCCAAGCAGAGAACTTCGTCGGGTTCATTCCCATTACCTCAAGGGTCTCAGAACACATCTCCCCTTTCCTGAGACCACAGAGGGCCTTTGGTGACAGACGAGTACATCCCCCAGCCTAGAGAACAGCTTTGCTAACTTGGGTCCCTGAATTTGTTTTGAGAGGTGATGACATTATCAGGGGTCACAAGCAAAATTGTCCTTATGCATACCCAACCCACCTGCCCTCATATTTGGGAGAGGATTAATTACTTTTTACGAGAAGTCTGAGATGATTGTGATAAAAGAGAGAGAGGAGGGGGAAAAAGGAAGAAAAAGAGAGGAAGGGAGAGGGGAGGGGGAAAAGGGGAAAGAGAGAGAAAGGAAAGAGATTGCCATTAGAATTGAAGATCTCTGCTCTCTGGAGGCGACTCAGGGAATGAGGGCAATTCCAACTGAACCAGGCCTTGCAGGATTCACTTTTCCCTGAGACCATTTCCTGCTAGGACTAAGATTCTAGAAAGTATACTAAGGGAATTTTTTTTTCTTCTCTTTTTGTTACTTTAACAGCGAAAAGGAGACTATTACATGTTGATTATATTAAATTAGCCACTGCCTGTCCTCCACCCCCATCCCTTCCCCCAAGGGATGTTGAGCAATATCCTGAGGAGGCAGGGTGTGGATCTGGGTTATGTCTAGCCTTCTGGTAAAGTAGGTGAGGCTTGGTTCCTGTGACCCCATCCTCCAAATGCATCTCCTCCTTCGGGGTCCAGCTTGTGACTGTTAGTCTTGTCTATCTTCATCCTCACCAAAGGGCCAATTAAAAACAGAGATGGGGCCGCCGCCTTAAGGGGCCCTGGGTGCAGTCAGGACAGCAATGTGTGGTAGGTTAGGAAAGCTCTTGGCGATCCAAAGAGATGAAGCCTTGATGGTTGAGTGATTGTCTGAGGAGCTAACATTCCGCGTCACCGGAGACTCCAATCTCACCACAGAAGTGCCCGCATATGTGTGTGTATATAGCAGGCACCACAACAATGAAACAGGACCGAGAATCTCCCTAGGGTTTCTTTGTCAAGTCTGAAAATTAGACTGGCATTTTCTCTAGCCTTGAAGCATTAACATGTTGAATGAGGATTTTAAAATCTGCTGAGGAACAGATCTGGATTCAGTGTACAAGTGAAACACCATCTAACAGAGACGTCTCAGCGGGCACTTGTGAACGGCTTCTTATAAAGATGCTTGATTCAAACGGCTGTTATACCAAGGGTGTGTGTATGTGTGCACGCACACACATGTGCATGTCTGTCTGTCTATGCATGAACATGTGTGTATGTCTGTGTTTGTGTTCAAAATACTCATATAAGCAACATTCAGAAAGCCCTTTCTCCCTGCTAGATAAGGGGAAGTTAGCATTAAAGTAAGGCATGCACACTTTCTGAATTAATGAGGGTGTGCTCTAGCCTCAGGGAACAGGCATGTATATGGTGGCTGGGTATCTTTAACACAAGGAAAGATGGCATCCACAGCAAACTACAGAATGAATAACTAATAAAAGCATTAGCTGATAAAATTCTATCCATTCTGTGGACCAAAAAAAAAAAAGGTCCAGCCAGCCTGTGTTAATGGGGTCTACAATAAGACAGCAGTTTGGTGGTTCAAAAACCAAGGGTTTCTGGTTTGGATTAACCTTACCTTGTTACTTTCAAGGCACGTTGTCTTCTTGACCGGGCAGTGACCTGGGTACCTTTTCTTCTTTGGGTATCTCTTGCTCCTGGAATATTCTGCAGATGAAATTTAGGAAATTTGGCATTAGCATCCCAGTTATTTGTATCATCTGTGAGGAGTCTTGGGAGCTTAGAGAAAACCATGGGTCCTCCTAGGCTACATGGCTGATAAAGATCAGACTGATTGAAGAATAGGGGAACAGACCAGTGAATTTGTTTTCCTGATATCTTCAAGCTGACTGAAGGCTTAAGAAATATCTAATTTAAATACATTTGGCTAGAAGAGGAAAGGTAGCTCCTGAGGGGGGAAAGAAGCTCTGGACCACAGTTCCTTCTCCCTGGGAAGGAATAAGTAAAATGAAAGTCATCTTGCTAGCCAGAGTGATTTCCAACCAATATTTTCCGTTCAGCGGTTAAGAATTTCTGCAGAATGTCATGGGATCTTGACATGATAGACACCAAGATGCTGATGTGATCTCAGGAAGGGATAGTTGAGATGCAGCCAGTGATTCCAAATTCAAACCATCTGGAAGCTACAGCAATGCCATTTGATGACCCTGGCCTGTGTCTGATCTCTAAAGGAATTCAAGCCATTGAGAATTTGAGGGTCGGATGCGGTCCTCGTGTTTGTCGTTTTGTTTTGTTTGAGATGGGGGATCTCGTGTATCCCAGGCTGCCTTAGCTATACAGCTGAGGATGAATTTAAACTCCCAATCATCTCCCTCCATCCCTGAAAGGCTGAGATTATAGGTATGTACCAGCACATACCTTGTTTGTGCCGTCTAAAGATCGCTGGGTGATGGGCATGGCCAGTGTGGATAAACACTAACCTGAAGACAACAAGGTTGGTCCACAAGGCCAAGGAGAGAGTTGGAGGAGGGAGGGAAGAAGGGAGGGAGAAAGGGAAGAAGGGAAGAAGAAGAGAGACAGAGAAACACAGAGAAGCAGAAGCCATGGTTAAGGTATGCTTAAGTCATTGGCAGAGGAAGTTGTTTTGCTTATCTGTTACACACACACACACACACACACACACACACACACAAAACCCACACACATCTCTCCATGCATCTGTATAGTTTGTATAAAAAGGAATAAATCACTTCATGGAAACAAACCCAGTAGGAGGGTGAGATGGATTACGAAGGTCACTGTGCGTGGTGGTGGTCTATCCTAGATTAATATCACAACGTCAATGCCAGCCTTGGATACACAGCAAAACTCGGTATTTCCAAAAACAACATAAGAAAGACCATTATGCAGCCTTTGGCTCAGCTATCTCCAAGGTACAGATTTGTAGGAAGGCTGACACTGTGACCTGTGACCTTCAGGGTCATGGACATGTGGACCTTTCAGTAAAGTGGCACTTCACTGTGACAGCATATGGAAGGGTCCTTCCACACAGTTGGCCTTCATCTCACCAACCAGTGAAGTTTCCATGATTATGAGGGGCAGACCCACCCATGGTGGCCATATCTCCCTCTGCCTGGAGTGAGTTCTGAGCCACGATAGTCATTCTCCTGACTCAGTGTCTCTTGGTTCCATTGAAGCCATTCTTGCCCTGTGTTGGAGATTTTTTGTTTTCATTTTGGATACATTTAAGGTATTTAGCTCTCACGCCAATGTCTGTAATGCCGGGATTCTTGTGCGAGGCTAGACTGCCAAGCCCATCCAGGACAACAGATGATCATGACCTGTGACTCAGTTGCCGGCATTTTAAGACAACCTTCAACCAGTTCCAAAAAGGAGCCTGAAGCCAGCATCTTCTAGCAATTACTGTAATTTATGGATTAAAGAGAGAGAGAGAGGGAGAAAGAAAGAAACAGCCCTGCTCTGATGTCTTTAAAAGATTCTTAGCTAACCACAGGGGGATCATCTCATTTGTAGGGAAACCAGCTTCCCGTCCTTCACCTCTGACCACAGGGACTTTCAGAGTGAAGTGGTATCTGAGATTAAATTGTAACTTCCTTGAATGTCTTAATTTTACTATCCCCTCGCCAGCCGGAACCCGGGAGTTAGCAGGCACAGTCTGCCTTGCCTCTGAGCTGTTGGATCCTTCATTTATGACTCAGCCGGCCAGAGAGCCACAGCTGGCTTGGCAACAATTTGAACGCTCATTCTCTCTCCTTCTCCCTCTCTCTCCCTCTTGTACCCCTCCCATCTTTTTCCCCTCTCCCTAGCCGCAAGTTTCACTCCCTGTCTCTCTTCTCCGGTCCAGCTCCACAGAGAATCGGTACACCAATTCCTTCCAACTGGCCCTCAGTGCCTCCAAAGGGAGACTCCTAGTTCCCTGGCTACAAGCTTGGGCTGGGGAGGCCGCATATAAGGTCAGTGTTCCAGGCCGGAGCAGACAGCAGGACAAATAAACAGCCATGGGGAGACAGACACGGAGTCAGGAAAATCCCCTACTTGACCAGACTATCATTTTCAGCAGGAGCCTGCCTGGGAACGCCAGGTTCAAACTCATGACCTGGGGCCAAAGATTTTACCATGTAGAAAGCATTGCTCTCAAGCCCATTTCTCTGTGTTAACCATACTTATAAACACACACACACACACACACATACACACATCATCACCATCATCTGTGGGGGGAGTAGGAGTTAGTGTCAAATATTTATGAAAATAATACATTTCTAGGATTTTAGTTAATTGATGCTGAATTATATCACCCCCCCCCCGAAAAAATAATGAGCAGGAAGGATGAGAATCTTTTTTTAATATTTATTTATTTATTATGCATACAATATTCTGTCTGTGTATATGTCTGCAGGCCAGAAGAGGGCACCAGACCTCATTACAGATGGTTGTGAGCCACCATGTGATTGCTGGGAATTGAACTCAGGACCTCTGGAAGAGCAGGCAATGCTCTTAACTACTGAGCCATCTCTCCAGCCTAAGGATGAGAATCTTAATGGGTGATGTCTTCAGAGAAGAATGGTTGTTGGGACTATGGATGCTAATTGAAACCCTGGTTCCAAGTGCAGTTTGCTGTCACAGATATTACCGAAGGAGAACTTGTCATGAAGCTGCCGAGATAACACTTGAATCTTGAGAGCCTCTTTTTTTAAAGGGATACAGCAGTTGTGGTCGACTAACCATGCATTTACATAGTCAAAAATTGTAAAAACTTGCAAAATAAGTTGATTTGGTAATCTTTTTCATCAAGAGGGATTCCACAGTTCATCTAAGGTACAAATGCCCTGAAACCTGAATCCATGCTGGGCTGGAACTGCTTGGGGCCAAGCAGGCAGGTGGAGAGGGTTACTCAGGGTCTACGCGTGTTCTTTTTTTTTTTTTTTTTTTTTTTTTTTTTTTTTATTTTTTTTTTTTAAATTTATTTATTTATTAAGGATTTCTGCCTCGTCCCCACAACCGCTTCCCATTTCCCTCCCCCTCCCCCGATCAATTCCCCCTCCCTCATCTGCTCGAAGAGCAATCTACGCGTGTTCTTGAAGCACACGCCAGGAGCGAGAAGAACACGGCCCTCTGCAAGGTCCAGCTTTCCATTCTCATTGGTGACCTAGTGCTCTCCCTTACTCCTGGCTGCTTTGCGCTTTTCACCTATGTGACTATGCCCCTGTGACTTCTTCCTGTACACAGACTCTTGTTTCTGGAGTTGACGAGAGAGAACACATGCTTGGTACAAAGAGCGTTCAGCAGATGCCGGCTACGGAGTGCAGACCTTGTGTGTTCAGGATGGTGCCCTTTCTTCTGAACATACTATCTGGACAGCTAGAGGTCTCCCATCCCCACCCATGACAATGTCTGTGGGGGGTAAGTGGCTCTGCCAGTCCTTCCCTGAGTTATTGCAACTGGAGCAACCAGGAGAACGGCATCCTCTCTCTGTGTTCACAAAGCTAAAAAATAAAAAAGACGTAAGCCATCAGTTGGTTGCAGACAGATCTCTTAGTTTAAAAAAAAAAAAACTGGTCTGAGAATGATTGAAGAGAGGTTGGTTAATTTTTGTCAACTTGACACAAGCCAAAGTCATCTGGGAAGAAGGAATCTTGATAGATAAAATACCTCTGTCAGATTGGTCCTGTGCCCACTGGGGTGGTACCATCCCCTAGGCAGGTGGTCTTGAGTAGTACAAAAAAGTGGATCGAGCAAGTCGTAAGGAACAAGCCAGTAAGCGGCATGCCTGGAAGGCTTCTGAATGAGCTCTGTCGCCAGGTTCCTGAGGTTGGGTTCTCGTTCTAGCTTCTCTTCATGATGGGCTTAGCTATGAGCTGAAGCAAATTCTTTCCTCCTTAAGCTGCTTTTGATAATAGCACTTATCACTAGAATAGGAGGCCAGTGGAGACGGGAGGCCAGTTGCCCTTCAGTCAGTGACTTCAGAGTCCATGGCCCACGCCATCTGTGTTTTGAGTGGATACATTTCCCCCTCTTTTCTTAAGAATGTCTCCTGCAACCCAAATCATCCTGACTAATGGATCTTCTATTCTTCCAACTCTCTCTTGATGGAGGAAGGTCATTGGCTAATAAAGAAACTGCTTGGCCCTGTGGGTGGAGTAAACAGAACAAAATGCTGGGAGGAAGAGGAAGTGAGGTCAGAGACTACACAGCTCTCCTCTCGGGAGCAGACGCCTGAGAGAGACGCCTTGCCCCGCTCCCGGGATGAAGCTCCGACCCAGTATGGACATAGGCTAGAAGACGCCAGAGAGAGACGCCTTGCCCCGCTCCCGGCATGAAGCTCCAACCCAGGATGGACTAGGCTAGAATCTTCCCGGTAAGACCGGTTCTCACAGATTGTTAGAGATGGGTTGATCGGGATGTGAGAATTAGCCTGTAAGTGCTGGAGCTAAAGGGCCAAGCAGTGCTTGAAAGAATTCAGTGTCTGTGTAATTATTTTGGGCATAAGCTAGCCGGGCAGGCGGCCGGGGGTGCTGAGAACGCAGCCCTGCTGCCCCTACTACTACAGTTGGCGCCCAGACGTGTGGACAACTAAACCCATTTAAAAAACCTGAGAAGACTTAAAAATAAGGGAGAGAGAGTTTAACACAGATTTTTGCTGTTTGTTGGTGGCATGCTGTAGAGAGTTCCTGATTCGGCAACAGTAGCAGAAAAAACGCTGTGTCATTTTAAAGCGCGACTTCCTGGGGCTGTGCCACCATTGCGATCTCTGTCTGACTCCTGCAGGAGACAGAGCTTTTGAATAGACCATTTGGAGTAAAGTGCTACGATTTGTTTGATGGCAACTAGACTCGCTGTGTTCTCGGGTCTGCTCTGCTTGCTAGAGGCAAGCATGCGCTTTCTTCTAAGAGAGGCTTCCTGACTCAGCTTTAGCTGCAAAGCCTGCAGCTCATTAAGAGGTCCTGCCACGAAACACTTAAACGGTGTTGACGAAAAGCTGAGCGCATGCTTTTCGGTTTTCAGCCGTAGCAGGAAAAAAGCTGCGCCGTTTAAAAATGCCGGCTTTCTGGGCCATCCTGCCAGGGCAAACTCTGACTGTTTGAGGCAGGAGGGCCGGCTACTGAGAGAGGACTTGAGTGTTGTCTGTTGTAGCTCACTTGCTGGCAGGGACCTTGAAATGCCATCCAGTAAACATGGCTACAGCCAGTACCTCAGCCATGAGGCTGGAAAGCTAAGGAATGGACTGGATCTAGCTGGCAAAGCCACGCCTTTAGTCCTACTGAGATCCCTTGGTAAATTAAAGACTCATGTGGTCAGAAAAAGAGAGATATACAGTAAAGAGAGATTCAAAGACAGAGAAAATTTCTGAATGGTTTAAAGTGTGTTAAAAATATATGCAGACTAAAAGTTGAAGTTCTTAAAGTAAAAAACATAAAAAAAAGGAAGAGAGTTGTTGTGTGTGGTAGCACACGCCTTTAATCCCAGTGCCTAGAAGGCAGAGACAAACAGATCTCTGTGAGTTCAAGGTGTAGTAGTGTACACCTTTAATCCCGAATGCCTGGGAGGCAGAGACAGGCGGATCTCTGAGAGTTCAAAGACAGCCTGGTCTACAGAGTTACTTCAGGTCAAAGATACAGAGAACCTGTCTCAAAAAGCAAAGAGTTAAAAGTAAAAATAAACAAAATAGAGGTTAAAACAAAGCTGCACAAAGATGGAAAATATACAGAGAATTTTGATACTGTATGCTATTATGCTCTCTTTGAATCGTTTGAATGCTGAGGAAGGACCAACAGCTGCTAAAAGATATTTGTTTATAAATGCTGCTGAACTAATCCAACATAGATACTTTGAAAATGCCTTAACTTTGAAATTTGGATCTAAGGACATGATGCTTTGGAAAGGAGTTTCTTATTTTGTTTTCACAGAGGATGAGATGCTGTTCATTTCTTCTATTCTGATTTGGTATGATCGACCACGCCCTCCTGAAGGGTTGCAGTGAACATCTTCAGAAAATTGCTTCGCTCAACTGCCAACTGAGATGAAACTAGCACACAGGTTATACCATGAAAGACCTAATTAACGACGCCCCCATTCAGCAGGAAGCAGTTTGGAGAGAAATAACTGCGCCCATATTCCCAAAAAATGTTTATAAATGTTCTTTTACATTTAAAGGGGGATATGATATAGATATGAATAATTTTCATTAGTATAGATTTTGCTTTATTGATAGAGATTTAAGGTCAAATTTGTTATATGTATATGTATTTCTGATCTTTATTAAGGTATTTTGATTGTGTAGTTCATTATTAAAATGTAATGTATAATTAGGAAATATAGGTTGTTGATGGATAATCATAAATAATAGTCAAGTTTGTAGTCATGTTAGTTAGATTTTCTAGATATATAGAGATATATTTTAGATAGACATTCTTCATGTCTTTCTAAGAATAGGACTTTTCATGACAATGAGACACTCTGCTCCTGGTAGGACCAATCTACTTCAAGAGGAAGATGGGCATCGAAGAGGCTCCTTATGGAGTTTGATAGCCATTTGGGCAAGAAACTGCTCTTGCCTGGACTATTGCATAAACTGGACACAGAGAACCCACAGAAAGAGGACTACTGAACTTGTCTAAGGTGAGATGATCTTTCGGGGTTCCTGATTCATGAAAGAGTTCGCGAGACATTCTGCAGGACACAACAGATAGTGACTGAACTGACTTTGAATTTTCCTGCTTTATGGAAATGTCTGCTGGATACCATGGGCCTGAAGGCTGAAGATGGATGCCCCAACGGTACAGAGGAACTTTGGGTGACTGTCCAGGCAGCGAGATGTCTCTGTCATTTCTAGAGTTTTAAAAGTTGCTTTTTTTCTTGTTTGCTTAGGTAGTAGTGTATCTTTCTGGAGTCTTTGATGGAGTTAAGAATAGTTAGTTATAGTTATAGTTTTCCTTAGTTATGATAAAGATTATTGTAACTTTTACTTGATAACTGTTTTGTTATATGTAATTTTGCTATGTTAAAGTTAAAGCCTTTTTTTTTGTTTAAACCGAAAAAGGGGAAATGATGGAGGAAGGTCATTGGCTAATAAAGAAACTGCTTGGCCCTGTGGGTGGAGTAAACAGAACAAAATGCTGGGAGGAAGAGGAAGTGAGGTCAGAGACTACACAGCTCTCCTCTCGGGAGCAGACGCCTGAGAGAGACGCCTTGCCCCGCTCCCGGGATGAAGCTCCGACCCAGTATGGACATAGGCTAGAAGACGCCAGAGAGAGACGCCTTGCCCCGCTCCCGGCATGAAGCTCCAACCCAGGATGGACTAGGCTAGAATCTTCCCGGTAAGACCGGTTCTCACAGATTGTTAGAGATGGGTTGATCGGGATGTGAGAATTAGCCTGTAAGTGCTGGAGCTAAAGGGCCAAGCAGTGCTTGAAAGAATTCAGTGTCTGTGTAATTATTTTGGGCATAAGCTAGCCGGGCAGGCGGCCGGGGGTGCTGAGAACGCAGCCCTGCTGCCCCTACTACTACACTCTCTTCTCTTTTGAGAAGCCACGGCTTCCTCTTATGAAGATTCTTTGCAGAATCAACTCTGCATCTACCAGGTTCAAGGCTTCTGACTCCCATCTAGACCTCTTGTGTGCAAAATATACAAAGCCAAGATCTAAGTCTGACCCTCGCGATTGCATTTTTGCAACACAAAATTGTGCGGCACAACTTAACCGGGCTTTATCAGTACACAGATAGTTGAAAACAGAATCTTCCACGTGTGGAGTTAGGAATGACCTGTAACTACTTCACAACTGCTCTTTATAGGTGGTTTATCAAATGCTAGTTATTTAAAGGCTAGAAGATAGTACTTTTTGTAAGATTCTTATATGTGAGCTAAGCATACAGCCCCAAAATCCAATTTTTACAGTAGATTCACGATCCATATTTTCATAAATTATGTACTAGGAAAATCTGTTGTATGCTGAGCTGAAAACAATGTGGTAACCTGGAAAAAGCAGCCAGAATTTTAAAGTTCTAAGTTCTTACCTGTTCTTAAATGGGTGCAACTTCTATAAGCCTCTGTCTATGCATCTGAAAAATGACACGTTGGGAGTACGTAATAACCAAGGTTTATTGAGCACCTGCTATGTGCTAGGCTTGGCTCTAGGAACTTACTGTGCATGATTTACCACCCGCCATTTACTTTGTCCTTCATCCTTCTTTGTGAGTAATATTTTCTATGTCCTAATCTGAAAAGGAAAGGAAATCAAGGCTCAGGGAGACTAGGAAATCTTCCCGAGATCACACAGGAAGTAGGTGGAAAAGCAAAAATTAGAATTTGGCTAGCGTCCAAGGTTTCAGCTTGTTTTAGAGCCCGCACACTTAGCTACCTCTCGACATTGTTTGTCTTGGAGCATCGCGGAGATTCTCCCGGCTATGAAGTACCTTCAGACTTTTTTATGAAGCCCTCTGCACCATGATGAATGTGGTTTTTTTTTTTTATTGTTATCTTAACATGTTTAAAGATCAGAGTGTGGCGGCTAATTTCCAGTTCGTCTGACCATAATCCAAATGTGAGCTCAGGTCTACTTATTTAATTAACTGGCTTAGAGCTCTTTGTGGCAAAATGAAGAAGTGCCAGCCATGAAAACACCAACGGCTGTTTGAATCTGTGGCTTTGCCTTTGGCTTGCCTGCCATCTTGGATCATTTTCCTCCACCACAAGCACCACAAGTAGAGGCTAGCTGTGTGGTCTCACTGGGTGTTGGTTGATGCTGGTGATGTTTTTAACTCCACCCCACCTCCTTCAAAAGGGAAGTTGTGATTTGGGGTGAATCTATATACCAGCATATTTAGGCTCAGAGAGTGGCTGGTATTATTTGAGGACTTGAAAGTTGGGGATAATTATAAGACACATCCCATTGCTCCAACAGTCAGGGCACAAATCATATAAAAGGTAGAATAAAGAGATCTCAATTGCTATGATAGACAGAAGGAAGGAGTAAGTACTGAGAGAAGATTGGGATGGGCAGGGAGCAAGACTTGGATTGGGGGCTGGAGAGATGGTTCAGTTGGCAAAGTGTTTACCTTGCAAGCATGAGAAGTTTAGTTCAATTCTTAGAACCCTCATTAAGTGAAAAAGCCAGGCATGATTGTGCTTGCTTGTAATCTCAGTTTGAAGGAGATGAAGACAGGCAGGTAGACCTCGTTGAATGACCAGAATAATATACTCACTGAGTTCCAGGCTACACACACACACACACACACACACACACACACACCCCGAGAGAGAGAGAGAGAGAGAGAGAGACAGAGAGAGAGAGACTTGGGTATAAAAAGGGGAAGAAGGAGGACACTGGGGCCTTTGAGGGCAAGATGTCCAGTTTGAGGAACAAGGAGGGGCTGGATGGCAAGTGCTGGAGCACAGAGAGGAGACTTGTTGGGATTAACAGATTTCTAAGGAGTCTTCAGTTCAAAACTAGGAAGTTTTATCTGAGAACATTCAAGACCCAGTGGTGCAGCCCCTGCAGACCCAAAAGTGTCCTCCATGGACCCTGGTCTTTCACCTGGGAACTTGTTAGACAGGAAAGATTATCATACCTTTTCTTCAAGATCTAGAGACTCGAAGTCTGAAGTTAGAGCCATCTGTTTTAACAAGCCTTCCAGATGATTCTGAGGTTTCCCAGGATTTCAGAATCAATGATGTAGATGAACGCCTGATGACGGCAATTTCCCTACTCTCCAAAATTTGAGAGACTCTTTTTCCACTTCCCAGCTAACTTTAGTATGGAAGAATGGAAATAAGCTTTTTACAACATTGCTAAAGGATTCTCTGTCATTTTTGTTCAGATTTAAAACTGTTATCTGAAATACGTAAGGAACTGTAGTCAAATCTTTGTATGCTAAAACAAAATTGACTACACATAAATAAATGAAACTGGATATATCCACTTATTAGAACTTACTTTAACTGTAGATTTCTGTTAAAGAAATAGAGGGCATGAACTCAGACCCTAGGAAGAAAACACTATTCAGAAATCAAAACTAAATCAGGGGTACTAGAGAGAAGGCTCAGCAGTTAAGAGCGCTTGCTGTTCTTCCAGAGACTGGAGTTCAGGTCTTAGCACCCACATCAGACAGCTCACAACTGCTGTATCTCCGGCTTCAGAGAACCTGATGTCCCCGTATGGCCTCTTCAGGTATACCACACACACACACACACACACACACACACACACACACACACACTTTAAAAAGAACTCAAGACCAAACCAAGTGATGCTTAAGATGGGTGGCTGACAGGAATGACCATTTCTCCTGACTCCCAATAAAATGATAGCAAGAGCATAACTCATCAGAGCAGAGGGAATGAGAAGAAAGCAAGGACAATTACAATGACCACCTCTTTCTCAGAATCCATCAGTAGCCGCAGTTCAGCAGTAATGGGTGGTGCCCCATGAGTCCTCCACCTTCTGCATTGACCTTTGGAATGGACGCTTAATACTCTTTCTGCCCCCTCTTCTGCAATGTTTTCTGAGTCTTATGTCCTGTTTAGGGTTGAACATTCAGCTATAAATTATTCTCAGCACCTGGAGCAGCGTGAGTGTCTACATCCTGTGCACATAGAGGTTTCTCTGATAAAGACTCAGAAGAGCATTTGACTATGGGCACAAACATGGGAGGCAATACGATGCTGTATCAGTTTAGTTAAAAAGAAAACAAACTAGTTAGCTCACTGCTAAGGCATATGCCTTCTCCAAATGTATAATTTTGACCAGGTTTACAGCATCTGGCATGGATTTTCCTTTCTGTAGTACAAGCCGCAAAGCTGATCAGAGAGCATTTGGTTGTTCCCAAAACAGTTGTGCCACTATTACACAAGAGAATGCATTTTGCCTGGCAAGTTAGGATCATTCTTCTTAGGAGTCACAACTGGGTAAGACTATTGAGTTGATGCCTTTTGTCCCCCCAAAAGCCTGCATAGTACCTTTCTGGGGCCCTGTGAAGGCTTGCCAGCTGGGTGGAATTTTCCAGTTCAGCTCCAGCCTAATTGTTCTACATCTTGCAGCTAAGGTAAAGCAATACATTGTATATACATATACATGCATACGTTGTACATTTATATACTCACATGCATAATCACACTGAGGTAAGGTAAGGATGAATTTTATAAAAAGTTGATATTAGACCCGCTGGAACATCTAAAGTAGTACTGTTTACTAATATCTACTCTCTAAAGCAGTAGTCATTCTCTGTTTACTCAGCTAATCTTTCTCTCATAACAAATTTCCTTCTGCTACTTCGGGGGAATTTTAATTTTCTGTCTTTCATACATATTTAAAATTTCTCTACTTAATGTTCTTCTGGAAAAATGATTTATTCTTTAATTGAACATGGCTGGTAGGAACCAATGCATTGTCTTGACATTTTGATATAGATTCTGTCTATTAGCATTACAGAAATCACTATAAACCTTACTGGCATTTTAATTAAAATCAGCCACATTGGTATTTTATTCTCCTGAGGATCTAAAGCCTAACCTTGAAAATAGGATATCAGGTTATTTCCTGTTGCTATACATGAATTACAGGATAGGGGACAAGATTTGGATCCTCTCCGCAGGAGCCATTTGGAGCTTGGATAGTTCAAGATCCCTGTGAGGAAGGCGAGCAAGAAGGAAGCATACAATTCATCATATTATGGATCGCACATTAAGACCACTGGTACCACGTTCTGGATGTGCTGTGACTCGGGAATTTTAGGACACACTGAGAAGTAAGATACAGCTCCACAGAGGAGGTTTCTCCTTTCTAGAACTCGGCTGGCCAATCCTTATAGAACACACTGTGACATGCTCCTTCCTCTTGATATTTTTTTTTTCTGTGACTTGGGACTCAGAGAACTAGAGACTGTTTTGCCAATTCTGATTGGCCTTTTTTGTTCTCTTTATATGTCATTGTTATTATTTTCCTTGGAATTACCCGTGCTTCTTGTTATTTGTATTTGCCTGCTAAAACAAAAAGTAAAAAGTATCCAATAATACTATGTGGCCTGTTGTTATCAACAAAAGGAATAAAATAGTCATATGTAATTATGCCTCCTTCATTTATAATATCGAGAGGAAGCTAAACATTGCCTATTGCATTAACACTCTGTAGCTGCAACTATGTTTTTAAATGCTTTCTCTCAACTTGCACTTTTGTGACTTGTTGGGAGTTAATGGTTTTCCTTAGACAGCTGAAACCTATTTTGACGAAGCAGTCTCGGATTTGTTTTGCTTAACTGGTGGTGCTCAACCTGATGAAGGGAATCCTCTATGAGTTGACTTGTTAGTCATTCGAATGTCACCCACAGAATTTTGTAAAAGTCTACATGCTGGTTGGCAACACAGGCTGTCTCAGACCCACCCTGCCTTTTTCCTGGCCCCAAGACATGGATTCCTCTAGTTTTCAGAACACCTTGGAGCCTGTGAGTGAGAAAAAAAAACAGCGACCCCAATCTGAGAATTAAGGATCCCCCAAGACCCGAGCGGTGGTGGAGGAGACTATGGACCCACCCTCTGCATTGACCATTAGAACTGAAATTACGTGAGCGTTTCAAAATCAGACCGTGAGTTTACCTGGATCTCTGCACATTGATCTAGTGTGATCGTACTTTATTTTACAGTGTGTAGCTTCCTAATTACAAATACCCCTGCCCTGATGATAACATAAAACATCCCATGTCCTCATTATCAATGCCACCACTCAAAAGGTTTCTCTGGGGGTTCCACCAGTTTGTATCTTATACAACTTGCTTGTCATTTGGTGTCTTCATCTTTAAGCTAGGGATGCTTTCCCAAGGCAACGGGCACTTGGAAGGATGGGTTGTTGTGATAGACATGAACACGAGGATGACTTTTGGGACCGCCACTGTGAAAGATGCTTATTCTTCTCAGGACTCTGTGTTGTTTGTTTTGTCAATTTGACAGTAAGGTCATCTGGGAGGAGAGGAACCTCAACTGAGAAAATGCTTCCCTCAGATCAGCCTGTAGGCAAGTCTGTGCGGCTATTTTTCATGACCGGCATGGGAGGCCCCAACCCTCCATGAGCAGGGCTGTCTCTGGCAGGAGGTTCTGGGGAATAAAGAAGGGAGCTGAGTGTGAGAGCGAAACACCGCAAGCAGCCTTCCGCTATGGCACTGGTTCTCAACCTGTGGGTCACCACTCTGTTAGGGGTCAAACAACCCTTTCACAAGGGTCACCTAAGATCATCACAAATCCCAGATATTGACGTCATGGTTCCTAACAGTAGCAAAATTACAGTTATGAAGTAGCAATGAAAATAATTTGATGGCTGAGGGTCAACATTTGTTGAAGAGTTGCATACAGCATTAAGAAGGTTGAGAACCACTGCTCTACGGTCTTTGCTTCAGTTCCTGCCTTCAGATTCCTGCCTTGTGGTCCTGCCCTGATTTCCCTTAGTGACAGAGTGTGACCTGAGAAACAAAATGAAATAAGCCCTCTCCTTCCTCCAACCTCTCTGGTTATGATGGCTAACGCGATAGAGCCTAACTAGGATTTGTTCCTAAGGCAGCCCCTGAACTTCCTGCTTCCTCATGTGTTCATAGAAGAGGCCCTTCCTCCTTTAGGCCCCCTTGTCTGAGATCCTGTTGAAACCAAGAGCCTCTGAAACATTGCATCCATTAAGGAAAGCCCAAGGCTTTCAGGCAGGATGCTTCCATTTTTACCTCACCTCAGAAACACTTCAGTAATTCTGCTTTGAAAATCACTTGAGTAAGGACATGTTGTGTACCCATGAAAACATATGTGCCTCTCAATTCTATGACTTCCTTTCTGGTGCTTTCTGACCAGATTATATTCCAGATTATATTGAGACTGAGTCAAATTCTTTTATTTTATTTTATTTATTTTATTTTATTTTTTTGTTCAAGTCCATGGAAGTTGGCTAGTGGGCTGCAATCACCTCATTCATATGTAGGCCTAGCTAAGAGACTTATCCAATTCTGACTCATTAGCTCGGTAGACAACTGTGCCCAATCCACGTTCTTTACATAAAGTGGAAATGATACTTGGCCAGTGCCGCAGTCTGAGCTCCAACTGCAGAATAATAAGCAGATTGCTGATGTCAGCAGCTGGTGCAAAGCCTTTGCCATTCTAGCACCTACTAATATTAAAACAGTTTTGCTTTTTGTTTTGCACTTTGAATGGCACCTCACCTTCAAATTTCACAGAGAGCACCCGACTGGAAAGAGCCGGGTGGGCTGATGAGCTTGTGCGGGAGTTGTGTCTTGCAAGAATCAGCCATTACCCGAAGAATGAGGAATAGCGTAAATCCACAGCTTTCCTTAGAACCAGAGTCTCCAGACAGTGCTCAGACAATGGGGGAAGTCTGAATCTTGAGAGCTCACCACAATATAAGTGAAAGAGGGGAATTCTTCACATGCAGCCGGTGAAATAATGGCTCACCAGACTCTACTAAATGTCCAGATATTTTCAAGGAAGTACTCAAATGGTGGCTAAGCAGTAATGACATGGGGGTGCACAGGTCTCGTCCGGGGCCCTCAAGATGCACAGCGTGAAAATAGCGCTTTGTATTTCTCTGACCGGGTCTGTCCTGGAGTCAGCTAAATGACATGAAAATGGTCATCTGTTACGGATGAGAATAATAACCCCATAAAGTAATTTTTATCCTAAGTTCAGATCCGTCTGCTCCTCGCCCCTCTCTTTCCACATGCTGTAATGGGATAAGTGATGTTTTCAATCAGGCAGGGATGGGAAAAATTAAGGAGCTTCGGGAAAAGTGTATCCCAACTTTCCGAGCGCCGTCTACAGCCAGTCTACAGTCTAGGCAGAGGCTGCGTTCATCCTGCCTGGAGGTTTCCATGGCCGGCGGAAGCAAGGCGGGGACAGCTGCAAAGAATTGTCCTTGTGACCCTTTCCCAAGCAGATCCTGAAGTCGAAGGTACTCGGCGACTCAGCCTGTTGCCACTCTGCCTCTCTTTCTCTGGGGAAGAAGTCATGCTGGATGAATTTGTGATTCACTTCATAAACACTTGAGGGGATGGTTTCTTGCTTCCTTGAGCGATGTCTTTAAATCCCGTCTACACCATCCTTCAAAATATTTAAAAAAAAAAAAAAGGAAGACCTTAGTAAACCAAATGACTGTTGTGCTCAACCTGGGTAAGGAGTGTCTCTGTTTGGTGTTCATTATGGAAGAGTCTGCCCCAGTAGGGTGTCCACTTCATGAGGTAGGTGTCCGTCCTACCTGCCAGGGGCATGGTTGACAGAGAGAATGACTACCTTTCAAATGGTTTGAAAATTTGTAATAAAGTCTAGAAATGTAAGGTTGTTTTATTTATTCTGTGTCTATGTGGTGAGTTCATCAGGCCCAGCTGCTTTCCTAAGAACACCCTCATGGCCCAAGAAGCCTTCTTCACTTGGAATATGTATTCTTTCTCTTTGGGAAATTGTTATAGAAAACTATATGGTAGGGCTAGGGAGACGACCCAGTCAGGAAAAGGCTTGCCTTGCAAGTACAAGGACCTGAGTTCAACTCCCATGACCCACATATTAAAAAGAAAAAGGCAAGTATGGTGGTACATGCTTGTAATCCTAGCACAGGGCACGAGAGAGACACGCAGATTCCTGGGACTCACGGGCCATCCCATCTCACCTAGTTGGTAAGCAAGAGGCCAGTCAGAGATGCCTGGTTTAAAAAAAAAAACAAAAACAAAAACAAAAGCCAAGATGAGTAGCACCTGGGCAATGACGTCAGAGACTGTTCTCCAGTCTCCATAGCCATGTACATACGTGTGTATGCATACCCACATGTGTGCGCATACACACATGTACAGACACCGTTCTACACAAACTATGTGCTCTAACTGTTGCGTATGATTTCAGAAGCGGAAAAAAGACAGAGAACATGTATATTCCGCTTACACTGAAACTGAGCAATTTGCTTGGCCCAATCAGCTTAGTTCCAACACTCCCATGGGCTTCGGCCAATAAGATCTGGATACTTTCCAAGTGAAATACCAGATGGCTCAACTAACCAGCTCCATCCGCAATTACCCAATTGTTGCGCACAGAGACTGGGCCCTGAACAGAGCCGATAGCGTATCCGTTGTCATGATTCATTGGTCCTTAACTGAGAGATACATCCTCAAGAATATTCTCATTTTCGTAAAAGAGCTCCTCTATGCCGAGTCTTCCCAACGCTCCATGTAGCCTAACAGATTCTTCTATTGACAGAGCACATGGCAGGTGAAATGTAGGAAGATGTAAAGTCAGAGTTGCAAGTCTCATGGTACCGTTGTCTTACGCGTTTCTGTATTTCTAAAGCTCATTCACCCTTTGGTAAGCCAGTCATTTGAAGGTACTGTGGCGTTGCCAAGGGAGCGATGGCTCAGTGCAGGGGATGGTCCATAATCTTCTTACGATCATAGACTTCTTCAACCTAGGAAATAGGAAGATAATCAGAATGCTATGAAATCATTAGGTGGAGCATGAACTTCTAAAGATGCAGCAAGATGATGTGGGCCCATGCTGCAGCCCAGCAGGGTACAACAACCGCGCTTCCTATGGCTGGTTAACCTTTCACGATTACTGTGAGGTTTGTGTATGTTCCATTTTGCCATTTAAGTAAGATTTTGGCTCTGAAAGACGCACGATCCATCCTCTAAGACACAGCTCCATGTGGGGCTTTGCTTTCCTCTGTCTCGGTTGAGGCTTTGTTACTAAATTGTCCTTCTGAGTAACGGTCTCCTTATTTCCAGGGTTGATTATTGATTTCAATGATTTTCCCACTCAACTCCTTAACAGCCTAGTTGTTTTACTGGAATAGCCCACCACGGGTCTTTCTTTCTTTGGGGGTGCTGGGAATTGAATTCAGTGTTCACACATGTTAAACAGGTGTTCTTCCACCAATGAGCCAACCTGTGCTCAGAATACAGGAAGTGACAGCAGTGTCGCCCCCCCACTGAACAAACACTAAATTGTAATGGCAAAGGCAGCAATAGCTCCTGGAGTAGACATAGCTGATTTTGACCTTTCCAGCTTCCATTCCTGTGTCTGATTACCATGACTCCATGCCTATCTGAAGCCTTGCCGCTCCTTTACACTTCGCTTACAATGGACACGCAGCTCAGACCTGACCAACTTGGGCATGATAAACTCCAAGGCCCCAGTGACTAACTCGGAGCTGGAAGTGTGACCCGGCCAGGTCAATGGAACACCATTCCAGGATTCTAGGCAACCTCTGGGGATCCCATTGCTCAGCCGGGAGGCTGTCTCCGCACCTTGTCATGACACAGATGTCCCAGAACGATGGAGCCCATCAGAGGAATACAGAGCCAGATTATCTAGAGAGAGCTGAAGTGGGGACCGTGGATCTACTCTAGATCCAGATAGTTCTGTTTCCAAATGGCTCAGCTAAGGAAAGATGACCTGGGCTTCGGTCATTTGTGATAGTATCGTCCGTGCTGCTTCAGCTGCGGCTGCGTTGTCCATCAAGAGTGGTTCACGTGCCAAGTATCAGGTTAAAGGCTCTCACAGAGACTGTCTCCTTTGGCCCACAGGACAGTCCTGCCTCTGCTGTCATTATGGAGATGAGGATACAGAAAGAGGATAAGTAATACTCGGGCAAATAGCTGGCAGAAAATGCCCAAGCCTCTGCATTGATGGATCAATAATGTTGAATTCTGCCTTGATGGATCAATAACGTTGAATTTAGCAAAAGGACCCTGGGTCATTGCTTTGATATACAGTCCACCACCCTCCGGGTCCCTGAGTTCCACATCCTTGATTCAATCAACCTCAAATCAAGAACATTTGGGATAAAATTGCTTCTTGACTATTTTTGCATTATCCCATGAATAATAAGTGTACCAACTATCTACATAGTGTTTGCGTTGGATTGGGTACTAAAGTAATTTAGAAGTGACTGGGAGATGTGTAAGAATGTGTGTAGGTTAAATGTAAACACCATACCACTTTCTATAAGGCGCATGGATTTTCTTATCTGTGGAAAGTAATGAAACTAATCTCCCCAGACACCAAGTGGTGACTCTCTTCAAATGGTCTGACATCAGCTAAACACTGAGAAATGGAAGGTATACGTTTCGGGGTCTTGGAGCTTTATCAAATTGGTCTTGGCAGAGGCGACTACAGATAAACTTGAAAAAAAATCAAAGCTAGATAGAGTTTCTCTGTCTGTGCATTGAGCCAGTGAGATACTGAGTTTTTGATGAGGAACAAGAGTGACCAGTTCCAAGGTTTGCAAAGACAGTATGGATGTCAGACTGTGTATGGTATAAGATCCTGTGGGGAGAATAAGGAAGGTGGCGGCTGAAAAAGGACTTGAGATGGGCCCCAGTGGAGTCACGTGGTTGAAGAAAACATGAGGCAGAGATTCTCCCCGGAGTCCCCACCAGCCGGCTTTTGCGGCTTCCAATTGATTTGTCATGGTCTGGCCCCGGGTGAGGTGAGGTCATTGTGGCGAAGGTAGAAAACGATCCCAGCTCCCAGCCTGTTCGCTGTGCCAGGCCTGGGCCTGTTTGTCTTCGGGTCAATTCCTTGCCCTTCTCTTGCCCTGCTCCACTACTGAGGGTGGGGGTGGGGCGGTTTCTCCTGCAGGCTGCCTATGCAGGGTTCTTACATGCCAGAGCTGCTGCCTGGGTGCAGCCAATGGCAGGCACCACTGAGTGACTGGCTGGTGTGAGACTAGGAGTGTTTCTTCCATGTGAGAGTCAGGCACCACAGAGTATCCTCCATGGCAGGTCCACCATGGCTCCCTTCTGCCTCCTGACCCTACCCCTAAGACCATGCTAATCTTTGAGTCCCTTGGTGTCTTTGACCTCGGCCACCCACACGGTCAGTTCTGTTCACACGTGGTACTGCTTCCAGGTTTCTGGATAGCCAAAGGCCTAAAACACAACCTGGCGTCCAGGCAGGCAGCCCTCGTCTGAGCTCCTGTGTGGAAACAGGTGAGCTGGCCTGGATGTTTTGGCCAGCCTAACCCTCCCGTTCTCGTCTTGTTTTTCCTGGATGGCTCAATGGAATCAAAGATCCGGTTTTGTTTTTTTTTTTTCCTCAGCCTCGTTTCCACAGGCTGGTTCTCCAGACTTCCTAGCGACTGCTTCACAGGTCTGGCTAAGCTGAGAGGCTGGAGTCTTCCCTGAGAGCTTTTCTGCCTTCCCAGGGATCATAGCGAACATCAGATTCTGTGTGGGCTGGTCAGAGGAAGCATACTTCTCCTTTCCCGGGAGGAGAGACATCTCATCGTGGCTTCTTGTCACAAGTGCTTTTCTGATTTTTAATTTAAGAAGCCAGCCTGATGTACATCGAATGTGGTGGCTGTGGTTAATGGGCTTAGCATACCCACCCACCTTCACACAGCCACCATCGGGAGAAGGCTCTGCTCTCAGTGGAGGTGATTCACAGTGTTTTCACACCGCGGTGCCAAGGGACATCTGTCATCCATGGTATCCATTTCTTTGAAGCCACCGTGTCACAGGAAAAGCAACCTCAAATCCCTCTTCGTGCCCGAGAGCCAGGGAATCGGTCTTCATCTTAGCTTTATGCATCTGCCTCCTCGTGCCCCCAGAACTCCCCAGAATTTCCTATCTAAAGCCCTCTTGTTGTTTTATTTGAACGACCCCTACTAGAAGGTTCCAAATGGGCAAGCGAAGCTGTGGTTGCAGCTGACTGGGAGCTGGCAGAGCCGACGGCGCTGCTTTGGTGGAGGCTTCTGCTGACTGGAGCTTTGTGCTGTTGGAGCTGGCCAGAGTGGATGAGCCCATGGGAGTATCCACCGGAAGTGGATGCTTCCTGACCAGCTCATCCCTTTCTGACTCGCCAGCATTTTCATGTCTACAACTAAAGCATTTTGTCTTGTATGCTCCTTCCCAGGGCCTCTTGAGACAGTGGGCGGTTTTTTGTTTGGTTTTGTTTTGCTTTTCAACTTCTGCCAAATATGTCGGGAGCAAACTCCACACCATATAGATGTCAGTCCTGGCGTATTAGGGATGTGTCTTCCTGGTCAGTTATTCCTTTTCTTATTTTATCTTACTTTATTTCATGTCCTCTGTTTTCCATATAGCTGCAGTCACCAGATGGGCCTGAAATCCCAGCCATTGAAGAAATCTGCAGGCTCAGAGTCCCTGTAGGAATGAGAATTGTGTTTGGGCACGGAGGAGTGGGCCTAATAAACTCTCCCCTTGCAGTGTCTTACGTAAAAATGAAGTGACAAAGAGTGTATGTTGGTTGCTTTTTCCTCGATGCTGTGGCAAAACACCCAATAAAAGCCACTTACGGGAGTGGCTATGTCTGCTGACAGGTAGAGCCGACCCCTTTGCGGCTGCAGAGGTGTGCCAGGGAGTGTGTGTCAGCGGGAGTGTGAACCAGCTGGTCCTGTTGTAGCCTCGTTGTATCATCGTGTCAGAAGCAGGAAAGAGTGCCTCTTCTTTAACCGTCTAATTCCCCAGAGCGCATGCAGGGCAGTTCTTCCTTCATCAGTAAAATCTCTCTGACTCTCCCTCCACAAAATTATGACACAGAAAGACGGCCCTCACCAGAAGCAGCCCCTTGTTTGGGTCGTCCCAGCCCCCAGTCCCCATAGAACTCCCATTGTTTATGGTTCACAGGACCTCTGGTATTGTGTTATACAGTAGGATAGGGACCAAGAGAAGGACTAGAGTAAGGTAAGTGCCCTCCGCCTCTTGTTTAGTTCCCAAGCCTGGCTTCTGCTTCACTTCGGGATAAGCCAGCACAGAGTCACACAACCACATCAGGCCAAGCAGGTTGCTTATTGCTCAGCTCCAGGAAGCGGTATGCCCATAAGCTCTGGAGTTACGCAGTGTGCAGGCCACCCAAGGAAACATGGTGGCTTGCTGGTTTCACTTGCTACACCCGGACGTAAGAGATCTTTCAGCTCGTCCGCACACACCCCCACACAAATGTTCACATGTATGTTCTCTTAAGAAAGAGAGTGTGCCGTCTATTTAAGAAAGCTTTAGACAAGACTGGATGAAATGACAACAAAGACTTACTCTACTTTTGGTGGGGGGGGGGGGCTGGAATCTTCCATAAAGACAATGTAGTATTATTTTAAAGTTGGCAGGAATAAAAATTATCCTCTGGAAATGAAACATTTACCCATATGAACTAAACTAACTCATTCCATCTGCTGGGATGACCATGAATATTAGCGAGAGCTAATGTGCTCTGGGGTCCCCAACAAATGAGGTTGGCCTCAAATCAGCCACAGTTTTGGAAAATTATGGGTCGGAAGTAGCCTTAGAATGGTTATGAGTTCTCCATAGCATAGAGTTCAGGAGTTGAGGATTGGACCATTCGTCGTACTTAGAGCCAGCATCATCAGGAAAGGCTAGAAGCTTAGGTGGCAGTGGAGGGTGGGGTGAGGTGGGATTAGGGTGGTGATGCTGTAGGTTGCAAAGCCTGCTCTTCAAGTACCAGATCATTCTGGAAGGAACAGACAGTGGGGCAATTCAAAACAGAAGAAGCTCTTAGGAATGAGGCAGAGTGAGGTTTTATCTTTGTATGGGACTGCATTGGTCCCAAGGGGCAAGATGCTAGCACCACATAGGAGCAAGTGAGAGAGACGTGAAAGAAAACATTCAGGATGTTAAAGGCGTAGCGAACGGTTGATGAGGATGGAGACACTCTATGGAGGGAATGAAGAAGAGTGGAATCATGACAGACCACAGAGGACCATGGACGTACTGTAGCCTGGTGCTTGGACCTTTAGAAGGCAAGCTTTCTGTGGTCATTGGGCAAACATGTGGGGAATAAAAGGAATAAGCCTATCTCCCCACACCCATCCCGGTCACAACCTTCGAGGATCTGAAAATCATTTTTTACTCTTTCTTCCTAGTCTGGTACTTCTCTCAATATGTAATTTCCCACGTGGGACATACTGCTTTGCCAGATAAATAGCCCTCTTCCTTAAAGCAAGCTCAGATTGAACTCATTTTCCAAGCTGTGTTTGTGTCTCAGACAAGGAAACAAATGGGCCACCAAGCAAAGGGTTCAGCACTGGTAGGTCACATTGATACCAGACTTAGTTTTTTTTTTGTTGTTGTTGTTGTTGTTTGTTTGTTTGTTTTTTCAGGTGCTAATGGATATGTAGTCACATTGCAGAGAAGATGTTGACAGGCAAGCATAGTCTTAAACAGTTCAACATTATCAAGACCTGTTCACCATGCAGCAGGGTCAAAACTCAGGCAGCAGGGCCTTCCTTTTTACACTTAAGTTAGCATTTGCCTTTCCTCTTCCCCTCACCGTTGTCTTTGACTTCATGTATCAACACACTTCTAAGTGAATACACCTAACAGTGGGTCTTTGGCAAAAATCTGAAGACCCTAAGGCTTTTCTCCAACTTATAAATCTAGAGAAGGAGGAAGAAGAACAGAAAGATTAAGAAATTCCTCTTACCCAGCTGGGGATGTGTCCCAGTGGGAGAGAGTCTTTGACCTGCATAAAGTCCTAGGTTCAGTACCCCTTGAAGGCAGGGAGAGGCAGGAAGAAGGGGAGAGAAAGGAAGGGGGAAGAAGGGGGAGAACCTTCATGGAGGCTAGGAGATGGGGTGGTCCCGCTGCACAGATGAAAATGGTCCCTAGGAGGACCTGGGTGGAAGAGAGGGGAAGCCACTGAGGAAACCTATAGGGAAGGCAGTTCAGGGAGACAGGTGGGAGACAGGGGATAACACGGATGGACTACGCCTGTCCTGTTGTAGATGACAATTCAACTGTATTCCTTGAACACAGATTGACATGAGAACATGTATTTGAGATAATGTCTTCTCTCTTCTATGGAATGATTCAAACTCGGCTTCAAAGGCTAGTAAGACCTCGAAGCCAATAGGACCAGGGATGAGACAGGAACTCAAGTCCAGGGTATGACAGTGAGCTGGACAGAGAGGGGCACAGCTCCAGGGGATAAGCTGTTTCCCAGGCAGTGAGTGCCTAGGCTTGTGTTCCTCCATGCTACTAGGGGGATGAAGCATCTCTTTTTTCTATCCTACCTTGCATCTCACACAAAGCGCACCCTCTTCATTTTCCGGATGTCACATCCTGACAGTCCCCCAAAAGAGGAGAGATTATATAACTGTCTGAAGTATTACCGACCACGAAATAATAAACAAGCGATGCAAATGGCGAGGCATGAGTCATGGCTCCCTTTGTTCCTATCTCCATCGCTGCATTTTAAAAATTACATATTTTCCCCTCCTGATAGAAATCGAAAGGCAAACAAAACCCAGAAAACCTCCTCTAAGTGCCCTCTCATGCTGGAACCTATTTATTACGTCAGGTTATGCCTAAGCAACTGCTATTAGAATAGCAGTTGACATTTTTTGAGAATCTATTGTGTGCCGGGCACTCAAAGCCACCTACTTCCATCTGTAATTCGGAGACAATGCCTCCAAAAATAGAGAGGTTAAATGATGTATCCATGGCCACCCAGGTACTAATTGTTGAGCTGGAGACTTAAACTGAGTCCTCTGAGTCCAAAGCCCTTGCTTTTATTCATTAAACACAGCATCTCCCCGGCTCTCCCCTGAGAACAGAATTTTTAAGAGTTTACTGAACTACACTTGGACCTAGTCATTCACCTATGTCACCAGAGGAAACTTCCTGCTAGAAGATTCTGGGTGCTACTAGGCTTCTTAGTTTTCTCTACCCACATCCTAAAGTCTGCAGAATAAACCTTCATGCTCCTAGATATGAGCTATGTTCTCCCTTCTTAGTAAAGAGAGGTATTAAAATGTAAACTAGTAGCATGACTGAGGAAATGGAAATAAATATGTATATTTTAACTCTTGCTAAAGGAATGAATTATTTATTGACTCAGTCCAAAATTTTATAGACAAGGTCTATCTGGAGGCATGAAGGAGTCAACCAAAGTTTCAGTTGAGGTATGGACAAATACACAAGCTAAGGCTCACTTGGAAAAAGAAGCATTTCAAAATCGTATGAGAGAAGAGTTCCTCCAAACCTTCTAGAATCCAATGGAGTATTTTGAGTGTCAGTTTCTCTCCAAAGATAAGAAGGACCGGGAACAAATACCATATTTAAATTAGATTTGGGCTGTCTAAATGCCAGAAAAAGTAGGTCATTGGATGCACGCTCTTGAAGGGCATATTGAGACCTTGGCCCTCCTCTGTTGTTTCTCCTCCTTGCTGCCATGATGTGAGCTTCCATGGGCATATCACCATGGTATTGGACTTCACTTCAGGCTACAGAACTCAGCCCAGCATCTATAGATTGGGAGCTCTGACACTGGAGACCAAAATAAACTTTTTGTTTGGGTTTTCTCGGTATTTTTTTTTCTCATAGTAGTAGAAAGATGACTAACAGTTTAGGGATGAAAAGAGAATTCTGATTTCATAGGTCCTGGTCAGCGTTGGCTTGGCTGTCTTAACCAACATGGGAAAATAAGTTCAACTGGAAAGGGGGGGGATTAAATGTCATAGTCTGTAGCCTTTTTTGTTATTCATTTTAAAAAATGAAAGAAAGTCAAGCTCAGAGGAGCAAATTGATAATTCCAACACTCAGGAAGAGGTGGGAAGTGACCTCCAGGCTGGCCTGCATAGTGAGATCCACGTCTCCTATAGGCACCCCACACCGTGGAAAAGCCTGGAGATTGAAATTCAGCAGTAAAATACTTGCTTAGCATGGTCTTCAGCACTGCCAAGAAAAGAGACTCCACCTTCGTCCTCTCAGCATTCAGTGTAGTTTTTCCTTCCTACCTCTATTCCCTGCACAGGCCCAAGACAGTTTCTTTATTAACCCATGCTATTCACAACACACAGAGGGGAATCCTACATCATAGGCAGTTTCTGAGTCATATAAGGAGCAGACTGAGCAAGGCATGGAGGGCAAGTCAATAAACAGTCTTTCTCCATGGCCCCTGCTTTAGTTCCTACCTCCAGGTTCCTGCCCTAACATCAGTGATCGACTGTGACTGAGAAATGGAAGCCAAACAAACAGCCCTTGTTCTCAAGCTGGTTTCTGTCAGTGTCTTATCTTCAACAGCTACCATGCCCGGTAGTGTCAACCCAGTGGGAGTTACTCAGCTATAGTCAATAATATAGCAGATCTCATTCACTGACTGCAGGGAACATTCTGGACTCTTCTTGTTCTGCTACCCCAAAGATGAAATGATATCTCCTCTGGAGGAGATTCCTGTCACATCTTGGATGGGGTCTACCACCTGAGGAGCTGGGGAACCCAAGAGGGGAGTCCCTTGATCTCAAATCAACTTAGTCTTCAGACCAACCAGTCATACAAACTCACAGAAAAATTTTTTTAAAAGAACTTAAGGAATTCAAGACGCTGAAAAGAAACAACACCAACTGGGTGGAATCTGATAAATGGGCCCTGCCTCGTAAAAACAAAATATAATTAAGTAAGGGCATCCATGTTATTTTTATAGGGACAAATAGCCGGATTCAAAGTTCAACAAATTTCCCTAAGAGCAGCCCATGAGTCACTATCATAACTAGGGTAGAACTCAGAGCTCCTCGTCTGTAGCCCTATGACAAATCATCAGAGCTGTGGACACCCGCACTGGGGCAGACAAACCCTTCCATGATGCAAGTCATTAAGGAAATGACCTCCAGCAGGACCCCTTGGTGGCACTGTTGGGTCGTGTTATCGAAAAGGAGGTGAATAAATATTGTTTTCATTTTCACTTGAAGTGAGGAGACAGAAGGCAAACAGAGGAGTGGTGGTGTGTGGAGGGAAAGCGTCTAGAAGGCACAATCCTCTTCAGGTGTGTCAGCAAAGCCCACAGAGCAGACAGCATGGGAGAGATCAGCTCCTTATGCTGGAAAAGAAGCCACACAGAGGGGACGGGCAAAATTGGACAGGAAGCTTATTCAAAAGGATTCTTCCATCTAAAATGGTCTTATCAATGAGAGATTCTGACTCCAAAAAGTCTTTAGATTGGGGGCTCGGTTTTCTTTAGGGATGTGGCCCCTAGTGGCTATTGGTGCCCAGTAGGTGACCTATACCCATATACTTACTACAACACTAAGTGGACTTGGTAGGCTAAATAAAAATATTTAAGAAAACACGTAAAACTGGGAAGGGAATCATAGTAGTGGGGATGGGGAAATAATTGGAGGAAAGGGGACATGAGATGGACTTGATCAAAATACAGTATATACATGTATAAAATCTCAATAAAAGGGGATAATAACATTCTTTGGAGTATCACGAGCTACTAAGAAAGGGTTTCTACACAGATCTAAACAGTATAAAGACTTTTAAATAGATGCCTACCTTATAAGGTGATATTTGAGGTCTTTCCTAGTTGACATTCTGTGCTTACTAAAGTCGTCCTGGCTTGGCATGTGAAAGGAAAGTTTCAAGACGACAACAGTCAGACCTGTGACGTGCAGAAGCACACCCAGGAAGGGCAGCAGACCTGTGCAGTCAACTCTATGATTGCTGATTTCCTGATGAATCGCGTACTGGAATCATTTTTGCAGCATAAAAACGGGCAGCAATCTGCAGTTCTCAACGGTTCATTCTAATTCTGAGCCAGAGTTCAATGCTAAGGGCCATCCTCCTAGAAGTGATGTGTTCCTACTCACTGTGCACTTTACCCATCCCCCTGAAGTCCCCCCAGGTAAAGGATTTGTGGAGTCATCCCGTCCATCCAGTTCAGTTCAGGAACTAGACTTGCTCGGCTACAGTTTGTGTTGCTATTGTTTTATCTGTTTATATATTTGCTTCTCTTGGTGCTGTGAATCAAAGGCACGGTCTTGGACATGCTAGGGAAGTGTCCTAAAACAGAGTACACCCCCACCCCTCTGTTATCTGGTGACAGTGGTTTCTCCTTCACAAACTTTCATTGAAATGTTAGTCCTCATTAGGAGATATTTCAGGGTGGGACGGTAAAGAAGTGATGGGGTGCTGGCATTGGAAGAGAGGGTGTAGCTGTTAGGAGAAGCTTCTGCCTATCCAAAGGACGCATATCTTAGACAGATCACAACCATCTGTAACTCCAGCTGCAGGGTCTCTGATGCCCTCTTCTGGCCTCCAACAGCACCTACACATACAGGACATATACTTAGACACACATACACACATACATGCACGCACGCACACACACCTAACACATGCACACATGCGTGCACGTACGCACGCACACTGATTCAAGGTCTTTCATTAGAATCCAGAGCCTGTTTGCTCTGGGGATCGCCTGTCTCTGCCTTGAGAGGGCTGGGACTACAAGCCTGCATGTCCACTGGGCGTTTGTGTGGGTTCTGGGGATTAAGACTTTAGCGCAAATGCTGGCATGGCAGGTGTTTTAACCACTGAGCCATTTCCCCAGACCCTGGACAAGAGGACTCATGTCCTACAGGTCTCAAGAGAGCGATTACAGATTATAATGCTTAGCAAGAGTGATCACAGATGTGTACTGCACACGGAGAAAAGGTGCATCTGCCTTGGATCTTATCGTGGTCAGGCTGAAGTTATCATCTGTTACTTTTTCCTTGAGTAAGAACGCTGGCCTGAGGTCTGTCCTCTGGGTACATCTTAAAATACACATTGTAATACTGTTTGCCATATCCAATGTAATTTTCTGCTTAGAGTCGTGCACCCAGATTAATCCCCTAAAAGGATGGTCCTGGTGCCTTTCCCTGTAACAAATCTACCTGGGGAGCTTTCATTTATACTAAAGTGTAAATGCCCTTAAAAGTTAATATCTGGAGTGGTCATTGAAAGTGTTCTCTGCAACCTTCCCACTGCCTTTGAAATCCCCCCTGTTAAGGATTCCTGACTCTTCCAACTCATCCCATACCTCCATGGCAGGCAGCAAAAAGTAATGCCTGTCAGAGCCACTGGGTGGCACTGGCTGGCCTGAGATGTGGGCCAGAGGGAGGAAGAAAGAAAGGGAAGGAGACTAGGGGAGAGTTAGGGAGGCAGGGGAACCAGGGACCTAGAGGAAGAGCGATGGAGACAGATAAGAAGATGGAGATTAAGGCACAGGCAGCAGCTCCCTGTGACCCCTCTAGGGGGACATCTCCTAACCACAGCCCACTTTGGAGCAATCCTTACCCACGTTCATGTTCCCAACCCCCACTGTGGTTCTTGGGAGCCATCTAATGCTCTGTCTGGGAGGACTGACTGGTGAGAGGAGGACTGACTGGTGAGATGAATGGCCACCCCTCTCAGAAAGATGCAGTCTTCAGAGAGGGCGGTGATGCAGTGTGTGTCTTCTCTCTTCCTGTTTTAGGTCTATCAGATGGACAGTCGAGACCTTCCCAGCGGGTTTCTCAATCCGTGCTAAATCTTCACACTGCGAAGAAGAAAGGCAGGGATGTCAAGACCTCACTGCCCTGGGCTCATTGGCTTTATTTTGTACTGGGCTGGGTGGTAAACGGGTTAGTCTCTTTCACAGCTCCCCACCTCGGCCACCATAGGGTAAAATCAGCTATCTGCAATATATAAGGGGACGGGTGTGGCTGTGTGCCACACAAACTTCACTTTCAAAAAACAGACTGCAGGCTAGACTTGCCCATAGCGCGCTCCATTTCGGTTCTTCCAGGTGATATTTCTATTCCCGCTCCCCTCCCCCAACCTTGTTATACCTTCCAACACCAGCCTTGGTTCAGGACTATCTGTTGATCATTTTCTCTGAATCTGGGTTGACTTACTCTATAGTTAGGGAATATTGGAGACCTGTATATGGCCTCCCATGTAAGTGCTGCCAGCTGAGCTTGTTCAAGGGCTGTCTCGGGCAGCGTTCCACGAGGATTTGACCTCTGAAGGTCTCAGGACACACAGCTGCTGAAGAGTCCTCATGGCAGATGAAGAACATGCTTGATACCAAGCAGTAGAACACGGAGTCTTGGGGACGCCCTATTAGCAGCGAGTTGGCTTCAAATTGGATCAGAAATGTCAGTCCCACTTCAGACCACAAGAGACTGTAGTTCATTTCTGGAAGCTTCCAGCTGCTCAGTCTATGCATCCCCCTCTGCCACTTAGGGCCCTCCCTGCTCCCTGCTCTCACACCCAACCATCTTCACTTATTTCAATACTAACACGGAACGTGCTAATACCTGCCGGGGCTGCTTCCCAGTGAGGGCTGCTAACATTTTCATAACTCCGGGGAGCACTTTAAGAAAACCATGCAGACCAGGGGTGGAACAGTATCCCTCCTGATATGTGATAGGAAAGCAGAACAGTACTGGGATGGGGGTGGGTAGGAAGAAGTGGTGCATGGGCGGCCGTAGTGTACAGTCTCTGGCTCTGCAGAAGTCTGTTGGATGTGAATGGCACTTTTTAAAATTGTGTCACACTATGGCAGTCCAGGCAGTAGGTTCTTTGTGTGTCTGTGTGTGCAAGAGTGCTTGCATGCTCTTAAGAAGAAAGAGCAGCTCTTCTAAGGAATAAAGAGCTGGGGCCCAAGCACGCATTTTGAATGTTCTTCCTTAGCAAATGAAAGGGATCTGCCTGGGTGAGACTTTTGTATGATACGTGAACCCAGACACCCTGAACCCTTTGAAAATAGGGTTTTGTTGACAAGGTTAATTGTGGATAGATGCTCTGGAGAGTGTTGAGGTATTCAGAGGTCTCGGTTTTTCCTACACAGACTGCAGTAGTGACCTGTTCCCTGGGGCGCTGAAGGAGCTGCCTGCCAGACCAGAGATACAGGCATGTAGCCACGCTCCCTCGGATGCACAGATGGGCAAGACAGGAAGTTCACAGAGGTAGCTGTGCACTCACACATGGTAACAGGAAATCTGGAGGCTGATTTAAGATATGGGATTCAACAGGTGAATGTCTTGTCCTTCTAGCTCTGAAATCACATCTTACAGCATCTAAGCAGTCACTGGAGGGACCAAGCACCAGTTGCCCTACAGGGTGACTTCCTGGGATTAGCTCTCTCCTTTCCCCTCCACTCTCCTTCTTTCTCACCTGTTTTCCCTTAGATCACATCACAAGCGACCTGGAATGGAGTATTTCTATGAGGTCCTGCACTGGAGGAAACTGAGATGAAGGTGTAGTCTGTACATTGATCATAATTAAAAACCCAAGACAGACTATTGTGATTTGCACAGGAGCAAAACTGCATCTTACTGTTTCCTTTGTTTTTTGTGGGGCTGGGGGTCAAACTAAGGACCATGTCCATGCAAGGCAGGTGTTTTACCATTGAGCTGCACCCAACAGAACATCTTAATCATTAAACAGTAGTCTTTGGTGGGCTGGAGAGACGGCTCAGTGGTTAAGACGATGCTGCATGAGCTTGAGGTCATGAGTTCAGATCTTCAGCACCCACATAAAATCCAGGAACGACAGCATGCACCTACAGTTCTAGCACTGGGAAGTGGGCTCACCGGTCGGCCAGCGAATCTAGCTGATATTCTGTGAGAGAAACCCTGTCTCAAAAACTAAGGGACCAAAAAAGACATCCAGTGCTGAGCTTGGCCTCCAGAGATATGTATACATGGATGAATGTGTCTGCGTCTGCACACAAGCATACATATCACACACACACACACACACACACACACACACACACACACGCGCTCACACACTTCAGACCATTTTGATAGTGTGCAAACCACAGGATCTCAATGACAGCGGTTACCCCTGATTCCCTTACCTACTTCTTGCTCTTGCTTGGGCATTGGTGTCCTTCCTTAGCCTGCCTTCTTCTATCACTCCATCTGGTGTGGACACTTCTGATTCTGCTCAGAGTCTTCTAGCTATATCTGGTCACAGACAGTCCACTACTAAGGAAAATGACTCCAGACTATGCTGTGCTGGTAGTTCTGAGGCAACTTTTGGACCAAAGATAACTCATGTATGGGCCATGCTAGTCCATCAGTGTGCAGGCAAGAAAGATTTTACCCAACTAGGCCAATATCATTGGTGATGTGAACACCACACCAGCTCACCCAGAACCTGGGTGACTCGTCATTAGAACCTGGACAGGAAAGCATGCTGCAGGCTAGAGAGAGCATGGAACGGATGTGCAGAGACCGACTCACACTGAGCACTCAGACCAGGGGGTGTTCTCTTGGGCAATGTCACACTCCGAGTAGCTTCAACTTCCTAGCAACTGTTCCCAGAAGCTGTCCCTCCTCTAAGGGATAGGCTGGATGAGCGCCGTTGTGTTCTTCTAACCCAGAGCACCTAGAAAAGATGACCTTTTTCAAGACCCTGCTTGGCTCCAGACCAGCAGTAAACCATCATAGACTAAGACTCCAGAAACAAAGACTAGGGTGGTCGTTCCTCATCTCAGAGGGGTGATACCAAGATGTCGGGGCCTGCCAGCAAGTGGAGGATTTGGGGACGGCGAGGATAGCTTTGCTGACCATGGAAGCAGTTTTGTGGCCTATGTGCGGATCCAAGGCAGTGATAAAAATCCAGTCTCAAGGAAATGATGGCGACCTAGTCACAGCTGGCATCTCTTCCCTTGTGGGATGTGCATTCCTCAGAGACTGAGCTTGTGGCTTCTCGGCAGACTCATGGGTGACTAATGCCCCTGAGCTGGGGAGTCTGCGCTCTGCACTGTTGGGGATTGTCTAGATTTCAAATGTGCCACCTCACTGGCGTGCTCCTGAAGTTCCAGCTACTGGATAAATAGCTCTAACATAAGTCGCCCTGGTGGGCGTTAGAGTAGAATGCACATAGATTCAAAATATTCATATGAGGTTTCTACTGGCTGAAGAAATGCGAACTGTTCATTACGATGAAGACATGCTATGTCTAATCATGCTTAAATGTGTTCTTCAACTTCAAAATCATTGGAAATGAACTCAATAGCATCAAAATCACTCTAGAATTTTGTTTTACTATGAAAACATCATGAAAAGGAAAGGAGATCTGAGGATCCTAAAGAAATAGTCAATAGGAACACCCTTAGACACCTGCAGTTCAAGATGATGTGGCTGATATGCCTAATTCAATGGCTATGTATGTAGGAGAGTCTTCTATCTTCAAATTTAGAAAGCATTTTCGAATTGATTCCATTGCATATTTTAATCAAAAGCTTTTTCTTTTATAGTGACACATATATTGATGGTATATTTAGATTAATGGCATCTTAGATTCAATAATATAGAGTAATAGTGACGTACCATTCAATAGTGCAGATTTGATAATACATTTTCCATGTTTGTGTACTTACATGTATGGGATTAGATATGTATGCAGATGTGTGCATGGGACAATGTGTGAGGATCCCTGAAGCTGGGTGTTTTCCTCCATCTCTCTCCACTTTATTTATTGAGACAAAGCCTCTCACTGAATAT
Organism: Microtus oregoni; assembly: GCF_018167655.1. Taxonomy (NCBI): domain Eukaryota; kingdom Metazoa; phylum Chordata; class Mammalia; order Rodentia; family Cricetidae; genus Microtus; species Microtus oregoni. The sequence goes on from NW_024543066.1 coordinate 5,949,814, forward strand.
AGAATTTGCTTATTCTGGCTAGTCAGCTTGCCTCAGGGATCACTCATCTCTGCTACCTAAGTGCTGGGATTATTGACAGCTGCCACACCCACCTGGCTTTTATGTCCACTCTGCATCCAAATTCCAGATCTCATGTGAGCACAGCAAGCGCCTTAAACACTGAACCATTTTCCCAGCCCAGCTAATGCTCCTTATAGTGGATAAACACGAGTGGGTAGCCCTATCTGTTAAAATGTAGACATTTATTATTTATTCTTCTATTTTTATTTTTTGAGGTAGGGCCTCACCATGTAGCCGTGGCTGGTCTGGAACTCACTTGCTATGTAGACCAGGTTAGCCTTGAACCAATAGAGATCCATGCACCTGTCTCTGCCTTCTGGGATTAAGGGTGTGTTCAACCACACCCAGCTGAAGCAATTGATTGGAAATATGTTATTAAGAATAAAGTTTGCAAGGACTTGCACATTATTCTGTAAGGTGCAGTTGGGGCTTCAAATATTTAGATTGCACTTCTGTTTCGCAGTCATCTCAAACAAACCTAATCTTTTGAACAAATTAATATTGATCATGATAAAAGCAACTGCTGGGTAGGAGCTGCAGCTGTATGGCAGAGAGCTTGCCTAGCATGTGTGAGGCCCTGGGCCCATTCATTCTCCAGTATCACAAACACAAACAGAACCAAAGCAAAGCCAATACTGCAGACATTTACAGTATCAGATGAAACATACTCCCTACAGTTCCAGCAGATGTAGCTTCTCGTTAGGTAGGAAAAGAGAGTCACCTTATCAAAACAAGGTGTATCTTAATAGTTCAAAGTAGAAGAATGGCCTAAGATTAGATACTTATGATGGTGTGGAACTGAGAATCCTCTGAGATCAAGACTCAGGCAGGTTGATCAGCATCTGCTGAGGGTCATTGCTCATAATGAGTTCTCCCAGGTGTCTTCATTTGCAAATGTAATGGGAAAATGAACGGGGGTTGATAGAGCGTTCTTCCAAAGCCAAAGAGAAGTGAAATGGCCTCCTCAGGCTCATTCCTAAGGCTCAATCCACTCTTGCTGGTGGAACACTTACAGCTCCATCATCTCCTACTGGCCCCACCTCTTAATACTGCCACAGTGAGGACCACGTTCCAACAGGAATTGGGAGGAGACCCTGTCAAACTGTTACGAGGGTGGAGTCCCAGACTTTGGTACATATTCTGGGCAGGGCCCCTTTATCAGGTCCTTCCACTCTGAGGGCTGTCATCTCACTTTTTGGATGGTGGTCTTTGAAAGACAAAAGTCCATTTAGAGGCTCCACGGTAGATGGAAGTTCTGATGCAACTGAGGAGCTGAATGGGCCTTTTTGAGGAAATGCAATTTATTTTTTCTTCTGACCCTTGTGTTTTTAGAATGGAGGCAAAGCCACAAGAAGTACTTGTATGTTTTCTCCTAGCATTTCTATAGCTGTATTTCTAGTAGGTTTTTGATTCATTTATGTATAACATGTGAGGTGTAGATTCCACTGTTTCCACATGGATTTATACTTATCCTTTATGTTTCCTGACAAAACTATTCTTTGCCTGTTAATGATGGGTGTCTGGATGGACATACTCATTAAAGGTAGTTGTGAGGGTGTGTTGATGGACTTCCAATTTACCAATCCATGTACGTGTCTACTCTACGGTCAGGATCATACTGTCTTGGGAACCATGGTTTTACATCATTTAGTTTTGAGTGCATTATGTATGTGTGTGTATGTGTGGTGTGTGTGTGTGTGTGTGTGTGTGTGTGTGTGTGTGTGTGTGTGTATGTGTATGTGTAGGCCAGGAGTCAACACTGAACATCTTCCTCTATAATTTTCTACCATACTTTTTGAGACAGGGTCTCTCATGGAAACCTGAATTCACAATTGATTAGCCAGCTATTCAGCCAGTCCTGAATATCTTTCTGTTTCTCTTCTTTTCAGCCCTGGGTTACTGGAATATGCAGAGGGCTCAGGTTTCCTCACGGGCTTGGGTCCTCATGCCCACACAGCGAGCACTTTGCCCACTGGGCCGTCTCCACAGTCCTCATGCTTGGCTTTGGGGTTGGCAGTGTAAGGCCTGTAAGCCTGTTCTTTGCAGGGTTATGTGACTGCCACTCATCTCTGCCACTAGCATTCCCAATGCAGTCTCCCAAACTGGAGAGGAAAAGGCAGGTGAGGCCATGTTCAGGCCAGAAGCAGAAGATCCTTGCTCCATAAGTCAAATGTGAGTATATTCTCTGACATTGGAGTTTTGAATTGAGAATCTCATATTTTTTTTTTTTGCTGTAGAATATAAACATTTTCTAAGTAAATTATTGCAAAGTCACAATAATATGAAACTTTGACTTTTCACATACATTATATAGAGATGACTTTAATTATAGAGATCTTGGAGATTGAAACCATGCTGTTGTTCACTGATTTTTTTATTTTTATTCGGGGGAAATCCCTGGATGGATGGTATTTTGCATTTCTTTTTTTATTTTGATGCCTTTAAGTACTTTGTTCCGAAACGCTACATGCAAAAGACCTTGCATTCTTGGTATAGCGTGAGCCTGACAGACAAATGTGGCAAGACGAAGACATCCATAAGTCAGAATGCTGATATCCCTAAATTTGGGGGTGCTAGGTCAGAAGCTGTATAGTCATCACTCAGTGACACCTGGGAAGAGAGTGGAAGAAGTCCCTCGTCACCTTCAAAGTGTGTGTGTGGTGGTGGGGTTCCACTGGGTTTTTTCTAGCCATTCCTTGAAAATGTGCCCAAACAAGTCGGGGTGAGCAAACTGCAGGGCATGACTCACTGGTAGAAAGGAAGCAAGTGGATTTGGGACAGAATGGATGCGGATTTCAAAAGGAGGCTTCTTGCTGGTGTTGTGAGCTTCAGAAAGACATTAGACAGTCAAGTTCACTGTCTCCAGAAACTGACAGATAGTTCCCCCATGGTCGCTCTGAAGATTAAGTGAGCCAGGAGGAGGCATATGAGAATACCCTGGAAAGGACCTGTCGCTGATCGGGTCCACGATCAGTCTCAGGGTCCTTTTCCTCCAATATCTACATGTGGACAGATGTTGAGAAAGATCACATAAATGTCATGGGAACTGAATTATTATGATGCATCTGATACCTCCTTATATGGCTTCATATTGTTTTTTTATAAGGAATATTACACCCGGCAAGAGTAGTTAGACGTGATGGTTATTTTATCTGTCAGAAAAGTTCCTATAAATAAACTAACCACTTCAAAAAGCAAGCCTGTTTCATCAGCTCAATTGTTCTAATTCCCGGTAGAAAAATCACATTCCTCCAGCCAGGCAAGAATCTGTGAACACCATGTATCAAGCTCCGTGTATTCGTGGGGTAATGGGACAAGCAGAAGGCAACGCGTAACTCATGAGCAAAATGATGCATTCTTTGTTGACCCTGAGGACAAGGATGTGACCTCTGCGTAAGAAGCATATGGCAGAGGGCTAAAAGCTCTCAGTTTAAAATTATAATTTGTTTTGTACAAAGAAACCTGCATTTTGTTCTCTGTCCCTTCCTGGATGTTACAAGAGCACCTGGTACCCAGCAGGCGCTTGGTAAGTGTTTGCTGTTCGAATTCATGCATGAGTAAGTCACAGCAAGTATCTGGTCCAGAAGGTTTCAAATATTGTTTTCTACCTGTGACCTCTTCCTTTAGAGAATGCCTTAAGAAGCCCTCGAATGGGAGGTCCCTCTCCTCTCCAAGTCAAGGGCCCATTTTAGTGATGATCAGTTTGGTCCATAAGAGGAACAGGATTTGACCAATGATACACAAGGTCAGGGCTGACCTTGAAAATCCCTGTGCCGGTGGGGAAAATGGCACATTCCCCAAAATGATTGCATCACCAGGAGGGCATATGGACCCTCGGGTCACCCAGGTATGGTGTAATAAATAGCTTCAAGAGCTGGATATGAAAGAAGGGTCCAACTTGGGCTTTTCCCACACGCTCATCCTTGCTTGGGTCATGTTGTGCTGTTCTTCTGTCCCAGCTCTTCCCTTCCTTCTCCACCTGCTCAGTGACAGGCTACCCATAACCCCACCTGGAGATATCTCAGGTAGACGAGCTTTTCCTGTGAGGTGGGTACCAATAAACTCCCTCTGAAGTCTCTGTAACAATCACGGAATTCTTCTCTTCCCCTTGATTCCGAGGGAAACGGATCCTCTCACAGATGGGAATTGCACAGAACCGAGGTGATGTGGAAGTGGGTACCAGCCACCCAAAGCAGGTCTCGGTCACTCCATAAAACAGCTTTAAGCCAACACAATTGCCCCATAGCCTAAGCTAAAAGGGTGGGAGAGGGAGCCTTACAGGCTGATGATCTGACCGCATTCCCTGAGTCTGCCTAAAGAGGGAGCTGTTTCCCTTGAACGCTGGCAAGAGGGGGTCTGTTGCTGAAGGGACCACAGCTGCCTGCTCTCTTGAGAGACCATGAATTAAGTGTCAAACAAACCCAAGAGGCACTCCCCTGAGTTCTCTATATAGGAGTTGGATAAGCACCAGGAATGGCAGACTCCTGTTCACCCTGCCTAAGCAACCAAGCAAGAGTGCTGAGGTAAATTGTTAGCACTCAGGCTCCGTGTCCATACCTGGCAGATGGGAATCAGGGTGGAGTCTATCTGCCTCATCGCACACAAAGGAGAACTGGCCCTGTTAGCAACGGTACCAGGTAGTCCTGGAAAATGTTATAAATCAGTTTGGAACTGTTTACTTCATGGGGGCAGGTTTCCTTGCTCTCCAAATCTAGAGTTTTGTTTATAGGCTGGGGGAAAAGAAGATCATCAGACTTGAAGGTTTTGTATCTATATGTATGTGTGTATGTATGTGTATGTATGTGTGTATGTATATTTATATGTGTGTGCATATATATATATATATATATATATATATATATATATATATGAATGGAGAAAATGCATGTAATAACTTACATAGGGACCAGTCCACTGTAAACTCTTAGTAATTGATAGAGTGAACACATAGCTCTTGAAGCACGAATGTTCTCACCCCTGACATCTTATACAACAGTAAGATGTGTTGTCTACTTCCTCTCAGCTGATTCTCCACACATAAGCAAAGCAAAATATCCCAGAGGAGAAGAGCTGTGTTTGCGAGCCACAGAATGTCCTGGATTACCTCGGTCTCATCAGGAAGGAAAGTCACGCAAGGCACGTGGACATAACACAGGAAAGCCGACAGTCCAGTTTAGACACCTGGAGGGGGTCCCTACCACAGTGGCTCTCAGCCTTCCTAATGTTGTGACCCTTGAACACAGTTTTCCTCATGTTGTGGTGACCCCGCCCCCCCACACCTGATAGAATTATTTTCATTGCTACTTCATAACTATCATTTCGCAACTGCTATGAATCAATCATACTGTAAATGTATGTGTTTTCTTATGGTCTTAGGCGACCCTGTGAAAAGTCATTTGAGGCCTGCCCCAATTCACAGGTTGAGGACCACTGCTCTATCAGCCTTAGTCCCTCCTCAAACATCCAAGTGAGCATCAGCTCTTGATGCAGCAAACCACCACAGAGCACTAATCTAGCACCACCCAGCCTCAGGCTGGAGAGACGGGAGTGACGAGGACCCAGGCCTAGCTCTCGTGGGATCCTTCACAGAACAATCCAAGACTGAGAGCCAACTGAACCCATGGGTACAGTGCAGAGAAGCAGTGAGCATGTCAGGTTCTGAGGATACACAGATGGGACCTCCAGCCTGGAACAGAAGGAGTGAATACACCCTTCTAGAAGTTGAATTTTAACAGAAAATGTAAATTTGCCATTTGAAGTCGAGAGGGAGGATGTGTAAGGTATGAGTGTCCCTGTACCTCAGCATAAAGGGAGGATGTAACTGAGAGGGACCTAAGATCCGCCAGGAGGGATGGAAGTACGGAGGACTAAACAAAAGGCCTACTGGCACTGGATCTGATCTGTGGACCCCTCATTGGCATGTGGGCACGAGGGGGTGTGGTGTCTTGGAACTACTGTGGGGAGGAATGGGTCTGGATCAAGAGATGAAGCTAGGTTGGGATATGACCCATGAGTGTTTAGAAGAACTGGGACTGAATGGAGAAGGAGTTGAGGCATGGGTGTTTAGCGATAGACAGCAAGTGGGAAGAGTGGGGCTGTGGTGAGCACAAGGTCAGAAAGGTGAATTAGAAGGGCAAAGCTGAAGACATAGCTGGGTGGTAGACTTGCTTGCCTAGCATGCAGGAGGCTCTGGCTTAACCCCTACTACCAATCTCCACGGGCAACCATTCCCACAGATCATGGCAGTACCCAGGAGGAAGAACTGACAGAATTTGATGACTTGGTGAACAACAGGGAAAAGTTAAAACAAACAAATTCTCCAGACACTAATGGGCCGGTAGGACATCCCATAACTCCTGCATCAAGTATTTCATAAACATCATCTTTATACACACAGACTATGATCCCCAGTCTTCAGGACAGAAATGCATTCTCACATGCTGGAACAGGAAAATGATGGCGTCACACGCCCTCCATCTTTGCTTCTGCTCTGATTTGGGAAAGAAAGAAAGATGTCCCTGGGAATGACCATGTGACAACTGAAACTTTAGAAAGAGAGGGCCGTCAGTGTAGGGGCGAGGCAAACTTACATTCCCACCAAGGGAACATAAACCAGCAACCCTGTAAAAACTTTACAGAGCTGCAGTCTTTCCCCCAGAATTCCCACTCTTGGCAATGGAGACGAAGAAGACTAAGAAATCCAGTCAGACGCAAGATGAACCTGAATTTGTTCTCAAAGATATTCACTGTGAGATAGTTCATATCCTTGAAAACCTGGAAATGGCCACAGCTTACAGAAGTAGTCCATGGTCTGAGGTGGCTCAATGGGAGCCCACTCTGAAGCTGAAGACTTTCCATCGAGAGTGGGATGAGTTTCCCCAAGGACCCCGTGAGGCTCTTGAAGCCACCTGTTACCAACTGGGAAGAGGAACTCATGGCAGCCATATCTATCAGGAAGGTCAACACTGCCCCACCCCCACCCTGTCAAGCCTCCTGGACATTGTTATCTGAGTATGCCCAGTTCTATGGAGTGAACATCTGTCTAGAGTCCCCTTGAGATGTTCTTCATCATCTTGTATTCCTGTTTCCTGCTTTCCCAAACATCCCCATGTCTGAAAATACAGACATACAGATTTACTAAGCAAATAACACTGGATTGGGCCATCACAAAACTTCAGGTCTTTTCTCTGCTGTTCCTTTATTTATTGAGTGTTTGCTATCTGCTATGTTCTCTACTAAGCCCCAAAAAGAGACTGAGAAGGAAGCATAATCCCTGCACACAGCAGACACTGATAGTTGCCTATCCAATACGAACGTTTCTCTTCTGTGTTGCTAAGCAAAGCCTGGCTATCTTTGGCATTTCGGTATATCCAACTGAACTCACCTCCTCTTTCTGTAAATAGTGATATCCAGATAATCCCATTCGACCAGTGGAAAGAGAAGAAGAGCCTCTCTAAGAGGAACAGACTTGGGTACTGATGCCTTCTCAGGCATTGGAACAATCTTTTTACCCGCCTGGATATAGTAAAGGGTGCGACATTTAAAAACCACCATGTACAGTCCCAAGGAAAACAGCCACAGGACAAAGACAGTGGAGCAGAAATGTGGAAGGAAACTGGGGACCTCAAGGTATCAGCTTGGGTGTGCTGTGGTGGTGCACATCTTTAATCCCAGCACTCAGGAGGCAGAGGCAGGTGGATCTCCATGAGTTTGAGGCCACCGGGTCTATGTAGTAAGTGCCAGGCCAGCCAGCACTATCATAAAAACAAACAAGAACCCAAAGATATTTTGAAGTTGCCATAGCAACATCAGCTCTCCATAAAATGTATGTTTAAAAATAGATAGTCCCCAGTTTTCCCAGCTATTGATTAGCTGGACTTTTGGTTATCTGTGCCTGAGTGCAGTCTTAGCGGCTTCTCGATTCATATCCCTAATGAGTTGTGGGACCCACTGCCATAAGCAGCTGTATGATAAAAACATGCGTGGCACGGGGTACAAAGGGATCGGCTGTTCTTTAATGGGGGAGGTCTCTTCTGGGTAGGACACTTGGCTCACAAGGCTTTGTCAGAGGTAGGAATGATTGAATTGGGTCTAGGAGGGATGTCTGGCCAACCATGCAGGAAAAATTATGGCTGGCAAGATGATGGGACACACGCACAAAGACAAGAGAAGTGAAGGAGTGTGTCAAACGGAAGAGGCTGTGGTGATGTGGTTTGATTGGGGGAGGAGATGCACGCGGGACAAAGTGGGGGCTGTCGTGAGTGATACATTCAGGTTGTGAAATAGACTTGTGGGACTTGGGGCAATGCACTGGACCAACGCTTCTTCTGTTTCCTGGGTTATAAGGAGAAGGGGTTCACTGAGAGAAGAAGGTGACTGCAAGCAAGGGGCCCGGGCTGTCCCCCTTGAGGGACCCCCTGGAGGGGGCTCCAACCCTTTGCAGGATGTGGAAGTTTCCATGGGAAGTGCCGCTGTCACCCAGCCCACTTGGTTTCACGCTGCATACTGTACTCAGGACAGCGCTGGCATTTCAGCGTGAACACTAAGTGGTGACTCAGAAGCGACAGAAGTGTGGACCACTGTTTACTAAGAAGGCAGCCTCTGGTGTGACAAATTAGAGTGGGCTGCTTGATTGTGCAGGACGCATGAGCCAAGCAGCTTGGAAATAGCACATACCACAGCTCTGGGTGGTTGATTCATCTCTTGTTCTGTCTTTGCAGGCAGGGAGGGCTTCACATGGCAGCCCAGGCAGATCCACAGCCTGTCAGGATCACGGACAGGATTGCCTTTCTGGACCATGCATGAGTACTGTGAACACCCTTTGTTACCTGTAGCTCTGCCATTGACTTTGACAGTTCCGTGGGACTGTGCATGTATTCAGTTTAATTAACTTTGTGGAACCAAAACCCCATACACATAGTGAAAACCGTAACATTCTGAGGTCACACGTGAATTTCCAGATTACCAGAGGGTCCCAATCATGTTTTCCTTCGAATGTTAAGAAGAAAATAAAACAGCAAACACATTGACATCTGTTAGGTACAAGGAAGCAGAGGGCTTTACACTGCCAGGGCCCAGGTAATGAAGAGATGACTCAGGCCTTGGGCTTAACTTCAGAGACAGCCCAAACTTACACTGCAGCCCAGAGGCCCCAGAGCCATTCCATATAAAGATCAGGATTTGAAGCCTGTCACTGACACAGACAGCAGGGACAGATTACATTCAAATCTCTCCCAGTTCACACTTCCTCGTCCACCGCAGTACTTGCCTCTCACAGAGTCTGCGAAACTCAGAGGTAACACAGGTATGAAAACAGTGCTGATGTGTCCTAGGCAGTAGGTAGCCAATGGCGGACGGCTGTTCTTCTTAGGAGAAAGCATCCTATGATGAATTCGTCTGATGGCAGTGCAAGAGACACCTGAAGCCGTGTTGGGAAGCATCGGGGACTTCCCTGCTTACACCTTGTTTCCATGGTTCTCAGAGCTGTGAGGAACAGCCCAGTCTGCAGAGGAGAAAACTGAGGAGGGAGAGAAGTCAAGAAGCTTGGGAACATTTAGGTAAAGGTATGTGCTTCTGTGCCGGGCTGCTTCCTGCCAGGACAGAAGGAGGACTTGGCGGAGACTGCGGCATGTTGTCAGAACCCGTCATCCTCTCTACCAAGAGTTATTAAGATGTTAGCAGTTGCAAAGGATTCTTTCATGCCTCCTTCCTCCCTTCCTTCTTCCCATCCTTCCTCCTTCCTGTCTTCCCATCCTTCTTCTCTCCTGTCTTTCCATCCTTCCTCCTTCCTGCCTTCCCATCCTTCCTCCTGTCTTTCCATCCTTCCTCCCTTCCTTCTTCCCATCCTTCCTCCCTCCTGTCTTCCCATCCTTCATCTCTCCTGTCTTCCCTCCCTTATTCCCTTCCTATTTGGGGAAGAAACAGGGAAAGAAAGCCCAAGTGAAGGTATTGAGAAAACACTGTAAGAGGATGGATAGTTTTCTAACCAGTCTTTCACAGTTCCTGACTGTTGTGTAATATGACCTATGTCCACCATTCCCTTGAGGACCATCAGTAAATGTCACACTATTGCTACTGTGTATGAGCAGAGGAACCTTGGGGAACTCAGTGAAGAAGGTGGGATTACTGATAAAAGGGTCCTGACTATAAGTTGTGAGCTGTGAGCTGACACAGCCACCTCACACACACACACCCTCTGAGTCCTGCCAGCGATTCTTAACCAGGGTTTGCCGAGGGGTCTCAATGATGCAGCCTCTTCCTCTGTGTCTGCAAGGTTCTTGTCCAGTGATATTGGACCAGCATGGTGTTGTCCTTGATTTAAGGCTCTTTTTACTATCTGAAGCCATTAGATCCAGCCTATGTTAATGCATTTGTCTTAAGTACACAGTATTGCCCAACTGGACCTCAAGTTAGAATGGATGGTTTTCTAAATACATACCAGGGGTGTGTTATTTAACCTAGAAGTGGTTGCTCTCTGTAAGTTGACACTCTGTGTTTCCTCACTGGCTATAGTGTTTGTCATTCTGCAATGGCTGGTGAGGTCCAGCTTCCTTTTTTTTTTTTTTTTTTTTTTTTTAGCAGAGAGAGGTCCAATCAGAGCTTGAATCCCCATCATTTATCAATGTAACTCTCACTTTGTGATACACTGAAATGCATGTGGGTCCCCACGGGGAGTGGCTAGAAGATGTATCTTAACTGGTTCAGACTCAGAGAGCACGGGGAGATTACCAGCCTTCACTCAAACATTCCTGAATACACCAGGATAGAGACAAATGGTTGCTGACTGCACTCAGTCAAGTTAGAAGACGATGAGAGTAGAAAATGTTAAATTAATAGTCCTGACAACCGTGTGCGTGCACACATGCATACACACACACACACACACACACACTTCATAAGTAACAATAGTTTCCTCTGTCCCACAAGTGAGACCTCATATGATGTTACAGAGTGAGTAGCTTTCCCAGACCATGAGTCCCTGAACAGAGGCCCAGGCCCAGCCACACCCACCCTCCTTAGGAAGCCTTTTCGATCTCAAGCTCTTGAGCTCTTCAACATGACATAATCTTGCAATGGGATTAAAAAAAAAAGTCTCAAGGGAAATCACTTGGCTTTCTGAGTGTGGCTAAATAAAGTCTGTGCTGGAAAACATGAAGTGTCACCCTGGAAAGACAATGGGTTTCTCCTTTCTGAGCTCACACGAGCAAAAGTTCTCCTCTGTCTCCTTTTGGAGAAGTTCTTAAAAGGGACTTCAGTCTCTGAGGAGGCAGGATCCAGCAACCCCATTTATTGGGCCAGATATTGCGCTCCCAGGCCTCCAAGCTGCCCAGGGCAAAGGGTTAATATAGTCTTGCAGATTCCCAGCCATGTATTGGCAGCTGATGCAGATGCTCCATGTGATGCAGATGCTCCACGTGGTGCAGATACTCCATGGGATACAGATGTTCTACATGATGCAGATGCTCCATGTGATGCAGATACTCCATGTGATGCAGATGTTCTACATGATGCAGATGCTCCACGTGATGCAGATGCTCCCCGTGATGCAGATGCTCTACGTGATGCAGATACTCCATGTGATGCAGATACTCCACACTCATGGGGAGCTCAGAGCATCCACACAAGGTGGATTCAGGTAGCGAAGCAGTCTTCATTCCTGAGCTATTGAGGCACCCACTTTCCCGGGCTAAGATATAAAATCAGCGGTGTTCTGCTCATTCCAGTACTTAAGCCCTGGGAAGACACTTGTGTGAGGGTTTGGAACTCACCTCACCCTATTCAGCTTCTGGGGAAGCCATACCACTTATTATCTTAGACAGTTTTCCCCGGAGAAGTTCATCAGAACTGCCCCTTCCTCCTTCTGAATGACTCTTCTTAGTTTTACATCTCCTAGATCCATCCTTTTTCTTCTTCCCCATAATTTAAGCTCCATTTTTCTTTTTATTTCTATGGACTGGGGGACCACAATCTCCTACACCAATGCCAAATCATCCTAAGGCAGCCACAGTTGTGTGTGCCCGGTGTCCCAGAGAACCTTGGGAAAGCCTTCTTCCTGCTCACATTGACCTATAATGCTTTTGTATTGAGTGCTTACCAAGATTAGGGGAGAAACTCTCTACTTAAGGGCCTCATCCAAGTCTCCAAATTGAAATTTTACAAGCCACCTAAGTAAAGATGCTGCCCAAGACTAAGAAACATTAAGTAGTTTGTTCACAATCACGTGACTAATGACGGGACCTGAGACTATGACACCTGACCTACTCCCACAGCTGCCGCTGTTACAGATAAAACAACTGAAGGTCTCAGGCAGTGGTTCTAAACCCTGGCTGCTTGTTACAATCATCTGGAGGATTGGAATTAAGACCCACTCTCCAGTTACATTATTAGGGCTTCTGGATGCTAAAATGCAGCCAGATTTGAAGACGTCTGACAGACGGAAGCAACTAAGTTTACCCAGCCCAAATGGCTCACATCCTGCAGAGTGCCCAGCTAGGAAGTGCCAGGACCAGCAGCCAGGCTACTCTACCTTGTGGCCAATGAGAGCTGAGGAAGTCGGTTCACCTGTAAAATGGAAAGAACCGAGGAGATGGCTCAGAGGGTAAGAGTGCTTGCTGCACAAGCATGTGGGCCTGAGTTCAAATCCCCGGCATTCATGTAAAAAGCTTGACATGATTATAAAGTATGTAATCCCAGTGTTGGGGTGAGGGGGGTCACTAGACTTGGTGGCAGCTGGCCTAGCTTCGGGTTCAGTGAGAGGCCCTGTCTCCAGAGATTAAAACAGAGAGTGATGGAACAGGATACCTAGTGTCCTCCTTAAGGGGTCTCCATATATGCACCCCCCCCACACACACACACGCACATGCACACATTTTCTTTCTATCTCAGGACAAAGTGTTCAAGGAGCCCTAGTGGTGATGAGGTCAGCTGTCAGTCACAAGAGGCAGATATGGAAGAGATATGGAACTACTTCAATTATTACAGCCCATGGCAAAACCACCATGGGCACTTGCAACAGGTGCTGTCTGTCTGTCTGTCTGTCTGTCTGTCTGTCTCTCTCTCTCTCTCTCTCTCACACACACACACACACACACACACACACACAAAACACACACAAACACCTTTACATGCTAGCACGCCTCCAGAAAACGGCGCCTTCAGCCCCATTCTGGGTGGGTTAACCAAGATGGCAGGCAGTCGAGGCTTACTCCGATCCTGGGGTGATCAGTGTGAGCCTTCGCACTTTGCACTGTCAGTCTGAGTACGCAGGACCACCCCCACCACAGAGGAAACGCAGAGAGGAATCTCTTACTCCTCGGCTTGCCTAATCATTTCCACTTAACACACAGTGAAAGCAGAACTTTGTGACATGCTTGCCCTGTCTGGGCAAAGGTTCTGCTTTTTTTGGAAGATCTTGGAAAAAATAAAATTTAAAAAAAAAAAAACAAACAAAACCTCGAGGGAGAGAAAGAGCTGTGCAACCTTTCAGCCATTCCATGAGCATCCTTACCCACATCCCTCTTTGCGTGCTGTGTTGCACTGTGTGCTGGGACAGAGACCTAAGCACGTGTTGGAGGGTCTGGGGGTCTAGAGCAGGTACAGGCCACTGGCCTGGGGAGAAAACAGATGTGGGGACAGCTTGGAGTCATCAGCTAGGATCCGACGCCGGGGCACTTCGAAGAACTTGGCATGCTGTCAGTGGGCATCCCATTTGATGACCCTCTTGGTAAAGCCGAGTCTTAGACTGTAGGCAGAGAGGTTGCCACGAGGGTTTAACCATTCTGGCTGTTCCCACCTTTCCCTACTACCACTCAGAGAATGCAGTAGCTAAAAGTGAATTCCTGGTTCAGGAGCTCTCTTGGGGACAGTGATCTGACCACATGCCAGCTTCCCACTAGATCAGCTACTGTGGTAAGCTAGGTGTTAGTTGTTTTGATCGTCAGCCCTGTCTGGCGCATTGCTAGAATTATGGTTCTTCTAGGAAGAGGTCTGGTGACTATTGTTCCTGGCAAAGGAAGATGCTTAGGAATTCATCTTGGTTTCACATGTACATAACAAGTTCGTGCGTTTGTCTGACAACTGATTGGGATAACTTTGGTGGCGGGGAGGGGTCAGTTGCTATGTCAAGGGGCCTAAGTCCTTAGCTACTACGTAAATCCGTCCTTGGCAACGGTCAACCACAAAGGTGAACATTTAGGATGCCTACAACTCCAATGATGACCCCTACCCATGAAGAAAAAGAAACACACAAACACACTCATTCTATGGAAATTCAAGCAACACTGGAGAAATCCTTGCCCTTTAGAAGGGCTGACTGAGGGTCGCATTGTGTGTGAGCCTCCACCCAATAGGAGATTGCATTTGTTGATAGAATACAACATAGTTCACACATGAGAAAGCAGTTCCTATGGTTACCACCAGGTGACAACACATGTTTCCAGGGAGACCCCTGGATAAAGGAGAACCCAAGGCTTGATTGGCTCACGGTAGCCCCTCCTTTTATCCCTACTCTTTCCTGGGTCACATTCCCCATTTTCTCCAACTGTCTCCACCTTTGGGGTGTTGGACATCCTAGTAGGGCAAGAATAAGGAAAAAACCTGGGGTTTCTCCTTTGTCCTGCCAGCCTCAGCAGCAGGCCAGGCGGTGGTCTACGCCTTATGCAGGACCAGTTCCATTGGAGACCAGTGGGCTTCCAGACTGTCCCAGCTCTCAGATGGTCATGGTGTTTTTATCACAACAATAGAAAAGTAACTAAACTAATACACACTCCATGTTTGTTTGATTTCCCAGCTGTGCCCTGACCGACATTCTAGTTGACTCTGAGTGCTTTTAATAGGGTCCTCCCTCTCCGTGGCCTCAGTTTCCTGGCTTGTGAACGAGTGAGGAAGTGTTTGCTAACATTTCTCTTGGTTTCCTGGTCTGGAAGGCAGGAGAGACCTGCTGACCAAGGGACAGTGTGGGGACCAACCTCCTCAGTCTGAAATACCCTTCACACGGCAGGATGTCCCAGCAGCGGCAACCCTTGTCTCTCAGAATCCTATTTACCCTGGCCTGCAACCGAAACCCTTCCCTTGGGAACATGGAGCATCTAGATCAGTGGTTCTCACCCTCTGGGGCACGACTCTCTTGGTGGTCAAATGACCCTTCAGAGCAGCCCCCTAAGGCTGTTGGAAACAAGGATGTTTACATCATGATTCATAAAAGTAGAAAAATTGCAGCTATAAAGTGGCAACAAAAGAAGTTTTATGGTTGCGGGGTGTCATCACAACAGAAGGAACTGTATTAAAGGGTCGAAGCATTAGGATGGCTGAGAACCACTGCTCTAGATAACGATGACAATGATAATATTTATTTATTTGTTATTAAATATAATAAATATTTATAATAATTATTAAAATAATAATTATATTTTTAGGAACATAATCCATTTTATTCAGAAAAAAAGTAGATTTGGTGTTTCTCGCCTACCCATTTCACCTTCTGGCATTGCCTTGTGCGTTTTTAAAACTCCACACTGTAAGTTTAAACCATATCCCCGCATCAGTGCTGAGTCCTATCCGAAGGACTCAAAGGCCTATCTCTGGCTATAAGTCATGATGTTCAAGTTTTTTATTGACCAATTGCTTGGTTGGTTTTTCCCACACGAATGGCCCTCTTTCTGATCGCGTGATTCCCATGCACCTCGATTACTTTATTCAGCTGCTTTGCATCCTTGAAACTCTTTGGACATCTTGCATGGCTACTGTGGGCCAGTATTTAAAGATGTGCAAAGTCACATGATAAAGGCAGAGAGCCATTCTCTTGCTTTCTTACTTTTTTTTTTCCTGACAAGTCACCCTATACAGACCCAATCCTTTCCCCAAGCAGAGACCCCACAGGGGTATAAGCTGGCTTAACTGTTCCTACTCAATCCTGGTGCAAGGCTCAAGGACTTCCTCAGCTTCCTGGGGAGCTTGTGGGCAATCAGAGAGCAAGAAGCACGTATTGATAGCTGGGGCCATGTTGGGAGTGACACACTGACTTCCTAGAACTGAGCTCTGAGAGGAAGAAACGTGGCCTCCCAGGAGCCGTGCACGGTGGACTGAGGACCATTTTTAGAACTACGTGTG
This sequence comes from Microtus oregoni, assembly GCF_018167655.1. NCBI lineage: Eukaryota > Metazoa > Chordata > Mammalia > Rodentia > Cricetidae > Microtus > Microtus oregoni. Next base: position 5,965,981 of record NW_024543066.1, read on the forward strand.
GCTGCAATCATCAATCCCATGGTAGATTTACGTGTAAGTTTTGGACCGGCCTTACACTAAATTCTGTGTAAACTGGACTGTGCGGCTCTCCGATGTGCATCATTTTCTTTGGTCCAGATGGCCAAAGGGTACATGTTTGAAAGAAGAGGAAACAAGCTAAGAGCAGCAAGGCACTTGCCCAATAAGCTGGAAATGGCAGATCTAGGAAATCCCCATCAACACCGCTTGCCTCGGCTTTCAGTTTTCTTGCATTTTGCTTGCAAACTAAAAAGCCCAAGCCTCCATTACCTGCTCTTTTACATCTAACGATTTCTGTTTGTCGTTCCACGCTGACTCCCCTTGTCTTTTTGGGCCATTTTGCCAATACACCGAGTTATACTCCAATAATAAGAGGAGGCTGGAGCAATGAGTCAGCCTCTCAGGCCACTTGTTGCTCTGACAGAAGGCCCACGTTTGGTGACCAATACTCTCATGACAGCTCACGACAGTCTGAGGATCCAGAGGATCTGATGCCCTCTTCTGACTTCTGTGAGCACACGGCACACACATGGCACATAAACACACAAACAGACAAAATATTTATACATATAAGGGAAAATAAACAAATAATTTTTTAGTGTGAAGCTTCAAATAAGTAAGCAAGATTCTCTTGCAAATTTTAGGAGTTTCTTGGGTGGTAGAAGTGGACTCTAGTGGGTCCTCAAAATGCCTATAGTTCCAGAGATGAATCTGAGGGTCCTGGGAGATGGTCATTGACAGATAAATACATTCTCATCTTCCTTTCTCTCTGTCTGCCTCTCTCTTCCTTTCTTTTGTCTTTGTTTAGTTTTATCTTTTATTATTTTGCTCTTTTAAGACAAGGCCTTTCTATGTAGCCAAGGCTGGCCTTAAACTCAATCCTCCTGTCCCTGCCTCCCAAGTGCTGAGATTATGGATATGAATTGCCAGCTCTGGATAGACAAAACAAGACACACCTCTGCACCCATGCCCTGAGACTAGCTGTTTGCTTGGGTCCCTGAGGAACAGCTGTGATACTCCACCTGGTCTGGGGGATACCTTCAGGACAGCAGGATTCTGGCTGGAGATTGTAGCTCTGAACCTGAAGTTACATTCCTCCAAAACCTGGGTTGACTCAAAGCACACACAAAACTCCCTCTTCCCTGAGCTCTGGGCTGCTAGGGCCTCTGGGAGTGAGCACAGGCCAATCTCTGAGGGCTAATCAGTGATGGCTTTGCAGGAGACAGTGTCAACACTTAGATTTCTTCTGAATCCTGTTGACATTTTATGGGTCTTTCCTTGCTTTATAAACAGCTCAGGACAGAAAGGAACTAGAGGGAGAAGGCTTAAACAACAGTAAAAGTCGAAGACCTTCAGAGAGAGCAGAAGTTGGAAGGCAAAAAGTAAAGAAGTTGAGACTAGCATTTCCTACAAATCTACAACGTTCTTACTTCCCCAAGAGAGAATGAGAAGTGTGTGTGTGTGTGTGTGTGTGTGTGTGTGTTCAGTTGAACTTCCCTACCTTCCCCCAAGTCCAGGAAGATGTCCTGCATTTCCAGGGATTCTGGCTCCTCCCTCTTCTGTCAGGCCAACTGACACTGCCCACCCTTCCACCCTACCCCCCTCATTCCATCCTCCTTATCTCTACTACCTATCAATCAAAATGATTAACTTCAGCATCTGTATTCCTCTTTAACTCTGATTCAAAACCTAGAGCCTGGCTCTTCCTCATCCTCAAATCCCCCATGCCTGCAACAGTGCTTGACACAGGGCGGGGCTGGAAGTTGCTGGGGAACGTGCACCTATTCTATACAGGACTCCCAGTCTGTAACTTGCAGCTGTAGAGTTGGCAAGGCTACTGTACTGGAGAAGGGCAAGCTCATCCAGTAGCTTTTCTATTTTCCCAGGAGTTCTTACTCTTGTGACTTCAGCACTTCCATTAACACATGCCAAAACCGTCTCTCACCTTTTTTGTTTTTGAGCTTTTAGTGAAAGGGCATTAGACAATGTGCTGGAAGAATGAAGGTGGCTGGCCTATGGAGAGGGTTCATGCTTGCCATGTAGGCGTGAGGGCCTGAGTTTGGATCCTCATAACCCAGCACTCTCTGTCACTCTCTGTCCTTGGATGGGAGGCAGACACAGGATCCCCAGAAGCTTGTCTGATCTCAGCTTGTCTGGCATACACAGTGGCAAATAACAAGAGACCTTGTCTCAAACATGTGGAAGGCAAAGACCAACCGGAGCCTGAGGGTTGTTTTTTGACCTACATATGCATGCCATAGCATATGCATACACACACACACACACACACACACACACACACACACACACACGCGCGCGCGCGCGCGCGTGCACGAGAGAGAGAGAGAGAGAGAGAGAGAGAGAGAGAGAGAGATGTTTTTTCTTTCTTTTTCAAGAATGAAGGGTGAAGTTTGCTAAATCACCTGCTGCAACTCTGGAATTGGAAACAGTGAAACAGTGAATAGTTAGGGTTCTAAGAGTGAAGATGCGTCTCTGTGCTTTTTAGAAACAATTGCCTTCCTTGGGCTTGTTACATTTGTACAAAGATAGATGAACCCATCTGTGAACAGACACATAGTAGACAGCACTGGGGACTGGGCTGGGGTGGGGAATCAAGCTCACACACCCAAACTTCTGTTACAGAGAAGGCAAACAGAGATGTGTTTCCTGAAGAGAAAAGAGCAGATTGCTCAGAATAACACCAGGTCTGGGTGTGAGAGAGTCTGAGGGACAGAATCCAACATTTGTGTTCTCACTCCGGGGACGATGTAACAAGGGTTCAATTCTGCTCTTTCATCATCCTTCACTGTGCCCTGGCCCCCACAGTTCCAAGGAAAAGGCAAGAATGTTTTTTCAATGCATCTCTGGTTGATGACATGCGTATTAGTCACCTCCAATCTCTCACCCTCTCTTCCATCAGAACCAGTAAAATGCACTGTGCCTCACAGTAGCCCCTGAGAACTCAGGCAGGGGAGCAGCAGGGTGTCACTCAGCCTGGTTCCCGGTGTGAGTCTTCTTGAAGATGAACTGAACTCCAAGGAACTCCTTTGGTTGCTAGGAGACAAGATATCTTTAAATGTCAATTACCATTCCCCTCAAAATAGCTCAAATATCACCCAGCGTTGGAGCTTTAAAAGTTTTTATGAGACTCTAGGTTTTAAAAGCGTGGATTAAAAATCCCGAGATCATGATGCGTTGCTTTTGAAGAAACCCAGATAAAAATCCTGACTTGACTATGGCCTGGCTGGGTGACCTTGGCTAAGGAGGCTCATTTTACCTCCTCTCTCAAAAGGGAAGGGTGGCAGTAGTCAGTTTCATAATCTCCAAAGCTCAGTTCATTTGAGCTACCCAATGCCCATCAGATACGAGAACATACGTGGGAGAGTCAGAAAATGGAAAAACACCAAAATATAACCCATTTTCATAGGGCCTCTTATACCTGTAAATGATTTTTCTTCTGTGCGGGGTAGATATTAAAATTTCTGGGGGTGGCAGGAGGTGATCTGAGATCTCAGAATAACACGTGCTTAGAAAGGAGCTGGGGAGGGGTACGCTTGTCTCCTTGTTAGTCTTCACTCTGTGTGGTAACAGTGGGTCCATATGTTCTCGTGTGACGCTGTGTACCATGCATGAAACTGACGTGAGTAAGGACCCTGCGCTAACCTTCATTCAGTGTTGTTTACATCTCAGACGGTCGCGGGCTTCATTAGCAACGGCACACGTGTGCAGTACAGCAGGCACGCGCCAGCTTTCCCAGTGAGTGGCAGAGAGCAGGGTCTCAGTAAGCAGGCGAGAAGGGACCGCAGGTGAGCTCTCTGGTCTGTCAATGGGTGTCTTAGGCATGTGCCATGCTCCCATGTGGGTCAGTCCTTGTAGCATTCTGCCACCTCTTCTTCCTCTCTGAAGCATCCTTACTTCAAGTAACTGAACAGCAAGCACTCAGACCTTGGGTTTAAGATTCCACCTGGTGGCCAGTCACTTACCGTGGGCAAGGGTATTTCAACTCGCTGAGCTTTGCTATTGCTTAGCTCTAAGTGGGCATGCTAGCATGGTTCACAACTTTATATTAGGGAAAGAAAGGACACTTAACATGGTGCTTAAGAGGCATCAAGCCCCCAGCAAGCTGTGAACGCCATCTATTGCCTTTAAAGCTGTTGTTTACTGTGGGGTGGAGTAGGAGATCCACTTAACAGAGTTACAATCATGTAAATATCAGTTTGGTTCCGGTGCAATGACGCCACTAGCAGAACTCATGATTGAATGTAAACATATCAGCTGCTTTCAAAGGCACATGAGTGGCGAGTGAGCTATAATCACAGAAAGCACAAATCCAGGTAATTTTTTCTTTTGAGACAAGGCTTTGCTATGCAGACCAGGGTGGTCTTGAACACATACCTGCCTCAATCTCCCGAGAGCTAGGATTCCAATTTTTAGTAAATAGCTTTTTTTTTAACTTTGATTCTACATGTTTTTTGTGTTTACTATAGACTTACTGCCAAAACACTTTTAGTTTGAGTTAGTATGAAAACAAAATGAGATTTATATTTTCTAAGTGTGCATCAACTACCTTAGGGAAAGGAAGCAGACACAAAGTGTTGGAGAAGAGGCGGGGAAAGTTGCATGTAGTCTCTACAGTTGGATGATATTCACACTTCAAGAGTCAGGGGCAGCTGAAAGCAGGGGATGAAGAACCCCAAGAATGCTCAACATGAACAAGGAAGCAGCATTTTGCTTCATTTTTAAAGAATTGAATGGGCTGTGTGATTGGGAGTGTTCCCATAGCGAGGGAGAAAGCCAAGACTGTGCGCCTGGAAACAAGAGGGGGCTCAAGGCAGCCAGGCCAGTCTTTGAATGTTTGAAGGCCCGGCATGGAGAGGCAAGTCTGGTTTTCCCATCAAGTGTACTGCTCCTCATTAAACTGCATAAGACATCCACAGTTACGCTGTGTAAATAATATGACCTTTGAATATTAAGATTCAGAAATATGAAGCCATCAAATGTACTCTAAATCCTCTGAAATAACATCAGCTCTATAGGGGAAAAAACTCCAAAAACATCTTTCAACGCTTTGTTTCTTTTTAAATTAGCTGTGTGTGTGCCTGTGTGTCTGTCTGTGTGTCTGTGTATCTGTGTGTGTGCATATGTGTATATGTCTATGTGCACATGTATGTGTGTGTGTCTGTGTGCAAGTGTGCACATCTGCATGTGTGTCAATGTGTGTGTATATATAAATCTGTGCTTCTGTGTGTATGTGTGAATCTGTGTGTATGTATGTGTCTGTGTATATGTGTGTGCATCTATGTACACGTGTATGTATGTGTGTCTGTGTGCATCTGCATGTGTGTGAATATATGAGTACATGTGCATATGTGTGCCTATATGTATAAATCTGTGCATCTATGTGTGTGTATGTGTGTCTGTGTGCAACTGTGTGTGTGTGTGTCTGTGTGTGTAGGTATGTGTATGTTGTGGCATATGTATGAAGGTCAGAGAATAACCTTAGGTATTGTTCCTCACCTGCCACCATGTTTGAGGGAGGTCTTTTGGTTGTTTTTCTATTGTCCACATCTCATAAACTTCCTAGGATTTTTCTGCCTCCCATATCCCTAAGGAAATTCTGGGATCAGAGGTCCATGCTAACATGACTGGCTTTATGTGGCTTCTTTACTTACTGAGCCACCTCCTTAGCCTTAGGGTTGAGTTTTATTTATTTCTCTATTCTTCATACTAAGGACCATCTCAGAGTCAATATAGAATTACCCACCGTGGGTTAGCTCAGCCAACACTTTCAGAAAACCTTCCTTTTTTATTAACCAAATTATTAATAACGATACTACAAAAAATCATGAGGCGCCGTATGCTGTATGATTCGAAAGTCCCGATGAGAAGAGGTGTTTTCAGTATTTCCATCACATAAAGGAAAAAAATTGAAGTTCAGAGAGGTCAAGAAACTTGCTCAAGGCAAGCCGGCCCAGCACAGGGCTGCCTGATGACACCCCACCCCCACCGGCTGTGCACACTTTCCACTGTGTCATGCTCGTCCACTTCCTGTCTTGCCTAAACAAACATGGTTCAGGCAAAACGAAGTAGCACCAGAGACCAGTGACGTGGCCCTGCCACACCTCCCCGTTGAACCCTCTAATTCCAAGTCTGAGCCGCAAGACCTTTGGCCCTGTGGTCCTGTCTGGCCTGCCCCAGGCTGATGTTTGTTTTGAGATGCACCTCTGTCAGAAGGCCTGAGTGTCCTCATGCGTGCTTGGGATATATGTACATGACCATGCAGAAACTGAAGGTGACGGTCTCTTGTGCATTGCCTCACGGCATGGCCCTTGTCCCCGCTGCCCATCCACGAGTTTGTTTCGGAGGGGGTGTCAAGGCTATAAGTAGGCTCAAGGAGGTTATAAATAGAACCCCGAGCTTTGGCCAGCTCAGCGTGTTTATGTTTTTGAGTTGCGCTGCAACGGTTGTTGTAATTATAGACGCGTGGGTAAGGATGGGTACTAACTGACAGTTCCCCCCCCCCCCGCTTCCTTCTTTGTGCAGGCCAGCATGGGGGGTATCTGAACTCAAACCCCATCAGAAGTTCCTCGTGCTCAGTTAAACTGAAGCAACCAGGGCGATTGAAAAAAGTCACCAAATTCCTTAGCGTCATTTGGATCGCCTCTTGTATAGCCTATGTCTTTTACACAGAAGTTCCCTAATGAGACATTTAAGAAAAGAAATTGCTCTTTGCTGGAGAGATAGTTCGGTCATTAGAGTGATTGTATTGCAAGCACTAGGACCCGAGTTCGATTCCCAGAACCTACTTTTAAAAAAGCAGATGTGGGGGGCACACATTTCTAATCTCATCACTGGGGAAATGAAGACAGGCAGATCACGGATGTTTGCTGCTCAGTCAGCCTGGCCTACTCCAAGTAATCTCCAGACCAGTGAGAGACCCTGTCCCAGGAAGAGCAGAGATAGGAGAGAGAGAGAGAGAGAGAGAGCGCTGGTCATCCTCCTTCCTATCTGTATATAAAACAAGCAAGATTTTCTGTTCTCATGACAAAGCGTGTGTGCATTCTGTGGTCTTTGCAGAAACCTGTAGGATTTGTGAATCTGACCAGTGTGATGGTTTCCTTATACCCCAAGCTATTAACAAGTATAACCATGTACCTTGTTCTACTCTGAGCTTCAAGCTCAGAAAGGATTATAGTTTACATTAGTATTTCAAATGTGCCTGCAATCTTATACCCGTGAGTGCAGATGCACCCCCCCCCCCACACACACACACACAGTCACACACTTTGCTACGCTCTTAAGTCTCCAGGAACCAAAGGACTGATCCATGGCCTGAGAATCCTCTCTGGCTGACGAGATTCAGCTACCAGGACAACCAGGAGTGTCCAACCCTGAACCAACGAGACACCAGTGGATGAAATCAGGAGGACTACGGTGTCAGGCGAAAGGGGCATACTTCCGAGGGCAATTTTCTGTACTCTCCAACCTCCCCCCCCCCCCCCATGCCTCTGGACTCTGGATATGAGCTAGAAGGAAAGAGAAACTAAAGGTGTTTGAGAGGGGCCAGTCCGTGCCCTGGCCTGCTGTGTCTTTGCTTTCATGTCTAGCTTTCGTGGCTGTGATGACGGGCATAAGCTGCTAGGTGCCCAGGGTTGTTAAAGGGTAGGAAGAGCGAAGAACGTGAAATCAAAAAGAAAATCCCCACGTGGTGCTCAGGGAGGTAGTCAGTAGAGGTCAAAGGGATGCAGTCACCTGGTCTTGGACTTCCAGCTTCCCAAACTGTGAACAAAATGAACCTCTTTTCTTTACGAAGACCCACATACCAGGGTAGCCTGTCACGGCCACATGGAGCCAAGGCAATATTTTCAAAAGCTCAATGCTTAAATCAAAAAGGAAGATGGTTTGTGCCATGTGAGAGTCTTAAAACATTTTCTAACCCAAAAGTCTTTGGGAGAGATGGCACTTTAAGAAGAAGCGGGAGCTCATGACTCTCTTGTCTTTGGCATACTGGCCTGGGGCTCTCAGCATGGAGCAGAGAAACTCCATTGTGCCAATGGGGAAGGCTGTCAATGCAGAGATTCCTATCTGGTCAAAGGGTTGAAAATAAGTCTACTGGTGAGCACTTGGCCTTAAACAGGACATCCGTATCATCCCATTCCTGCTCAGGCCCAGAGGACAACACAAAAGAATGGGAGGGAAGAATTTAGGACTCAGAGGATGTGGGGATTGACATGAATCCCTGCCGTTTAGGCGTTTTAGCTATGACATTTAGCATTGCAGCTGCGAACATACAGCAGTTACGGATATTTGCACGGTATCCTCCTGGGCCTCCATCTTTCAATTATGGATGGAGAAGGTGCCTATGGAGTGCCCTCCTTTCCAGGGAGGATAATGGCTGTTAATGTCTGCTGGAAAAATGGGTGTCATTTTCCCTATCGGTGAGAAGGGAAGAAAGGAGGACACCGGGGTGCAGTGGCTGTGTGAATACAGTCACGATATGTTGACTGTTTGTATGAACCTGTCCAAAACACAGGCGAGAGAACCAAGCAGCTGGCTGGGAATATGCTCTAGGGCTGTATCGTGGTCACTGCCTACATGGGGTGATTTATACACACATGTGCTGGAGACACAAATTAGGCAGGAGTCGTGCCTTTTGCCATCCCCTCGCTGTGCCTCTTGATGACGTGATCCGCCAGTTCTCCCTTTTTTCCTGACAGTACCAAGACACATTCTACAGGCTGGCCAAAGAGTGCAATGAGGGAGGATGCTTCGGGGCACCACTTGCAGGGCATTTACTCCATTTGCGCGACACAGAAGCAGTTCTCTAGGAAGGAAGGACCCAGAGGAGCTGGGAGTGGGGGAAACGCTCCTGACTTCACAGGCTGTCCTACCATCCCACCGGATCCCGAGTGCTATTAAAAACCTAATGCGGAAACGCTTACAAGTTCTCTTACTACTCCCCAGCCTGCCCACTGGGTCATTCTGGCTGTGGCTGGTGTGAGTGGGTGTGTTCTATTTATTCACCTCATGACTCCTTCCAAGTTAGAGAAGTTGGAAACCCTGACGGCTGTTCCATCGGTCGCTTCTTGCATTGTCACCTCCTCTGCACTGGGGAAGGTGTGTCTCCTGTGAAACTGTCACATCTGCATGGGAGTGTTCAGTCGTTTTTACCTTCTTGACACTTTGAAGTTGGGGATTATGACTCTGCAATCATAGGATCAGAGGAGATTGTGCTCAGAGCATGCTATTGGCAACAGCGCAGGGTCAGTCAAACCACACACTGACCACGAATATCCCGAGCCTCGGGTCTTGAGTTTGTTCCTCTTGGTGTGGCTGTCACTCTATCCCAGTCCCAGGTGACAATATCCTTGTATACATTTCCCAGAAGCTCTCAAGGGTTTAGTGGCATTGCCTGTGGCTGACTAACATCATTTAACAGCTTTGACTTTACAAGAGCCTCAAGAGTCTTGGAGCTCCCAGATTGCAGGCAGACCTCAAACGACCTCAAGGTGCAAGCCCTACCACACAGGTGGCAAGAGTCTGAGCCAGGAGGGGAGCATAGAAGCAAGGTCATAGAGAAAATGAAAGAGCAACATGAAAAGAACTCACCAAAGACTATCACGTTCAAGTGCAAGTTTAAAAAGTCTCAAGTTGAGAATTCTGTGCTGGTCCCTATCAAGCCACCCTCACCTACTCTTTGGCAAAAGAAAATGAAAGAGAGAAAGAAAGAAAGACACACAGAGAGAGACAGAAAGAAAGAGAACAAAGGAAAAGAAAAGAACAGAAAAAGAAAAAAGTCAGTGTTTTGTATGTTTGAAGGGCAGACTTCTAAATGCTCCATCTCCACTCTTATCCCCAACATCTCCTGCATACTTGAACCGAATTTTTATTTAAATTGCCCTCTACCATCTGTGACTGTTCTTCTTCGAGGTCAACAGCCACGTCATCACTGGAGTTCTCCAAGTCCCCACCTCAGTGGTCCCCACCACGATGTGATGCTGTGGACGAGACGAGCCTCTTCACACTGAAACCCTCTTCTCTACTGCCCTCAACAGTTTTCTCCTCTTTTCTCACTTCATAGCTTTGCTCCTTCCTCTCTCTCTCTCTCTCTCTCTCTCTCTCTCTCTCTCCCTCTCCTTTGTTTTAAGTTTGTGAGCTAAGAGGTCTGTCTTCAGCTCTCTGTCCTCGCTGGGCATGGCTGCCTTCTGCCCTGGAGTTAGTTACTACACACATTTACCTTCATCCACAATAGGTATTTAATGGATCAACCACACAGCTAGCTTCATACAGTAACTCTCCCTTATCCATAATTACGCTTTCTAGGGTCTCAATTTCCCGCACCTGACACCAACTGAAAATACTGAGCGGAAAACGTAAGAAATAGACTCTTTCTAAGTGCCTTACATGGCCCATGGTGAAGGCATGATGTATTCTTGTGTTGCCCGGCCCCCCTTTCCCCTGGGATATGAATCAGCCGTGGTCAAAGGTATCCACACTGAGCCATCTCCCCAGCCTGGTAGATTTCACTGGCATCCCAGTGCCCCAGTCTGGCCTGCTCAGAACAGCTGCCCAAATCCATGGCAGGTCAGAAGCTACAGAACTGTCATGTGCTGACTGAGAGTCAAGGGAGATCCTGCTGATAAGGTAAACTTTGTCTTTTGCCTCATCCCCACACCCTCCAGACTGTGCCCCTTAAAGGTCATGGTTGTGGGCAGTCCTTATCAATCAAAGTATCAGGAAGAGATAGAAGAAAAAAAAATCCCACTCTGGGATATGGCTAGACGTGTGGGTTTCAAAACACTTCAGATAGTTAAATGAGTAACGTTAATGAGATCCCGGCCTGGTAAACACACCCCCGCAAGGATAATAATATTAGCTGCATTATCTGAAAAGCAATCATGCAGGAAAGGTAACATTTGCTTGAAAGGACTGTGCGGAGAGAGGTCCATGCTGTAACTCGTTCTTTTGGAGCAGGGATACCCCTCCCTCCCTCCCTTACGGCAGCATGCCACGCCCACTCTGATCAAGGGTGCATGAGCTGGAGGAAGTGAAGAAAAGATGGGAACCCAAACGGAGAGGAAGAAAACAGAGGCCTTCGTTTTCTAACCCTGTCCCTGGCTCCAGTTGGGCAAGAGTTTCTCAAGAAATCTGAGTGTCCCTCGCCGGAAGCAGGCTTCATCCTGGAAAGATAACCAGCTGCGTGCTTGTGGGGCGTGGTTTTTCCCTTCCGTGGTGAGGAGATGACTCTGGCCATGCTTGGCACCTTTCCCCACAACCAGAGAATCATCTGGGTGTATCTAGCATTTGAGTGTACCTAGCATCCGAGTCAGCAAACGCCTGCCTCCGGTCCCTCTCGCATCTCGTTGGTAAGGAAGATGTCTGATGGCAAGTGGGAGGGGCCTGCAGCCTCCACGTGCGTCCACAGAGCCAAGCCAAGGCCCATCACCTTAGATGGCCTCTGGCCAAACTGAAGCAGATCTCACGATCCTGAACATTCATTCTGTTAAGCACAAGACACTTCCTTTTCACCCCTAGCTTACTCTACTCCACCTCTTCTTTCTCTGAGACCTAGCTCTTCATTTGAGATCTTCCAGCGTCACGAGAGCCTCTTCTCCTTATTGAAAACAGCTAGGCCAATTAATCCGTTCTGGATTATTGGAGTCTTTTTGACTTTTATTGGCATCAACATTTACATTTGGGAGAGAAGCAAATAGTTTATCTGGAAGAAGATTTCTCTAGTAGTGAAGTTTCTGGTTTGTCAAGGTGAGATTTTTTTTTCTAGTGCCTCGAACTCCTACTTGGCGACCACCGATAGTCTGTACCCAAGTATGGCTCTCATACTCAGGTCACAGTTCAACTGTAGGAAGTGACTGGCAGCTGTTCTCAAGCTTAACCAGTTGCTTTGGTTTAGGGCTCGTTTCAAAGCCATTATTCAGAAGCATTACTCGCAAAAAATTCAGCCTCGATGGTACCATCTTCACCCCGGTTCAAAGATCTTTAGCATCTCCCATCCCTACCCAGACCCAGGCTGAGAAGGGATGGGAATACTAAGACGCCAGTCATGTGGTCACTTTGCAGCCCATGTACAGAGGCCTTTCTCCCTCCATAAACCCATCAACCATTTACTAAACTCTGCAGCTGCACCGAAGAACCAAACAGGCAAAGGTCCTACAGTGCTAGAGCCAAAAAGTGGAAATGGATTAGGTTACTTCTGTTTATCCCCAGAAAGCAGAACTGAGGCTTGTGGGCAGCAGGCCCAGGGAAATGTATTTCTGTTCCATATAACACACAACCAAATATGGAATGCTCTAGAACAATCTCTCCTTGCAGAAACTGTAGGCCGATCAGTATGCAACGGTGTGGATGCTGGCTGCAGAAGTTGCATGCGTGAGACAGAATCTGTAGCTCTCTGTTGTTCTTTACAGCAACCGAGACAATTGTTTCAAGCCAAACAGAAATCTGACATGAATTTCAATACAGAAATGAGTGGAGTTTCTGCAGCCAAAGGGGGAATATTACATCATCCCTCCAAACTCTGGATATGCACGACACCTAGACAGGATGACCAAGGGACTTCCTCCCCAGCTCAGTGCCACCAGATCTGGGACTAAGAAGGATGGCATAAGTTGTCAGGTTCTCCTCCTCTCTCTTCTCCTCTCTTTTCCCATGACACAGTCTAGAGCAACCAGAGAGAGGAGGCAGGGGCTCTGGGATACAGAAAGGCCCTTCAGAACTGTGACCTGGTTTTGCCAGAATGAGTCAAAGACAGTATCACTTAAACCTACCTGGAAGTCAGAAAGGCTCCTTTGGTACCACAGTCCCTTGCCCAAGATCCTGAACTGTAAGGAAAAGCCAAGAGATCAAAAAGACCAAAAGGACCCTTGGAGGAAGGAGACATAGGACCGCAGAGAAAAGAAAGGATGCTCACAGCTCCCAACCAGTCGAGTACAAACCGGTACCATTCACCAGAACTCCAAGTGTATTTAAATGCTTTGTTGTTGATTTTTTAGGTAGGTGGGAGCTTGCTGGTTTGTTAGGTCTGGGGATCTAACCCAGGGCCTCAAGCATACTATAGACATGTCTTACCACTGGCCTGCACCCCAGCTCACATTCGGGATCTCTCAGGGTCAAGTTTGCTTTGTAACAGTGGGCTCAGTCCTTATACCACTGGGGACATAATGGCTATGACTTTACACAGCTCATTCTCCTGTCTGCAGCAGGAAGCATGCAGAAGCATTTCCCCACGGGACTCTGTGCCACCTAGGTCTCACCCTCCCAGGTCACAGTGTCCTCAGAACCAGCAGCTGCTTTCTAGGTTGGGACATGTAAGGGGAAGAAAGATGAGACCGTGAAGCCTAAGTTCTCCCTATGTAAGGAGAAGACATACGTTTCTTCAAACTGCCCGTCACAGCCTTGCAGTCCTACTGATCAGTCTTCAAACTGCCCACCATGAATTTGATGTCCCCTAAACTGGTAGGTTTTGAAGTTTCCAGAAAAGTGAAGGAATGCCGGGTTGACACATGATCTCTAGAGTTGGAGCCTGAAATGGCAGAGTACATTGAGTTTGCTGAAAGCCATGGTTTCCTCCAGCATCTGATGTGGAAATGTGAGGTGGGAGGTCAGGTGTTGGTAGGGTTCTGATGAATAAGACTCAGGGTAACTGGTTTAAAACAAATTAAGATTATCTTGCTCTGCCAGACTATTCAGAGGCTTGAAAACACAGAGACCACTGAAGAAAGGTAGAAGGAATGTAATATGTCTTAATTTTATTTGAACGCTGAATATATTTTCTCAATGGGCAGATCATATCCACTTTTCCATAGCACACTTTGGAAGAGGCTGTCACAAGTTAAACATGGAGACAGATCAAACAGCTAAACACTTACCTTGCAACATTGCAACCCAGGGGGCCTAAGTTTGACGCCGAGTAGGGGCAGGGGAGAGAGAAGCCAGGTGTGGTGTGCAGCCTTGTAACCCCAGGGGAGATGGAGACAGGGGGGGGGGGGGGATATCAGCCAGCATCTTCCAAAAGAATATGACACATATTTCTATTTTTCTTAAAATATTTTATTTTAAATACTCATATTAAAAATAAAACAACAGAGAGTGGTGAGATGGCTTTATGGATAAAGGTGCTTGCTAATAAGCCAGATAACCTGAGTTTGACCCCTGGAACCCATGTGGTCAAAGCACTGACTGCTTCAGGTTGACCTCTGACCTCCACATGCAAGTTGTGGCTAGCATCCCACCCCTACCAGGTACACAAAATAAAAAAAAAAATAGTGAAAGAAATAAACAAATAGATGAAATCGCATCTTTCTGAATCTAAAAGTATGAGGGGTTTTGTGTTGTTGTTTTGTGGGTTGTCTTTTGAGACAGGGTTTCTCTGTGTAACAGTCCTGGCTGTCCTGGAACTTGTTTTGTAGATCAGGCTGGCCTCAAACTTACAGAGGTCTGCCTGCCCTTGCCTCCCAAGTGCTGTGCACAGCAGGCCAGGACTTCACTGCTGAGCTAACAACACAACCTCTTTTTCACTTTCTGTTTTGAGTCAGAGTTCTGTTAATTGTCCCAGCAGGACTTGAACTTGGCTCTGTGGTCCAAACAGGACCTTGAACTTAATGAATCTCCTACCCCGGTCTGATGAGTACAAGAGATTCCAGGCTGGGGCCACTAGACCCAGCTTTTAAGATAAATTATTATTGGGTTCGGGGTGGGGTTGTATAATGATGTGGGGGACAGTTGACCACCAAAGTCTATTAAACCAGAAGCAGACTTTATTTCAGAAAAAGAAAAGAAAATCACCATGGGGCACACAAAGCTTATCAGCTATATCTGTGACCACAGCAGAGATGGGGCTTCTGGAGCTGTGGCAATGGGGGCTGGTTTTGGGGCCTCCTCTGATAGTAAAACCAAGCACCAGTGTGGGTCAGAGAGCTTTGACAGCCTGGAGGTCGGGCTTAAAGTCACATTATATTTTAAGTTTTACAACTTTTGGTTATAAGACATTAGAATATTAACTTAGGATGTTTACAAAGTGTGTGGCTGACACAGTCGCTTTCCACTGTCCCTGAAAGAATGCAAGGCAAAGAGTAGAGTCACATAGGGGGACAGATAAAAATTAAGGGACTACAAGCAAAGGATCCCATAGAGGCATAGTTAGAAGCTAACCTTTGTCCCCAGTACCTGCCCAGCTGGGAAGCTGGGAAGCAGGAGACAATTATTAAAACTTTATCCCTGTACACAGTGGCTGCCAGGATGTCTGCTCTTAAGGCAGAAAGAGTTTGTTAAAGGTTAACAGTGGCTGCCAGCTTTATTTACTTCTTTTCTCCCAAAATGTGTTTGGGCTTACAACTTTTTAATTTCTATATTCCTGGACCAGATCCTTTATTTCTATATTCTATTCCTAAACTCTTCACTCTCATATCTATAAAAACAAACAAACAAATGTTTCTTCTTCTTTTTTTTTTTTAATTTTCTTGCTCTTTCAGATGTCAGGCTCACCAGATTTTCTCAAGATGGGTTTTAGTTTCATTTTTAAAACCCATTTTTTTAAACTACAGTTCACTGCTTTCTTTTTTAACTGAATTAAATGATTTGTTCATGGTTTGGGGTGGTCACAGGTTTGGACACTGCTTGTAGAATAGACCGTACCTGGGAGCCATTCTCTGAACTCTGACCTCACTCCCCTGTGATTTGCCAAGTGTGACTGACCTTTTGCTTTTGACCCTTGCTCTTTTTGGTGCTGAGCGCACAATTCTCATTTCCTCTCTGGACAGTTAACTGCCCCTCAGGGATTCTTGCTTTTACCAGTTCACACAGCACACGGGCAAATTTGAACTCCTAAAGGGTATGTTAGCTGAGCCCCAGCGGAGAAGCAGATCAATGTGTCTTCTCGTTCCTGCCCCAGCCCTCAGGACCTCTAACATGATATGGGAAGGGAGAAGAGCTGACTATGAGGTGAGGAGATTGCTCAAGATCATCCCATGAGCCTATTGTCATCCCAAGGGTCCTTCCAAGTAAAAGAGGAACACAAGAGAATCAGCATCACCATGTTTTAATATGACTAGTCATTGAGATTTTGGAGATGGGAGCTCACAGACCAAGAAATATGGAGGGTCTGGAGTTAGAAACTAAAAGTCATCCTTAGCTATTAGACCCTTTCCGGATACCCTGGTGGCCTTGAATGAAAGACTGTCATCAGTCAAGCCTTCAGAAGGATCACCTTCCTGTCAGCACCAGCCATTTTAACACCCATGCATGCCTTGAGGAAGCTGTCCTACAACCACAGCTGCTTGCTGCTCAAGCACAAATCCAGCACCTCAAGGTATTGTCTAGACTATGACTGTTTCAAACAGTTTGAGCTGAATGCTTTGTCCTCACAAGCCTCCACAAACCCTAAAAAGCCTTGAAGCATGAAACCATCCAACCAGAGGGGGACATGGCTTGGTGGCCCAGCAGAAGGATTATGACTGATGTAAATACACTCCTTCATTTACGTGATGGTCTGTCATATTTGCTACAGATACCATTGTGGCTACCAAAGAGGGCTCTTCAGTTTATTCCATGAGCCAACCGGGAGACACCCCTCTGAGAGGGCACTGGTGTGGCAACAGCAAACTCAATGAAAGGTTTCTCTCCAGCTGTCTCCTCCCACCTACTTTTGATTTTTGTCATTCATACAGGAGCCTGAGATGAGAACGTGAAGAAGGAGGAAGAGGAAGGTATCGATGCAGTATCAGAGGCTGTGGCCGCTGCATCTCTGCATTGTGACAGTGGCAATAATGGCAGGAAGCCACCCAGTAGCTCTAGACTGCTAGAGCGGTGGTTCTCAACCTTCCTAACGCTGTGACCCTTTAATACAGTTCCTCATGTTGTGGTGACCTCCCCAACCATAAAATTGTTTCCATTGTTACTTCACAACTGATTTTTCTACTCTTTTTTTTTTTATTTTTTTTTTATTTTTTTTCCTTTTTTATTTATTTATTTTTTTAAATTTATTTATTTATTAAGGATTTCTGCCTCGTCCCCACAACCGCTTCCCATTTCCCTCCCCCTCCCCCAATCAAGTCCCCCCCCTCATCTGCTCGAAGAGCAATCAGGGTTCCCTGACCTGTGGGAAGCCCAAGGACTGCCCACCTCTATCCACTGTCACTAAGACAAAAAGACAACCCACTGACTGGGAGAAGATCTTCACCAACCCTGCAACTGACAAAGGTTTGATTTTTCTACTCTTATGAACCATAATATAAATATCGGATTGCAGGATATATCTGATGTGACCCCTGTGAAAGGGTCATTTGACTCCTTCCTAATTGAGGCAGGAAGTGCCCACTTAAATGTGAGCAACACTATTCTCTGCACATTCCAAACTGCATAGAAAGGAGAAAATGGGGTGAGCAGCAGCAGCAGAGCTTTCACCTCTCTTTGCTTCCTGACTATGGAGTGAGGTGACCCTGCTACTTAAAGCTCCTGTCTGTCACCATGGTACTTAAAGCTCCTCCCCTGCCATGATTGACAGTACTCTCAAACTGTAAACCAAGACAAGGGCTTCCTTTCTTTAGCTGCTCGCCCCTCCCCCAGGAGTTTTGCCACAGTGGTAAGAAAAATGACCACTACACAAACCCCCTGCTGCAGGGCGCTGTTTGCTTTCTACTCTCTGCCCTCAGAACCTAAATCAGAATCAAGAATTGCAGGAGCTGCCAGCTCCTGGGGTCTCTTGGTGGTGATTAACACCCAGGAGGGTGAGCACACAGTCCAAGAGTGAGGGTCATCAGTCTCTGACTGCTAAGGGATTTGGAGTGGGAACACCTGAGTGTAGGAGGAGGGCCTGCTTGTTTATTCTGGCCGCCCAGCTAGCTTAGCCCTAAAATAACCACACAGCAACTGTATTAATTAAATCACTGCTTGGCCCACTAGCTCTAGTTTCTTACTGGCTAACTCTTACATCTTAATTTAACCCATTTCTATTAATCTGTATATCACCACGAGGTTGTGGCCTACCAGCAAAGTTCCGGCATGTCTGACTCTGGCAGCGGCTCCATAGCTTCTCTCTCCTCCTCTTTTTCCCAGCATTCCATTTAGTTTTCCCCACCTAGCTCCATTCCCCTGTAGCTCCCTTATAGGCCCAAAGCAGTTCCTTTATTAACCAATGAAAGTGACACATAGACAGAAGGACCTCCTACACCACCTGAGTCTGCCGTGCCTAGGCCTTATGCTATGTGCACACTCTCAAAATTACCAGCCCTGGGGGAGCCTCTCCTTGCTTTCCTGTGTCGCCCATGATTCATGGCCCCAGGAAGCTGGTTAGTGACTGTTCTCTATATCTTGATCGTTGCTATTTTGGCTCCATGGCTTTGTTTCCTCCAACACCAAGCTATTTCCATAGTTGCTGGAAACTTAACCTAGTTCTAGAGCAGCGTCTAAGTAGGACGCGCATTTACAGGAATCTCCCCGACATACCAAGTGGCCATGGCAAGGACTCGGGCAAAGGGTGAAGTAGAAGGAAGCTGGGGAGACATTCTACTTAAACTTTCTTAGTTTTCAAAGAAATCACAAGGCTGGACCTTCTGCCCAGTTTGAAAGAAAGTAGATCCAAAGGGGGGTCATGACCCCTGGGTTGGGTGGGACCATTTAACTCCTGTCTGCACTGGGTCAGATAACCATCACTGGCTGCTGGGTAAATCCCCCTCCCTCTAAAGGGCTAGGCAGTTCAAGAGTATGAACTGCAAAGAAGACTCTGCTTAGCTGGGATTTCTGAGGTTTGGCCTGGCCAACTAATTACCGATAAGATTTTTTGTTGGCCAAACCAGCAGAAACTTGTTTAGTCTTCAAGAGCTTTGTTCAAGTAAGAAGCTGGGAGGGTAGGGAAGAAGTCAGGACTGGGCAAAGGGAACCTGCCTCAAAAATGCACCAGGCCTTTGTCCAGTGGCTTGAGAGGGACCTGTTCTCTACGTATCACAGTCTTGGAGGGGACTCTGAAAAGATTATTAGGTTTCTCAACGTCCTCAAAGTTCGTCACACTGCCTGGAGTACTTGAGAAGCGTCAATACACCCCTGCCCTGAGAATGAGCAGTAGTACCTCCTGTGGCCTGTCGTTACCACTAAAGTCCACTGTGCACCTAGGAATATAATGGAATGTTCCTTAGCATTTCTAGCTTTAATTGAAATGAATTCGTTAGCCCTAATTCAAGTTAATATAAAAAATAAAAAAGAATTTTCTTTAACAAGTATTTTTTTCCTTTCTTTTCAAATTTTTTGTTTTTGTTTCATTGTCTTTTATGGATATTGGTGTTTTGCCTACGTGGATGTCTGCACACTACATGCAAGCCTGGAGCCTGTGGAGGCCAGAAAGAGGGCACTGGATTCCCTGGGACTGGAATTGGAGAGCATTGTGGGCTGCCATATAGGCACTGGGAATGGGATGCAGGTCTTGTGCAAGAGCTGCCAGGGCTCGTAATTGTTTAGTCCTTTCTCATGCCAGAAAGTACTTGCTTTCACCTTTTAAAGTTTTCTGGTAGTCCCGGGGATTGAACCCAAGGTCTGACACTGAGGAATTGTGTGTGTGTGTGTGTGTGTGTGTGTGTGTACATGTGTGTAGACGTGTGAGCACATGTACATATATGTTCATGTGTGGAGGCCAGCAATGGACATCAGACATCTTTCTCCATCACTTTCGACCTTTTCTTTTTTTTCAATATTTATTTACTTATTATGTATACAGTGTTCTGTCTGCATGTATGCCTGCAAGTCAGAAGAGGGCACCAGATCTCATTACAGATGATTGTGAGGCACCATGTGGGTGCTGGGAATTGAATTCAGGACCTCTGGAAGAGCAGTCAGCACTTTTAAGCACTGAGCCATCTCTCCAGCACAGAGCCTGAAAACATGAGCGTGACCATGACACGAGAAGGTGACAAAGAAAC
Organism: Microtus oregoni; assembly: GCF_018167655.1. Taxonomy (NCBI): domain Eukaryota; kingdom Metazoa; phylum Chordata; class Mammalia; order Rodentia; family Cricetidae; genus Microtus; species Microtus oregoni. The sequence goes on from NW_024543066.1 coordinate 5,985,921, forward strand.
CAGGTATGCTGTACCACGTTAATTAGGCCAACTTTCAAGAGCCTATAGCGTGCACACTTTAAGAAACTGTACCTACAGAGTGCTACAGCTGATGGACAAACCTCCGAATATCAAATGAGTAATATATAGATCGACCAGAAGGGAACGTCTCATGTTAACATCTCAAGGCAACGTGACGCCGCCGTGTGGAGCCTGTAAATCCAGGTGTAGCAAGGTTGAGATAGCCCCGCACACTCATTACCATTGGCCAGACTTACAATTCTTGACTTCAGTCATCATCAAAAGATAAGAAAAAAAAATGTGCCTTGGACACATGAGTGGTTTAACTATTTTTCAAACCTATTTACAGAGAAGAAACACCCAGAACCATGCTAGCAAATACAGATGCTGGTCCCCATGCACGACCTACTCAACTGAGTGGAACTCTAAGAGGTAAAACCCTGGCATTTGTATTAAAACACGGGTACCCCAAGCAATCTAGGGACACGCCTGCAGCACTACTGCCCTGGTGGGATTTCTTAGAGGCTCTTCCAGGGAATCAGTGCTCCTGGCCTGGTAGCCTGGTAGCTTCAGATTAGGGAAGTCCTTCCTTGTCTACCTTCTGGCTAGATCTGACTTCAGCTTCTTTACAGGGGCAGAGGGAGGACAAGTAGATCCCAGAGCCCTGATAAAGAGGAATGTCTCTGTTGTCAGACTACAGTTCAGTCAGGCTTTGACCACTTGCCACCTCGACAAGGAGTCTTGTCTACTCTCTGCCTCAGTTCCCACATCAGAAGATGCAAGGAACAATCTGAAGTGCACAAGGACACCAGTCTACCAGGCAAGGAGCCCTGGTACCCTGGGAGAGCCTCTAAGACACCCCACCGGGGTCTATAAAGGGTTTGTGTGGTACACATGTGCTCGGCTAGTGCCAGCTATAACTAGTAAGAATTTGCTCAGCCGACTCACCCATGTTGTAATGGGAGGCCTATAGCTTCACCAGAACCCACCTGTTCCAGAAAGTAAACTGGCTTCCACCAACTGCACACTATATTTGTTGCTTTTGTGATATCATGATAATGGGAACAACTTCAGGCTTTTTGGTTCACGGATGGAAAACAGTCAGTGGTGGCAGTACAGGCATGGAGGCCGGAATTAATCAGCCCATGGTGGGCAGGAGTGTGTAGTGGAGACTCCTCCTATGATGGCGAACAAGGAAGCAGAAAATACAGGCAAGTGTCAGGAGTGGGGATAGCTATAAATGCCCACCACTCACCACCTATATCCACCCATTAGGTCCCAGCTCCCAGGGAATCCACAGCTTCCAGAATAGTGTTATCAGCTGGGGGCGGGGGACAACGGATGTTCACCACACACCTGAACCAGAACAGACAACATGTCCCTCTCTGCTCTAATCTGTTTTTTTCTACTGTTGCCCAAACCTTCACCTGCACACATGAGGTTCCTGAGGCTCCTGAGGCTCCTGAGGTTAACCGGCTCCCCATCACCCAGCTGAAAAAAGACAGATGAAACAGCTCTGGCAAATACCCTTGCCGTGAGGATTCCCCAGGCGCTTTTTAAATGGTTAGCATAAGGAGTGGAGAAAGGCTTGCCCTTTAAGAATAATCTAAAGACAGGCATTTTGAAACTGCGAGGGAGGAGGGAAATAACACCAACCACACTCTCCATTACCTGAGCTTTGGGCCATTAGCCAAAGGAAAGCCCTACAAACATATTCTTTGCTTATCAGCCTCCCCTTGGGGTGGGCAGACACTTCCCTGGCCACCTTATTTAAAGCCACAGCGACAAGATTCTCCCCCCCCCACTTTCATCTTCTTCTACTTCTATAACCTCTTCACCTTCTACAGTTGTGGTTATTGGTTAAGCTTATTGTATTCTTCCTTCCTCACTAGAGTATAAGGCTCCTCCAGGGAGGTGATGTTTAACTCTGTTTTCTCTGTACCCATCTGTCTAAACTAGACAGGCACTGACCGGCAACAGAAGGAGTAAAGGGGTGCTTTCTCCTGAAATATAGACAGGTGTCCATCACAGATGTTGAAAGGGATTATTGTTTACATATATAAATATATATTCTCAATTTTTATTTATGTGTATGCATTTCTATGTCCGTGTATATATCTGTCCGGTATGTATGGACACCTCTGGAGCTCAGAAGAAGGCATCAGGACCCTGGGAGCTGAGTTAGAGGCTGTTGTGAGCTGCACAACTGTTATAAGCCACACATTGGGGTGACTTCTGTTGGGGTCCAGTCCTGACGGAATTCACACATTCCAGGGTAGGAGCGTGAGGATTAGATTTATTAAGCAATAGGCTATGAGAGAAATAAAAGCTAGAAACACAGAACAGCACCAGGAGGGACATTCAGTGAATACTGAACCACCCACGGTTATTTTCCACACGCTTATATACTTCACTCCCAAAGGGAAGCAGGAGGCAACAGACTTCAGTAACATGATATGAGGAATAGACCAAGTATCCTGCAGGCAGCCACCCCCTGGAACCTCCTGCCAATATCCTTGAAGGAGCAGGAATAGACTTGAATTCTCTGACCTTTGGTCCACCTCTCAAAAGACTAATTAACCACACCCTAGGTCAGGATTCCTTGTTTGTAGTCTCACCTGTTGTCAACAACTTTGAGAGAGGGTGACGATCAGCTCAAACTCTCTGACCTTCAGTCAAGGTGGGACAGACTCACAACTGCGGGCCCTGACACACAACATGGATGCTGAGAAATCAAACTGTGTCATCTGGGAGAGCAACAAAGATCTTAACCATCTCTCCACCCTCTTGTTTTCCAATTATATGTATGAGTTGTTTAATAGATTTTAGGTGAAGCCTCAGTCGCCCAGGTATTACCGATCTGAAGCTGAGGTAAAGGCAATGGTAATATGGTTCTTGTCTCAAGGACAAGCGTGGCCAGTCCTTCAGGTGTGCTCTGCTCTTTCTGCCTCACTCTGTGCCTTGAGACCTGACCCGCTTGAACTACATCTTGATGCATGAAACTCCCTTGAGTTTTGAGTCAGGTCAGGTGCAGAAGGAGGCTGGGCTTCTCCCCCACTCTTGGTGTTTGGTCATTGCTGTTGCCTGAGTCCTTCTATCAAAGATATGTCACCACCACCACCTTCCCAGGACTCCTGCCTTGCTGCTTTGTTTGTTTTTGTTTTTGCCTGTTTCAAGCTGCTTCTATGCTAACAGCTCCCCAGTCACTTTGCAGGACCCAGAGTACGTTCGTTCCTTCCTTCCTTCCTTCCTTCCTTCCTTCCTTCCTCTGCCCACACCTTTAAAAAATATTCCTAAGTTAGTCAGTTGAACATGCCCTGGGCTCCTTTCCAGGTCTCTAACACAGTGGAGAAATTATGCTAAAAACCAGAAAACCTGAACTCCAATGCCAGTCTCACCCATGACTTAGGCAAAGTCAGGCACCCACTGGGCTCCATAGCTTCATCAGAAATCTGAGAGAATTGAGCAAGATGACCTTTGTCATCTTGTAATCTTGAAAGGCATTTTGTATAGAAAAGAAATAAGCCTTCTGACTACTTCCTTCATTGACTAGAAAGTACCAGCTTGATCCAGATTCTCAAAAATCTGTGTCTTCCAGGAACTCCTCCACGCCACCCTCTCCCCAGAGGCCTCTTGCAGGACTCACACTAAAGCTAGGGTAGGCAGTGCTTCAAGTGGCAAAACCAAGTTCTGTTTCCGCCCCCTGTCAGTTTCCAGTGAGCAACTGCCTGGACATTTGAGGTTACATTTAAAAACCAGCATCATAAAATCAGTGCTTTTTTTTTATAATAGAAACTATGAGAACATATAGCTATCCAAAGAGATACTCATTCATTTCTAGCATTCACAGTTGATACGTCTGACGTCTGGACTTTTCATTCATTTGTTGACCTATTCATTCCAAAGATACTTAATGAGTACCAGTGTGGACCAGACTTTTCCAGGTGTGCAGACACAGGGATGCTGTGGAATGTCTTTCTGTCAGCTGTGAGGATGTGTTGCTCTCATTGGTTCATAAAAGTTGCTTTGGCCTATGACAAGGCAGAACAAAGCCAGACAGGAAATCCAAGAAGAGATACGAGAGAAGAAGGGAGAAGAAGGGCAGAGTCTGGGAGACACCAGCCAGCTGCTGAGGAAGTAAGACGTGTAGAAAATGAGGTAACAAGCCACAAACTACGTGATAAAGCATAGACAAGAAATACGGGTCAATTTATATGTAGGAGCTAGCTAATAACAAGCCTGAGCCATCGGCCAAATGTTTATAGACTTAACATAAGCTTCTGAGTGATTATTTGGAAATGGTCACAGGACCCAATGGGATAGAAAAACCTCTGTTTACACAGGGATAAACTTGCCGTGTTATGAGGTGTTTAACTAGAACTCTGGTTACACCTTATTTGTCCACTTTGACCAACTATATTCAAATTTTCTGGAGAACTGCATATCTCCTGCTCTTCTGTGGGCAGTGCAAACACAGGATATCTTAGACCCCGGAGGTGTGACTTTCTTCCAGTCTGGTAAGAATGAACCAGATGCTGCCACTGACTTAGTTTTTCTCTCTCTAGGGATGACCTCCAGCTGCTAACTAGACTCCCATGCAAATTGCCAACCCAAAATCTTAGCAGTGAAATTTGGTGGAAGATAAAGGAACCTTCCTGGTAAGTGAGAAGTGTGTGGTTACATAGCATCAGAGTTTGTAAAGCAGGTGTGTGCAAGCCTACAGTCACAGCCAAGGGTAGGCAGAGACAGGTGTAGATCCCTGGGGTCCACTGGCCAGCCGGCCTGGCCTAAGCTGTAAGCCTCAGGTCCCAGAAGGGACACTGTCTCAAAAATGAAGTTGGATGTTTTGCACACACGTGTGCACACATGCATGTACGCGCAGGTACACACACACACACACAATTCTTTGACTGAAAATGGCTCCCATAGGCTCATGTATCTGAATACTTTGTCACCAGTTGGTGGCACTGTTTGGGGAGTTGAGGAGGAAATATGTCCTTGGAGGTGGGCTTTGGGAGTCTAAGGACTTAAACCATTTCTGTTTTTTCTACTTTGGGTTGTGGTTCAGGAGATAAGGTTTCTACTACAGCTGCCATACCTGAGTTTGCTGTCGTGCCTGTCTGCTGTGACGGTGATGGCCTCTTAGCCCTCTGCGATTGTAAGCCAAGATGAGTGCTCTCCTCCTTAAATTGTCTTGGTCATGGTGTTGGATCGCAGTGACAGAACAGTGAGAGAGAGAACCTACCCGCACTCTGAGCCTCATATATCTGACACCAGGGACCCCGAGGCTGTTAATTTACCTGTACTATTTTTTATAGCTGTAGACCACAGCATTGTAAATGTTTCATCAATGATGATAACACACACATATAGTATTTCAGATAGATAGATAGATGTATAGATACATAGATGGACGGATACATAGATAGATACATAGATAGGTACTTGATATTAAGCTCATCTTTACAGAAATTTCCATATAAAGATAGAAGAGAATCAGGTGTAAATCCTCCCTCTGATTGTAATGATTTTTGTTTTTTATTTTATTTATGGTAAGAAGTTTTTTTAAGTTTTAAGTTAAAAATAATTATAAACTTTATTATAAAACTTTGCAAATAAAACATCACAGTGGAAATGAACCAGACCAAAAGTCTACACATCACAATAACTTCTGAAAGGAAGACGGCCATTCTGAAGATGTGGGGCTTCACACTGGATTCTGTACTTTCACTATCAGGGACATCTTTATGCAGCTATTCACAAGCGAAAAACTTTCAAAATTGTATGTATGTGTATGTGTCTGTTGTGGCAAGGTGTGGGGGGGAGAGGGAGAAAGAGGGAGGGAAAAGGAGAGAGAGAGAGAGAGAGAGAGAGAGAGAGAGAGAGAGAACAGGAGAGCAGGTGCCCTCAGAGGCCAAAAGAAGGTGTAGGACCCCTCAGGATTGGTGTTACCAGTAGTTATGAATTACCCAATATGGGCACTGGGAACCAAATCTTGGTTCTCCACAGGAGCAGTACTTGTTCCTAACTATTGAAGCAACTCTTCTAACTGTCTGGGGACTTTTTTTAAAAAAAGATTTATATTTAGTTTATGTGTGTGTGTGTGTGTGTGAGAGAGAGAGAGAGAGAGAGAGAGAGAGAGAGAGAGAGAGAATGCAGTTGCTGTCAGGAGCTAGAAGAAAGTGTCCATTCGTTCCCTTGGAACTGGAATTACAGGAGGTTGCAAGTCACTGATGTGAGTTCTGGGAACCACACCCCATAACGTGGAAGAGCAGCAACGGTTCACCTGCAGAGCTGGGCGGGGATTTTTAAATGCAGCAAGCGCGATGTTGGGCAGAAGGGAAGCTCTATGAACCTGCAAGGACAGGAGATGACAGGAGAGACTATTTTTTGATGAGTGCTCAAGCAAAGAGTGTGGTTTGTCCCCGAGCCCGCTGAGGCCGCCGCCAAATGGAACAAATTGCTGTAAGCGGATTACCTTGAACTCAGTAACTGGAGCGTTGTTCGGGGGATTTTGTTCACAAGAATTGTAATTCGAGCCTAGTTTGTCACACCTGCTGCCGTTACACTAATAACCCCCAGTGCACACAGCTTCAACCTCCCTTTCACTGAAAACATGCAGAGGGGATGCTGACCTCAGCTCCTGCTCCTTCCCATTCTCACCCAAATCCAACGGTCTCCAGCGTACATGGCTTACTCATCAGTAAGTGCATGGAAGATGGGGTGGGGCAGTCATCGGAAGACGGACCAGCCGCACCCCAGGCCTCGAGTGTTTGACACTGGGTACCTTTGAACTCACCTTTCCTAGTGTGTTTAAAGTGATACAATGTAGCACTGAAAATGTTTAGGTGGCGGTGATGGCAAAGCCGCAGATATTAACCAGTTCGATCACAGCTAAACCTCAAGGTGAACACAGCTTCAGGTTGGTTACCACCCTGGCAGCTGTATGAACAGCCTCGCTAGAAGTGGGATAATTGCGATCCACTCACAGCAGCTAAGAGGTGGGTAGACTAAATTAGCCATGGGGCCTTGGTAGCTCCACTTACCAAGGAAAAAGAACTGTCAGTTTTAGGTTAAAATATATCACAAAGACATGATAAAATTTGTTTCATGTCTGAGGGATGCCAGTTGCCAGAAGAAAGAGTATGGCATTGTGGGTGTCTCTCTGCGTTGTACTTATGTTCTCGTGAACAGGACATCTTCCTACACTGATGGACCACTCGAGGACTTGGATAATGCCTCAGCATCTACCCAAGATGGTGGTCTGCAAAGGTCAACACTGTGCCAGTTCACCCACAGCCTCTTCTGAGGGGTTCCGCTCTGTCCACATTTTCTGCTGAAGGGACAGGTCTAGGGGTCCACATGTGGTACCTAGTGCCCCACCCTCTCCATTGACAGATGATTGGCCCGAGCTGAGGAACCCAAGCAGGTGGCTGGATCACATTCTGCTTTAGGACTCTGAACCTGAAACAAGAAAACCATCATCAGTTTGTCTCGGAGACCAGTAGAAGATGTTCCGTGTTGCTTAATCCTAGGAGCAAAAACCCCACAACAAGCTTCTCTTGAGGGAGGCATAGAAGTCCCTCAGGATACAAAAATCATCTGTAAGGTGTAGCAGCTTGAAGCCAAGATTTGATATACTCCCTGCTCTCGGGGAGGAATAAACTTTTATCGTGCGCACGCTGTGTGTGTGTGTGTGTGTGTGTGTGTGTGTGGTCTTTGGTTGACCCGAGTGACTTTTGTACCTGGGTAGAAAACAAGCCCAGTGAAACCCATGGAGGAGTAAAGCCCACTCCCAGCTGAACTTCTGGGCCATGAAGCCTTCTGGGGACATCAAAAAAGTCAAGACACACAACAACAAGCTGATAAAGTCTTAGCCATTACTAGGAAGGCAATCGGCACCTAAAAAAAGAAAAAGGGGAACCGAGAGTCTTTCAAGATGATTTGAAAAGCTGGCGTGTACACCTCCCTGACAAGGGTACAGCCACTATAGAGCCATGACTGGAGGTGGGGTGGCTTCACCGAGACGTCCCTCATGAATGAATCTCCACGTACTAAAAAACATGCTTAAAATAGGCCTGAAAGGACTGATTCCTGGTTGTAAGGTATGCTGGGCGTACCATAATCACAAGGGACCAACGCCAGTTCAGAAGACAAACAGGACAATAATACTTGACATGATCTCAAAAGCAGGTGCTGAAGTCAGGGTGCGCCTGCGGGGTCTAGTTTCCATTCGGCTTTGGAAAAAACAAGAAAAACGGACATTACTCTCGATTTTAAAAAGTATGCCCGTATACATGGGCCTATTGAGTGTGACTAAATGAAACATCCGTTCCAAACAGCTTCTCAATGGTGCTGCTTCTTGGCCAAAAATATTTCACGGTTTGCAGCTCCACACAGGTTGGCCTCTATATAAATATCACAGCCTAGAAGTGGAATTACCCTTGTGTGCAGTGCGCGAAAACATCTTACTCGTTTGAAAACTGAAGTTGGTCAAGAGGAGGTTTTACCGCTCACGTGAACTTTCCCATGACGGTGTTGTAGAAGTTACACCTTCTGGCTCCGGTGAAACTAGAGATAGGACGGTGAAGGCACAGGCTTCGAGACAGGTGGGTCTAAACTCAAATCTAGCCCCCAATTGTCCCGTTGTCATGGAGCCACAAGCAAGGACTTCCTGGAGCTTCCATTATTCCCGCTATCATCATGACCATCATCATCATTATTCTATTATATACCTTTTAATTTTAATATTATAACGCAATTAAAACATTTCTCCCTTCCTTTTCTTTCTTCCAAAACCTCCTGTGTATTTCTCTGCACTGCCCTTCAAATTCATGGCCTCTTCTTTCGTTGTTATTGCATGTTCTTCCTGCACCTAAAGCTCAGGGGACATTGAGGAAGAGGAGGCAGAAAGGCAATAAAGACCAGTCAGACGGTATCTTCTAGCTCTATCAGAAGCTATATCCATAAAGATTCACCAGCATGACTGCCCAAAGGTGAGCTGAGCAAGAGTAACACCGAGAAGCGTGTCAAAGTGGATGGAAGAAAACCCACAAGGCTCCAACCCTACAGAAAGAACTATAGGCAGCTGAAGAGCTGCGGGGTGGGAGATATGGTTCCCCCAGCAGGGAAGGGCACACCAATCAGTTGTCTAGTGCCAAAAGATCAGTCTTCAAAATATACATACAAGTAACATTACATAGGCCAAGCAGGTTATATTTAGCTTTTTTCCTTTTAATGCAAGGTACTGTTTTCATTAAGCCCTGGTTCTGAAGCTAGGTGTTGGGATACTCAAGGGCCACAAATCTTTGCCTTCACAAAGGGTACCCTAGGTCAGGGGACAGACAGAAAAATAAATACATAAAAGGCAAGTCAGTGAAATGCAGAGCCGGTTCCAAGGCGGATGCACTAAGGAGTAGACTAAGCACAGAAGGGAAGGAGGGATGCGCCAAGGGGATATGGAGTTGGGATGTAATTATTCCTAGAGGGGACTTGAAGGAGAGGTATGAGACAAAGGGCTCCACGGGAGGATTCCAGACAGAACACGTGGAGAGGTGCCAAGACAGGAGCGTGACAAGCGTGGTCCAGCAGCAATCTGAGGAAACAATCAGGAACGGGGTCCATGGGGCCGGACCATGGCTGGATGGCACACCTGAAGAAAGAGCTGGGAGAAAGATGGCGCCCTTTCTAGCCTTTCTTCCCAGTGAAGAAAGCACAGCCCTGGCCTTGACAGGGGAGGCCTCTTTGTCAGAACAGGAAGCCACTTAAGTAACAGCAGTCTGGCAGCAGCCATGACGGGTGAGACAGTCCCTTTTGGGGCCCTTTCATAGGTAGGAGTTTCAACTCAAGGTCTCTTTTGGTTCCTCTCTAGCAAACTCAGAACAAGCAGACCCCTCTGTGGGAGCTTTATTATCCATGCCCCCCTCCCTTGTGTTTCTTTCCTCACCTCCTAGGTGTGGTGAAGCGGAAGGTGACATGAGGATACAAGGATGTCGCCGTGGGTTGAAACCCGCTCTCCCAACCAGGTTGTCCTGGAGACATGGGGGCTGGACTGCCTGGGTTCAAATGCCCACCCTGTCCATTAGAATCCCTGTAATCCGAGTCAAACACTGCAACTCTGTGAACTTCCGTTTCTAGACGTTCCCCTTCCAACCAAATGGGAATGATGATAAGTCTGCTTAGTGGGCCAATCATCGGAACTAAATATTTTTTGGAATTTAAGCACATGGATTAGCTCCTCCCCTCTCCGGGTGTTTGTTGTTTGTTTAGTTCTACAAATGACGATGATCCAGACCCTAAGCGCTAGACACCATCTCTGCATTTCTACTCAAGCCACATCCAGGAGTCTGGTCCTCCATCTCCAGGCTGAGTGCCACTATGTCTGCCTGGGTGGTCCCAGCCTCCCAGGCTGACCATCTCCTAGAATCCATGGGATTCTCTTACTGTGTTTATTACCTTTCCTTAGGGAGCAGAAATGGCAGCTTTTGCAACCTCACACCGCACTGAGGCAAAGGTTTGTAAACCCTCCAGGGGGAACAGAACTACGAGGCTCGCTAGCAGATGAAGAGACGTTTGGTTAGACCATCTGCAGGCGTACTCTTCCCCTGTAGCGTGTCCATCAGCTGTAGTTTATCCTTCAGGCTACTTAGACTTGGGTTTTGTTTAATGGCCAGAGCTCGCAAAAATACTCAGTTTGTTCCTGTAGAAAAGAAAAATGTTACTCCACAACATGCATTAGAAAGTTATCCCGACTGGGACGTGATGAGCAGTCAGCAAGACTCTTAGTATCAGCAGAGACCAAAGAATAATATGTTAGGAATAACTGCAGGATTTTTTTTTTTTTTTAGGAATGGCCAGAGCAGCTGTCTCAGGATTACAGGGAATGTGTCTCTAACTCAATGATAAAAGAAAGCCAGCTACCTATTCTCAGTGGCTCAGATTACTGTGGGCCAGCCTCCAGAGCAAAACCCCTCACGTTATGCTCCCGGGTGGCTCTGCTCTGCACTGTTACTGCCACAGGCTCCGACACAAGCTCTGGAAATGTACTTACAGAGAGGATTCTCACAGTCAGGAAAGCTGGTACCATGTGAACCCCTGGCCTCCACTTACTGACTTGCCTCCCTTGCGTCTGAACTTAGGCTGAGATGAGCCAGAGATTCTCAAGGAATGTAGGGATGGAAGGACAAGAGAGACCAGCAGGATGGAAAGATGTGCTTTGCGTACTCTGAGCTCGAGGCCCAAAGACACCCTGGGAGTAGTCATAATTGTCCACACCTGGAAACCATCCAGCAACACGGAGTGCGTGGTGATAGTGCATGGGTTGGGTGGGGGACTGCTTGGCAGCAGACACACTAAAGAACAAAGCAGCTGCTCCATACAGCCACTAGAATGGAGCTGGAGGCAGAACCCACGCCAGGTGAAATCTCATTGTAGGAGATTTTGAAGCATATGCAACTAATTTATGGAGAAGGTAGTGAGACTCTATCTACCCTCGCTGGAATGGAGACGGCTGGGGTGGGGTGGGGTGGGCATGGAAGGACATGGAGGCATTTTTCTAGATGTCCCCAGATGACAGGACGAGCACTAGTAGCTGCCCATGCCCTGCAGCATGGTGACTGGTGGGGTTGCAGCTGGGAGGTGGACGCCATCAGAAAGAGAGGCTGGGGGCGGGGGGCGATACTTCAGAAGCCACACACAGAATTTTACCATTCTGAAGTGGGACACTCACCCTAAGAGACAAGCTTCATAGGGATCATCTCTGAGAAGGGATAAGAGAAGGACTTGGTTGTATTTGTAGAGACAGGAAAGTGGCCAACGGAGTCACAGGGGAACATGTGTGAAGGTTGGGTCAGCCATGAGAATGAAATGGGAGTGGTGGGTGGGTGGGTAGGAAGCCTTGCATTCAGATTTAAGAAGTTAGATAAGTTCTCCTGAGACTCAATACAGGGACAAGAGGAGAAATGGTCATCCCGTAGCTGAGGGAGGACTGTGACACACTTTCTAGGCCATGTCTAGGGTTCAGCTCAAATGCCAATGACACGGAACAATGGAAGAAACCAAAGGGTTGAGAATGATATTATTTATATTTCCCCAAGATTGCTGGATTCGAGAAAGAGGATCAACTAGAAAAAAGGTAAGATCAGAATTAAGGAACCAGGAAGAACTGAGCAATTATGAATGTCTGAATGCTGGCTATATGATGTGGGATTCCTCTCTGTATGCTGCAAATATCATTGGTTAATAAAGAAGCTGCTTTGAGCCTATTGAAGAGCAGAATAGGGCAAGGTGGGAATTTCAAGCAGAGGTAGTGGAGAAAAGTAGGCAGAGTCAGGAAGAAGCCATGTTTCATTTTTGTTACTAGTGGTATGCATGTGTGTAGCAACTTATGATTTAATAGGCATTTTCACACCGATTTGCTTTTATTTGTTTGTCTGGTTTTCTTTAGGATAGGACTTGATGTCGCTTGGACCAACCTCAGACTTGCCATGTCTCTGAAGATAACCTTAGACCTCTGACCCTCCTGCCTCCTCAGTGTGGAAGTCCAGGCACTCACAACCACATTCAGTTTTTCACGGTCTCCTTTTTGAATCGCACACTCTGCCTAAGAGCTTGTTAAGACCTCCTGATCATTGAATTCTGAAGCCCATTGAAGTTACTGATTTGTTAAAGTAGAAACAACGCACACAGTAGGTGAACGGTGGAGTCAACGTGAACAACTCCAATTTCTAATTCAGAGTGCCTTTGAAGGCATGAAGTTAATTTACCTGCTAGGTGCCCTGGCTGTAGAAGGCGCCAGGACACAGCTGTGCGGCATACGCCCTGTCTTGGAGCCCAGGCCTGTTTTGGTGGACAAGGCCTTTCTGAGTTGTTTTCAGTAGGCAAACATTCCTGACACTTGAGTTATTCTGAGGCACACAATGGGCAGTCTGTGCGGGAGACTTCATACATTTCATTCAGCTGGATGCTATGAGGACAATGCAAGCGAAAGCATTGTGTGCATTCCCTCAAAAAAAAAAAAAAGCACCCAACAAAACAGATATTGTTGTAATGGAAACATCCAGGCTTGAGAAAAAGGCACCATGGCGTCTGTGTCTTATAAACCTGCCTTATTCCTTCATGCCCATCACTGTAACTCAGTGGCAAGGGCACCTCCCATCCTTCTACGAATCTTAGCAGGCATTCTCAAACTTGGGAGACTCCAAAATATATTATATAACCAGACACTTTTAAACTGTCCTGTGTTGGTGCCTTGTGTCATCTTAGGTACTCCTGACCACTTCTACAACCTCACAGTTAGGAGTTAACTGCGTCTCACCAAAAAGACACTAGAGTCAAGCCCAACCCTTATGGATATGGCTTTATTTAGAAACAAGGACCCTACAAAGGCCATCAAGATGAAAGGAGGTGGTGAAATGTATCTTAATTCAGTCCAACTGGTGTCCTATGAAAAGAGGTAGGGGCAACATTGTGGCCCAAAGACAGGCAAAGATGATACGTGCCTAGAATCATGGAGTCATGTGTCAAAAAGCTGCCAAGGAATGCCCATGGCTACCAGAAGCTAAGAGGGAAGACTGGGATCATTCCCTGGAATGTTCATAAGGAACAAGGGCCTAAGGATAACTTTAACTTTGGCTTCTGACCTCCACGGTAGTCATCTTAAACCATCTAATCATGATTCGTGTTAACAGCAGAATTAATATACCCAGTAAGGATACACATAATTATATACAAGATGGAGCCAGGAAAATGATCTACTCTTTTTTTTAAAAAAAAAAATGTGTGTGTATGGAGGAGGGGATGGGGTATTTGTTGTTTTGTTGCAGTTTTGCAAAGCTCAAGATGGCATTGAATATGCATTCATTGAAAGTGCTGGAGTGGCCGGGCGGTGGTGGCGCACGCCTTTAATCCCAGCACTCGAGAGGCAGAGGCAGGCAGATCTCTGTGAGTTCGAGACCAGCCTGGTCTACAAGAGCTAGTTCCAGGACAGGCTCCAAAACCACAGAGAAACCCTGACTCGAAAAACCAAAAAAAGAAAGAAAGTGCTGGAGTGGCTAGTGATAGGCGCATTCTGAGTAGAATAAAGAGTTGAGAGGTTTATTTTCCATTTTACAAGAGGTTATCGATAAAGGGGATGAGATGGTGTTTACTCTATTCATTAAGCATGGGATCAGTTACCATGGCTACATTAGAAGTTATTTCAAAACTAAGAGTCTTAAAATTACAGCCATCACTTGTCGTGCTGCCTCTGCTGGTTTGTGTGGATCAGGAGTTGGGGGCAACTGCAACTGGGCAGATCTAACCAAGGGACTTTGCTGTGACCACTGGGATGAGGTAGCTGTGTCCGAAGCTGACTCAAACCTGCTCACCCATCTGTCCCCTGACCTGGCAACTCAAATGCCTGGAACTCATTAGCTGTCTCTCTATCCCTTTTCTATCTTTTCATGTGACCATTGAATGATCAGGTAGGTGTGTGTGTGTGTGTGTGTGTGTGTGTGTGTATGTGTGTCTGTGTGTGTTTACATCCGGACAGAGAGAAAGGGGAGAAGTGTGTGAACCTTTGTCATTTCCTATGACCTGCCTTTAGAAACCATCAGGTTTACTTCTGCAGCCTTTCATTTCTTCATCCAGGTCGTCACAAAGTTCTACTGGGCTCCAGGGAGTCTAGTTCTACTAGACTCCACTCCCAACTACAGGGTGCCCTGTATCTAATAAATACATTGTTTCACTCTGCATTCTCTCAGCATCGGTGGCACTTTCAGCATTGATACACTGTATCCATTCAGCACCAGTGGTACTTAAGGCATTGATACACTGTATCCATTCAGTGCCAGTGGTACTTAAGGCATTGATGCACTGTATCCATTCAGCATCAGCCGTACTTAAGGCATTGATACACTGTATCCATTCAGCATCAGTGGTCCCTACTGCATTAGTACACTGCAGTGCTTTCTGAGTGTGTCACACACTAACTGGCTAAAGGAACTGAGTACCCACTTTCATTTTATAGATGATAGATGCTGTCTGTACCCTACCTAAAGATCCTTGTCCCTTACCTTTCCAGCACCTAACACTTCAACTTCCAAGTGCCAGAACCTGGCCTGAGAGCTTCCACTGGCCTCTGCAGACTAGTGACACAGATTACATGTAGCAGATCCAATGTACTAAAGAACAATGTCCTCTAGGACCAAACATCAACAAATAAGATCTAGCGAGGGGGTGAAAACCCAACTTATCTTGGCAGGATTAAAGGCAGGATTCTATTCCAAACCACATTATAAGGCTTGTACTTCACCCTGACCCCCAGAATCTCGGTAGCCACAGCTGTGAATTGACAATACAACTTTGTCATCTATCTTTCTGACCTTTTAAATGAACTAAATGGGTCTTAATCTTTCTGGGACAATGCACATCGGGTTTCCCTGACTTGGGACCACTTCACTAGTAGTCTGAACTTACATTATAACTATGGGTAGCTTTGAGAAGTCCAGATGCAGTGAGGTTAGAAGACCAGGATGATGCTGAAGACCAAGAAACCCCAGAAGGAGAGCTCTACTGGAGGCCTGGAATGCTTCAAGGTCGCATGTATTAAGCACTTACCAAACTACTTGGAGCCAGGCACTCAATGGCCCAATGCTAGAATATCTCAGTTGGCTCTGAGATTCTGTGACATGCCTAATAATTCTGTTCCAATTCTCTCAGGGATGCGATGAACGTCATAGCGATCTGTCCCAGTGAGAAATGGCTGTTCTAAGGGGAGTTGTTGGTAGTCAAGTATGTGTTCACCTAGGTATCTCAATGCCATTGACAGATGGGGGAATCATCTCCCATTCCTTCTCCAAGCCCAGAGCTGGTTTCCTAGGAACGTGCTGTCTCTCTTTTTCTCTGACCTTCTAGTTGACACCTAGGAAGACAGAATCTAGATGGGAAGTCAGCTGCTCTGGTCAAACAGCAGCTGTTTTCGTGGCCGTTTGTTTCACGGCTGCAGGTGCAAACAGCCTGACCTTGGACCTTAAAGCAAGAAGTCTCAACAGATGATTCTACCCTTGTTCTCATTCCTCTTTTTTTTACAGGCCAATCTACAATCATTGATTTTTATGCTGACTGAAACCCTGCTGGGTGTGAAACACTGCCACACACTTTTCATGAAGCTCTGCAGATGCTAACAGAAATAAGGATATGAGCATCCGGCGTGGTAAGTAAGCCCACTGTCACAGAATTGTGAATTTCATTCACCTGACCTCACCTTGGAGGACCCCTTTATTGAACACCAGCAGTTTCCTGCTTGAGGTGTCTATACCACTCTTGTCCTTTGCTAGAGAGTGTCTCTGAGACCCTCAGAAGCCACCACAGCCAATAGAGAGTAATGGTGGGTGAATAAGTGATGGTCACACCCACTTGGGGGGAGACGTCTGGTGTGAGTCAGACAGTAACTTTCAGTGGACTATACACCACCACTGACCACTGTTTCCTACCAATAATGAACAGCATTTCATCACACACCGCTCTGTCTAGCCAGCCCCACTTTACTGTTCTGGGGTCCCTTCCCAAATACTCAAGCCTTTGTCAGCCCTTCAGTATGGTCAGCAAAAGTCCCTCCCACTAGCCTCTCTGACACTCTTGTGTCTTCCCCTTTAACTATCTTCTCTTTCCCCTCCATCCTCTTTACCCCTACATCATGGAGAGCACCTGATAGACCCATTGTGCTAAGAGGGTCAGCTGTGCTCAAGACACAGTAGAAGGTGTGTCACCAGGGGAAAATGACGAGCCCTTGTCCACTGTTTAACTCTAGCCTCGGGTGAATTTGAAGGGATAAGTTTCCTTATTCCTTTGAATGGATGTTGAAAATTTCATTTCAATAATCCTTCCTTAGGCACTAAGGGGTTTTGTTTGGTTCTGTGTGAAGATCAGTGGAGGAAACATCCCCGCAGAGATGGTGGGAGGAAGGTGAGAGGAAAGGGTGGGAGGTGGAGAAGGGAGGGGAGGAATAAGGTGTGGGCTATGGATGGAACCCACCATCTCAGGGTTTCCACGGAACCCATAAACTGTCCAGTCCATACCAGACTCTGAGCACTACCCCTCACTCCTCTCTGTGGTTCAGGGGTGCACTGTGACTCTCTTCCCCTGGCATAGTCTGAAGTGCACAGCTGTCAGCATGAGCAAGCCTTGAGGAGGATTTGAAAACCTTGCTTCTGTTCTTAGACGAAGGTGTTGCACTCGTATTCATGGGGTAGAGTCTGTGTTAAGCCTTCTGTTATGTTGTCTCTTAGCCCTCAGGGCAGACACAGAGCAATATTCAGAGAGGCAAGCTTGGCTCAGAGAGTCATGCCTAGGGTGCCAGGATTGAGATGGGTAGAGACAAAACCTAGATCTCCCAGCTATGGGGTCCTTGCTATTGTTGCTACCTCAAAATACCACCCAGTCCCTTTAAAATAATGGCACATGCGTGTGTGTGTTCCTTATAAACTGTATAGAAATGAACAATCTCATATTATAGAGCCACCTGACATAACCTAGCCACTGTTACCATGTTGACATTGATGCTCGCTTTCCCAAATATTTCTGTCCGTTTCCCATTCTTCTTCAGTAGAAACAGAAGATGGGGACTATACAACTCTGTGACTTTGTTCATGAAACTACATTCCATACATTTGTTTTTATTCTATAAACCAATCCATGAGGTAGAAGACCACTCAAGACTCCTTATTCCTTTGAATGGATGTGGCAAAATCCATTTCAATAGTCCTTCCTTAGACACTGGAGCACTCGGTTTGGTTTTGCGTGTTAGATTTTCACCTTGAAATAGAAAACTATGTGGTTGAAGGCTTCTGGTGGGTTTCCCCGCACCCTCTCAGCACCCCCCCCAAGTCTTCCATCACACTGCAGCTGGAAGACCATGGCCATGGCTGGTGATACTTCATCTCCCTCTCTCCCTTTCCATCTGGTCATCGGATGGCTTGGGCTATGCCAGGGTTATGGTTGTCAACTTGACAGTATCTCAGCCACCTAGGAGGCAGGTGCTTAGGCACACCTGTGAGGGAATATTTCACCTCTGACCATTCACATGAGGAAGTGTGTTGATTGGGTTGGTTACAGTGGGAGGACTCATCCTAAAGGTGGGCTTGCGTCCTGGATCACATGGTGGTGGGGTGGGGGAGCATGTAAGCCAAGCACCAGCTTTTATGTCTGTCTCCTTCTTGATTGTGGATGTACAGGGACCAGCTGGTTCAAGTCCCAGCACCTTGGCTGCTTGCCATGGTGGCCTATACCCTCAAACTATGAGTAGAAATTAACATGGCCGCCAAGAAGTTGTTTTTGTCGAGGTATTTGAGCATGGCA
The DNA here is from genome assembly GCF_018167655.1 of Microtus oregoni. Lineage (NCBI taxonomy): Eukaryota > Metazoa > Chordata > Mammalia > Rodentia > Cricetidae > Microtus > Microtus oregoni. The sequence goes on from NW_024543066.1 coordinate 6,004,257, forward strand.
ACCAGAAACCAAGACAGCCTGTCCCTCAGGTCTCAGCCAATATGCAGTTCCTTCTAGGAAGCCTTCAGAGAGCTCCTGGACTAGACCAGATCCCATAGTCCATTGTGCTCATGACGTTGCCCACATTCTTGACCACATTTAACATAATCATGATGAAGTCACCATGCATGGAATTGCTGTCTAATAAAGGAGTGTCATGGGGCTGTGTTCACAGCTCCACCACAGTTCACTGCTATCCCCAGCCCCCAGCACAGCAAATGGCAGGAGTCTACTGCTGTAAAATAAATCAGAGCTAGAGAGATGGCTCAGTGGCTATGAGCACTTGCTGCTCTTCCAGAGGACCAGAGTTGGTTTCCTAGCACCCTTGACAGGTCCCTCACAACGGCCCGTAACTCCAGTTCTAAGGGATCCAATTGCCTCTGGCCTTAAGGGCACCTGTACACACGTGCACATACCAACATGGAGACATACACCTACACACAGTAATAATAATAAATATAATAATAATAATAACTATTTAAATAATTGGATGAATAATTTTGGCACTAAATAGACAATTCCAAGGGTGTGGACATAGCAGATTCTTTGCTTCAGTTAAACTCCTGGAGTGTAACAGCTGAGTTAAAGTTTTTAAGACTACCCATAGTGTCAGTTGCCTTCCAGAAATGACGTCATTCCATCGGGGGTTTGCCGAGGGTAAGGTTTCTTGCAGGGAAGTCACATGAAATCACTGTTTTATAAAATGTACTTTTCAGCCACCGAGTGGCTCTTTCTGCTCGTGCAGTGTCTGAGTTACTTTTCTGTTGCTGTGTCAAAAACGCATGACCAAAGCAACTTATGAAATAAAACATTTCATTGGAGGCTTACAGTTCCAGAGGATGAGTCTATGACCACCATGATGGCGAACACGGTGACAGACAGGCCTTCATGGCCCTGGAGTAGCTGACAGTTTACATCCCAAGTAGAAGGCAAAGAGAGTTAACTGGTAATGGCACAGGTTTCTGAAGCCTCAACGTCTGCCCCCAGAGACACACTTCCTCCAAGACCACACACCCAAATCCTGCCCAAACAGTTCCACAAACTGGGAAACAAACCATCAAATACATGTGTCTGTGGGTTCATTCTCATTCATACCACCCCATGTTTGCCTTCACTGCACTCGGGTCCTAGGGTCCATAAGCATTCATCATTGCTTACCTACTGTTTGCCCAGGATCTCCCACTGTAACTAGAATGCAAGCACAGCTAAGAACTGAGTCTTTAAGCTGTGCTCTATTCAGAGAGCTGGAAGTCTAAGAAAGCAGGAAGCTAACACCCTAAAAAATGCCCTCTGTCTCATCTCTAGCCAGCAGGTTATATTGGGAAGGAGGATGGGGGGGGGCAGTCTTACCAGGGCTCAGTTCACCCACTCTATTCGGGTGGTCAGCTGGTGTTTCTGAGACTCCTGATGTCTGCCTGGGCCTCTTGCGTTATCATCTTTCTCATCTCCCGGAATGTTTGGGCTCAGTCATGTTTTTACTTATTGAATTATTCTTTATTTCATATGTATGAGTGTTTTGCCTACATGTATGTCTGTGCGCCACTGGGGTGCCTGATGCCCATGGAGGACAGAAGAGGGCACTGGATTCCCTGGAACTGGAGTTATAGAAAGTTGTGAGCCACTGTGTGAGTGCTGGAAATTGAACTTGGGTCTTCGGCAAGAGCAGTAAAGTGCTCTTAACCAGTGGGCCATCCCTCCAGCCTCTTGAGTTCATCTTAAAACACAGAGTCTAGTTAGTAGCTACTTGTTTAAACTTCCTGTTCCTCTGTGGGCATCTGGGTTGAGGAAGACAAGTAACTCAAAACAAAACAACAACAACAAAAACCATGAGAAGTACGCCCACATTAAACTATTACGAACGGGCATGTGTATATAGATTCCTTTCTGTAAGACTGAGTATACATGTGGTTTTGAAATGCAAAATATCACAGTGTCTCTCTCTTTACCTTTCCTGTCCCCATCACTGTGTTACTCTATTAATACATTGTATCTGAGCTTTTCCTGCCTTACCTTATCCAATCTAAACACAGCCCTAACAGGAGAGATACCACAAACGCTCAAAATGGCCCAGTGAGCAACCAAGGCACTGAGGGGCTAGTAACTTTCCTGAGGTTCTGGAGCTAACTATGATTGAAACCAGTATCAGAATACAGTCTCCATTCGCAAGTCTATTCTCCATTGGAAGCTTTATCTGCCCCAGTTAAAGCTCACTTTCAAGCTTTCTTGAATTGAACCCAAAATCCCCAATGCAGCTCTTTGTCAAGAGTCCTTGAGCTGGCTTATGTGAGTATCTGCCCCGTGCCTCGACTCGCTTGCCATGTCTTCATCTCAGTACTCCTTTGGCATTTCCAGATGACAACTGAGGCGCACAGAAGTTACGCTGTTTGCTCACACAGCCAGAAACCGCAGAACGAAAAATCCAAACCTATTCCTCCAGCATGTTGCTTATTTGTATATCAATCTGTTAACCCAGATAAAAACGAAATAGATATGTCTGCCAGAAAAAGCACTGAGTGGAAGGGGGTAGAAGATATTTCTTTCCTAATATTGCCACTGAGCTTGTGATTTTGTGCCTGGGAGAAGTGATGAATTAAAAAGTCGCTTTCCATTTTAATTCTGCACCTCTGCCCCCCTTCACACAACAAAGTTCCACTTCCAAAGCGTGACGTGGCGCTCTGTGACTGATGGGTTTTGGTCACGGCATGTAAACATTCTGAACTGATTATCCCCATCAGGAAGTGGACTCAGCTGGGGTTGAGCGGGGCTGTTGCACCAGTGCCATGGCTCCTTCTGTTACTTGCACAAGCTCCTGTCTCGCTGCATAGAAACTGCGCGTGCATTCATCAGCAAGCAACGTCCCATGCACGCCCATGCCCTTGAACTTTCCGGTGACTAGGAGGCTTTGCAAATTGTCTTAAGGTGACCTTCATTGTATGGAAATTCTGAAAATGTATAGTCAGGGTTGTGTGACTGGCCTATAAAGGAAGCTGTGCCTGTTTTTTTTTTTTTCGTTTTTCTTTTTATTTCTTTCTACTCCCTCTCCTCCAGTTTTATTTAAATTAACTGTGAGGCATTCCCCTTGTGGGTGTATGATCTTACAGCAGCAGCAAGAGCTGAGGTGGCCATAACCACAGCTCTCAGCCTGGTGCAAATAAATGCACAGGAGTGTAGAGGGCCTGTCCTCTTGCAGCCCAAGGTCCCAGCTCTACCTGGAGGCCTCCTGAGAAATGACTGGTTGGACTGAAGAGCCTGGAGCTTGTCAAGAAGCATGGACTGCACAAAGAGCTTCTCCTCCCTGAAGCAAACTGGTTCTGGAAGAACCTTTGGTCACATCTCAAGAGCTCAGGACACCAAAGTCATCAGGAGTACAAAGAGCCCCCCACCTCAACAGTGCTCCACCCATCAATAGTACCCTTGTCTGAGGTCCAATAGGAAAACACATGTGACATCTCACATGGGTTCCAAGAAAAGACCTCATTGACCATTTCGGAAGCAAGACGAGAGCCACGGAAAAAGATTCTTTTCTTCCCGTTCCTACACCCTGGCTGTTCTTCAATAGCCCAAGTAGGAGAAAGATGTGGGAAATACTACCTTATCTAGTCCTCCTATCAAGGTCAGCGGGTGGGAAGCATTGTCTAAGCAGCCCACAATCTGCAGAGCCTGAGACAGGAAGCAACACTGTTGCAACTGTTACTTTGCTTGTTGCTATAACCTAATTAAGCAAGTTAAGGGAGGGAGGGCTTGTTTGGGTTTAGCTTCAGAAGGAGACCAGTCAGTGCCCTGGGAGAAGGCATGGGGTGGCAGAATGTGAGTTGGGAGTAATGTGCCTACAATCAGGAAGCAGAGCTGTGGATGCCTGCACTCACCCTTCTGGCTCCTTTCACTCCATCTAGGACTCGGGTCCATGAGATGGCATCGTCATTATGTAGGAAGGGTCTTTCCTCCTCATTTAGACCTTTCTGGAAAACAGCCTCATAGACACACCTGGAAGTGTGACCACATAGTACTTCTAAATCCTGTCAAGTAGACAATCACCTTTAACCATCATAATGTATACTGTTTCTTTAAAGAGGGGGAGTGGGACTCCGAGAATTGAACAACTGGCCAAAGGCACACAGGGGCAAAGATGAGGTTTGAAGGCACCCAATAACCCATGTGCAAATGCCACTAAACACTACATGTCATAGAAGAGAGACTGCAAAGGACGAACACCTGCCTAAGAAGATTCTTCCTGTCACCTGGGACCAGGTGGTATGACTCAGCAGGCATACTGAGGACAGCAAAGTCAGCGGAAGCACAAAGACTCCGCCCTCCCCCAAAGTGCTTCACCCATCAATGATACCCTTGTTTCAGGTCCAATAGGAAAACATGCATAAACATCTCATACAGGTTACAAGGAAGAAGACTGGCAGAGTATGCACCTGCCCTCGTAGAAAGGTACTTTTTACTCTCTCTTAAAATGATGCTGTAGAGCTGGTGAGATGGCTCAGAGGGGAATGGTGCTTGCCACCAAGCCTGATGACCCAAATTTAATCCCTGTGGTCCCCATGGTAGAAGGAGAGAACCGACTCCTCAGAGCTGTCTTCCAAGTTCCCATATGTGTTTTGACACGCTCCTGTCCACTCTCCAATGCAAAGTAAATGGATAAGTTAATAAACATTTTCTTTTCTTTTTAAATTATCTTCATTTTTACGTATTCTTAGAAATTTTTATATATGTATATAATTATCTTGATTATATCTATCTCTCCCCACACACCTAACTCCCCCAAAACACCCCATTCCATCTTCTTCCCTACTTTGGGTCCTTTAAATTTTTTTTAATGTATATTGTGGATTCCCTTTGGCCCAAGATTCCACTCCCAGTTATTGCCATGACTGGAATACTCAAAAGCTTCATGGACGAAGATGCTGTTCCATGTCCTGGTCTGTACAGCAGTCTCTTGCTCTTGGTGAGTGGCCCATAATGAAACACTAGCACTTGCTGGAGGCTCCCCAACGACTTATAGGAATGTACCAACAAACGCTTATCTAGCCGAAGAGTGACATGTCTGTTGAAGCCCTCCAGTTTGCTCCTGGGAGTTCAGTAGTGTCAGCGCAAACTGACACAAATTTTGCAGAACTAAACACAAATCAGAAACAGGCTTCGGTGGTCCTGGCCCTGGATGCTGTAGGTATGGCCACAGATTCCCTGCTCTAGGTCTTTTGATTGGAGTCAGTGAATGGGAGTCACCATTGGGTCAGAGAAGGGCAAAAGGACAGGAGAATTTATTCCCTTTGCCTCTCTACCCAAATCCCTGTACTCATGCCTGCCTGTGATTTCAGTGGTGGTTGATTTTCTACAGAGAAAGCCCAACTTTCCCTGGACCAGCTCTTTCTGGGACATGATTGAGGCAGGATTTGATAGCATTTCCCCCTTGACCCTAGAAGAGACAGGGTTACCCGTTACCGGTCTCTAGATCCCATGCAAACCCATCGCTTCCATTCATTTACCTTCATACATAACCTCTTCGTGAGTCAACCTTACACTGAAGCCCTTGAATGCCCCGTATCTTTGCTCCAGGCTCCTAAGTGATTCAGCTTCAAATTTCATTCAGTGCTGAGCAACTCACATGTAGGCCAGCATAAGTAAGCCAATCCTTCTGACCACCAACTCAGGGGGACAGTGATGTGATGTCACTGGTAGAGGCTGGAGTTCACAGTTTTTAGGTCACAGTGAATTAAGGTAGAACACATTTTAAGTGAACTCTTAAAAATTAAGTCTCAGGAAAAAAGTGCAGATTCAGTTAAAACAGTTATGTCTCTACAACCTTCCTAAGGATTTTACCTACTGGAGCAAATGAAGTGAATTCAGAGAAGAGCTAGGTCAAATGAAACCACTTTTTCTCAGGTCCTCACAACTCAGGAAAGGATACTGTCTGCACCTGGTCTCCGCCCTGGTGTCTTATCTCTCTAATCCCATCTCTCTGACCATCTTATCTCTCTAGGCTGGTCTCCTCCCATGCACACCCATTCCCACTGGCTTGATCCAGGCTCCAGCCTTCTCATGTGTGGTTTGGAACGCATGAAGAGGGGCTTGTATCTTCACCTGTGCCGTCCCAGCCTAGCAGAATGTGGTATGAATGGGTCAATAAAGGTTGGCTGTGAGGATAACTGTCAGTCATGGCAGCAGCACCCCCTCCCTCTTCCCTTGTCTGTCTCTCTTCTGCCTTCCTGCTCAATCCCTGCTTAAGCTGAGTTGCAGTTATATTATTGCTGTGATTGTTGATCTTCATGTCAACCTGCATGGATTTGGAGTCACCCCGGAGACACACCTCAGGGGATGTCTATGAGGGCATTTCCAGAGAGGTTTAACTGAGAACAGAAGCCCCCCCCCCCGAGTGTGGGCAACACTATGCCATGGGGCAGGGTTTCTGAGTTGAGCTGAATAAAAGGACAAAGGAGGAAGCAAGATGAGGGTCAGCATTCAAATCCTTCTGCCCCTGACTACATCTCACCAGCTGCCTCATATTCTTGCCGCCACAGCTAGAACCACTCTCCCCACCCTGATGGGCAGTGTCTCCTCCCACTGGGAGACAGAATAAACCGCTCCTTCCTCAGGTTGTTTCTCATCCGGTGTTCTCCTCTTGTGGTTCTACCGGGGCTCCTAGCCAAAGGGGTCCACACTGTCTCTGTAAAGAATGGGAGGGCAGAGAGTTCAAGCCCGGCTGGCTTTGTGACCTCTGGTTCAGCCTCTCTGCTCTTGTGGAGTGAGGCAGCCATAGAGGATGGGTGATCAAATTAGCCTGTGCTCCAGGAAGATTTCATTTGCAAAAAAAAAAATACCGGACTAGATTTGGCCCAAAAGCCAGTTTGCCAGCCTTGCTCTTAGCAAGTATGTTCAACAGCTGTTTGTAACCTGTGCTGGACCCGCCCCTTTTCTCTAGACATGCCTCCTCACGTGGCGCTGTGCCGCTATATCACTTTGCACTTCTTCACCTGTGCTATGTATGTTCAAGTATCTGTGATGTGCCACTTGCTATCGGCCCGTTAGACTCCCACTCCCCTCTGCTATTTGCGGGACCCAGAAACACTCGTCTTTCCAAACTCCCTGCAAGAAAGTTCCCCCCACCGTCCCCATCCTCCCCTGTAAAGTCACCTTGACCTTCTGTAGCCTTTGTGCATGCTTCTACTCTTATACTTTATCAGCTCTGTTTCATCGTTGTTATTGACACATCTGTCAAGTATGGAAGGTGAGCATGCCTAGTATAACATGCTTAGGAAATTGCAACCCGTTCGATTGAAACCAAGGTGCTTTTAGCAGGGGAATTCCAGCTTCATCTGGAGCAGTCCCAATTTTGTCTGTTGCCCAAACATAATTAATCAGTGCCCTTTTCGCTCAGAAGAGACATTGTGTGGGTGGTAAAGTATACACTTGCCCTAGGTTTTCGTTTTAGATTCTAATTTTAATTATATGTGGATATGTGCATCTGTGTGCGCATGTGTGTGTGCGCGTGCACGCGTGCACACAAGTGTGTGCACAGTTCCCATGGAGTCCAGAAGAGGACATAAGATGCTCTGAAGCTGGACTCACAGGTGGTTGTGAGCCACCTTGCCCTGGATGCTGGGAAAGGCGTGTGGGTCTTCTGTAGGAGCAGCGCTGAGCCATTTCTTCAGCCTCTGCCCCATCTTTTTATGCTCATTGCGCACCTGGATTTCTGGTCAGCCTGTACATGGGATCCCCACAAAAAGACCCTCCCCAGAACTAGCCAGAAGATCAGTGACCCTGTTTTCCCTAGGACCATAGCTAAAGAACTATGAAGACAGATCCATTTTCTCTGGTCACTCAACCCAATAGAAAAGAACCAGTCAGGATGATGAATACAGCAGACTTTTGAAAAGGTTACAGTTCTATTGGGACATTTAACCTTGCCCTATCCTGTGGCCCCAGAACAACTCTGACTGAAGACAGCATAGAGAAGAAACAACAGGGCCTCCATGTTTGGTACGAGGAATTTGTACTAAACATGTACCAGGTACTGGATACAATTTACCAGGCCCAGTACTCAGCAGGGACAAGCCATTTCTGGCATCTCCATGCCCAAAGGCAGTATATCTCATTGGCATGACCATAGGAGTAGCTTATGGAGAAGATACTCAGAAAGAAAAATAGTCCTTCCTCTGTGCCTCCCTCCTTGTCTGAAGAGTCTCTCAGTAGCCCCAGCCTCTTCTCTGAACTTCCTCCTTCTTTCCCTGCATTGTGGACACTCCCAGATCTGTTTCCTGGGTCCCACCTAGGAATACAGAGTGATTGCTTGACACTAGGCTTCATATGGGGCCTCTTATTCTTGGAAAGCAATTTTGTATCTGGGAGTCGTTCCCAAAACTCTTAAAGCTCTGTACTCAGTGCATTTGCCAATAGTGCTTCCCTCTGCAGGAAATCGTTAGCACCATCTTCATGGCATTGTCATGGAGGTCCCATCCTGTGGGGGCCACAATTATTATTTCCAAGAGAACTGTGTCCCTCCCAATCCCAAGGTCCTAACTTGTTCATGGCTTTGAGTCCGTGCTTCTGAGTTTTTGGTCAGTGTCTTTTGAGCAGCCTTTGGAGAACTTCCATGCCCATCTCCCAGGAGTTTCAATTATCCTAAGTGGACGTAAATCCCTCCCCGTGCAGCAACCAAACCATGACTTTAAAAATATGCCAGTGGACCCAGTAGGAAGGTGCTGTGGGTAAATGTGCTTGCAACCAAGACTGGTGACCTGAGTTTGATCCTCAGAACTCAGATGGTGGAAGAATCAGCTCCTACAAACTGTCCTCTGACTTCCACACAGGCCATGGCAAATGTATACCACCCATCCCACATATGCAGAGAGAATGAATGAATATTAAAAACAATTATTTTTAGCACAGTAATAAACAAAACTTCAGGCTTAGACAAGAAAATTCTCAAAGATATATAAAAAGTTCTATTACCTGATGACAATTCTCCAGTTTCTTTCCAAATTGAAGGGTGCCGGATTTAAATGTCCCTTTTGGTTCTTAACACAAAGGCTTCAGGAGCCATGACCAAGTAAAGACAACTTCACATGCAAGAGAAGGGGAAAGATTTTATTATAAAGCATTTGAGAAGTGCTGTGCTCTTTGACACGCTTCATACGGAACAAATTGGAACTTCCACAGAAATCAAACACAGAGTAAACTGAACCCAGCACCTAAGTACATGGTGAGACAGTGTGGGGACAGAGACTGTGGATTCAATCAATAAATTGGTCACTTATTATACAGAAATTATTCCATAAGCTTAGACCTTGGGGGGGGGTATTCTTAGTTGATCAATGATCCCTTTTGGCAACAAGCCATCCATTCGAGGGACAGAAAACAAAGTATAAGAGAGACTAGAGAGGTGGCTCAGCACTTAAGAGTACCCCCTGCCCTTTCAGAGGACCTGGGTTTGATTCCCACTGAACACATGGCTGCTCACAACTGTGTAACTATGGTTCCAGGGGATCTGATGCCCTGCTGGGTTCTTTGTGCACATGATAGATACACAGACACACATGTAGGCAAAAGCTCATATACATAAAATAAAAACAATAAGTAAAATACTTTCTGAAAGAAAGTATAGGAAGAATTCACCTAAGACAAAAATGAGCTATGCAATCTTAAGCCGTTTCTGTGAGGTAAGTTGGCCTCTTTGTGTTTAAGACAGGAAGTATTGTGTAGAGTCTTCATGAACACAGAAATAAATTATGGAGATGAAGAGCATGGCACAAAGTCAGGGCACAGAAGAGGCCCTCTGCTGCCCCACCTCAGCTGGGTGGCTTAGACATTTCTTGACCTCTTTTGTATTTGCCTTATATAATCATGGCAGAGAGAGGAAAGAAGAGTCTATTCGGAGTGGGAGAACCAAGAAAGGTGATGGAAGAGGTGGGATTTGAGCTGAGTCTCGGAGGAGGATTGAATTTTAAGGAGTTGAGAAGGAAGAGCCTCAGAATGAAGAAGTACTGTGTGGCTACGGGGTGGTTTGACTTCCCTGAAGGATGTCTCCCTGCGAGCAAGTAGGAAGTAAAGCTGGGAAGCCAGACTGAAAGCAAATGTATGAGTCTTTACCCTCCTAGCTGAAGGGGGCTCATAAGGAGCCACCAAAGGATTGCTCTCTCTCTCTCTCTCTCTCTCTCTCTCTCTCTCTCTCTCTCTCTGTGTGTGTGTGTGTGTGTGTGTGTGTGTGTGTGTGTGTGTGTGTGCCAGCAGTAATTATGTCTGATTTATATTTTATATGCATCCTTTGGGGGACAGGGTCCCAAATGGGTAACAGCAATAGAGAGACCAACCTCAGGCTATTTTAACAGTCTGAATAAGACATGGGACCTAACCAAGCTCAGAATCTGGAGCAAACAAGTAGATGGGGACAGATGGGAGAAGCACTTTGAAGGGCAATCGGCAGGCCTGGTTTAAGGGAGAGGAGAAGGTGGAGTTATCTTTAGGTGACTTAAAGATTTTGGACTTGGATACAGACGCCATTTACAAAAGTTAAAACATGGAAGCAGTAACGTCAGTTGAGGGCAGAGGCACAAAGATCCTGTAACTCTAAGGAGTCTGTGAGTGAAGCCTGGGATGGTGACGAGTCCCTGATTCTTCATCTGTGAAATGGGGATATCCAGGTGTGTTGCACAGCTTCCAGAAAAAGCTGTACTGTTTCCAAGTTTGGGCTTCTGGGGGTTTGGAGTTTCTTTGTTCATGATTCACTGTAATTTGAGGAGTAAACGTATGAATCACCCCTGTGTTTCTATTTATATTTACTATGACTTTGCTAGGCAGACTTGATCAGACTGGGAAAGTCTAACCATGGACTCGGCGTTCCTATGCTTGGAAACAAGAGGACAAGATCTTATCTTTTGCCAAGCCTCGGGTCCCCCGTGCACTAAGTTCCACCCAGAGCTGCTGAGACCTTTCCGTTTCTTGACACCTTGGATGAAAATTATGCTTCAGTTTCCTTCCGTGTATCTATGGGCTTTCCATCTGTGGTTCAACAAACCACAACCAGAAATATTTGAAGGGCTGGAGAGATGGCTCAGCAGTCGAAAGCATTTTCTGCTCTTGCAGAGGACCAAAAATTCAGATCCTAGAATTCACCCTGTTGGCTCACAACCTCCCGTTACTCCAGTGTCAGGGAATCCAACATCTTTTTTCTGGGCTCCACAGACACCTGCAATCATGCGCACATACCTCCACATAGACGTATACAGACATAGACACAATGTGAAAATAATATAAAAAAATTTTAAAAGCATATGGAAAGATGTGGGTTTGTTATATGTAAATACTTCAATGTTTTATGTAATAGATTTAGAAAACCATAGATTTTGGTATTTAGGGGCTCTTGGTACCAATATCCTATGATGTAACTAAAATGTATGAGCAAAGTCTAGAAAGAAACATCAAACATGCTAGGTGTTTCAACAAGAGAATGTAAGATGGTGGGAAGGGGGTGTCTTTTGCTAGCTGCCAGGGAATGAAAAGCAAAATCAAAACTCTGCTTGAGGGCTAGGAAGATGGCTCAGTGCATGAGATCTTACCAGGTAAGTTGAGGACCAGAGTTCAGATCCCTCAAACCCATGTAGCTCGACGCACATGCTGTCTTGCCTATAATTCCAGTGTGAACAAACCCAGAGACAGGGAACCCCAGAACACACAGGCTGGCCAGAACAGAAAAAAAAAAGATGTTGGATTCCCTGGAAACGGAGTAATAGGAGGGGAGGTTGTGAGCCAACAGGGTGAGTTCTAGGATCTGAATTTTTGGTCCTCTGCAAGAGCAGAAAATGCTTTCGATTGCTGGGCCATCTCTCCAGCCCTTCAAATATTTCTGGTTGTGGTTTGTTGAACCACAGATGGAAAGCCCATAGATACACGGAAGGAAACTGAATAATTTTCATCCAAGGTGTCAAACACCAGGAGAGACCCTGCCGCAATATTTAAGATGGCTCTCTACCAAGGAAGACACATGGTTGCTCTCAATCAAGGAAGACACGTGATATCAACCTCAGGCCTCTAAGTGTGTATGTGTGCATATGGAACTCCATACATGTAAACATGCACGGGCATGCATCCACATACATATGCAAAAGAAATCTACATAGAGCTAACACCAAATAATAACTGCCAGAAATATCCACCATAGTGAAGGAGGAAAAAAGGAAGGAGGGAAGGAAGAAGGAAAGAAGGAGGCTGCTCTTCATCGCTCAACTCTCCTATCTGGCGGCCTTCCTCAAACCTTATTACGTGGGTCAGAAACAAGAGCAGTTCTTCCTCAAGATATTTTCTTCACGCAGAGTTAAATTCACATGAGAGCATCTAGTCGAAAGTCCAAAATCCTGAAGGATTTTTTAATGTGCTCTTGAACTCAGTTACAGCTCTGATAGAGATTAGATTAGCAATTGTTTGTCTTAATAACCAGCACTTCCTCTTGAAACTGCGCCCAAAGCAACCCTAAAAAAAACCCTCTCATTTCATGAACTTGTCATTTCCTTTCCACTCCAAGACCCCATCATCCTTCCTTCCCCTGGGTCCCGTTAATTAATTTATTTATTTTTTCTTGACTGTAAGGCTTTAGCGTTTGAAATAATACTCCTTCTTGGCAACCAATACAATAGCGTTTCCATTTGGGGCGCGGAGATTTTTGGTGATGCTGGGAGGTTCGAGCCCAGCCAAGGTCCCACGCAAGGCCACAAGGCAGGAGACAGCAGAGCTGAGAGTAAATGCCTCGCCCAGGGAGGGGAGCCTCAGCATGAGACCCACAGTAGTTAGCTGGTCATCTTCTGAATTTGGAAGGGCCTCCCACCCCCCACAAGCCTTCTCTGCTACTTCCTTCCCTTTCCCTAACTCCACTCTGTCACCCAGGGTCCACACCTACTACAGGGTCAATTGTGGCTTGACCAGTTCCTCAGGTGTGCTCCGCTTGAAGGCAGGGCTGTGGGAGTGGGCAAGAGCCTCCTCTCACCTCTTCCAAGCTGAACTCAGAGACTTGACTGCCCTGATCAGAGTCGAGGCCCCCCAAAAAAGAAAAGACAAAGGGGCAGAAGCAAGATGCCCATGACTTGGCCTCAGCAGTGCTCTGTTGGCCTTGAATGTTGGGGCGAGAACATAAGCCCTTCCCTCTCCTATCTATTTCATATCAAGTGACTCTCATGACAATCAAAGACTGATCCTTGCTCCTCATCACCCTGGGAGCTCTTTGCAGGGAGGGGGTAACCCTATCTCCCTAAGTTCTCTAAAGCACATGTACTCCTCCCACAGCGCAGGATAATTAGCCACAAAAACACTGCTCCACTTCAGGCTACCATTTCATTTAAGGTGGGCTATTAACTTTTCAGAGGGCGTGAAAAGCTACCACGCCATTTTAAATAGAGCAAATGCGGAGGAACCCACATTTAAACGCCTAAAACAGCAGCAGGCACCTACCCCCACCCCCACAGATCTAAGAATTGAGGTTTTTCCATTCATTCTCTCCCTCCCTCTCTCTCTCTCTCTCTCTCTCTCTCTCTCTCTTTCTCTCTCTCTCTTCTTTTTTTATTTCAGCTTTCCTCTTATTTATTTCGAGTCAGAACTAAGTTCTTTCAGGAGAATGAAGCCATCCAAACTGACATCCGGTGGTGTCCTGAAGGAAATGCAACAGGAACCCCGCAGAGGTAGGCAGACTTGCAAAGTCATCAGGGCTCATTAGCTGCCCAGTAACCCCTACTTCTCCTCACCCTTCCTGAGACCTGGCTCCCACAAGAAACATCTCATCTAGAGGTGAGGGAAACCAACAAGGAAGCAGAACCCAACTCAGATTCCTTCCAGGTAGAGGGCTGCTTGCCGCTAGACCCTTGGCCTTGGACTCTAGTAGCCGAAGTTACTGCTTTGAAGCTGAAGTTATGATTTAGCATTTGCTCTGTCTCTCCCATATGGAAATCTTCAGTGGGAGGGGGGTAACAGGTAACAGGGAGAAGAAAACGGTGTCTCTCCCTTCAAAAAAAAAAAAAACAATTGAATTAAAAATTAAAATTAAGTTTAAAAAAATTAGCGCCGAGAGAAAAAAAAAATTCCTTGAAGCGTGGCTTTGCTGTGTGTCAATTAGGGAGCCTGTTCTCAGGGTAGCTTTTCTACTGCTGCCTTAGAGCCAAATCCCCAGCCTCCCACACAGATCTGTGAAATCAATTGTCTTCCCCAAACATGTGGTAACCACGGCGAAGCGAAATGAATAAAACCGCTCCCACAAAGATGACATTCCTACTCTAGTCTTCAGCTCTCTTTCCTGGGGCCCAGAAGGGACATGAGGGGGAAGCGGGGGGGGGGGGGGACCTCCTGAGGAGTGAGGATTTTTTTTTTTATCATTAAGTTTCAGAGTTTCGGTTTAACTTCGTTATTTGGGGGATGGCGAGCAGAAGAGAATGAGAGGTAAGGGAAACAAATGCCAATCAAGCAGGAACTGTCATCGCTGACACATGCATGTCAATGCCAGGTGGGGGGGGCTGCTAGGGCTCCTCCAGGAGCCCCCACATGACCCCTGCATGGGTTTCCACCGTCACCCCACCATGGTGCAAGACGACCATGGAGGGCAGTGTGGCTGGCATATTGAACCTGCCATCCTGTGACACTTGGCTGAAGAAGGCAGTTCGACTCCAGCCCCAACAATGCAGAGAAGACAGGCGAAGGCCATCCGTCTCCATTAGGGAGACAGGGTTGGTTCTCGCATATTCTCCCCCTGTCATGTCCCCCTCAGGCTCCAAAGGCACAGCTGTCTCATACATCATCATCATCGTCGTGTTCTTCTCACCAAGCTGGGGTCCCTACACAGGGGTCCTTTTTGCCCAGGTCCCTCCCCAGATAGCCAAAGGCCTTCCCCTGGACGGAAAGGATGCTAGGCTACCAACAGGGACATCTGCATCCTAATTAAACCCGAGGCTTTGAAGAGGGGCGAGGAGGGTTCCGACCTCCAGTTTGCAAATCAGAAGTTTAAATAAACTTCCACAGCCTCTGCGGGCTGGGAGAGCACCCCTGTGGGGCCAGGAGGGAAGGAGGAGAAAAGGCCCAGATCCAGTTCTTGGGAATCCAGCTATGCTCAAGCTTGGCAAGTACACAGTCTTGTTGCTGGGAAGTGACACACTATTTATAGCACTTATATTTAATTAAGCCTTAGATGTAATATTTTTTAAAATTCTTCCACCAGTCTCATTTTATATTTAAAAGACATTTTTTTCCCCCAGGAAGTAAATTGGGGGCTCAGAGGAGCAGTCATGAAAAGACAAGATCTAGTTCATCCCATCGTAGACCTTGACTTTGGTGACCTGACTGTGGTGTGTTCGCTGATCAGATATGGAACACTCTAGAACGCTGGCATGGGTCCTAGATGACAATGTTCAGTGACCCATGGATTCTGACTGTGTGTCTGACCATGCTCCCTCTGCATGCATTTTCTCAGTTAATTAACTTGGGGAATACCACTCAGAGCGGCACAAAGGTCTCAGCATTATCTGCATTCCCTTGTTAGGCATGCCTAGTAGAACGTGGAGAAATTGAGAAATTCGCTGAATTCTCCATGAGTAAATGGCCATTAGAATGCAGGCTCCAGAACTCAGGTGTCCATGCACAGAAACTCCAAATCCAGATGTTTCGTGCAAAAGGCTGGGTGGGCCCAGAAGAACGAGCTGTGCACTGAGCACCCTTCCCTGTGGGTTCCTTCCTAGTGTTGGTCTGGGTGAATCCATTGAAAATGAACTTCCGGGACACCTCAGAAGTACAGACTTTTCACAAAGCACAGTGAGGAAAACCTGTGAGGCAAAAAAAAAAAAAAAAAAAAAAAAAAAAAAAAATGAGGTGGCGCCAGGCCTTCCCTTGGTCAGTCAACAGGGGCACAAATTCCATTCTTGGCATCTGCCTTGGAGCCACCACCACTTGCCGACTTAGGGGCACTGCCACACCAGCCTGTGGGATCCTGGTTTTGGGCATGTGGGTATGCAAGGATGACCCCCATCTCAGCACTTTCTCAGTTTAGGGAGGAGGGGCCCTAGCACTGCCCTAAGACTCTAGCCATTCAGCTGAGTGTCTCTTGTTTATAATGTGACCCACAGGCTCAGGAAAGGGCTTCTGCAGTGCACCAAGTTAAAGCGGCAGCAACAGAAATTCAAAGTAACTCAAATTTTATTGCGGTGGGGGGGGGGGGGGGGACCTTGTTGGTTTCCTGACCCCAGCTATCACTAACTTTCCTCTTCACAGTCGAGTGTTCTATTAGCTGTTGGGAAGCTCACTTGTTCTGACCTATCTCTTTTTTTTTTTTTTTTTTTGAGAAAAGGAAAAAAAAGTAGCTGCCTCCTCCCAGCCTCCCATTTCCCTCCCCCTCCTCCCACCCTTCTCCCTCTCCCCCAAACTCCTCTCCCCCTCCCTCTCCAGTCCATAGAGCAGTCAGGGTTCCCTGCCCTGTGGAAAGTCCAAGGTCCGCCCCCCTCCGTCCATGTCTAGGAAGGTGAACAACCAAACTGGCTAGGCTCCCACAAAGCCAGAACATGAAGTAGGATCAAAACCCCGTGCCATTGTCCTTGGCTTCTCATCAGCCCTCATTGTTTGCCATGTTCAGAGAGTCCAGTTTTATCCCATGCTTTTTCAGTCACAGTCCAGCTGACCTTGGTGAGCTCCCACTAGATCAGTCCCCCTTGTCTCAGTGGGTGGGTGCGCCCCTCATGGTCCCGACTTCCTTGCTCATCTTCTCCCTCCTTCTGCTCCTCATTGGGACCTTGGGAGCTCAGACCAGTGCTCCAGTGTGGGTCTCTGTCTCTATCTCCATCCATCACCAGATGAAGTTCTATGGTGGTATGCAAGATATTCGTCAGTATTGCTATAGGATAGGGTCATTTTAGGTTGCCTATTCTCAGCTGCCCAAGGGACTAACTGGGGACATCACCATGGGCTCCTGGGAGCCACTCTAGGGTCAAGTCTCTTGCAAACCCTAAAGGGGCTCCCTTAACTAAAACATGGGATGTACTCACTCATAATTGGTTTCTAGCCATAAATAAGGGTCATGGAGACTACAATTGGTAGTCTAAAGAAACTAAATAAGAAGGTGAACTCAAGGAAAAACATATAGCTATCCTCCTGGCTATGGGAAGTAGACAAAATTGCCGGAGAGAAAATTGGAATCTTGGGGGTGGGGTGGGATGGAGGTAAGGGGTGATGGGGAGAGAAAAGTTAGAAGGGAAGGAGTGGGGGAACTTGGGGAAACAGGAGGATTGGGATAAAGGAAGGTTGGACAGGGGGGCATGGAACCCAATTCTGACCTATCTCTTGAGAGGAGTTAGCTGCGCCCTGTGGGGGTGGGAGTGGGGAAGCTCGGGAAAGAGTCCTGTTTAAACAAAGTAACAAGACCTACCCAAAGGAAGCATGTATCTTTTTCTTCTACTGCAAACTGTCAAGGAAGGAAGTGACACCCTGAACTGTCCCAGCCATGTGCCTGCCAGACTCTTCCCCCTTGAGGACCGGACCAGCCATAGTGATGGAAAGAGTGGGAGTCTCTGAAGCCATTTCCCAATGTCAGCAACCCAACCGGGAGCTACACACTGATTTAGGGTATTTGTTTGACTGTGTAGGATAGTGTATTTCTCTTGTTTTCACCAGAACTTGATACAGGAAAATAACATGCAGGAGGCTGCAGCCAGTACTCCATCCTCGGAGTGTGTGGAGAGATCATAACTGTGCCTTCTCTCTTGCCCTGAGAAAGAAGCCTAGCAATGAAGGCAACAGTTCCTGGAGATCCAGTTCAGGTCTTCTAGAAGGTGCAGAAATGCTCCCCTTCAAAACAAGACAGCCGAACCACAGCAATCATAGAAGCTAAGTTCAGAAATTTGAGCAAAGACTACAGCCCTCATCTGCAAATGGTAAAACCCACAAGAAAGGGTACAGTTCAGGATCAAGTTTCCCGGGCTCTGTTTATTGATCAGATCACAGCCAAAGGCACTGTCTCCTCTTCCTTGTACATCAAATGCTCTAAAGAGAGAAACAGAGAGACTCCCGTCCGGCATGTACGCATTATACAATACTCATGTCCTTGTAGATGCTGGGGAAGGGGCGTGATTGTAATGGGCTTCCAGCAGCTGTTCTGAAACCTTACAATTGTTCACTTATGGCTAATTAGGAGATTCTTAATTAGCAAATCTTCTACTCAGCACATTAGGCAATGAGGATTTTCAGGTCCGCAGCCACGGCTTTCTCTTTATCTCACCGAGAGAAAGCAAACTAGAAAAAGATGTTTGCTGAAAAGCTCCACTCACCACCTGCAGACTTCATAATGAGAAGACGGTAGGGAAAGGTCGAGGTAGTTGTGCGGACACTCACCTCTCTTAATATTGGCTTCCTCTGGGATCAGAGCAAGTCACGACCTTTCAAATGTTCCTTCTATATGATCTATTTTACTTTTTAAATTATGTGTGTGTGTGGGGGCGGGATACACAGGTGTCCTCAGAAGCCAGAGAGGATGTCAGGATGCCCTTGAATTGAGAGTTAATGGTGGCTGTAAGCCATTCAGCATGGGTGCCGGGCACAGAACTTGGATCCTCTGCCTGAGTGGGAAGCACTCTTACTTGCCAAGCCCTCTCTCCAGCCCTGTCTCCTGTATGCAATGGAGCTGAGTTAGACCATCATTTTCTCTCCTACTCAATCCCAGGCACCTATAATTAGGTATAAAATTGGGCATAGTTCTCTTATATACTTGAGGAAATGGATTATATTTAAGGGACAGGGCAGGCAAGTTTAAACAGAGGAGCAACATTTGCTTAGTAGAGCGTACATCAACATGTCAGCATGTGTTCATTATTGCATGAGGACATTCTTTTACTGTCATTTTTATATTAGAGGAAGTCAAAATTATAGTGGTGGATTTCCCAAACAAACATATCACATAACAAGACAATATCATAGATTGTTAAAGTAGATGAGGGACATCGAGGTTGTCTGGTATGAGAGAGGGGTAGAAATTGTTAGGCCATCATTTTGAACCTCGGCATTTTGGACCAGAAAACTCTTTAGATGTTTGCGGCATCCCTAGCCAGTAGCATTCATCACATTGTGATCAAACATGTTTCCACACATTGCCGAAACATCCTCCCCACGGGGGGGGGGGGGGGGGGGAAGTAACCCTAGCTGAGAACTAGTCGATCAGGACAGGGTTCATAAATGCTAATAAGCACCCAGCAGTTACATACGTGAAAGATGTAAAGCATGTTTTAAAGAAAATAAACAAATTCAAACGTTAGCATCCTCATCGCCAGTGTGTCCTTGCCATACCTTATGTGGCGACCTATGTGTTCACGTGTGTGCAGGCACTAGCACTGGAAACCCTCAGATATTTGTCTGCAGGTGCTGGGAAATAGGGTCTGGCTTGGAACTTGCTGCATTAGCTAGTCTGTTTGGCCAGTGAGCCCTGGGGATCTTCTTGCCCATGGCTCCTCACTACTGGGATTAGAAAATATGAGATTAGCTTTTTCGCGTGTGGATTCTGGAACTTGAACTCACGTCCTTACGCTTGTGTGCCGAGAATTTTACTAACTGAGTCATCTCCCCAGTCCTCTTGCCATGACTTACACTTGTTCAAGAGGCGCGGTGACATCATAGTGATGTAAAATCTCTCGGATCTTAAAAAATGTTGTTATATCAGTTCTTGCTGCAGACACGGAGGTGAGCTCTAAATCTATGTGGCCCACGTTCAAATTTCAGATCTACTTCTTACCAGCTTCTGTACTGGGGTAGCTTTTTAAGCTATCTCACTTTTCCTATCTGTAAAATGACAATAATGCACTTTGTAAGATTATGCCGGGCTTGCACAGCACAGCACACAGAAGACACCCAGGAAAGGACACACAGTAGGCCCTCAATAGACACTCCATGCTTTCATCCCTAAGCTATGAAAAAGCTGCAAATTCAAACACAGACATCTACGGACTGGATAGAGCCCAACAGATACAGGCTTTCAACTCCGAAGCATTGGCTTTCGAGAGTCTACTCAAGTTTCCTAGGGTTTCTTGATTCTGTTTTATGAAATCAGAACATGGTTGGCCTCTGACTAATTGGCAGAAACTAGTCGAGGAGCTAGAACTTTGACACTAGCAAAGACCAGGGAGTCAGGCTAGACTCATAAGCAAAGGCCAGTGGCAAACTATGTGTTCTTGGAATTCATCAAGAGAAAATGGAATGCCAACTCTCCCCTCCATTGAAGAGGAGACTACCTGGGTGTCGTGGCACATGCCTTTCATCCCACTACTTGGGAGGGAGAAGCAGGCAAAGCTTGGTGAATTTGAGACCAGCCTGGTCTACATAGTGAGTTCCAGGATAGCCAGAGCTACATAGTGAGACCTTGTCTTGAAAAAAACAAAACAAAGTAAGACAGGCAAGTTCTTAATAATTATGGTGGTTGACAATTAAGCAGAAGACTCATAAGTGAACATCTCATGATCATCCCTAAATAGAACATCTACACGATCCGCTCCGAGGCTCAACATCAGTGATATGGGGGACAAAAGGAGCGGAAGGTGGGAAGGGGTGTATGAAAGAAATCTTCTGGACATGATACGGCCGCCGCATCTACAAACTCATGGTAGCAGTGGTTCCCGGCACAAGGTGGTACCCACCAATATTCCATCACGAATGGGCGAGAGGCATGGAGTCTTCACCCTCCCGGAGGAGCAGTGAGCAAGTTAATGGTTATTGAGAAAGGAGTGGTCACATTCCTGAGTGTTGTAACCACCTGTAAGTGGTCCTTGCTCAAGTTAGCAACACTCCCTGCTGTGCTTATGTGGGCAACACTAATTAAATCCAGGGCTCAGATAAACAGCAGAAATTGGCGTGAATAGCAGAGGGACTGGATGGGAAGTAGAAAGGGATTCATTCGAGAGGAAGAGGGGGCTGGAGGAGGGGAACAGTAACCGAGATGAAAATGAGTGAGGTACGTTATCTATATGAAAGCGTGAAAGGATGATTTTTGAAAACGAGAAAAGCGAGTAACCCTTGTCTCTCTTTTAAAAGAAAGTTCAAGGGATGAGAAGCGCTGCACTTGGAAGCCGCCATCCTCAACCATCTCCTCGCAACAGATGCCACGAAAGTACAGTGAGCTCTTGTTTACTTTCTAGCTAAAATAAATCGACAATTATAAGTGGGTATCATTAGCCCAACTGCTTGTCAGCGAGACTGCCGAGGGAGGCAATAATAGATTGCCTTCTCCCACCTCCTCCTCCCACTGGAAGACGACATACCCACTCCTGATCGATACTTTGATCTGAGTTACTTATAGGCTGTCAGACATGTGTATCCGTTTCACTCCAGGGTACAAGAATGAGACAGTTTTTATTTTTCGAAATCTAGATCAGATATTACATGGCTTGGGCGAGCTGTTGTCGTGGTCTAGAACCGTATAACCAGATCAGCGAGATAGAGAAGATAGAGGATTACTAGAAGTCAAAGGTGTAGCTGGCAATACGTGTCCCCAACATCACCTTCATGAAAACCATGCCACGGGTACTAGGGAGATGGTTCCTGCTGAACAAGCACAAGGACCTGAGTTCAAATCCCTACAATCCATGGAAAACTAGGTAGGCATGGCTGGTGTACCTGGAGTCCCAGCCTGGAATCCTGAAATGAAGTGAAGACAAAGGGACCACTGGATCACAGGGGGTTGTTCACACACACACACACACACACACACACACACACACAGCCTTTAGCCTTTCTGTCTTCTATAACTGAGAATATACAAAGTGCTTCCCAAACACAGCCCTGCTCCTGTCCCACCCCAACGCTGTAGAGCGCCCAGCAATGGTCAGCTTTTCCAGGGGTCAGTGCAAGGGCCAGCGTGAGCTTCATGAGTCACAGCAGATCCGGCTCTGACCTCAGGGGAATAAATTTGCAAATCCAGAGCCTAGTGCTATTTCACAGACTCACGCATATACGCAACGTGATTCTAGACCAAACCTCTGGCATAGATTTAGTATTCATCCAACTCAGTGGAAAAGAATATTTTCTATTAACCTGGCAAGTACATTTAGTAAAGGCTCATTCACAGGTTGATAAAAAAAATGTGGGCTGGTCCTGGCTTTACCCAGGATGCAACTCTTTTCTGATATAAGCTTGATGTTTTTAAAATTCTATCTTTTGAAAACGTAGTCAATCTCGTGTATTCTCTGCCTTACTCAGTGTTTTCCACTGAAGACAGCAAGGGTGGCAAAACAAACAAACAAACAAAAAAACTATCCCAGGGTTCCCAGGCCAAAGCCACAGCCCTGGAGTTAGAGCAGGTCTAGCCCACAGAGCTGCTGGGATGCTGAGCTAGGTTTTTGCAGGTCTGTCCCACAGAGACATGGGGATGCTGAACCAGGTTTCTGCAGATCTGTATGTCACTCACAGTTTTTGCAAGCTGGACACAAACCAATCTAAACTGCAAACAAGATCAGTGTTGAGTTGCAGTCTTCTTCAGGGGTGGGTCTGTGCGACACATTTCACTGTGTACACCAAACAAAGACACACAAATGGCAGAGCATTTATTGCAGAGGGAAACCACCCATACACACAAAACTACACACAAAACAGGCAGCGCACAGAAAACTGAACCCTGGGAGAAGAGAGAAAGAACGAAGCAGAAGTAACATTAAAACATTCGAAGGGACAGTAGCTGACACTTTCTGAAGCCATTGAAAGATACCAACCCCTAGCTACGAGATCAGCAACCTCCAAGTCTTTAATAATACTGTTTCTCAACCTGTGGGTCACGACCCCTTTGGGGGTCAAACGACCCTTTCACTAGGATCACCTGTGACTGCCATTAGACGCAGAAATATCCATTATGATTCACAACAGTGGCAAAATTATAGTTATGAAGTAGCAACCAAAATAATTTTATGACGGGGAGGGGGTCTCTACGGCACAGGCTCACATTCACGTACATCGTGGTCCCTCTTCTAACTAACCGAAGAGGCGGACATAACCAAAGGGAGCATTGATGCTTCAGTGGCAGAGAAGAGAGAGCTGGTGGGGAAGACGAGTTTGGTACTGGACAACAGCACAGCAATGAGAATTAAAAAACCTCCGGAGAACCCTCTGGGGCCTGAAGCAGGCCAGCTCCATTACATTGCCCCCTCAAGATGCTGTGAATGGTCCTGGACACACGGCGAACACCGCACACTGCTAGCTCTGGCTCTTTTGGTGTGTGTGGCGGGGTAGGGAGCGGGTGCGGGACTTCTTTGGCATCAGACACAAAGGAGGGGCTAGTTCTCAAGTCTGACTGCCAGGCAGTCCTGCCCAGGACTTCAGAGAATCTCTTCTAAACAGACACTGCCCAGATTCCAGTGCCAACTCTATTACTTCTTAGCCCGCCAGTTTGGGCAGGTTATGCCATTTTTCTGTGTCCAGTTTCCTCCCTTAACTGTGTAATAATGGTGTTTTCTTCATAGTTATGCCTTGAGAATCAAGCATCATAGTACCCAAGAGTGGTGTGAATAGTGCCTTATATGACGTCAGCACTTTACAGTACACGGGATATGTGGGATTTAAGACTGAGATCCTCTGGGACTGGATAGTGGGCACACAGTGTATATTCAATTCTCTATAATAAAAAGCACTTGCCAGCAAGCACCCTACACACATTGACTGTTAGGACGAGAGGTCTCCAGGCAGAAGCGGTTTTCCTAGGCTCTTAATAATGCTATAATATTTTATAATATTCACCAATATTGCGAATTGGTACAAAGGAGTGAACTTTAGCTGGGACAGCTTCGACCAGGTTATTTTGGGAAGAGCTTGGCAAGAACTTTACGATTTAGGGTCGGAAAAGCCGCCTGGTACCCAGAGTGTAATTTCAATGGGAGCTTGGGATATAAGCATGTAAAAGGAATACAGACATGGAGACCTGGCTTATGAAGTGAAATGAAGGCAGATTCAATCAGGGCTGTTAGTGTCTCATTTGAATTACGAATCTGTGTTTTCTGATTGGGAGAGGTGCTGAAGATTGGCTGTAATTAACAAGAGAACAGCATCCTTGAGCTGAAATCTTCTGAGAAGTGTTTCCTCGGATCAAGACGTCAGGGGGTGGGGCACAAGCCTTAAAGTCTTCCCATGAGCACAGACAATGTGTGGATTTGTGCCAGTTCTCTTCCATCTTGGAATCACCTACATCTGGACCACCCTATCCCTAAAAAGGCATCCTTGAACGCAACAGGTCCAGTTGCATTCTGTAACATCCACCACCAGAATATTGAACTGGGTCACACCCTTGCCTCTGTCTTCTAATTAAAAATCACACCCACAGCAAGATAACGACAGCAGAGAGGAGAAAACAAGGGCAGTGGCTTGTCTGGGCATTGTTTTCTCAGGGAAAAACTTTCAAGAGGAACTCAAAGGTTCTCACAATCATTTGGACTTCATCGAGACGACTCAGACACCTCAATCCCCTTTCTTCTGTCTTCAGATGTGCCGGGCAAGGAGCAGAATGGGAGGAATGAGTGAAGAGCGAACAGTCAGAGCAAGCTCAGGTTTAAAAGAAGTCAATTAAGACATGTCAGCACAACATGGGGATGAAGGAACAGGGCAGGTCTGAGGAGATTAGCTCCACCCTCCTGATGCTCCTATCAGTCTCGGGGAATAAGAAACTGGGAAGGGCATAAGATGCTGGCATGAGATGTTGGTGCCGAGGCACCATGGAGGAAGGAGTGAAATGATTAGCTCCAGGTGCCTGTCAGGGGTGCCGCCGTCTCTCCTCACTTGTGATAGCTCTGTGGAGTTTTTCTGAAGGAGCACTAGCTGTCTGTCACCCTTGGGGAAGAGCCTCCTTGCTAGCTCCTCTTTCCTTTGATGCCTGCAGGAGCTTGGCCATTAAAATCTGCCTTGGGCAAAAACTCAGCAGGCAAATTTCCAGTCCAAGAACAGCTGTGACAAAACTTTAATAAAATTCAATAATAATAATAATAATAAATCTAATTCTGATTGGCATCAAGAACTCCGGGTTGGATTTACTGTCTATCTGTATATTCAGATAGGTGGTCCAGGGAGAGCCGACCCCCCTCTGCAGGATGCTCTACGGTGTAGCTCTGACTGTGAGCATTGGTTCACAGCTGTGTCCCTGATCCAGGGATCACATGGGGGCTGCGGGTTTGCTTAGGCAGCCTTAATGTGTTTCAAGTGTTCTACACTTGGGAGAATCTCTGCAAACATGCATATTGCGTGACAGGTGGCTGAAGAGGGTTAACACTGCAAAGACAAAAGGCATAAGGTGTTTCAAATGTGTTTTATTTGAGGCATCTAGCTAAGTATAACTCTGAACTGACTGGGAAAAAAATGCAGCGAAGGGGGTCTGTTGAGTTTCTGCAGGGAACCTCAGAATGCTAGTTTTAGGGAAGATGGTTGGCTGGCTTCTGTGTAGAGGTGGTACCCAGACTTCCAGGTCTATTATAGGAGATATCACTGAGATTACATGTCATTCAAATACACACATGGAAAGAGCAGAGTGCTTCAAAACATTTAGCCAGTCCATCCAACACCACGGCTCCTCTTCTTCTTAGCTCTACCACAGTGGGTCTACAAGCATCCATCTTTCTCGTCCTGCTTGCGAGGCTCTATAGTCACAGGCAGTAGTAAACTAGTTCTGTCCTCTTGGGCTCCAGCCACCATTCAAACTGCTGCCATGACCTTGCAAGCCTTTAACGCTGTATTAGTTACTTTTCTTGCCAATGAGAGACCTGATGAAAGCAATGCACAGGGGAAAGGATGCATTTCAGCTGCCGGTTTGAGGGTGAGTTCACCATCACGGTGCAGAAGGTATGGAGGCAGGACAAGAAGCATCCACAGTCAAGAAGCAGAAAGAGCCGAGTGCTGCTGCTTGGCTAGCTTTCTCCGCTTGACAAAGTCGGGGACACCCAGCCCATCTAGGATGAGTTTCCCGCCATCAGCTGATCTAATCTAGAAACTCTCTCATAGACTTGCTCAGAGGTGATGGTAAGTCCGATTAGCTTGACAATCAAGATGAACTGTTACAAGAGCCTCCTCTATAACAATTTAGCCTTATCCAAAAGGTTATTAAACAGAGGCCAACCTTCCGAGATATAAAACCACTGAATGGGCTTTTTCAGGCATGCCTTACAGATCAGTGTTTAGAGCTGGCAAACCCTGAAAGAGTCTCATGGAAACGTCTTCTTTCTGTTCTACTCTTGTTGGTCCGGTTGCTCGTTTCACTGAGGTCACAGAAAGACCCTGTTCTAAGAATGCTATGCAAATGATCCAAAACTAGTCTGTGACTATTTCCACGCTATGCTGCCCACTCTTACTATAGTGGTGAGACAACAATTTTAAAAAAACAAAACAAAAAAACAAAGATATGGATGCCGGCAGGCTGGTGTCAGTGAAGAAAATCGATTTGCTAAACCCTTGCCTTTTCATGGCTGGAGTCACTCAAGGGCCATTTACTCCTTTCGGGATCCAAGCTGGTGTAGTCACCTGCAAGTCGGGATTTTAAAGCACAAAAGAACCCAGCTGCGCTGTCCTGCTTCACCTGTCTTTCCTTGAGCCACTAGCAGATGGAGTTTATGTGTATTTCCCCTCCGTTTCTATTGATGCCACAGATGCACGGAGTCTGCTCCAGCAGTGATGGG
The DNA here is from genome assembly GCF_018167655.1 of Microtus oregoni. NCBI lineage: Eukaryota > Metazoa > Chordata > Mammalia > Rodentia > Cricetidae > Microtus > Microtus oregoni. The sequence continues at coordinate 6,030,929 of NW_024543066.1, forward strand.
TCTGGCAGTGCCGAAGCCGGGGGGACGGGGAGCAGTGAGATGCTGTCAGAGTGACTCTCCTACAAGGACGCTCCCATTCTCCAGGTCATCTGTCCCAGCAACTCTGTAGTAACTGCTAACAAAACCGTGATTAATAGTTGCTGGTCCATGTCTCCATTAGAATTGTTCACTTTTCATTTAAGATTTAGTTTGTCTTTATTGAGTATGTGTGCATGTCAGTGTACATGTGTATGAATGCATGTGTGTGTGTGTGTGTGTGTGTGCGCACACATGTGTGCGCGCATATGTGTGCAGGTATCTATGGAGGCCAAGATCAGACTTCAGATCCCCCAGAGTAGGAGTTACATGAATTTGTGAGCTGCCTGACCTGGGGTGCTAGGAACTGAACTCGGGTCCTTTTCAAGAGCCGCAGGTACTCTTAACTGCTAGACTGTCTCCAGATCCTAGAACCTGGTTATGAAATAAACAAACACTTGAAACCAGAGGTAGGGAAGAACTTGTTGAAAGCCTTTGGCAAGCTTCTTAAGAGCTGGCTGGCTGCCCCGCCTTCACAAAAGTCTGCCAGTTGCTTCAGTTTTTCCCTATCAAGCTCTCAAGTCTAGCGCCTGAGTCCTACCGAGGGCCCATGGTCACATGACTTCGCACCTAGCCATATATGGAGAAAATTAAGCAAAACTCCACAAAGCAGATAGCAAGAGGAAGTGGAGGCATGCTGTTCTTTCAGGGCACCACAAAGAATGGATGGTGTTCCCATGATGTAATACTTCTCCCTCCTACATCGTAGACAGATTGAGAGGGCCACGCCTATGCTCCGCTGCCACCAGCTCGAGCTGGTATTGAATGGTGGTGTCATTCCTTATCTGCCATAGACTTTGATTTATTGAGAGTGTAAGAAACGGACCCCAAAACATGGCTACCAAATTGTTAGCCAGTGGGTACAGGGAGGTATTTCTGAGAACTAGTTAATAAAATGCCACACCCCTGTCTTTCCCTCACTTCATAAGAGCTGATCACGGTTCTAGCTGTCATAGTCACAGCATCTCTAATAATAACTCCTGTTTCCAGTTTCAAATCAGCAAAACTAATAGTGACAAACCTCGCTAACTTCCCAATGGAGGAGGTTGTTACAAACAGAGATGGTGATAAGCTGGTAAGACCCCCCCCCCAAAATACTACGAGCCATACACTGTCTTTACCATGCACCCACACCAGACACACATATACCCATGCAGAAAACAAAGAGAGAGAAATATGTACATCATTGATATCGAAAGTAGACGAAAATGGGAATTTTATAAGGAGTCAGGGACTACAAGCTGGCTCTGATATAGGCATTCAGAGGTAAGGATTCACAGAGAGAAACAACAGCATAGCTTACACACACACACACACACACACACACACACACCAATATGCACATTTAGAGCAATATATAGTGAGCAAGTATGAAACAGACAACCCTTCCAGAAGGAATGTGGTGGTTTAAATGAGCATGGTCCCCACAGGATCATATGCTTGACTGCTTGGTCCCCAGTTAGTGGGACTATTTGGGACATATTAGGAGTTGTGGCTTGTTGGAAGAGGTGCATCCCTGGGGGCCACGTCTGAGATTTCAAAAGCCCATGCCATTCCCAGTTAGCTCTCTCTACCTTGTATTTGTGGATCAAATACAAGTTCCCAATGACTTCTCCAGGGCCCTGCTTGCCTGCTGCCTGTCATGCCCCCTGGGGTCATGGATTCCAACCCAAATGTACCGCTTCCTTTTGGAAGTAGCCTTGGTCATGGTATTTTGTCATGGCAATAGAAAAGTAGCTAAAGCAGAAGCCCACGTTGGCCTATGGCTGTGAATGGCCTAACCAACGTGTTTCGTGGAGGAGCATGGAAGCCTTTAGACTAGGAAAGTGGCAAATGATGTAGTCAGAGCATTAGTAAGGCATCCCAGTCGGACCTTGGAGGACATCGGTGCTGAGAGCAATACAGATTATGGAGGCCCAGATCAAGCCATTTCAAAGGACGACAATATTAGCAGCTGGACTAGAGACCCTGCTTGCGATATTTTGGCTAAGAATGTGGCTGCTTTTGGCCTTTATCCTAAGAATATGTCTGAGAGCAAATTGAAGAATTTTGACCTAACCTCATCGACAGAAGAGGTTTCAACACAGCCTAGTACGGCTTCTGCCGAGTGATTATTAGGAATCACTCCTATGCAGCTCCAAACTGAAAATGAGAAAGTAGGTGAAAAGAAAATGCAAAATGTACAATTGGGAGAGAAAAAGAGCACCAGGACATGTAATGCCAGAGCCAAGACTTGTGATGAAAGAGGAGGGGAAGCCTGGTGTGACACGTAATAAAAGGAGGGGTGAACTCAGGGCAAGACCCCACTTAGCTAATCCTGCAACTTTGTGAAAGGAAAAGTCTAAGGAATTTTCTGGCCCTAAAAAGAAATGACAAATCAAAGTTTATGCAAATGTAACCAATCCAAGCAGGCCAGGTTCCATCCCCAGCAGGCAAACTCAGAAGCTTCAGCTGTGGCGATTTTGACTTTAGAATCAGAGAGAATACATGGGGAAAGGGATGGTGGAGTCTTCATCCAAGGTTAAAGGAAGCGGCTAAGGCCAGGCATGTGACAGGAGGGTCCCTGAGTGGAGGCCGGGAGAGGTCATTGTGTGAAGTTGTGAAGCTTGGGTTGTGCTGAGGAGCCCCAGATGCTAGCCATGTCAGAGCTATAGGATGTCTGCCAAGGAGCGGAGCAGACAGGAAGCGGAATCAGCCCAAGAAAGAGGAATGGGATACAGTTTGCAAAGCTGGAAGGGTAGAGCTGTCAAAGCCCTTCGACATGAGATGTGAAGTTATAGGATTTGGAGATTTTCCTGCTGGGTTTCGAACCTCCTTTTGCCCAGCATTTCATCACTGTGCCCCCAATCCTCTTTTTGGAATGGTAATGTGTATTCTGTGCCATTGTACATTGGAAGTCTATATTTTGTTTTTTAATTTTACTGGGGGGGGTTACAATTTAGAGATTGGCTCAGAAGAGACTTTGGACTTTTAAACCGTCTTGAGATTGTGAAATACTATAGGGACTTCTGAAGCTGGTCTAATTAATTACATTGATAAAAGTATAGTATTCTGGGGACCTAGGAGTGGAAAGGGTTGTTTTAAACAGGAATGCCTCCCATAGGGTCATATATTTGAATGTCTGATCTTATAGTAGATGGAACTAATTGTAAAGGATCCCAATGTGTGGCCTTGTTGAAAAAGGTATGTCACTGGGGGTGGGCTTTAAGCTTTCAAAATACCACACCGTTCCCTGTTGACTCAAAAGAACATAGACTCAAGCAAGTACCTTCTTCCAGAAGCTGTATCAAAATAAGTCTATGAAACTCCTTCTGACCCCATGACTTAATGTTCCTGTGTTCACTAGAACGTAGTTCGATACCTTAGGATGCAACACATTGGAAAACAGAAGAGCAAACTGATGTGTCGGCTTCAAGAGAGGAATTGATTTTTCTCACATTCCAGGGGTAGTGCTTAGCATCCATACCAGGGACTCAGACACCATCTTAGTTTGGGTTTCTATTACTTTGATGAAACACCATGACCCAAGCAACATGGGGAGTAAAGGATTTGTTTGGCTTACCCTTCCATGTAACAGTCCACCACTGAAGGAAGTCAGGCATGAACTCAAACATGGCAGGGACCTGGAGGCAGGAGCTGATGCAGAGGCTGAGGGGTGATGCTACTTATTCTCTTGCTCCTCAGGGCCTGCTCAGCCTGTTTCTTATAGAACCCAGAACCGTCGTTCCAGGGATAGAACCTCCCACAATGGGCTGGGCCTTCCACCACCAATTACTAGTTAAGAAAATGCCCTACAGCCTGGTCTTTTTTTTTTTTTTTTCCATTTCAAACTAAATTTTTATTGAAGGTTGGAGTGACTTTACAAAGCAATTAAGCATTAGGCTATATATTGGAAAACAATAAGTCACTGAACCAAAATCTTCCATTCTCCTATCTTTTTTTTTTAATTTATTTATTTATTAAGGATTTCTGCCTCGTCCCCACAACCGCTTCCCATTTCCCTCCCCCTCCCCCGATCAAGTCCCCCCCCCATCTGCTCGAAGAGCAATCAGGGTTCCCTAACCTGTGGGAAGCCCAAGGACTGCCCACCTCTATCCAGGTCTCGTAAGGTGAGCATTCAAACTGCCTAGGCTCCCACAAAACCAGTACGTGCAGTAGGATAAAAAACCCACTGCAATTGTTCTTGAATTCTCAGTATTCCTCATTGTCCGCTATGTTCAGCTAGTCCGGATTTATCCCATGCTTTTTCAGACCTAGGCCAGCTGGCCTTCTGGTCTTTTAGAAGCATTTTCTGAACTGAGGTTCCCTTCTCTAAGATGACTTTAGCTTGTGTCAAGTTGCCCTTAAACCGGAAGCACAGACATTCCGTGTTTCTGTTTTGTCAGCCTGGATGTGGGTGCAGCTTCATGCTTGCCTTCATGGTCCCAAGTTGATCCCTGCATCCCCAGGCTGCCCATTTTTCTCTACAGAAAAGGAAGAAAGCAAAAAGGAGAAGAAGAAGGGCAGGGGGTTAGACGGAAATGACTCCCAAGTCTGCTTCTTTTCTCAGGAAAGGAAAAACGTTCTCAGAAGCCTTGCTCAGATTACTTCTGCTTGCAATCCACTGGACAGAATGGTGTCAGATAGACATCAGCGAGGAAGTGTCTGGGTGAAAGGGGTTTGTGGATGGGAGTTGGGTCAACCTTCACCAACATTCTCAAGAGCGTCTCTCACTCCCGCAAGCGTAGTGACGCGCGTCTGTGACCTCAGCACTGGAGGCAGGAGGAGCAGGAGGAGCAGGAGTTCAAGGTTATGTTTGGTTACATAATAAATTCAAAGGTGGCCTAGGATAGGTTAGGCCCTGTTTCAAAAAAAAAAGCCCCATCACCCCAAAGTGCAATAAAAAAAAATGACCTATAAAATTTAATATAAAAAATATAAATTCTGCCTTAAAAGGGCAAGGATGGTTATTATGTTATGTGCTTCTTTGTTGCATCCACTTGATGAAGAAAGCTCTAGAAACAGAAGTCAGGGGAATATAGGCTAAGGAAATGATTATCATTGCCTTAACCATATTAGAAAGAAGATCGCTGTCTTGTCCCTGCCTTCATCCTTGAATCCCAGGCCCTTGAACTGTCCCTCACAGTCTCCTACTTGTTTAGTCCTCGAGGGACCCTGGTCACCCCCACTCCCATCTCTTGAAGGTTTGATTTCCAGGCTTCATTAATAGCAATTGTCATTATTTTAGCATCACTCCTGGCCTGAGCATCCTCGGAGGCTCCTTGTGGTCCTGCCGTGATGTCTGTCCTCCCTCAGTATCTCTTCCCTGTTGCATCCTTTAGATCTGCTTTTGACAAACAACCCCATCCCTTCCAAAGTCCCGGCGCTAGCCATTCCATTTTTCCTGACCCATTATTTCCCATCTCCGCCTCTTCTAGTTCCTTGACCTGAACATGTTTCCACTGACTCTAGCCCCCTTCTGCTGTCTGCATCACCTCCTCTGCACGGCTTATCTCCTTCACTCATTTTCCTCAATTCCTCATTCTTCCTTTTGCCATGCTCACATGACAAAACTCAATCCTGCTGGAGTCAAATTCTACTTCAGCCCTTCACCCAAAGTTTGCATATAACTAGAATACTACTTTCTTGAGAGACTCGTTATTTTGTTTATTATTATTATTACCATCATCATCATTATTATTATTATTTTTTGTGTATGTGTACGTGTGTATAACATGTAGAGATCAGAGGATGGCCTTGGATCTTTTCTTCTCTCTCTATCACATATTTTTTGAGACAGGGTCTTTCACTGTACCTGGGACTGACGGATTCGGCTTTACTGACTGGTCAGTAAGGCCCAGGGATCTTCCTGTTTCTGTTTCCCCAGCACTGGGATGACAGGCATGTGCTGCCAATCCCAGATGTTTTAACAAGCATGCTGAGGCATCTGAGCGCAAGTCATCACACTAGCACAACACGCTCTTTACCAGCTGAGCCATTTTCCCAGCCGAGAGATTCATTTTAGATATCACATCGGCCCTGAATGCTCCGGGGATGCTCTGGTGTTCTGCTGTCTCATTCTCTCCTTCACACTCTTGGCGTGACCAGTGACGGTCCTCTCACGCTTCCACTCTCTTTCCCCTGCTGTATGTTGATGACTATGCTTCCGGTTGCTCTCAACAAGACAGCAGCAATAGGAGAGAATTTGTAGTTTTACTTCTGCCCCCTCCCACAGCCCTTTTCCCATACCCTCCGCCATCCTGTCTGTCACTGTGTGGATGAACTCTTCCTGTGTGAGGTCAACGCCTTTGCTCTTCTACCAGATGCCACCCACTTCTCAGCCACCCAAAGTCTTTGGCTCCCCTGAGTCATCATCGGTCCTGTCTTTACAAAATCACCATTGTCAGCAGCGTGCGAATGGGCTGCCATTCCTCCCGTCTTAAACATCCTTTAGCCTTGAAAGTCTTTCACCCAAGGCTTGTTTCCCACCCCCAGGAACATGTCTCCAAAGATTTGCTTGCTCCACTCAGTTCTTCTTCTCTTTCTTGAGTCTCTCTCAGGAAGACTTTTGTCCCAAACCTTTGACCAGAACACTCATCTAAGTCATGAGCGATTTCCAAGTTGCTACGTCCATGATCAAGCCTTGGTACTATTTGACCTGACACCACATGTTGAAGTCACTCTTAGTTGAAGTGCATTGGTTCCTAGGTTTTAGGGACTTCAACCCATTCCGGATTTCTCCAGGGCTCACCGAATTCTCTCTTTCTCATGAATTGAGAACTCTACTAGCTCTGGGACAACACTATCACTAGGATGATAATAAGACTAAGCCAAGTTTTTCCAAACATTGAGTGCCAGCCTCAACTGCTCCCCTCACTTCTAGGCTCGTGTCTCCAGCACGGGTATGACATTTTCAGCTTGATACTGAAGTCATTTCATACACAAGACATGCCCAAAATAAGTCTAGTTTTCACTGTATCTCTTGCCTGTTCCGCCTGTCTGTACCCTAGCTCAGAAAGAAGCTGCGACTCTGGCCATGTAAACCTCATGGTCTTGGTGTTTTCTTCATATCTGCTCCTTGGACTCAAGCCACTATCACCTTCACCTGAGTTGATGGCAGCGCCTCCTCACTGACGCTTTCTGACCCATATTTTTGTCTCTTTCATACACTCAGTATGGGAGTCAGGATGGCGGCATGATCCTCTGTGTTACCCTAGTATCTCAACTCTGAATAAAACTTTCAGTCCTGGCACAGCAACCCTGTAATTCCTCACCTCTCTCGTGATGTATATGTCTTAGGAAATCTCTATGTGTCAGTATATTTTTATCAAAATAGTATTCTTTTTCAGATGGGCTACCGGGTAGCCTAGGCTGGCCTTGCTCTTGTAGCAGAGGATGCCCTTGAACTTTTGATCCTCCTGAGATGAGGGTCAGTATCACCATATCCTATTTCTGTAGGACTGGGGGTTAAATCCAGGGTCTTGTGCATCTAGGCAAACACTCTACCTAACTGAGCTCCGTCCCCAGGCAAAAATAATATTTTAGATGCATAAAATAATCTAGATGTAATTGAAAATAAGTTATATTAAAATGCAGTAAACAAAGCTAAAAGAAATGCAAATATGACATATGAGTATATAGGGTCCTCCGTGATTAGCAGTCCCTGCCAGACAAAAAAACAGAGAGACTTTTCTCCAGATAACCTGTCCCCATGCATTTCTAATTACACCCAGCTACAGCCTCCACCAGGTCCTGAGCCCTGAGGAGTCTGCCTTTTTCCTTCAGAGTCCTGAGGACAGAACTCACTAGGTTGCCCTGGACTACCAGGCTGCATCTCCACCCAGCTGGTCTTTGATAGTCTATCCCTTATACTTGAGTTTTACAGTTGCTATTCCCCCAAATCTCTGCAGGATTATCCTGCACCCCCTTTAGTTCTCTGATCCAAGGTCAATTCACCTTGCCAGAGAAGCCTTCCTTGCTGTTTGGTTTCCTTCGTAACCTTTATGACTGTCTGAGAGACAGAAGGAGTTAGATAGGTTAATAAAGAAACGGATGGACAGACAGATGCACATATGCTGTTCTAGTTTCAGTCTGTGCCTGAGATAAATTAAAACAGCAACAACAAACTCTAAGACAAAAAGCAACTTGGGGAAGGAAGATTTCAACTTACACACCCAGGTCATAGTCCTGCACAGAGGGAAGTGAGGACAGGAACTCAAGCAGAAGCCATGGAGGAACTCTGCTTGTTGGCTTAGTAGCTATCTAGTGCATGCTGAGCTAACATTCTTGCAGTTTGGGTTGTAAGCCTAACCTTCCACTGCTGAGTTAGCTTTCTTACCCAAATATCCACCTGCCTAGGACTGGTACCACCTTCAGTGGGATGGGCCTTCTCTCTCTCTCTCCCACATCAGTTGAGAGAGCCTCACATAGACACAGCTATAGGCCAATCTAATAGATGTAATTCTTCAACTGAGGTTCCCTCTTCCCGAGTGACTCAACATTGTTAACAATAAAAACTAACCAGGACGCACCCATGGAAACACGTATAATAGATAATACATACACACATCCGTACATATATATGACATATAATAAATACAAGCATCTGCATACACATATATAATAGCACATATACCCAGGCATACATACATATAAATAGATATACATGTAGGTATATCCATATATAATAGATAATACATACAGACCCGTGTTGTAGGACAATGGTCTTGTACCCTGGCACTTGTATTGTTTTAATAAAATGTTGATTGGCCAGTAGCCAGGCAGAAAGTATAGGTGGAGTTACCAGGCAGGAAGTAGAAGCAGGGTGACAAGAACAGAGAATTCTGGGAAGAGGAAAAAGTCAGCCTGCAGTCATCACAGAGGGAGCCAGACACAGAGGAAGCAAGATGAGAACACCTCACTGATAAAGGCACCACAAGCCACGTAGCTAACATAGACAATCATAATGGGCTAATTAAGATGTACAAATTAGTTAATAAGGAAAGCCTGAGCTACTAGGCCAACTAGTTTATAATTAATGTGAGACTTCTGTGTGTTTCTTTAAGACTGAATGGCTGCGGGACGGGGCAGGACAGAAACCTCAGTCAACATACCCATGCACTATATTAGTTATTTTTCCTTAACCATGACCAAGGCAACTCATAGGAGACTTCATTTGGACTTTCAGATCTAGAAGCTAAGAGCCCATGATGACGGCAGGAGTAGGAAGCTGAAAGATGACAAATGTGACCTCAAACACAAGGAAGAGAGCGCAAAACGGAAGCAGGATGAGGCTATGTATTCAAAGCCCACCTCCAGTGCCATGCTTCCTCCTGTACCTCCTGAGCTTGCCAGGGACTGAGTGTTCAAATGCCTTCTAATGGGGGGCATGTCTCATTCTGACAACTACAAATGCATGTGTATATACATGCATACACGAGACAAAATGTCTTGTCTCATTTATTCGTTTGTACCTACATACTCATTGTTTTTAGGAGCACAGCGTCTTAAACCAATTTTTGATTTATTAATGCATTTATAGGACCTACTCCTGTGCCTGCATATTATTGATGTTCAACAAATATTTACTGAAAGGTCAGACAATGAAGCCTTGCCTACCAGGCGAGTGACTGTGAGAGCTGCCTTTTCTCAAGTCAGATCACTACAACACTCAAGGAGGTAACTCCCAACCTTGCACAAAATTTTGCAAGATCAAAATACCCATGCTTAGCTCAATTGTGGAGTGCTTGTCCAATATGTAGGAAGCCTGGGTTTGATGCATAACAACATTCGTAAGCATGTACACACACATGCTTTCCCCAAGGCATACCACTCCCCCAGATGAGATGAATTACCTTGAAAATCTCATCCTAGAAGGTACAACCATGGGGAGACTTCTTGAGTGTTTGGCCATCTGACCGCTCTTCTTAGTTTCCATGGGAAAATGGCCGCAGTCATTCTTTCCCATTCCAGGGCCTTTTAAACAAAATTCAGTTCCAGAGACTAAGCATAAAGAGGCAAGAAAGAAAACTCAGATAGATAGGGTTATGCCAGAGACAGTCAGAATCTTAGCAACAGCATCAGATAACATCCAGGATACTGCAGACCAGTGTACTCACGAAAGAAGGCAGTTTTCTTAATGGGGGGGGGGGTGCTATCCAGTCTACATAGAGATATATTAAATATTTCTTCTCCAAAGATTCCAATTTCAAACTCCAACTATTGATCTCTACCTAACCCTGAAGGTGAGTGATTCTGAATCAAATAAGAATAAAAGCTAAAGGAGGCTTGCCAAGTCTGCACGTGAGGAGTCAGTCTCCACATCAATCCGTGGTGTTCATGCAACCTATGAAATCATGGTTCTCATTTAGTTTATGTCATAGTCTGTTTGGTGGGACCTTGGTCCTGTTTTATGTTGAATCGCCGCTACTTGAAGGCACCAGCCCTGTTCAATGTACTCTGGTGGACTTCAGTGAGGAATAAATGCATTAACGAAGCAGCCAACCCCAGCTTCGTACATAGAGCAGGCCCACTGGGCAACGAGCACTCTTGGCAGCTGTTTTGGGAGACCTGTTTACTAAGCTATCATTTAACTGACTGCCAGAATTCCTTTGGAGAAAATAACTGCTTCAAGCCAGCTTCGCATGCTCTGAGGAGATCCGAGTAATTGTCAGATCACCTCCTTCAGACCACCCCGCTGATTACATGTTAGTCTTCCCCTTGAGTTAGGGCTGTAGCTGCCTTCCAAGGGTGCCAGGGTTGGGAAGTCACGTTTAGGACTTCTTTGAGGTTAGTGGGAGGAAATGAAAGCAACGCCTCAGGGTAGCTGCTCATTCTTTCAGCTCTAGGCCGCACCTAGAGGAGCCTTGTGACAGGCTGTTGAGATTTCCTCTAAGGCAGTGGTGCTCAACCTTCCAAATGCTGGGACCCTTTAATATGTTCTCCCATGTTGTGGTGACTCCCCCCCCCAACCATAAAATTCTTTTCCTTGTTACTTCATAACTGTAATTATTCTACTGCTATGAGCCATAACATAAATATTTGTGTTTTCTGATGGTCTTAGGTGAGTCCCATGGAAGGGTGGTTCAACCTCCCCATAGGGGTTGTGACCCACTGTAAGAAAACCACTGTTCTAAGGTACATCCATCCCTTTTTCCTCATAGCAGCACTGATTCTCAGGTCCATGTGCTCCCTCTTCCCTGACTCTCAGTCCCACATAGTGGAAGAATCTACTCCTACTCTTGTGCAAAAGTCAACAGTAGTCAACAGTAGTCAACAGTAGCCAACAGTAGTCAACAGTAGCCAACAGTATTCAACAGTAGCCAACAGTAGCCAACAGTAACCAACAGCAGTCAACAGTATTCAACAGTAGCCAACAGTAGCCAACAGTAGTCAACAGTGCTCCTTAGCTATGGTGGCTCATGTAGACCTACACTGTCCCAATCGTGATGTATTCGAGGGATTTGGAGTGAAGTTCTAGGTCTAGCTTGTGAAGGGGTAACTTAGAATTTCCTGGGCTCCTACCCAGAGCCTAGCAATAAATTCAACACAAGAATTAGCAAAATTAACAGTGGAGAAAGTATAACTCCAAGAGAAATCAAAGCTAAATCAGTTTCAAGGACCTCTAAAGACGAGATTCCCAACTGTCTTGAAATTGGATCAAGCCTGGGTTTTTATCATTTGTAGGAGCATGGGTTGTAACAGAGGCAGCGTTTGGAGAGCTCTGAGGCCAACACAAACATTTGAGATGACATCCTGACTGTCTCCAAGTTGCTACAGACCTTAAGATGTATTCTCTTTCAGACACTGGATTGTACGTATCTGTTACTTCGGCGTATGCTGGACACCATTAACAAAGCACCACAAATCAGGTGGGTTATTAACAACAGGAAGGTATTTCTCATAGTTCTGGGAACTGAGGGGTACAGCATCAAAGTCCCAACAGATCTGGTGTCCTTTGAGGGTCTGCTGCCTGTGACGTAGGCAACACCTCTCCCTGTGTCTTCATGTGATATTGGAGAGAGCCAGTTCTCTGGGATCTCTTAAATAAGACCACTGATCCTAATTTGAGGGCTCCTCTTAACAGCCCAGTCACCCCCATAATACTGCTATTAGCATCACCTTGGGGGTAGAATTTCATCACGTAATTTTAAGAGGCTCAAACATTTGGACCACAGCATCCATTCCCAAGAAATTCCATTGATTACCTCCAAGAGACAAATTGGAAAGAAATCAAAATGCTTTCGCTTGAATGCATGAGGCATAACGCCTTATGAATAATTTCATTTAAATTGCTAGCTAAGTTGCCATGTTCATTTTGTAGGTGTATTCTCACAACAGCGGTTTGTACAATAACAAAGGTCACATTAATTTTGTGAATAGTGCTCATCCCAAGGGTGGGAGAACCCCACTCCTATGACGAAGAAAATCCCTATTCCCACTGTAGCATGGAGCAAAACCTCCTCCTTCCGGAGCTGACTCTCCACAGTGCTGGGAGCACCATGGGATGCCGCTGCAATGAGAGAGAGAGAGAGAGAGAGAGAGAGAGAGAGAGAGTGTTCCTTGGTGGCAACCCAGGTGTTAATTGCTTGAAGAGTAAATGAATCATAATTTGTACCAGAGCTGTTGCTGTAATTACAACAATGAAAAACCTGAGCTTTTAATTGTCTGCACTTCGCTAATAGACCTCAAGCTTGTGGGCTAAAGCTGAGAAACTCAGCCCGCATTACTAGGTCATCGGCGTGTCCCCTGAGCACCAACCAGGTAAGATATATCTAGATGTGAAGTGGTCTTGGGCAGAGCCCCCGGGGTTCTGTGTGAAGCAGTTTCATGCTTTCTTGTGTCCTTCACACTTTGGGTAACAACCATTTTGCAGAGGGGAAAACAAAGGCCAGGCGAGAGGCTTAAACGATGCAGTTGGCACCTACCTTCCTTGCAAACCAGCACCCCAAGGAGGGACTTCCCATCCTTCCTTCTGCCTGCCTTCATTTCCTTACCTTATCCCTCTCTGCCTCCTCCCCACACACACTCCCCCTTTTCTCTCTTTTTTAGTAGACGTTCTAAAGGGCTTGGGAATTTTCCTAGAAGAATCCTGGTCTCCTCTTCAATCCTGGGCATTTAGCATACAGTAGGCACTGACCAGGTGTTTCTTAGATTACTGGTTAAGGAGAACTGGATGGGTGAATTAGCCTAGTATTTCACAAGATATAAACTACATCGACTTTAACATGTAACAACAATATCTTATAACAGAAGAATCCATTATAATGTGTCAGTCCAATTATCCTCCTCATCATCAACACAAGTCTCTCAAAATATTGGCTATGGTTTCTAGGCACAGATAGTAATAGCTGTTTGCTTTGCACTAAACACCTCATTGTTCTCCTGCTGATATGTGCTGCTGGTCCAGAGGTTTTTAAAGAGGAGTGTAGGTACCACTCTCAATCTCCTAAGCTGAAAGTGAATAGCAGAGCCCTGCTATGTCCCTAAGTAGATATGAGACAAATGCCACTTGAACATATTATTGCACCCAAAACTGCCTTAGTTTGATTTCCTAACTACTTTAAACACATATGCATTCCTATTCAAACCCATCAGAAAGTGTCCATTGTCTCAGAAAAAAAAAAAGATAAAAGCTCACCAGTAGTCTTACTACAGGTGCTTCTTGGCTAGAGAAGCCAGGTATATGGCACCCAGTTTATTCTCATGCACTGAAGACTTGGAGGATGTTGAGAGAGAGAGCAGGCTGAAGCAGAGACAAGTGGCCACATCCTCCCTGTGTCCCCGGGGAGGGGGGGTGTTCAACGTTATCAGTAACGACTTGGCCAATTCCTGCTTCTGTTTTCACTCTAACCTATGCCTCTAGACAAACAGAAAAGGCATTCTAGTCTGAGGTCGGCATAGGAGAGACTCTTTCTAGGTGCCTGAGCTAGCAAAAGATGCCAACTCTGCTTGATGCAAGCATGCGAGATGCCAGTCTGTGCCCATGGGTACCGCTGAGGGAGCAGAGGCCTGACTACATTTCAGCTCCTCATCCCCTGAGCCGGCACCTGTGTGCTGTCAAGGGACCGTACACTCATACATGACCTCGCTACTCTACAAGAGCCGAGGGGATATGGCATAGAGTTGAACTGTGTGTTACAGATCCAGGAGGCACGGTCAGCAATCCATCATCTAACCGAAGATCTAGCTAAAAACTGGAAAAAAGAAAGCGAAGCAGCAGCACAAACAGGGCATCTATACCACATGGAAGCTTAGGGACCATCACAGGAGAGGGGATCTCAAGAGCATCTGTCCGCCGATGGCTTCTGAAGCAAAAACAGTCAGTTTTCCTTAAGCCTGTGACTGTAGATAGCCTCCAGGGGATGACCCTACACCAGTGATTTTATCGGCAGGACCTAATAGGTTATCATTTTCTTATAAAAGGAAGGATATTAGAAGTTGGCAAAGGGATCTGGGAGGAGTTAGGAGGAACAGATGGGGTGGATAGAACTAAAAATATTATATGCATGTATGGTATTCTTAATGAAGTAATAAAAATATAAACATAATATAAAGTTTTTAAAAAATTAAGGAAAAGAAGCAGATTATTTTCCATTTTTTAGATGCTTTCAGAATCAAATATATAGAAGAGTACCTGAACTTGATGGGTGTGGTGGTTTGAGCCGCTATGGCCTCACAGACTCAAGTGTTTGAATGCTTGACCAAGAGGGACTGGCACTACTAGGAGATGTGACCTTGTTGGAGGAATTTGGTTTTAATCAGATTTATCATTTTGCCAGCCTAGAGAGTACAAAAACACACTATACCATGACTTTAATTTGAATTTCTCCTGGTATCGAGCAATGTGTGCCCCCTTTCCTGGGACTCCACCATTTGATTGGCTTGTATTTCTTGGATTTTCTTTTCCTATTGATGTGTGAGAAATAGAATATCATTTTGAATTCTTCTCTGGTAACAGGAGTTGTAAATATCTTTCTTTAGCCTGAAGCTTATGCTTTAACTTTGTTTGGGAAGCCTTCGCTATTTCAGTTCACGTATCTCGAAACTTCTTTTCGAGTCAAGCTCCTCGTGTTTAGCGGTGTTCTGCATGTACTTTGCATGACTTTAAGCCGCCTTTCTCCGTTTAGGCCCCGATGCCATCCAGAGCTTGAGGCAAACGGCTTTTCTTCCATAGACCATGGTCACAGTGCCTGGGAGGTTCTTCCTTTCTCCAAAGATCTGTCAAGGGCCAACTTCCCATGCAGTCGTGGGTCCATGGCTGTAGCTTTTCCCTTTCTGTGTCTCTCGGCACCAACTCTTCACTAACTTTCAGGAGGGTTCCCACTCATGTCAAGAACGGCATTGTCATTTGGGTAAAGTTGAAGCTCTCTAAGGGGGGGGGGCACACACTGAACCCGTGACAGTGTGGCCTAGCTGCTTTGTTTGGACTCCTTCCAGTCTGTCAATCAGATCCAGAAAACAGAGGCTTCTGGAAAGCTGGGAGAGAGATAAGATGCGGACAGAAAGACTCTCAAAATGGGAAGCAAAATGTTATTTCCAGTTACTCGATTCTTTTTCTAGCCTTGGCTCTAAAAGTATGTACACTTGTTCAAGACCCAACCATTTCAATATAAAGTGTGTCCTCATAGCAACTCTCTATTAACCCTTAACTTAAACCATACCCAGAAGCAGAACTAACCTTTATTAGAATATGCGGTAAGTTCTTACTAACAAGTTGTGCCTCATTAGGCAGCATAACCTTTGTTATTTCCTTAAAATATAGGTGGGGGAAAAAAAACGAAGGTAGGGAAGTGAGGTGATTTGCCCAAGGTCACAGCTAAATCACTGGCACAAGCCAGTTCCTTGTAACTGGTACGCATTGCCTTCCACGCTATAGATTATACCGCACTGGGTTGGGATTGTCCACAGTTGATCGGAGAGAGTGAATCTTGCTTCCCCTCTACGTTCTGAACCCCAGCCAGACGTGTCAGGCACACAATAGGCTCTCTATCAATATCTGTAGACAAGGATGAAGAGGCGCATGCCGGTTGTGGGGTCTGTGGTTTATGAGTCATGAAAGGTCTGAGTGGTTTATTTAGCTGTTTAGTAGACAAGAGTCCTCACCTCACTTCCTCTGAAAGCCAGGCCAAGCCTCTCTTCTCCTTAGCCTCGGGTGATGGGCTGCCTTATGCACACACAGTCACGGACTTCTTGCTGTTCAGATCCCGGGAGTGTGCCAGTAGACTGAGGTTGGCGAGGCTGGGCACTTGTCTGCAGCCCTTTCAGCCTGGACTTTTGCTTCCAGCCTGTAGAGCTGACCTCCCCCATCCCAGAGAATCTCGGCATCCGGGCTTTGCTTTGTTGAAGAGTCAACTCAACAGCAGCAGCCCGCCCTTCCTCCTCACGAGGCTGTGGTGCTAAATCTGAAAATTGTTTTGTTGCTCAGCTCCACAGAGATTGCTGCTGCCGTGGGGATTCCCAGACAGCCCAGAGCCCCTTGCTGCTGAGCGGAGTTCCCCAACATGAGAAGTGAGTGGGACATGGAACTCATTGGTCTCTGGGGGGCTGTCTGCATTGTGACATCTTGCCTGAAGAATCGTTGGGCTATTTGGGGAGAGTAGGTGGGGGTGACAAGTGAGGGGGAGGTTACAGCGCATTGGGAACTGGTTGAGGAAAATATGTCTCTCCTCTCATTCCATAGTTTTTGCTGGACTGAACAACTATGGCCTCATTGCAGGCTGACCCCAATAAGCAGCCTCCTGGGATTAAAGGGTTTACCATCTCAGAACCAAGGTCAACTTCAGAGCTACCCAGGCCCCACTCCATTCCATCAATAAGGCAAAAAGTTTCCATCTAAGAAATGGCCTAAAAGTGCCTTACCTTCTTCTTACTGGGAATTCACATTGGCTGCCATGGTCTTGACCTCTTGACCTCGGCTTTGATTAACGGTCATCATTATGGTCACTGATCTGAATTCTAACATGGCTACAACTTCTTAGAAGCTCCATAGTATCCCACACCGGTGGCTGTGGCTTCCAGAACAACTCATGCCACCATCCCTCACCCCACTTCTTACTGGGCCTTCCTCATTTTCTCCACAAAGATCATCTTGTTGAGTTGTCACATGACTTGACCTAGAAGCCTATGGCCCCTTTCTGGAATCCATTCACGAACTCAGCAACCAATTCCTAACAATGGCTATATTCCAGACACTCATTCATGCAGCAGGATGAAATGACCAATAAGTGAATCCTTGCTGTTGAAGACTAGCATCCTGGAGGGGAGAATGGGGAATCCATGCATAGATAAGGAGCTGTTAGAATAACCGCTGGAAAGGGAGAACTGCCCTAGGAAGACGAGACAGGTAAGGTCAGAGCCAGAGAGTAACGTGGAGAAGAAAGGGCATCCCCTCCAGAAGAGGAATCCAAGAAGGAGGCAGCATTTGAAGGAGGATTAATGAGCAAGGGAGGAAGCTGTCTGAAGACCTAGGGAGAAAACAGTCTGGAAGAGGGAGGTGATGAAAAGCGTGGGTGACGGTGAAGAGATGTAGGCTGGGGCACCTGAAAGAGAGAGAAGGGCAGTGTGGCTGGCAATGGGTAGAGGGCCAGATTGTGTGAACATCTGAGGCCACCACGAGACCTCTGACTTCACCCCAAATGTGTCGGGAGGTTGACGGAGGGCTTCAGGTAGAGCGATGGTATGACCTAACTTACGTTTTTAACTTGTGTTGAGAATTGCAGGGCTGGAGTGAAAACAGGGCCCAGGTTCACAGAAGTCTATGAACGCAGGATGAGAGATGGTGCCCGGTTGGATGGAGGTGAAGAGCAGTGTGAGACGCCATTCTGTTCAGGGCATATCATTCCAGGAATTCACTACTAAATTGGAAAGGCATGTGGTGGAAAGAGCGGAACCAAAGATGATTCCTCGGGTCTTTGTTTTTTTCAGAGAAGAAAGGGGTGAGAATTTTAGTACCTGAAGAACTGTTCTACAGAGAATAAGCCTCTCGTCCCATTAGAACTCAGCAGGGCTCCGGGGGCCGTCAGCCGGCACTGTGCTTAAGGGACAGACAGGACTATAGGGAGGAATAGAGGCCCAAGTGTTCACTCCTTGGGAACTCACAGCAATAAACTTTAAGCAGGGTAGCACTAGACCCTTGAGGTCTACTTGGGACCACTGAATACAGACTGAAGCCAGAAAGAGTCCTTTGGAGGACCTGGCAGGCATGAGCCATGCGCATCCCTTTCCCCTCCTTCCAAACCCAAGTCCCAAACTCATTGCTGCTCAGCCATGTCACTGAGACTGGATCTGCAGTCCTGAGAAGTGCTTGGCATTCTGGCTTCTGATTTATCCTACTAGGTTAGTTCTTCCAGATCAAGTGAACCCTTAGACGTCCTTCGTCTGTCTCTTGTACTAGACATCCTCCATCTTCCTTATGGGTGATCCAGGGAGTGAAACGTAGCGATACTATTCAACATTTATATAGAGATTTTACAAAAGCTGCAGGACGACATTTCAGTGATGCTTGGGTTTGGTGGCTGTGCTAGCCACACAGCAACACAGGAAAGGATCCAGTGTCCTCTCTGGACACCTGTCCACCCCGCTGTGCTGTCTCCAACAGGTCTGCAGACCCTGAATGATTCTGAGTGTCACGCCCACACTTGCAACCTGCCCAATCAGGGCGCCAACTTCCCCATCCCGCAAGAACCACTAGGAGACAAAGCTTCAGCTATGAACATTTTGTCCTGCCAGTGACTTCCACAACACCGAGAAGGTCCCATGCTAAGCATGGGACTTTCAGGAATTGTGACAGAGACTCAGAAAATAAGGGAATTTCACAGGCGGAGGAGGAAGGGCTTTTAGCACTCTTGCAAACATTCTACCAGATAGGCAACCACCCAGGGAGGTTGTCATCTGGCCCTGGCAGGCCATAGAAAGTCAAGCCTCTTCTGTTTGTGCCCCAAATAAAGGAAGTGAGCCCCACCAAGAGCCATTTTTAATCATTTTCGAAGCAGAAGAAAATTGTGATGCTCTCTTGATTCTTCTCAAATCTTTCTATACAATTTCCATGGGTATGGCATCTCAATAAGTACCACTCGGGATAGCCTTATTCCACACCATGCTGCAGGATGAAGATGCTCACAGGGAAATTTCTTAACCACATGTGCAACACTTTGACCACATCCTGCCTAGTAAAGGATGGGCTGAACTGTGGGTCGCTGCCAAAGGCTTCCAAATGCATAGAACCTTTTTTTTCCCTTGGTTTATTTTATTTGGGGTTATAGAGTTGGACTTTTGAAAAAAATTCTCTGTCACCACTATCAAGACAATCTTTCTTACACTTCAGGGAGTTTACTAACCCCACCCACACAAACAGAATGAGTCACCTTGGAGGGGTCTGAGCTGTGGTGTCTGGTAAGGCAGTTAAACAACTGCTTTCAAACGCCCCGTCCTAAATTATCTCTGTAGCAACTGTCTCGAGGAAGAAAAGGCTTGGTAAGGAAGCATCCAGATACTAGCTCAGAGATCTAGCAGAGAGAGTCCCAGCAGAAACCAACTGCAAAGTCAAGTTGTGAAATTCAAGGGGAGTTTATAATAAAGGGCTCTTTTCAGAGAAGTGGTCAGGGTGAGGAAAAACCACAAGAAAACCATACAGCATTGGGAGCAAGCAACAGCCACATGCCCGCCACCCTTAGTGGGACAAAGATTTGAGGGGAGGGATCAGCATCCAAGAAGAGACATCTGCAAAAAGATAGGCGCTGACTTAACACTGCAGTCCAAGTGTCCCCATAAGAAGGGCGATAGGGGGAATAAAGGCCCCAATTTCACACTAATAAGCTCCCCCAGAGAAGCATGGAGAAGGTGGTTGTGGCATCTGGAGGAGCACTCTAAGGATCACAGCGGAATACTGTGAAAATTTCAATGACTCACATTCGAGAAAAACGGGCTGCCTCTATAAAACATCTCTCCCTAGAAAACCCCCTCCAAATATAGCTACCATTTTTTATGCTGGTGTTTTTCCCCCCCTAGACGACCCAAGTGTTCTCTTAAAAGACTATGTCTAAATCTAGCCCGGTAACTGCATTTTCTCTCACATGCTCATTCTAATTTATAGTCATACCTGAGCGTAGTGCAGTACCTGGGGGCAGGGGTTCAGTAGGAATAAGATCTGTGTTGACAAGCAATGTCCAGCAGGGACTCCAGACTGGAGCATCAAAGAGGCTTCACATCAACGTCAGATTCACAAGGGAATGAATGCAAAATGACCACGATAGCTTCCGGCTAAAAATGATTTCTTTTCTAGGACATTTTCTTTAGGTATGAATATGTATATCCAGTTTTATAAGCCTCTCTCTAACAAATTTCTCAGGTACTTGTTTCAGTGAGCATTGCAAATACTCTAGCATTGTGTCAGCATCTGACTGACTGACAGATTGCTCTGGCTTTATCCCAATGATGACTTCCCAGGGCAGAAGGCCAGATGGTCCTGGCGATCTTGCAAAATGACTTGGTGTTTATGGTTACTCTTGAAATCTGCCCTGTCAGATTTGAGAGCCATGAGCAGTGTGTAACTATTTAGAGTCTGTTAAAATTACATAAAACGGGATGGGGGTGGGTTTAGTGGATGAAGCGCATGCTGAAGAAGCAGGAAGACTTGCATTTGGGACCCCAGCACCCACATGAATGCTGGACATGGGGTACACAGCTGTAATCCCTGTGTGGGGAAGCAGACACAGGTGGATCTCTGGAGGGCTGCCGGGCAGCCAGTTGAGCTGAATGAGCAAGTACTGGTTCCGTGAGAGACCATGTCTTAAACAAAATCAGGTGGAGAGTGACAGGAAAGACACCTGAAGTCAAAACCAGCCTCCATGTGTGAGTTCCAACACACATACATGTGAACCTCCATATGTACACAAACAAAGGGATTATGTAAAATAAAACTTCAGCTATTCAGTCACACACGTTAAACAGTTTGGGTTTTCAATGGCCATGTAGAGGACAGCTCAGACACAGATGGAGATAGTTCTGTCTGAAGGTGTAGCTGTAGCCCCCCCAGCGGGCTCCTAAGACACACAGCCTTTAAAGCATCATTCTGGCATTAATCCCGTTATCGATGACGCAGACAGTTAAGTGTTTAATAATCTCTCATTTAATCTGTGAGAAAACAATTATCATCTTCATATTAGAGCTATGAAGGTATCTAGCAAGGTAACATTATCATTATTCCTTAACCACAAAGTAGTAGTTAAAAGAACTCAGACTCCCAAAACTAGATCTCTCCAACATCAAAGTGGTTTTAATCATTTATTTATTTGCTCTTTATGTGCATTGGTGTTTGGCCTGCATGTATGTCTGTGTGAGGGTGTTGGATCCCCTGGAACTGGAGTTACAGACAGTTGCCAGCTGTCATATGGGTGCTGGGAATTGAACCTAGGTCCTCTGGAAGAGCAGCCAGCGATCTTAACCACTGAACCAGCTCTCTAGCCCCCATCAAAGTGTTCTCAACCATTATATTTGAACCAGCAAAAGGAACAGCAATTCTGATAAGTTAAACACTTATTATGCTATAAAGATATTAACTAAACTGAAATTACGATTTATTACCAAACCCAGGACATTCCCTTGCACAGTAGATAGTCATCTGATGGCTACATAACCTTTTCTGTGGTCTGCATTAATAGGCAAATGAATGATTAGTATAACACTCGCTCTGTGCCAGTTAGAATCCCACTGAGAAACAAGGATGCACTCAAACAGGATAGCTGGAAGAGTTTTAAAACATAACTGTTTATGAGACGTGAATACTGGTTAGCAAAGACTACATGCTCCACGCAAGACTTGGGGTCTGTTAGTCTAAAGTCTGGGTAGGAGAAATGTCCTGGAACCAGAGCACACATCTGATGCTGGAGAAAGGATTCCATGAGAGCTGATTTTTGTGGGAGAAAACAGCCTAGCCAAGGTGACTCAACAGGGGCCCAGCCAATCTGTCCTTCAAGGCGAAGTCAAGGTCATGCATCGGAATTATCCATAGACTGATGGGAGTCTTCTCAAGGACTACTCTCGTGTTTATTTTCTGTTGCTGTGATAGAATGCTCTGAGCAAACGCAAATTAGGGCAGAAAAGGATTTATTTGGTTTATAGGTTATGTCCATCTTTGAGGGAAGTCAGGGCAGTCACTTAAAACAGAAACCATGTAGGAATGCTGCTTGCTGGCTCACTCCAAGTTTCGTTCTTAGAAAGAATTCTTTTTTTGTTTATTTGTTTTTTGAGACAAAGTTTCTCTGTGTAGTTTTGGAGCCTATCCTGAAACTCGCTCTGTAGACCAGGGTGGCCTCAAACTCAGAGATCTGCCTGCCCCTGTCTCTTGAGTGCTTAGAAGCCCAGGAGCCCAGGACTACTGTACCTAGAGAATGATGCTTCCCACAGTGGGATGGGTCTCCCTCCATCAATGAATTAACAATCAAGATATTCCTCATGGACATATCCACAGGCCAACTAGATTCCTTTCTCAGGTGACTCTAGCCTGTGTCAGGGTGACAGTTAAAGCTAATGAGGACAGGAAGCCAGCAGGATGGCAAGTGTGGAGAAGGGATCAATCACTATAAGGCTTCGTTCACAGCATGGCCAGGTGTATAGCATGAGGTCAACCTGAAACAAAGAGATGCAGAACAGGAATGTGTGCCTTAGCTTCTTCCATGAAGAGGCTGCCAGGCTGGCGACCCTGGAGCTGCCCACCAGCGTCTCTGCATTGAGAACAGAAGTTATGGCATCCTTTGTCCCAAGGTCACTTTTACATAAACACCGAGCTTAAGTTCTAAACTAAACTTTGGACTCAGTCTTCATCAACTGCCTATCATCCCCAGACACCCATGGACCGGTGACCCAGCCCATCTCATCATTCCAAACTGTAGTGTGCCCATTTCTGCATGACAACCTGGCACATACGCCTCCCTTTTCCTGACTTACACTTCCTTGCATGAGCTGAGATTTCTACTCTTGCTGTTAAACCCAGCTTGGGTATCATATATTCTTGGAATATATAATTTCTGCCACAGAGTAAAGAACCCTTGTTGGTACTCCTTAATCTTCGGGCTCAACACAGCTGTGGCAATGGATATCAGAACATAATAAAATAAATGGATTCAGAAGACCCCAGTGGATAGTCCCAATCCAACAGCCACACACATGGCCCTGGTTAAACTATGTGGGTCGTAAAACCAACCCGAAGTCATAAATGTTGGGCAGGTACTGGAAGTAAAGAGGGGAGTTGATAGGGATGGGGGAGAAAAAAGCATTGTGGGAAGGGAGTGATCAGAATATATTATGTACACATATGAAATTATCAGACCACTAAATTAATATAAAAATGTGCATAAAAGCAACAGGTACCCTGTTAGCACTATGGGATGCCTCTCCTCTTTTCTATGACACCATCGTACTGCGGGTGCCGTGTATATATACGCAGAGACTTGTGGCTGCACATCTTAGGGCCCACTCCTTTGTGTGTTGTGTCCTAAGTGTTTCTGCCCAGCGTCATAGTTTAGATAGAGGTTGGTACTATAACCCTGAGGCCTGTAGAAATGAGGTAATATTTTATTTACTTTGTAGGACAATTCCCCTTTACAGCATCCTAAATTGCTTCTCTTTTCAAGGAATCTTACCCGTTGGGGGACCCCCTCTATGGCTGTGTGGTGAACCCGAGGGCCTCTTCTCAGAACAGTGTTTTCAAGTATACATAGTAAAACGTTATCGAAATGCTAATCAGAGAAAGTTTGTGAACATTTTTACTGAAAAACTAACAAAGGAGGTTTTTAAAAGAAAGGAAAAAAATGTAGCCAGGGGAAATCTTTTATGTAATTAAAAAAATCCTTCAGGTCCCACTTGGTAGTAACGGTGAAACTGGACCAGATAATATCCAGACAATGAGGATATTATTCGGCACTAAAAAGAAAGATGTCAAGAAGTTAAGAAAGAAATTGAAATGCATGTCACCAAGAGATGTGTACCATACGATTTGCACGAGATGCTATTTGGGAAAAGTTGAAACTATACAGCAAATAGAGCAGTGGGTTCCTTTGGTTTGGGACAGAAGGGGAATTAGGTGGAACTCGGAGGAGTTATAAGGTGGTGCCCATGCTGTTTGACACCAAATGCCAGGCACCTGTCGTCAGATATTTGTCCAAACCCGCAAATGTAGACCACCAATAGTGAGCCCCGTTATAAACTATGATCTTTGGGTGATCATGATGTGTCAGGGTGGAGTTAGAAATACAGCAAATGGAGCCTTCTATGGGGGGCATTGATAATAAGTCTATGTATTTGCAACTATAGGGTATGGGCCCTATCAGGGTTATAGGTTAGAAAAGGGGTCCTATCTGTGCTTTCCTCTTATGTTTGCTGTAACATGAAACTGTTCTGACTTTATAATTTCTTTAATTTCCACATAATCAATAAAAAGTTTTATTTTTTAAGATTTTTTTAACAGTGTGTGTGTGTGTGTGTGTGTGTGAAGTTAAGTGCAGAGAGGGAGTCGGATCCCCTGGAGCTGGAGTTTGTGAACCTCCTCTGTGAAAACATCTCAACCTTTTGCCCCCAAACCACGTCTCCAGCCCCAATAATAAATAATTATAATGTAACTTTTTAAGGTGTGCAAATTTAACTGGTGTCCTGTATTTTAATTTCTCATATCTGCCAAATGCAATAATTTTCTAGTTGATGGAACCGGTTGTGACTTCATGGCCTCTGACAATAGAAGACAAGTGTGCTGTGACTGACCCCCAGAGTGACAGACAGGAAGTGTCAAGGGGATCTGTGCACAGCTCCAAGCATCTTCCTGTTCTCCCCTCCCAACCTCTCCCCAATCAGGGCTCTAACAGGGAAATAGGTCTTCTCTCCATAGGTGAGCACTGTCCTAGGAAAAGCAGTGAACTGGAGGGGAACTCGGTGTCAGTCCTATGTAAACCACGTCTCAGGTAGTGGCTTTCCAGAAAGCCAGGAATCTCACTAAGTCTCACTGTGCCTTCTGATAACAAAAAGTGAAGATATATTTTTATATGTATGTGTATATTTTTAACATTTTTTTTTACTGATTCTTTGGGAATTTCACATCGTGTGCCCCAGTCCCACCCATCTCCCAGTTCTTTCTTGTCTGCCTTCCACCCTTGAAGCCTTCCCCACCAAAAGAAAAAAAAAGGAATAACATTTCCCTTCTCCATCTTTACCGCCTCTCCATCAGATATTCTTTTGCTATAGCGGCCTTGGGAGCTGCGGTGTGTCATACAGTAGACCCTGTTCCCCGAAAAGCTTTACTTGCAAATGCTCATTTCAATGAGTTGTTGGTCTCTGGCTTCAGGTAGTCATCAATACTGAAACTCCTCTCGGATCTCCTGCTGTTGCCAATCATGGGGATCCTGCGGCTACGGTTCCGCAGGACCAGCCCATTCACGAATTCCAGCCTGTCATAGATAGGGTCGATGTTGGGGTGAACCAACTCAAAGCCCTGGGTGTGGGCCTGGTTGTAGCTGAGTTGCTCAGTCTAGGCTTGCACTAGGACCATCCCCCTCAGGAGAGGGCCAGGGCCAGCTTTTCTGCTCATATGGTGGCCCACGGGACCAGCTTTCCTGTTACCATGGTGGGAGGTGGAGGGGGTTAAGAGGTGGGCAGGTGGGGGAGCAAGCCGTTCTCTCAGGGCCATTGGGGAAGTTTGGGGACCAGCTCTCCTGTGCCAACAACATTGGAACCAGTTCTGGGGGGTACTCTTCCACTGAGGTAGTGGGTGAGGAGCTGGGAGAGTTCTCCGGTACCCAGGCCCCTAGAGCCAGCTCTCCCATTACCCCCATTAGTAACATAGAACACAGAAATGAACACAGACCCCGACTGTGTAAGACCCCAGAACCAGACATGGCCCTCTGCTATTCCTCCAGTGAACATCACCGTAAGTCTGGCACAGGCCACTCGGATTGGGATGGGCCGAGAGACAGCATGGCCCTCTGACACCAATGGGGCCTCAGGTGGAGGCCCAGACCTGGGTATCTGCACAGCCTTCAGTAGTAACAAGGACCATGGACATCAACGTAGATGCCAGCTGCAGCAGGGCCATGGACCTAGACACAGCGGTGGCAGTGCAGGCTCCAGGTGGCAGCATAGGCTACTTATGTCAGCATGTTCCTCACCACCGTCCTGGCTTCAGTTCATTCTCTCTCCACAGTGCACAGACTGCTCCACTTCTTCTCTACCATTTCTCCACCACAAACCTGATGATCTTTGCGGCACCCAGCCACCCACCCGTGCTGCAGGGTGCCGGGTGAGCATGCAATGTGTGTGTGTGTGTGTGTGTGTGTATATATATATATATATATATATATATATATATATATATATCCCATTCACCCTCTATTGCCTTCTCTTTTCTCCCCTTGCATTCCCACTAACCCCTTTCCTCTTTTCTGCTTCTCAAATAGTTCCCCTTCTATTTTCATGTCATTTGTTTGTTTATCTATTCATTCACTCATTCATTCATTCATAGTTGCTACAGAAGCATAGGTAATGGATTAGCAGCTACACCACTGAAGAAATGTCTCTTAAGCATCTTTGGTATTTAGGGACTCAGAGAGGACCCGCCGTGGGATGTGGGACAGCCTTTCTGTAGCATCGTTCCACGCCCGACCCTCCTCCTCCCTGTGTCACTGGCAGCGGTCCTAGGCTGGACTCAAACTATCTGTTTATGGCTCACCTAACTGTCCCCACCACCACCACCCCCGCCACTACATCCTCGGCCTGAAAGGTCGGTCATCTCCCTGTTTATGCTGCATGGCAAATATTCTAGGCTCCGTGAGTCATGTGGTTCACATCTCATAAACTATTTTAGGCTTTGCTAGTATCTATCCGCTGTGACCACCTGCCTCTGCCACGGCACTGCCGTAATGACGACACAGAAACCGATGGGCGTGGCTGCATTCCAGTACAACTCATTGTAGTTTTGAGAGCTTGGATTAGGCTTTTACATAATTTGCTATCTGTCAGGAAATATTCATGTATTTTGACTTTTTTATCTTAATCTGATAGAAAAGGAAAAAAAAAACATTTCAGTTCACGGGTTATTGAAAAAACATGCATCTGGCTAGGCTGGGCTATGGTCTGCTGGCCCCTGATCTAGAGGCCAGGGTTACTACGTTCTGAGGAACTCCTCCCTGGAGGCAGGGAAGGTCTATTCTCCATGGCCAGGGTCACAAAGGTGCTGCTCTCTGTTGCTATCCTTGCCCCATGTCTCTGCTGTGTGAATTCAGGGATCTCGTCACTACTTCCGGTCTCTTCCTTAATCTGTTTTTCTTAAAAAACACATGGTGAGGGGGCATTATATTTAGCAAGCTGCTAAATAAAGTGTCTGGAAAAACAAATGAGGAAAACAAGGACCCACTTAGCAGTGGCAGTCGTAGGGCTGAGTCATACTGAAAATCATACGGCAAGAGAGGCAGAGAAATCGAATGGATTTCCTTGTAAATTTTCCACCACGATCTTTTACTTCGTGGAAAGCAGAATAATGTGTGAGGTCATTTTTCCTTCACACAGTTCACTTACATGGAGGAAAAAAAAAAGAGGAAGTTTCAACAGAGAAGTGCAGTGCCTAACTAAGCCCCAAGAGAAACATTTCCTCGGGTCCACTCCTGCCTGTCCTTTGCTCTGCCCCTTCTCTCCCTACCCCATCTCTGGCTACTCAACTGTCCGGGTGACAGGGCACTTCCCATCTCCATTATCCAGCAGGATGGCCGTACTACCAAGAATGAGGGACACTGCAAAAAACAGGAACCAACCAAAATATCCAATGCTTATAAATGCATTACAGTGTCGAATGACATCTGGAAGGGGCGGAATGCCAGGACACATGGAGAAGAGCACACAGATCCCAGGTACACAGATGCAGAAAACCCAAGGGCTGAAGGGCGGTGCTCACTTTAGTTCCCTGAATTGTTGATGGCATATGATGATCAGTTTTAAATGACAGTCCTGGGGAGCTTAGAGAAAGGACCGTCTAGATGATGCGAGGGGAAAAGATCAGGCTTTGATATAAGAAGAAGCAAATACCAGAGCAAAATGATAACGAGAGGTAATGAGAGCCAGTTACACTCTGCCAAGGGCTGATATCGACCGAGCGATTTACAATAGGGTCGACCCTGGTTTTAATCACTTTCAACGTGCCAGTTTTACTTCTCACCTGATGAATCAATCTGGGTATATTGCCAGAACCTTTCAGTTCAACCAAGAGGGGCTGGGGTGAACACTCAGTTGGTACAGCACTCGCTGAGCAAGACCGAGGACCTGAGTTTCATCCCCAGCATCCAAATATAAAACCAGGTATATTTGTGATCCCCGAGCAGAAGGTGCCATGGGTGTGGGTCCCTGGAACTTGCTGGCCAGTCATTCCCGTCTAATCCATGAGCCTTGAGTCCAAGTGAACGATTGTGTGTCAAGACAAGGTGTGATCATGTTTGCCACAGCCGTGTCATACCCAGAAGACACAATCTGTCCCGGCACTCTGCTCCACACTTGGGTTCCTATGTCTCTCTGTTGCCTCTTTTGCAATGTTCTCTGGGCCCTGGAGAGGGTGACATAGATGTTCTGTTGAGGGCTGAGCACTCAATACTCCTTTTTTTTTTTTTTTTTTTTTTTTTTAGCTGCAGGGCTGACCTGCACAAGGCTTGCACACATAAAAAGATATGAAGGTAGGAGAAGAAAGATTTGGGAAGAAAAGGGAAGGTCAGCTGGCGTGGAAGAGGACGGGACAGGTAAATGAAGATTAACGTGATAGCCGTAGCTTACATGCATAGAAAACAAGACAAAGGCCTCCTAACGAATCAGAGTAGAGGATGGCGTTTGGACTCTGCACGCACGTGTGCAGACGGTCGCACATGCACAAGCACACACACACACACACACGGGGCAGAGGGGGTTATATATCTCCTCAGAAGCTCAGCCTTCTGAGTTGCTTAAACAAGTGGCTTACGGAAAAACAAACTTCAAAAGGGGAGTGTGGGCGCCCTACCTGTTTTGGGGTGAACGGGCTAGGACACGAGTGTCTCAGATTTTGCATTTCTAGAATGGGAGCAGGACCCCGTACTGCTCACTACACTCTCTTGTGAGCCACACACATGACACAAGGAAAGGCCCCACGGGTTCTAAAAATAGAAGAGCTCTGTGATTATGATTGTTATTAAAGAGGAAATAGCCCGGGTCAACTGCTGAGCAGCTGGATGACTGCCGCGATTTGAACAGATGACTTCAGGGGGTTAATCAGCACATGCTGTGGCCACCACACAGGCTTGTGAGTCAGGGCCCCAGAGCACGAGGCCCAGGTCATGGGCTCCATGCGACCCGCTCATCTGACCTGCACGACTGGGGCTTCCAAATTAGAGAAATGTGGGATTAACCAGCGTCTCCACCCTGCCTTTCCTCCCTAGGCAGGTCCCTTGTGCCACCCAATCCTTGGTCTCTTGGTCCCATCTGGCCGAGTCGTGAGGATTGAGGTGACACACCTATTCATAATGCACAGTCGATGTCCCCCTAACGGGAGCACGTGCTGCCAAGGAAGAGTCGGAAGCTCTAATCTTTAGCGGCTCCTTTGACAATGGATGTGATGGTTGCTCGGAAGGACAATCCGCTCAATTCCTGATTCTCGAGTGAAACAACAAAAGTCGCGGCCCTCTGCGGTGATGTTTGCATCTGAAGAGACAGTTCACAATAAGCACACTTCTTTCTGTTACTTGTGATGATGTCTCCCTGAAACTAGGAAGGCTATTACGATAATTTGACATAAGTGAGCCATACCTGCCTTTGGGTTTACTATTCCCCTTTTTACCCTGCCCAATTTAATTCTCCAGCTTTGTCCTTTCACCCAGCAGAGGAGTTCTTTCCTGTTTCATTTTTCCCTGCACTCAATCCAATATTCCAGTATGACTAGACAGCTATGAAAATTGTTCTCTGATTGTAGAGCTGGACAGTAAGTCAGGTAGGCGTCCTGAAAACAGGAGCGCTAAGATCTGTGTGCAGGAGGCGTATTGGGATGTGTGCTCGGGAGCCCCGTGTCAGGGAGAAAGAAAAGCAGGACTCAGCAACAGATGCTTTACCATGATGCCCCCACAGCTGATGCAACATGGAGTTCTGGAGTTGGTATTCCCATGCAGAGAGGTTGCGGATTGTACCATGAGACTATACCCAATACCTAGAAAGGGGCTTGGCTGAGATCCACCCACCCAGTCCTCCCGAGGCTAAGGAATATGTGTCTCCCGCTGATGTGTCGGGAAGGGTGGAGGCTTTCCACCAGATCCGCTACTCCATGGCTCAGCACTCCAGGCTTATCCCAGCCGATGTCTTACCATGAGTTCTATGCGACTTTGCTAAATGTGTCTCTATATAAATTTTCTACTGAAGAACTTAAAGTACAAGATATTATTATCTATATATAGGGATAATTTGTTTTCTCCCTCTTCTGATTGTATACCTAGTGAAATGAAAACTAGTGCCACACTGTTTAAATGAACATATAGGCTTCCCTCTACTCTCCCTCATTCAACAGAGCTATGACTGTCACTCATACAAGGTATTTCCAGACACCTCTTGCTGTTAACACTGAGTTTAGAACCACAAAGCTGAAAGCCCACCCTTGGGTCAATTCTCAAGACTCATCTATGTGAAGGATGAGAAAGAGATACCCTCCTCAACAGAAGCAGCGGTGGGTGTTGTTCTTACAGCTGAAGTTTCCGACCCTTCAGCATCTTTGAGCATACTCGACGCTTCTTAGTCTGGTTCCTCATTTTGTTTATAGGAAAGAATATTTCATGAGTAATGATACAATTCTATTCTTACACAATATCCATTGGGGTTTTCATTTCCTTTATTTGCTCAAATTTTTCCTTTATAAAGTTTTCTCTTGAAAATACGACAGGAAGCCCCATAAACTGAAAGCAAACTTCAAGCTGGATGAACGGGGTTAAAGGAAGAACATTTCCAAATTACACAAAAGTAGCAACTGCGAAGAGGTGACTAGAAAGAGAACTGGGTACTTGGCACAACATCTGTCCTGTTCTCCTGTGAAGTGAACAAATGAATATTTGTGTTATCTCAGGGTCATTTCACAAAATAAAGTGGCTCATTTAGATAAGAAATGTGAAACTCTGCTTGCTGCACAATTTTAAATGAAAAAGAAGTAGGTAAAAAATGAATAAGATTACATACATCTACAAAATGAAAGAGACAAAGGTATAAAGGTGTAACAATCTATACGATTACTGATATATACATTTGTAAAATATGGAATATGAATTATATCTCATTTTACATGAACTATATGTACTTATATGCATTTCTATATAAGTGTCTAAGTGTATATACACAGGTGGATGATGGGAATGAACACACACATATACCTCCTCGTAGCTGGTGTCATTTGAAAACCATACCCTTCATACAAACAGACTCATTGATGAATGAAGGGCTGACGTACCCCAGCTCTGAGTCAAGTCTGGCGCTCCATACCTGACACCTCCAATGTTTCCAGATCCCCTTGCCACACCCTAAGCAGCACCCAGAGATCTATGTACATTTTCTCAGTTGCCTGACATCTCCTAGTACCAATATGCCACTTGGATCTTAGAACCCTATACTGTGGGTGGCCTGGGCTCTGCCCCTCTCCCTCCTCCACTGATTCTCTTCAGAGCACTTTCCAGATATCTGTCCCATTATGAGGTTGACCAGATGTCTTAAAGAAGTCTGGCCTCCATACCTCCATGATTGCCTAGGCCTGGAGTCGGGCCTTGTGGCAAGCGTCTGTGAACAGGTCAGCCCACCAGACTCACAGATTGGGCTTTCAGAGTGGTGCTGACACTCTGATTTGATTCAGTCACCCTGGACATAAGATTCTTCAGGGCTCTGAATTCACTATTTACCTGAGCTTGAACCTACCATTAAATGTCTCAGTGTTCCTAGTACAGTGCTATCTCCCATTTATAAACCCCTGGAGTAGTGGAGTGTCATCAGTACTATCTATCTATCTATCTATCTATATATATATATATCTATATATATATCTATATATCATCTATCTATCTATCTCCTATTGCTGCTCTTATTCTGATCCACTCTTCCCCTATTCCCACCTTTGACAAACTTCTTGTCACATCAGGCGGTCAGGAATGACCTCCAACGCTAAGGTGTTTGAGGACTTGCCTACAATGCACACGGCCATGGATCTTTACAATAGATGTCTCCTCATCATTTTCCCGGGCTGGTCTTTTCACATCAATGGAAAAACTCTTCTTGATGAGCTCTGAGGATCCTTTCCTACTGCAAACATTGAAAGAGAACACCAGGAATTCAATGATCTAACCCAAAGCATCCCAGAGAAGACATGATTGAAAACACGCATTATTCTACATTTACAGTTCATGGTGTTGATGGTAATGTTAACCTAAGCAGAAAATGAATCTTTGTGCACATTTTTCTGCACAGGTGCATTCATGCTTGTTACCAGAGCAGCTAAGTGACAGTCAGTCATAAAGTACTTGGAAGCTACTGTTCCAGGGCAGCACAACGGAGGGTTAGGTGCTGTGATATGACCAGACTAAACAGCAGTTGCCAGAGATCTGAAGGGGGAATCTGTCCACCGTGATTCAACACACACAGGCACCAAGAGCTGCAACCTGGGTCATAACACACTTTCACCTCTTCTTTGTGGCAGATGCTGCTCATGAACAGCCCATTTGACAACAAACACAGAGAAGTTATTCTTCTTAGATGCTTTTCTTAGTATATATATGCCAATTCTACCAAATATACACAATGATGGACTTCATTGTAACATTTTCATATATGTATATAACGTATTTTGATGATAGTCAGCTATTACCCTGTCTTGTTTCCCTCTCATTTGCAGTAACATCCTTCCTCTTCCCAACTACCCCTTCGACTTTGATTTATGTCTGTGTGTTTTAGGCGTGTGCGTGTGTGTGTGTGTGTGTGTGTGTGTGTGTGTGTGTAAAGGACTATGGATGGGAGTTTAATCATAGGAGCACGTGTGCCTTACCACCACTAAAGAAAATGTCTCTCCCCTTGCATCTCTCATTATCTGCACCTACATCCTTATAGAAGGATGGGGACTCATGAGCTCCTTGTTCTTAATGATAAATTGCTGACAGACCCACCCAGCCTTCCACAGATAATCATAGCTGCTTGGAGTATGAAAAAGCAGCAGTCAGGTCATGCATGGAAGTCAACTTTCCACACCAGTCCTCCCTCTGGCTCTTACACTGTCTCCATCCCGTCTTCTGTAATGTTCCCTGAGACTTTGGGGAAGGGATGTGGGATGGATGCTCCATTTATGTCTGGGAAGGAAGTAGTTCTTGAACTTGCATAGAAAGCTATAGTGCCTAGAGATAACAAAAAAATTCTGCCAAGCACTGACTAAACAATACGCAAATATGCAAGTATTACCTCTTGTCATCCTGGATCTTATTGACAAATGATTAGATCACACAAATCTATGGTTTTTACATTTTTAACAAGATTGTCTATATAGACAGGGCAGTAGTTTACATATTCATATATAATATTCATATATAATAATAAATAATAAATATGGCCATTCTTACAGGTGCAAGATGAAATCTCAGAGTTGTTTTGATTTGCATTTCTCTGATGGCTAAGGATATTGAGCATTTCCTTAAGTGTCTTTCAGCCATTTTAGATTCATCTGTTGAGAGTTCTCTGTTTAGGTCCATACCCCATTTTTAAATTGGATTATTTGTTCTTTTGATGACCAATTTCTTGAGTTCTTCGTATATTTTGGAGATCAGACCTCTGTCTGATGTGGGGCTGGTGAAGATCTTTTCCTATCCTGTAGGCTGCTGTTTTGTTTTGTTGACTGTGTCCTTTGCTTTACAGAAGCTTTTCAGTTTCAGGAGGTCCCATTTATCAATTGTTTCTCTCAGTGTCTGTGCTACTGGGGTTATATTTAGGAAGTGGTCTACTGTGTCAATGCGTTCAAATGTACTTCCCACTTTCTCTTCTATGGTTTTATGTTGAGGTCTTTGATCCATTTTGGACTTGAGTCTTCTGCATGGTGATAGAAATAGATCTATTTTCATTATTCTTCATCTTGTTATTCAGTTATGCCAGCACCATTTGTTAAATATGCTTTTTTCCATTTTATATTTTTGGCTTCTTTGTCAATAATCAGGTGTTCGTAGGTGTGTGGATTGATATCTGTGTCTTCAATTCAGTTCCATTGGTCCTCCTGTTTTTATGCCAATACGAGGCTGTTTGCAGTACTTTAGCTCTGTAGAAGAGTTTGAAGTCAGGGATTATGATGCCTCAAGAAGTTCCTTTATTGTACAGGATTGTTTTGCCTATCCTGGGTATTTTGTTTTCCCAAATGAAGCTGAGTATTGTTCTTTTGAGGTCCTTGAAGAATTTCACTGGGATTTTGGTGGGCATTGCATTGAATCTGTAGATTTCTTTTGGTAAGACTGTCATTTTTACCATGTTAATTCTATCTACCCAAGAGCATGGGAAATCTTTCTATTTTCTGGTGTCTTCTTCAATTTCTTTCGTTGAAGATTTAAAGTTTTTGTCATATAGATCTTCCACTTTGGTTAGAGTTACTCCGAGATATTTTTTGCTATTTGTGGCTATGAGGAAGGGTGTTGTTTCTCTGATTTCTTTCCCAGCCCATTTATCATGTGACTCACTTGACTTCTTATTAGTGATGGTGGCTTTCCCACAAATCACGAATCCATTAACCTATCCACCACATGCACCCAGGAAAAGATTCTTCCAAAACTCAAGACAGAGCAGTGTGCCTGAAAAATCACTTCTTCGGGGCTGGTTTGGTAGATTGGTGTGAGGCAGGGGCACTGGTGGCCAAGCCTGACAGCGTGTGTTTTTGAACCCTAGAACCTACGTCGTGAAAAAGAACCAACTCCTGCAAGTTGTCCTTTGGCCTCCTCCATGCACGTTTCAGGGTATACCCCTCCACCCCCAGTCAACAGTTTCTAGATGAAGAATGACTGAAAAGCTTGTCTGGTCTCCTAGTAACAGAGACATTATCATCTTGATCCATTTTACAGGCAAGCAAATGCAGCATGTCACCTTGACTGATCTTCACTTAATCTTTCAGTGAGAGCATCCAATAAGACTGAACCAAAGAAAAAAAGGGTTGGCACTTACATTTGTATAGCATCTGACTAAGCACAATAAACTCTACCTTACTTGACCATGAAAAGAAGCCCTGCAGTGAGACAGATGTTATTATCAGCCCTCTTATACAGTTCATAAAACTGATACTCAGAAAGATTGTGTCTCTTGAGAGGTCACACAGCTAATAAGCAATATTCTGGAACAGACACAGATCCACTTATTCTGATTCCAAATCCTTCTTTCCACCAAAGCACAGTAGCACATCCAATTACAAAACATGTATTGGGCAACTATGACCATCCCCTTGTGAGACCATTCTTTTTACTGTTATTGAATTCTTTTTTCACTTATTTTACATATTGACCACAGTTTCTTCTCCTTCCTCTCCTCCCAATCTTCTCCCCACCTCGCACCTCCCACCTACCCCCGCCCCCCAGCCCCCATTCACTCCTCCTCCATCTTCACTTAGAAAGGAGCAGGCCTCCCATGGGCATCAACAAAGCATGGCACATTAAGTTGAGGCAGGCCAAGCTCCTCCCCCTAAATCAAGGCTGAGCAAGGCAACCCAGCTTGGGGAATTGGTTCCCAAACGCCAGTTCAAGCACCACGGACAGGTACTGATCCCACTGCTAGGAGCCCCACAGACCAAGCTATACAACTGTCACACATGCAGAGAGCCTAGGTTGTCCCATGCAGATTCCCTGGCTGTTAGTACAGAGTCCGTGAACTCCCATGAGTTCAGGTCAGCAGGTGAAACCATTCTTTTTTCCTATTTTCTCTCATTTTTTGGGGGAGGGAGGGGGAGGGAGAGGGCTTCTCTGTGTAGCTCTGGCTGTCCTGGAACTAACTTTGTAGCCCAGGGTGGCCTAGAACCCACTGAGATCCACTTGCCTCTGCCTCAAGTGCTGGGATTAAAGGCATGTGCTACCACCACCCAGCTGAAACCATTCTTATCTACCAAAAATTTACCAAATGTTTACGTGTCTAGTGAAGTTCCAGAGCAGAATGTACTACTTGTGTCTTTTCAGCTTCTTGGTCTCCTTGCATGAGATAATAGGGCTTATTCTGAACAAGGGGCTAAGGACAGAAACCATGCCTGGCACACTCAAATCTACAGGATGGCATTATGGTCATAGTCTACCCTGTTGTTTCTCTGATCTCGTTGACTGCCCGAGGGCCTATGATATGAATGAAAATGGTTTTGCATGGGAACCCTCTGATGGCACACTGGTGATTTCTCCTGTCTGTTCAAAGAGCAAAGGAAACACTGCATGCCGGTGTCTCAGAGACAGCTGCAGCAGAAATCTGCTGGTGAAAACCTTTCTTAATGGGCTGGAGAAATGGCTCAGTGGTTAAGAGCATTGCCTGCTCATCCAAAGGTCCTGAGTTCAATTCCCGGCAACCACATGGTGGCTCACAACCATCTGTAATGACGTCTGGTGCCCTCTTCTGGCCTGCAGATATGCACACAGATAGAATATTGTATGCATAATAAATAAATAAAATATTAAAAAAAAAAGAGATTCAGAAGTCACCGAGCAGTCAAGGCCACGTGTACACCATACGCTTCATTTAGCTAAGGGTACCTGAGAAGGGCACGGGGTCAGTCCCAGAAAGATGAAACATGTTTGAGAGTTCTCCTCGAAAAACACAAAGCTGAAGATAAAATGGAGTACAAAAGTAAATATTTATTGAGCATTCCAAGACGAATCACAACAAACCGCAAACTGTAAAAGCTGACAAATGGCACAGCACAACAAACTCCAAAACAAGAACCTATTTTTAGATTTATTTACTTTCAATTGATGTGTGCGGATGTTTGCCTGCACGTATGTAAGTATACCTCAAGGGTGTCTCGTGCTTGCAGAGACCAGGAGAGGGCGCTGGCTCTCTTGGAACTGTACTTACAGATGGTTGTAAGCTACTGTGTGGACGCTAGGAATAGAACCCTGACCCTCCACAGCAGCGAGTGTCAACCTGTGGGTCACGACCCCTTTGGGGGTCACATATCAGACATTTACATTACAATTCATAACAGAAGCAAAATTACAGTTAGGAAGTAGCAACAGAGATAATTTTAAGGTTGGGGGTCACCGCAACATGCAGGGTACGAAAGGGTCGCAGCATTGGGAAGGCTGAGAAGCACTGCTCTACAAGATCGGGGGACATTGTTAACCACTCAGCTATCTCTCCAGCACCCATAGACATACCTAGGTGATATTCATCCCATCGTTTGTTCTTTCTATGATAATAACTTTATAATTTTAATTGAGAGAACAGGAGGAATGCTTCTCTTCTAACGGTTGCTGAAAACCTGTGCCTTTATTAATGGCATCTAGTCTGCATTTTTAGGGTTATTGAAAGCTTTGGTGAAAATTGTAGTCAAGTTCCTGTCACTGAGCTGTAGGGTTGGGAAGATTTCTGCATGTACCATCTCTCAACACTGTCTCCAACCTTGCCTCTCCTCGGCTTGCTCCTGGCGCTCAGACCATCAAACACGTCAATATGAAGTCAAATCTCTGTGTCACTATTTCAGGTCTCAACACACATGAGCAATGGAAATTTCCCTGGAAGATATGCCAGTGCCTAACTAGAGATAACATGGAAATGACCGAAAACATAAACTCACATCTTATTATATCTCGATATTAAAGATATCCCCAGTTGTTCGCCAACATAGTAGATTGAGGCCAAGCCAGATAGCTATGGCTTCCCCACACCACCCAACATCAGGAGCATCACAGTGGGAAGCTGAAGACGCTGTGAACTTAGCTGCTCCCAACTAAGGCATCCAGAAGCTTTCTTTAGGGGCCAGTGTTTCACTAAGTCTAGACTGGCCTCTTAAGCCCATGGGATCGGGATCGTGGCTTTCAGGGTCAGAAGCTCCCCT
This sequence comes from Microtus oregoni, assembly GCF_018167655.1. Classification (NCBI taxonomy): domain Eukaryota; kingdom Metazoa; phylum Chordata; class Mammalia; order Rodentia; family Cricetidae; genus Microtus; species Microtus oregoni. The sequence continues at coordinate 6,069,036 of NW_024543066.1, forward strand.
CTCAAATTGCAAACTTCATCAGAAAATCCTGATTTGGCTCTCTGATCATTTCTGTTGAAAAGTCAACTTTTAATAATGATTTTATCAGGGGAAAAATTCTTCTTGAACTGAGTGCAATAATCTCGATCACCGTCGATTCTTCCGTCTCTTCCTGAATATGTCTCTCTTTCCCGCTTCCCTCCCCCATCTCTGCATGTCTGTGTGTGTGGCACAGCTTAGGAAATGTCCATCACTTTGACTTTAGTAAGTGGGAACAGGAGGCAAGAGTTTGCGGCTGCTTTCCTGGGGCTCATGGGGGAAGATATATCACCAATAAGCGCAGCAAGCCTTCAAACAGGAACAGCAAATCAAATTTTGATTTTTTTTTTGAATTTTGAAACAATTTAGGAGTATTGAAATGGAGAGAAAGCTGAGACTATCACTTAGAAAGGTTAGAAAGTGGGTAAAAGTATCTGGGAAAGTCCACGAGGAAGAAATGGGATTGGTTAATCTCAAATGAGGACAGAGGTTTTTTTTGTCTACTGCCAGTTCCAGTCCCCTCACAGAGCTCGCTAGGCACATAGTAAGGGCTGATATTTAGGGCTTGAACGAAAGCAAGGAAGTGGGGAGAGGAGAATGGTTTGCCTTTGCCTTAAACCACAAGCCAGGCTCTTAACTTCCTTACCTATAAAATAAGGATTAAGAATAGCACCTCCCTCAAAAAGGCATTTTGAAGATTATGCGAGTTAATATAAATACATCATCCGTGAGGAAAACTGGTAGAAGATAAATATTACAGTGACTGAGCTTCCCTTATCTGTCCGTTGGGGCAGACAACAACAGAGGGTACTCTTGCTGATAAGCGCGGAGACAAGGGAGCCCAGTGGAAGATGACTGATGGGAAAGCTGCCCAAGGTCCTGCGATGTCTGTCTGTCCTAAACATCCACCTTCGTGGGAGAGTGAGAAGACCTCAGATTTGACTCACGGGCAGAAGGGAGAGGAAGAGGGTGCCCCGTGATGTGGCAGGAAGACCCATCTATCTCAAGCCCCAGCTGGGTGAATGCAATCAATAACATCCTGCCAGGAACTTTTGTGGTCTCATGTAAATTTAGGCCTACCTGAATAAAAGATAACAACTGTCATTTCCTCTCTCATCACGTAGCACGATGATTTATCTATTCCTTTGAAAGAACCAAACCGTGCCAAAACCAGTGGCCTACGTGTCCCCGGTTATGGGAGTCCATTGTGAAACGAGGGGCGAGTGGCGTAAGACACCAGGGTATTTTTAGGACTGTGGCAGAGGGGAACCCTACAGAAAGTGGCTGCCATTAACTCAGCGGGAAGGGCAAGGCCTCGTAAGTACTTTTAAGGTAGTCTATACAGAAACCAGTGTCACGGGTTGCTTAGCCCTACCCTGCAGGGATGACTACAGGTGTTTTCCAGCTAAGAGCCACAGACGAGTAGCGAGCGGACAGCGGTGCTCTGGACATAACGCGCACCCCCCACCCCCCCATGCTTGCCGTCAGTCAGTGCAGGGTCCTTTAAAGCTTTGAACTTGACTTGGGAGACTCATAGAAACTTTCGCTTCTCAAAAATATTGTTTATTGTTTATTTATCAAACCCACAATCTTCCGAGATATTCAGGCTCACAAAAGGCAATGTGGAAAATGACGGAGGGAAGAACTGAGGGCTATTTTTCACATCGAGGCAAGTCTTTGCAATGAATGAGTTCTTGGGAACGGGTAAGGCTGAGGTCTGGCCTTGTGAACCATGCTCTGCATGAAAGACCAATTCACAGCTTGTCTCCGTGTCTCGACAAGCTGACCTTTCTCTGAGGAGCAGAGCGTGTTATATCCAACGCTGTGAATATTGAAATCCCCAAGAGGACCGCCAGCAGAGAGCGGTGTGGAGACCCCTAAAGTCATGCTGAGCAGAGCAATAATGGCACCCTTACTTGGGCTCCGCCTGCAGGTTCCTCTCATCTTCAGGTGCAAACAAAGGTTGACGCCGTCTTGCCTAGCTATTCAAGGCCTCACACCTGAGAACCTATCCTGATGGATGAGGAGCGGTGAGCTCTGTTTCTCCTCTATGTCTCAGCCTCGTTTCTGAAAATTCTACCTGTCTGTTCATTTGTATAAGTGATGGCCTCTTTCTAGCCTGACTGGGTTCTGTTTCACAGCAGTCTGTGCTTACTTAACACACAGGCTAATAGTCACTAAAGATTAAAATTATAGCCACTCAAATGCCAAGCCTAAGTACCGGGTACAACGATCTTGTCCCGTGAAGTGAAACAGACCTTCAGTGAGAACAAAAATTAGGATCAGGATTAAGTCATGTACCCTCAGGGAGTCTGAGTTTCTTCAACTACCGATGGGGCTGCAAACCCCCACCTTGTGACGGAACCATGGGAAACTGTGAGTCAAGATTGACACAGGGCAAAGAAACAGCAGTAGCTCAACAAAAGCAATTATTATTGTTTGGATCAACTTTGTCGCTGGGGGGACCATGCATGTGCCGTGGAGAGCATGTGGCAATCAGAGGACAGCTTACTGAGTCGGCTTTCTCCCTCTACCACGTGGGTGTGAGATATTGAAGTCAGGCTGTCAGTCTTGGTGGCAAGCACCCCTCGCCTGCTGAAACATCTCTCTGGACCACGAAGGATTCAACAGATAGCACAGACCTAAGATCTATTACTGAAGGACCAAAACTTCGTTGTGCGGTTTAGGCAAATGAACCAGACTCAGTTTCTTATCCATTGATTTAAGGCAGTAGCCACACTGTGGTATAACACACACTTACAGCTGCCAAAAAAAAAAAAAAAAAAAAGGAGCTTTTTTTTCTCATTAAAAACACCAAATAAGGTAATATTAATGCCATTAACACTGCTGGTACTGTTAAAATGGCCTCATTACTTTCCTCTTTCCTATTTCTGGTATGCTGCATCCAGCTGTAACTTGCTTGTGCTGGGGAACGCAGGATGACGAGATCAAACTATGCTGTTCATATGATCGTTTCCAGACTAGGGTTTTAGTCATCCTAGATACAGTATGGCCAGTACCACTGTGTAACTAAGCAATCTCTCCTCCTGTAAACATCAGAAAAGCATGCCTGCCTTCAGCAGCTAAAGTTCTCCCCGTTCTGTTCGCTGCTGCCCTTGTTCCTCTCTGGCCTTTTCTCCATGTGCCTGGTCTCCAGCAGTCTTTGGTTGATGAGGAGCAGTTCAATAAGTCGTCCCATCCATGACATAAGTTCCCTGACTCCAGCAGGTACCTGAAGCTGCAGCCAGTACCAAACCTGTTATAAACTGTGGTTCTTCTTACATCTGTGTACCTACGATGAGGCTGAATTTGTAGATTAGCACAGTATATCAGCGATGGGAGTAAAATAGAGTGATTGCCACAATTATGTGAATGATCTCTCTCTCTCTCTCTCTCTCTCTCTCTCTCTCTCTCTCTCTCTCTCTCAATACTGTGCTACAGTCACCCTTCTTGTGGTGATCTGAGATGATACAATGCTTACATAATGAGATAATTTGAGGATAAAGCAGGTAATGGGTTGTGACAACACATTAGCCTACTACGAAAGGGTTCCAGGAACTAAAACCGAGCAACACATGACAGTTGATCTGATAAACCCAAAGAGAGACAAGTCACTACAGGAAGATAACACACTGAGAGTGGACATGCTGGAGAGGACATAGCTTGTATTCCACTGCTGGATAGAGCAGGAAAAAGAGGACTATTACAGGTCAAATATCTTTGAAACGTCTCTGTTTCCTCCCCCTCTTTCCCTTTGTAAATGATTGCTTCATTCTAACCTCTGACATCTTTTTTCTGAACTACCTGTCTGAACTTAGCAAAATGATTGCCTCACAAAATGATGGTGAATCCTGAGTTTCTCTTTCTGTCAAATAAGATAACTTCATAATAATAATTATAGCAATTATAATAGCAATTATAGTAACCAACACTGAAAACATATGGTATCCCAGGCACTGCACGGAGAGGACTTTGCAAACACTTCATTTCATGCCCTCAATGGGGCTTCTGTCTTCCTTTCTCGCTTAGAAGGAAGGAAGTCCCAGCACAGAATGAAACGACTTGCCCAAGAAGACTTTTGCACAAGCTTGTGGTTAACTGAAGCAGGATCCTGAGCAAAGGCCACAGCACCTCAAAATTTATAAAACCTCTGGCCTTTGTCCCTAAAACCAATGTTTTGAGTTTTGCTTTGGAATGTCAAGGTCTTCATGGACAAGCCTATCACTAACCATGAGACACTAACATGTAGACTGTCTATGTAATTAAGGTCTCCCACTTTACAAACCACACCCATTTGTAACGTGTATTATTACCACTTAGAGTAATAAAAGAGCTCCTATTCATAACTATTCAGCCTCCCAAGACCGTCCTGAGGATACAGACATTTGAGGGCCGTTAGCATGGGCAGCTTCACCATCTGGTCCAACAGGTGGTAAACAGCCCACAGACTTTCAGAGTACAGGGGAAAATATTTTCAAACAAAAAGCAAGCAGTGAACTCTCATGAGAAAGGAAATATTGTGATAGATAAGGATAATAGTTGTTGGTTAAATAGCCATAAGGTACAATTATTAATGCATTTACTTTGATGGGTAATAGGACCGTAATGGCAAACCCATCCAGTGCCCCAAGTCCTAATGTGTCACACCTGTTGGCAATGCCCGGCTCAAGAGCTCCATGCTGCTCAGGTGACCTCCCATCATGCTTTTCTTTGCCGCCCCCACTGTCACACTGCTGCAGCTTTGCATGCTTTGGCTGCATCCTGTGGATTTTAGGCTAGAAGGTCACTAAAGCTTTATCATGTAGACGGGGCAGACGGACAGACACCGGTGTGAGAGAGCTGATTTCCTTCCCAGTCTCAGTGCGATGAGGCAACACGGGCCTCCTGTGACATCTGTGTCACTCACCAGATGAAGGCTTTCTGGCCACAAACTCTCTAGCCTCAAGAACACGGCCCTCCGCAAGGGGATATTACAGAGAGGAGATTTAGAGTGGCAAGAAGCTGCATCTTAGCTTCGGAGCAGCGAGGGATCTAAAATTCTAATTTCTAGGAAACGTAACTGTCCCAGGGAGCAATGTCAGTTCTAGGTAGCCTGGAGTAAAGCTACAGGGGAAGACCACACACACACACACACACACACACACACACACACACACACACACAAACCTTCCACTAAAATGAACCTGATTTGTGTCCATTCCCTTCCCCATGTCCACGGTCCAAGGTCTTTCCAGCACATTCAGAACCCCAATGTTGATAGGAAATACTAGAAAGGAAAGACGGAGGCAGAAAGCAGGGGCCATTTGACCCTAGAGACCTCAGTGGGGACTTGAGCTTCAGGTATGTCTGAACTTGAATAACCTTTATCTCTAAGTCGATCCTATGGATAATGAACGCAACGTCCTTTCGGCCTCTTGGTTCACAGGAGAAGGGAAACAGCCCACTGCTTTTCTAACCTTACAGTTTCCTAGTGTGAAAATGGAGGCTGAAATACAAGCCGCCCTGCGGAGGGGCAGCCGGGACTCGGGCTACAGTGACAGGCATAATCATGCTTCGGCATAGCTACCCAGCCAGTTCTCGTCCCAAAGCCAGTATAGCCCAGTCCTTCACCTTGAACCCAGTGAAACCTTCTCCACCAAACCATATACTGACAATGGGGTGGGGGTACATTAGAACCTTCAGGGGGCAGGTGGTTTTGTTTACATGGCCCCGGCCTTCAAATCATGGCTGTGCCCATATACAGACAACTGTCCTGTTATCGATCACATTTTCTTCCTCCTGAGAGGTCGTTTCTTTTTCTTCTTGATTGACACAAAATTGGACCGTTTCCATCGGTACCCTAAATGCTTCGTACCGGGTAGGTACTATCCCTGCTGTCCGGGGTAGACGCGATGGCCACGATAACAGAAAACAAAGTGGGAAAATGTATGACAGCAGGCACTTTCTCAGCTGCAAGAGAGATTTCATTGTGCCCACAAGGCTGGAAGGGCAACAACAACAACAAAATTATGCTTTTTAATATTCTGTTCTGTTCATCCACTAATTTGGTCAAAAATAGCTCTGGGGTTTGTTCGGCACAATTTGACCTCCGTAATCACACAGATGATTATGGGGTCCCATTAGAACTTTCAAAGCACTTTGTACAAAAGGGGCCCTCAGACAGTCTACTATAATAAAAACAAGCTCATAAAAGTCCCACACATTTCGCATAGGCCTTTGATAACCCATCACACAATAATGACCCTAAGTAACTCACAGCCTGTACCACATTTTAACCAGTCGTTTAGAGGAAAAGAGTTGTGTTTTTTTTTTAATCTTATTATCTCTGTCTAGTCACCCAGAGCCTCACAAGGAAAAATAAATTTGCTTATGAAAAGTCTGTGAATCATCAGAAATGACCCCTTTCTTCCCTGGCGTCCTCTTTGAGGCAGGTATGTCAGACAAAAAACATGATGGTAACCTGGTCTCCTATGCCTGACCTCAACCAATCTGTCTGCAACCCCACATCCCTTCCTCCCTCCGGCCTCAGTCTCTCTTCAGTAAGGCCAGAGGCTTAGGCTCAAGTCGACAGAGAAAGCCTAATTCTATACATATGTTCCGAGGCCTCTCAAGGAGAAGAGCCTCACAGAAGCAAGAGTCTTGAGGTTCTTTCGAAGTTGGGGGGGAAAGGCCATCATATGAGATGGTCTCTGAAATAATATTCATTTTGAGCATGCTGAAAATCTATAACCACCATTAGCCTGCTTTGGTGAGTTCCTTTCAGGCTGGCCAGTCACTAGGGCTGTGACAGGATCTTTCCTAACCTACAGCCATCCATGAGTTCATAGGCGTTATGCTATTCTAGTTCATAGACAAGAGCGCTGTGATGAAGCCAGATATGAACAGGAAATCTTACCATGGAAACAGGCAGGAGGAGTAGTGGAGAGATGAACATAGACTGTGTGCTAGGAGGAGTGAGAGCAGCAGGCTCGATGGACACTCAAGAACGGCAGGCGAGTCCTAACAATCACCCTTTACATCTCCATCATGGTTCAGGGAGGACGAAGAGAGTCCCCGCCTACTATCTGCAAGGCAGATACTTGGAGAGGCTGATGGTGACCCAGGATCAGCCTGGAAGGAGGGGTGTCAACGGAAGAAATGAAACAGCTCACCCCATTTTCCATTTTGTTCCAGGCACTTGTTTAGCTCCACAGTCAGGCAGGCACCTAACACTGACCCCATCTCTACAGCAGCCTGGCACTGGGAAGAGAGCAAAGAACAAGTCAATAACCAACAGTCAGGAAAGGCCTGTGGGTAGATGTAGCGGAGCTCTTCACCCAAACCCAGAGTAGGAACACTTCTCTGCTCCTCGATAGCTAGACACGTTCTTGCATTGGTCACGACTTCTGATCCAAAGTGATGTATGCTATTTCTAGGTGGAAGCTTTTAATTTGTCAGATAGCTCCGTCTACCACGCTGTCCCTAGACCATGACAACTGGCAGCCAGTGTGTCCCACAGAAGTTGCTCTAGCCTCTCTTCCTGGGGCCCAGATAAACCGATAAGAGATTTGTCACTTAAGGGTTTTGTTTCTGTCTCTGAGAGCCTTGGGGGTGCTCACCTGACCCACCCTGAACAATGTAGCAGCTATGCACAAAAGGAGAAGGATTAAGAAGCCAGGGTCTTGGGTCAGTCTTTATCCGCACTGATTCAGCAACTCCTCTAGAGAAAGCTCTTTCTCCATTTTGGAATCCTGAGAAGTGTATTTTGCTGCCTACTGTACTGGTTTCCCTTATCTAATGTAAGAGTAAAATGCAAATGAACTCCATTGATAGGATTTACTGTTAATCACAACTGCCCTCAAAGTTCTGCAATATAAGCTTATCAACCTGAATAGACCCTCCTGGCATGTTTATTGTTAAGTCAATGTCTTAAACAACTATGAAAAGTCCAGGCAGAAGTGGAAAAGCAGAAGTTGGGGAGGAACTCACAGAGCTAGAGGAAAAAGCATTGAAGTCCCTTCTTTAGCGCCTCTCTCTCTCTCTTTCTCTCTCTCTCTCTCTCTCTCTCTCTCTCTCTCCCCCACTGTCAATTTCATTGACTTTATAGGGTCATACGATATTTTCAATTACCTCTCAATTTTGACATTTTATCTTTGTGATTATCACAAGACTAGGTTAAAAGTCACCAATGCACTACTGTGTACAGGGAAGGGCAACTCCCAGCGCTTTGCCCCTTCCTGCTTAGTCTCCTAGCCATCCTGTGAGGTAAACATTCCTGCTCAAACTCCCACAGAGGAGCAAAGAGAGGTAGAGATTAGGGATTAGGGATTAAAAACACACACAAACCTAGCAGTCAGAAGCCTCAGGGAGAGCTTGCTGCTGAGGAACAGATCCCTACTAAGTGACTGTAGCCTCTGAGGCCTTAGCCTCACATCTGTGACCCCATGTAGCAAATAAGCAGGAACGGGGCAGCTGTACATGGCACCTGGGGACACAGACAGACAGACAGACAGGACATAGAGGCCACCCACCCACCCCTGAGAACAGACTGTGAAGCTGGAGGCAGCCAGCCAGAGCCCATTGTCCCCAAGCACTTTCTGTCTAGAAAGTTCTTAAAAATAGTACTTGACTGCACTGGGAAATGCAGGTATCTGGTGAGCCTGCGTGCTGAGATTCTGGAGACCACGGAAGCACACACTGGGGAAAACACAGCCAGGTCTGGCCCTGCTAGCTCTGCGGAGGCAGCAAACAGCAGCTGCATCGCCAAGCCGGGCTCCATCCTCCATCCAAGTTCACGCTGTTTAACTCACGCAGCCCAAAGACCGCTGGCCCTGCTGTCACCCTACATTTCAGAGAAAACAGGGCATTTTCCTAGGTGACACAGTTGGGAAATGAACGAGCCAGGATTTAGTGCAGCAAGTTCCTTTCTTTGTGCCTCAGTTTACTCCTCTATACAGATAAGAAAGTTGGGCCTGATGATTCCAAAGCTCAGTTTCTGAAATCCCATCGGGCTTCCTCAGTCTGTTGCCAAGTCCTGATTGCAGGTTCACAGATACCAAGTGAAAGGGAGGTACCTGCCTTCCCTCACCTGAGTCTGTAGGGCTCCTGCCCACACTCCCCTTTGTCCAGTGTTATTCCAGTGGACCCGAATGGAATAGACTCTGATCCACACAGCCACTGTCCCTGTAGTTCATTGTTGGAGAGCGTGTGGCAGCCCTTCTGTGAGATTCATCTAGATGACACAGACCATAATGAGAAAAAGAATAACGTGAAATCATAACCCACCACTGTTTCTGCAATAAAATAAAGCAACTCTCCTCATGCTGGCAGGTGAGTGTATGGCCCATGAGTAGGCAGTGTGGGATTAAGACCAATGCCATCTCTCAACAGCCCTGAATGAGGTGACCATGTCCTTGGCCGGGGCAGGGTGGGCAAACTCCTGGTCCAAAGTATCAATGCATTCACAATTTTAAATTAAGCAGGCTAACTAAACAACACTCTCAAATCAATTATCTCTCTCTAGGACCCCAGTGGTCCCTGATCCTAAGCATGTAATCTCAGAACTCCCCATCTTCAGGATGTGACAGAATTTGATGGGGGCTTGCTCAAAATGTTGAGTCCTGGGCCTACCTGTGAAAATGGCTTCACGCTCCCTGGTGAAGTAGGATAATCTTAGCCTGTCTTCCCACCAGTTTGCCATTCATAGTTTGTGGACCGTACTTTTGAGAAACAAAGCCTGGCCCATGTACTAGGCCCTTCGCTCACATTATCCCCAAGAGAGACAGGGACCGCCGCTGCTATTTTGGCCATGCGCAGTCTCATCAAACAGGATGACAGATACACCTGAGGCCTGTTTTACTTGTGGTATCTTATTTGATGTATGATTGTGTTTGTGAATTCAGACGTGGAAACTTTTAAACTGTGCTACATAATGACTGTGACCTTCATGCCATTTCAGTCACTCAACAGCACCTCATGCTGTTCTACTCAAAAAGTTCCATTTTAAAGACGCCTTTGGGGGGGGGGGTCATAGTATTTATAGTCCCAGCTGGGCCACTTGTGGCTTACAAGTAGCAGATATCAATGATCTTCCTGACACACAAAGAATAAACCAATTGACCTAAAGTATCTGGGAGGTAGGAAGTCTACCCCTCCTCCCTCCAGCTGCCTCCCCAGATCTTGGTCTGGGAGGTGGTGGGAGTGGACTGTTTAAAGTTCCTCTGGGGCTCACACCGAGGGCTGTGCCACACGGTAGAGAAGGGTGCGACCCCTGCAGAAACTGTGTCTGTTTTCCAAGTCTGTGGCCCTAGGGAAGCCACTCAACCTCTCAGAGTCTTGTTCTCTGTACTGTAAGGCCAACGTTATTTTCCTCACATGCCAGGAAAATGGAATGAGAAAACTGGTGTGACTTCTCGAGAGTCAATAGTCCCCACCCTCCCTTCTCTGCTGAACAGAAAGCCATGAACCAGAAGAGAGCATCACCATTTGGCGGTGACGGCTGCTGTAGATGTATGCACAACCTGCTCAGGTTTAGCGGCATAGACAACCATTTCGTTATGCTAGCCTAGTTTGTGCCGAGATTTAAAAGGATGCAGTAGGGCTGCCCTGCTCTGCTCAGTGGCACCTAGGTGGCAGTAGAAAGAACCGATAGTCTAGGGGGACTCCGCTTCAGGATCATCCTCCATGCACATTTCCAGGTGGTGTTGCTGCCCTTCACCCCAGCCTGCACCCCTGTATTCCAACACGGCAGCTCAGCCTCTGAAGGTGAGGGAGGAGGCTTCTTGACTTTCCATGACCTGGGTTTTAAAGTCACCTAGCACCACTTCCTTCCCGGACATAGGGCATCCCAAGGAGGAGAGCGCTGGTCTCATCACTTAATAAAACAAGTGTCAAGGACACAATGTAATAAAAGTGTGATGGAAATGAAAGGAAAAAGAAGAGGGAGGGAAGGAGGTGGGAGGCCAGGGGCGGGCCACCACCCAGAACACAGTCAGAGCCCATGGTACTGCTAACCCCTAGATCTCATGAAGAGCCTAGATTGGGAGAAAGCATGCTCCTGCTTCAGACACACGTGCTGTGGTGCAACGCCCATTTAGGCTTAATGTTCTTCCACCGTGCACAAAAAAAGTGAAAAGAAAGAAATACTACAAACCCTTTCAGGCCTACTTTCTGGGCCACCTCCGGCACATCTTCCTTGGTGGTCTTTAAGGTGGCCTATCCTTCAGAATCTCTAGAGTTTTGTCTGTACCCCTCTTTTACGGAAAGCACTTTCCACCTCCTCCAAATGCTGTCATATTTGGAGAATCCCTCACTCCTCCACCTCATCCTTTCCTCTGCTCCCAAGCCCCACCCTGAAGTATACTCAAGAAGAAAACACAAGAAAGGATTTCCCCAGTTCTGGAAGTACCTGGATTCCTGCCCAAGCAGAAAGTGCTGGTGTTGACAGGGGTTAAAGAAGCCAAGTGCTGAAGGGAAGTGGAGTTGAGTCAGGTGTGATGACCACTAGCCACCAGGTCTCCCTCATCTGTCCATCAATACCTTCTTTCCTTTATTTGACAATATGACTGTACCCACACAGATGCCCTGATACACATATATACATACATACACACGCATCCCCTCAAACACACATACATAAACACAAGCATACACAACCATTTGATAGCATTATGAGACTCCATGATGGATGCATGATTTCAGATACTCTTAATTAATTTACATTTGTATAGATACACCCTTTCACAAGAAGAGTATTACAACCTGGCTCCTTTTCCAAGAGCATGTTCTATACTTTACTCAGTATGTCTCCTTGGAATTCTTCCATTGGAGACCATAAAGACTGCGGAGACAAGACAAGGCCAGAGCAAGATGTCAGCAATGCCCAGGGTTCCAGTGTCTGAAGATACAGGATTAAAATAGTTTCCCTCTATGTTTCCTAGGCCACCTCTAGGCTCCGTCTTTCCTTAGTCTACTTTGACAATTACTTCTGTAGTTTATGCTACAGCTGATTTTATTTCACCTTTTTAAAATCTGTTGATGTGTACGAGTGTTTTGCCTGCATTATGCACATGACTGGTGCCCTCAGAAGTCATAAAAAGGAGGTCAGATCTCCTGGGACTGGCGTTACAGATGGTTGTGAGTTACCATGTGGGTGCTAGAAAATAAACCTGGGTCCTCTGCAAGAGCAATAAATACTCTTAACCACACAGCCATCTCCCCAGAGCCCACGTTGTTTTCCTTGAGACAGGCTCCCTCTGTGGAATGCAGGGTAGCCACTGGTTTTCAATGCTCCTGCTTCAGCCTCCCAATTGCAGGCACGTGCAACAGGCTCAGCTCTGTCATTTCTTTTTAAACAAGATCTCCAATGTTTGGCCCACTGTAAGCCTTCTACAAATATCAGCTGTTGATGTTATTTCTCAGTCAGGTGGGGCCTTCTGGTTCAGGACAGTAAAAGTCTCTGTTCTGGTTTGTTCCGGGGAGACGTTATCAACGTCATTCCTCTTTAAGCCTCTTTCCCACGGAAGGCCAGACTCCTCAGGTGTACTGGGTTCGCCCAAGCCTCAGAGAGCTAAGGGCTGTGAGTAGCATGTGTACTGGCCCTGGGCAGCATGGGAGTGAGTCTACTGTAGTGTGGGATGGCAGCCAGTGACTGTCCAGACGATGCTGTGAGACAGTTGGTGTGTTTGGGTGGATGGACTTGCTCAATCCTGGGTGTAGCCTTCGTCCTTTCCTCTCGTGCCCCTGGGTCTCTCCCAACCCCGGGACCTTGGCGGGTGAAGCTGGTGCTGGGGAATGTGAGGTGTGACCACTCACTAGAGCTCTGCAGAGCTTTTCTCCCGAAGGCAGCTTCTTGCTTTTTAATTTGGGAACATCAAAGCTGAGCCCCATAACTCCTGTGTCTTAACTATAGAGCTGCCCCTTCAGCCACCGTCTGTTCTCATCTCCCGAGGGCACCCTCTTGATTTGCCACAGACTCTGTGGAAGAAGATGCCTCCTGCAGATGCCTGCATGGTGCCAGGTATTCCGGCCTGCAGTCTGATCCCTAGAGAGCACCCCGAGCCTCCTCTCAGATGGGGAGACCCATTTGGTAGGTTGTCCTGTGGAGCTCCCCCCATCCTCTAGGTTTCCACTAGCAACCTTGACCTGAACTTCAGAAAGACCTAGAACACTAGCTCCTAGTCCTTCTACACGGACCTTTGGCCCAGGTTTATCCTAAATGTGTATATCTTGGTCATAAAAGCCAAGCAGAGCATCCCCTCCCTCTTCATGCTAATTACGTAAGTAGACTCTACTTACCTTTCTTTATACGGTTAACCCCTCAGTATAGCCAACCCAGGCTTACCTTAAGTCTGCCAGTACACTTAAAAAATGTTAGTTACATTTATGTGTGTATTCATGTGTGTGTAATTGTGCAAGCCACAATTAATCGTGATGTGTGGACGTCCAAGGACAGCTTTCAGGAGTCCGTTCTCTCCTTCTACCACGAGGTCCTGGGGATCAGATTCAGCAGCAGATACTCTTACCTGCTGAGCCATCCCATCTCTCCAGCCTTGGCAGTTCATCTTCTAAAGAGACAGTAAAACTAACCAAGAGAAAGAGAAGGAGATGGGTGGGAAGGAGGGGGAGAGCTGATCACTCTTCTAAAACTCCAAACCTTCATCTCAAATTAGAAATCTCAAAAGGAAAACAATTAAGAGCAAGTCACCTTCATGAGAATTCTAATCATCAAGCCAGCCCACTGCTGGGAAGGGACCGTTTAGCCGCACAATGCAGCAATATAGTTGACCTACTGTCTTTCACTTGCTCACAATGGTGGCATTTCATCTTTGGCCTCATTCACTGTGGACACCCTTTATTTCAATGTAATCAAATAAATCACATTTAAATAGCAGGGTCTTTTGGAAAACAGAGACTCATCTCTCAATGCAATGAACAAATATTTGCATTATCTATTTATATTAAAATATGCAGATATTTCCCAAGCATTCTGCCAACTTATAAATTTTTATAACTTCTTTGAATTGTTAACATTTTTTAACACACTGCAGGATTTCAGCTTTGTGAAGGGCTCAATAACAATCTTTCTGGTCAGGAAAAAGGAAAGGACATTAAAATAAAGAATGCAGAATAAATAAAAACAAAACAGTACAGCTCGTACATCCACTCACACAAAGACAACGTTCATGGGCTGTGATATGGAATTGTCACAACACAATGTCCTTCATGTTGGATTCAGCAGTGAAAGGAATTTCTCTAGTTATTGAAGACTTTTATGGCTGAGTTTCAGAAAGGGGGAAAAAAAAAATCTACATCTCTCCCAGTGTGACTTCTGCGCAATGCAAGCACGGCACATTTTAAGGCCTGGCGGATAATGCTACCATTCTTTCGGGAACTGTTAGCAGCTGTAGCAACTATTATGACCAGCCTCAAAACATGTCTGTAGTCGGTGCACTCCAGACACTTAGCAATCCCAAAGCTATTCCTGGACTCACTCGCATCGCAGCCTGGACACAAAGTTTTGATTTATGCTGGAAATGAAACAACAAACTTCTGATCCTTCCTCTAAGTGGCCATTCAGATGACACGGACGGCATGTGCTGCGGGGAGGGGGGCCTGGAGGGCAGAATTCACAGAAACAAAAAGGAAGCAGGAAAATAAATGGAGGGCCACCCACAGTTACCTTAAGGAGAACCCACAGTTGCTGGTACAAAGCTGTGCTGGAATGACATCTTGGGGCCCACAAAAGGCTCTTGTGCTTGCGGAGAAAGAAGGAGCAGGGCAGGCTTTGAGAAGGGAGGGGCTCAGCACAGGCGGGATGAGGGCAAAGCCTGAGATGACATTAACCCAGCAAGATGCCAACATGGCATTAAGGATGCCCACAGGGAGGGCTACAGTGGGGTACATGGCGGAGGGCAATGCCCTGAGCTCCACCCCAGTACCAGCTCCTAACACACACACAGACAAATGCACCAAAGGCTCCACTTTAGTGAATCACGACGAAATAACCTACAAGTGACACCTGTGGGAGGGCATTTCAGCCATCACGGACACCCACAGAACCACATGTCTACAGAGTATAGAAATGGAAATCCCAGGATGCAACCAAGATCCAAGGATGTCCCACCCCAGTGTTAGTGATTAGCATGGAGACAGCTCTGTAGAACGCGGGTCTTCTGTTCTCAGGTTAAAAACCAAGGATGTAGTGGGTGCGCATCTTAGGAAGACAAAACCCACATGCTTACCTCCCTGCGTGCTGCTGTGGAGAAAGGGAAGATGCCTGGCAACTCACTTCACCCCCGCCGTTGAAAATCTTCTTTCCACACAGTGTAAGAACAGATGCGAGAAGGGGAAAGGGTGGAAGCTTTCACATCTAGTCAGGATAGAAAACATACCAACAACACAGAAAACCAAGTGGAAGACCCCCTGGAGAGACGGCTCAGCAGGGAAAGGTGTTTTCACCAAGCCTGATGACCTGCATTCAAGCCTCAGGACCCGAATGACAAAAGAAGAGAATTGATTCTCACTGTCCCCTTATCTCCACAGATGTGGCATGACACACACTCATGCATACATACATACATATACACATATAATAATAGCAATAAAGAATTAGATTCTCAAGGGCTAAAAGTGGGTAAGGATGGGCTCATCTGACTTGGCCTTGAGGACTGGGAAGCTGTGGTCCAGCCATCTCCCGAAACCCATAGCTACCACAGGACGGAGGAGGGAGCTGAAGGATAGCTGCAGCATCTCCACGGGACATTGTTCAGCGGTCAGCGCCTTTCTACCATCAGCACACTGGGATGCAAGTAATGGGGGAGCCAGCTTCAATCACTTAAACAATGAGGCCATTCAGTGATCTCACACAGCCAGCAATCTGAACGTAGGTAGTTCTAGGCTTGGTCTCATGACTCAGAATCTTTTGTTCTCCTGATCTCTGTATGAATATTTGCCCCATGTTCATTACCTCATGCTGTCGAGAGAGTCACTATAGTACCTGATATTATCATACAGTAAGATGGGGAGGTCCCTGAGAGCCTGCTACCCTCTAACGCTTACCACTCTGTCGTGAAAATAAGAGTTCCCAGAAACCTCCCATTCAGAGGACAGGCTGGCCAGAATTTCATGTGGCCACCACTATCAACAAGGAAGGTTGCAAGGAAGCTAGGAAGGAGGCTAGCCTGATAGGCTGAGATAAGAAAATGATGACCTCAGCGCTGTGCTGCCCCAAGTCAATTGTGTCAGGGCAAAGAGCCAAGGGTGGAAGTGTGAACTCAGGAGCAGTGAGTAGGCCTGCCCTTGTTGCTATCTTCTCTGTTGATTGAAAGTTCAGGACATGTTGGTGTCTGTGATCCATGCTGCCACCGCTGCTATGGGCAGGGAAACTTCTTTTGCAGTGGTGTCAATGGCTGCAGACCTATAACTAAGAGTGAGAGATGACATCGAAGGCTTCTGTGACAACCCCCTCCCCCTGCCAAGGAAAGGGGGGGAGGGAGGGAGGGAAGAAGGAAGGGGGGAAGGAGGGGGGGAAGGAGGAAGGGGAGAAGGGGGGAGGTGGGAAGGAGGGAGGGGGGAGGGAGGAAGGGGAGGGAGGGAGGGGGGAGGAGGGAGGTGGGAGGAAGGGAGGGGGGAGGGAGGAAGGGGGAGGGAGGGGGGAGGGAGGGAGGGGGGTAGGGACGGAGGGAGGGGGGAGGGACGGAGGGAGGGAGGGGGGAGGGAGGGGGGAGGGAGGGAGGGGGGTAGGGAGGGAGGAAGGGGGGAGGGAGGGAGGGGGGAGGGAGGGAGGGAGGGGGGAGGGAGGGAGGGAAGGGGGAGGGAGGGGGGAGGGAGGGAGGGGGAGGGAGGGAAGAGGCAGTCCATACAGGAAGCTACTGACAGGAGCCCTTAGAAACTGTGACAAAGATGCTCAGGAGCGGGGAACCAAGCACAAGTCAGTGTTCTTTAAGGGGCTGGCCGCTGGGAGTTTGACCATGTTTCAGTGAGTGTATTGGACTTGGTGGGTGGGATTTTTTGCTGTTTTATTTATTTTTGGGGAGAGTGCGAGTGAGTGTGATTGTATGATTGGGGTGCACTGTACAAAATTACCAGATAATTAATGAAAATATTAAGGGGGGAAAAAGGGTTTTCTTTTCAAGCACACACCTTTAATCTAGCACTCAGGGGGCAGAGGCAGGCAGATCTCTGAGTTCGAGGACAGCCTAGTCTATAGAGCTAGTTTCAGGATGGCCATGGCTATACAGAGCAATCCTGTCTCAAAAAGCGGGGGGAAAGATTTTCTTTTCAGTATTACAAAGAACCCATAACTTCTGCTGTTTGTACAAAATATGTCTATCTTCTTTTCCGGGAAGGTAGAAGGCAAAACAAAGTATCTTTTTTTCTGCGTTTCTCCAAAGACCTGGCCTGGCTGGATGGCTCTGAGGCAGGAGGATCCAAGTTCAGTGCCCAGAGCCCACGGAAAAACAACCAAATCTGGTAGAGTGTGCTTGAAATCCCAGTACCATCATTCTGGAGTCTTCTGATAACTTTCTAGGGGAGGAAATGCTTCCTCCTTGATTTAAAAAAAGAGAGGAGAGAGAGAAAGAAAACTCTATTTTTCTTCATCTCAAAGCAAATGGGTGAGAATATGGTGACGTCTGAAACACCAGTAGCCATGAGAGGCTAACCCAGAAAAAGGTCAAGAGATTGAATAAGTTAAAAGTTATTTTCTGCGGAATCTCTGAGTTCACCAACTTTGAAATGGCTGACTCCTGAGCCTCATAATATGTGAGATAAAACAAACAGACAAACAAACAAACAAAAAAAACCCTCCTTCTTCTTCATGATTTAGACTTGGTTTTGGTTTCCTGCCCAAAGTCCCAGGCGCTCTATGTCAGTTAAGACATTCGCTTCACAGCCAACAGCAGAAGCACACTCTCTCTTACTGAGGCTCCATCTGTGGACACAGGACAGCTCTCTGATGTGTTCAGACTGTCGTGTCATGTCCCACAATGCCACAGCAGCCTCAGCAAGACCAAATCTGAAGTCCACAGAGTCAAGAGGCACAGCATTGGCCATGGTGACAGCAGGCTCTGAGGTCCTCCTGGAGATAACCATGACAGGTTATCTACTTCCCTTCAACTACCCACAACCTATTGCCCTGAGGTGCCTGGCCTAAGAAAAGAACTATGTTCACAGGAATAAAGATGCTGATTTATTTTTAAAATGCTATAATTTGGGGTTCTAATCCTTCTACATAACTACGTATATGTCTCTTGCAAAAAAAAAAGCAAAGGAAAATGTTTGAACACACAAAAATATAACCAGATATATAAATAATGAGAATTGTGCAGGAAGTATTAGGTTCTATTAAGAGGTTTATCTAGATTTTTTTCATAGAAAAAATTTAAAATGTGATTGAATGTCTAAAATGTCATCTGGTGGAGCTGGAGAGATGGTTCAGTGGTTAAGACCACTGTCTAGTCTTCCAAAAGACCCAGGGTTCAATTCCCAGCACCCACATAACAGTTCACAACTGTCCGTAACTCCAGTTCTGGGGGATCTGACACCCTCATATAGACATATATGCAAGCAAAACCCCAATGCACACTAAATAAATAAATAAATAAATAAATAAATAAATCTTTTTCTTAAAATGTCATCTGACATGCATTTTTAAATTTTTCTTTCCAGAAAAGAAGTCGCTAAGCACAGCGGTGTGTTTGCTGTTTCTAGACACTATCTAGAACAGCGTTAGGCATAGGACTCTAAATAACAGAATGCCCATCACTGCGCAGGGCTTCCTTTAAAGGGGAAATCGGCAGAGATGAACTGTCTTGCCTACAGTCACAAAACTGATTGCAGTGGGAAAATAAAAATAATAGTTTGCATTATATCCTGGCCTTTCTTAGAGGCTTATATACAGCCGTATTGCCAAGAGGAGGCCGGGGTGAGAAAGGGTCCCAAGAATCCCCACAGGCACAGCAAATCCACCCGGGGAGCGGGGAGGGGAGAAACGCCAGATTTGTGTGTTGTCCTTCCAGTCAGCATCCCTCAAAGCATGTGAAGGCCCTTATAGTCAAGGGGAGGCAATACATCGAGTGCTACGAATAGCAAGACGGACACAGAGTGACTATAGACACATAGACCCTCCAAAGCAATGGTGGGTGTCCCCTCTGTGGTGCAGGCTGAAAGCTCCCACTGAAACGCATCACTGGTGACTTGGGGTAGATATGGCAAAGGTCTACTTATCAAATCTATCTGTTGCAATACTAAAGGGAAAATTAAAACCCAGACCCAGACCTCTAACCACGCTCACAATAACAAACACACATACATGTACAGGCATGTCCAGACATAGACGAGAGAAACTGGCTTATGCTTCAAATGACAGAAATGAAGTGTCCTATGAGCACATTAGTATGAGCCACAGGGTGGTAAGCATATCAATGAGGCCAGTGCTCAATCTGCATCCACAGCCGATGGCACCACTGTCCCCCTACACTGGGGATACAGACCTCAGTGACTCCATCCAGAGGACTCTAGTATCATGTTTGTCTACCTTCTACTGTTATAAAAGGATACCTCTGACGGGGAAATTTATTTCTCACCGCTCTGGAGGATGAGAAATCTAATATAAAAGTGCTGGCATGTTGTCAGGGCCCTATTGCTGCACTGACCCAAGATGAAAGGTGGTATGAAAAGGAGAGAAAAAGAGCGGGTGGGAGGGAGGGAGATCACTCATCCTTTTATCGCGAACGCCCTCGACAACCCCTCATTAATCCATGTAAGGGCCATGGCCCCATGAGCTCACTCCCTCTTAATGGCCCCGTGTCTTAATACTGCTGCACTGACGGCTGCTCTCAACACATGCACTCGGGGGAACACACCTGACACTCAGCAGTTGTGTTTTTTACCCAGCCGTGGTTTTCATGGAGGACCTCCACAAACCAAGTCAATCTCCCCCTAGAGTAACCAGAACCAGGCGAGCAGAAGTGTGTGATGCTCTTAGTCTCAAAGGTGGAAACCCACAAGCTATGGGGTGGCTGGCTGAAGTCACATGGCCCTTGTGAGGCAGGAGAAAGGTAGAGAAGGTCCACTATTCTCTTACTATGGCTCTGTAGAAATCAGGTATGGGATACCTTGAGCGCTAGGCCTTTGGTTCGTTTGTTTTGCCTTTGGGGGTCTGGTGTACACCCATATAAATGTTAAGACACTTCTCTATTTCTGTGAAGAATAACACTGGAATTTTGACAGGATCACTGAATCTGTGGATTGCTTTTGGCAGTGGCCTTTTCCACACTATTGGCTCCTCCAGTTCTTGAGTGTGATAGGTCTTTCCCTCTAGTGTCTTCTCCAAATCCTTTCTCCAGTGGTTCAGGGTTTTCCTTACCATTTCTTAGTTCGCTGTAATGTGGGGGTTGGTGTCTTCATAGAAACTGTGAATAGGATTGTCTCCATGACTTATTTCTTTGCATTTGTTTCTTGGTTTATAAGAAGGTTACCAGTCTTTGTAAGATAATTTTGAATCTTGCCACTTTGATGAAAGTGTTCCTCAGCTCTAAGGATTGTTTGTTTGATGAATGAAGTCTTTAAGAGTCTCTTATGCATAGAATCAACAACAAAACAGAAAGGATACTTTGACTTCTTCCTTTCCTATTTGTATCCCTTCTGTTTCCTTGTCTTATTGCTGTATCTGTGACATTAGCACTGTATTAAGTAAGAGTGGAGAAAGTGGACACTGTGACTTGTTCCTGATGTTAACAGAGATGCTCTCAGTTTTCCTCTGTTTGGTAGAATATTTGTTCTGGGTTCATCAAAAATAGTCTTTATTATGATGAGGTATGTTTCTTCTACTCCTAGCCTCTTCAGCGATATTATGGTAAAGGGGCATCAGATTTTTATCAAAAAAAAACCCTTTTTGTATCTATTGAGATGATCTTGAGACTTCTATCCTTAATTGATTAATTGTATATGCTAAACCATCCCTCCATCTCTGTACTGTAGCCAACTTGATCATGGTGGATGATCTTTTTGATGTGTTCTAGAATTTGGCTTGCCAGTGTTTTAATGAAAATTTTTATGTCTATGTTCATCAGAGAAATTGTGACTGGGCAGTATTGAGATTGATATTTTTATTTTTTTCTGTTTGTATGTATGTGTATATGGATATTTTGCCTGAATGTTTGTCAGTGTGCCATGTGTATATAGTGCCCTTGGAGACTAGAATACAACACTGGATCCCCTGGGACTGGAGTTACAGATGTTGTGAGGTGCCATGTGGGTGCTGGGGATGAAATTCCAGTCTTCTGGAAAAGCAGCCAGTACTCATAACCACTAAGCCATCTCTCCAGGTCCAAGATGGATTTTTTTTTATCTCAGTTTATAAAGCTCCTGTTGTAGTCATGTAAGGTAAAAATGGCCTTGTAGTCTCTGGAAGATTTACCCATAAAACACACTGCCACAAGTGGAAGCGAACATCTTTTCTCACTTGGCATCCCACCTCCTCTGTATCCATCCTCCTCTTTCTAAGACAGTGAGGTCGCTTGGTCAGAGCAGCAGGTATTGTCTCCGCTTGTGTCTTCCATGTCATTATCTTTGTGGTTGCTCAGACTCTAATCTCCTTAATGAGCTTCTGGCTCTGAAGTTGGCCCTTTGCCTAGAGTGGGGTTTCCCCAGCCTGGAGATATGAAAAGGCACCCATAACCTTTGTGCAGGGGAAATCCCAGGGCCCCAGAAAACTGAACTATTATTTTATACATTAAATAGAAGAGAGGCTTGACTAATAAGTGTGGGAAAGCAGGCAATTTTCGGTTGTGAAATAGTGTCTGGATAAACTGTTTTAACAACAGAGGTCCTTTCCCTTTACCAGATTGCTCGGGCACACCTGCTTGACTGGCTTGCTCTTTTATCGGCTGTCCAATATTCTGGAAGCAACATAAGACAGGCTGACCTGGGGCGCCAGTCACATCGAGAGTGTGTACTGGCATCTGAGCAGCGATCTTCACAGGCAGTGTGTTTTTCACAGAACGTCTAAAGTCAAGTATAGAGTACATTTCATCCATTCAGCATCTCAGTGGGAAATGCCGATGAGTCTGAGAATAAACTAGTGACATCCCTGAAGTCATCCAGATTCTCCTGAAAATTTGCACAGGGATTTCCTTGTTGGGAGGGAGAGGCAGGTTCAGAAACTGGGACGGAGGGAGAGTAAGTGGGCCGCTGGGATGTGCCTTTGAAGGTTATAGCCATCTTCATTTTCTGCTTCTTATCCACCATGTAGTGAAGAGTCTCCTCGGCCACATGCTCTCACTGCCGTGACGCTCTATCCAAAAGCATGGCAAGATGAGTCTTCCCTCCCTTGTTTCCTCCTGTTATTTTGGAACGATAAAGTAACTAGTCTACTAGCCTAACTTAGTCAAGGCCGAGGGGTAACTTGGTAAGTGCTATGCTATAAGACTTGTTCCTGCAAATGGGTCCCTGCAACAGAACTGTAGTTTGAAATGAATTAAGAGGAAGAGAAATGATTATCCACATTAAAGAAGAGGAGGAGAGTAATGGTTGCCATTCCCTCAAGGGTTTGGGGGAGGAGTGGCAAGGAAGGACCGCTAGACCAAACTGCAACATGCAAAGAAGTACTAAGAAAAATCAGGAAAAAAACAGAAGATTTGGGCTCAGGGAACAGTGGCACAGAAACGCAAGTGAGCGAGAGAACTGTGCCAAATGTCAAGCAGAATATAGCAACATACAGTGAGCATCTCTGTCTGTAAGAGGGATGCAGAAGAATACTGAAGGCGAGACGAGAGGTGAGAGAGGGGAGCAGGATGCGGCATAACCCAGTGCATGTGGTAGACAACGAAGGATAACTGGCGGGCAAATGTTTTCCCTAACTTGCATCCTGTGACCCAAATGCCACCGAAGGCTGCATCTTTACGACAACTTTCATTTTATTCACTAGACACAGGGGCTTTAAAAATGTGAGGTCAAATGCTAAACTCCAGAGCCTAAAGTTAGAGGAGCAAAACTAGCAAAGGAGAATTCTTTTTTTAAAAAAAAAAAAAATATTTATTTATTATTTATACAGTGTTCTGTCTGCAGGCCAGAAGAGGGAACCAGATCGAATTACAGATGGTTGTGAGCCACCATATAGTTGCTGGGAATTGAACTCAGGACCTCTAGGAAGAACAGCCAGTGCTCTTAACCTCTGAGCCACCTCTCCAGCTCCAAGGAGAATTCTTTTATCTTTCTGTGATGTTCAACTGGGTGTTGAACACCCGAAACAGGCTCGCATAAAAATCAGCAGAGGGTGCAGGCTCTAATACTGTCGGCTTCCACACATGTAGTCCCCAGTCAGAGGCCTCTGCAGTCCCCTGCCCAGAGTGGGGTGCTGGCTCCAGCTGATGAGCTACCTTGACACATCATCATGCCTCAGAACCCCTGGTTTACATTAGGACTGTACTCTGTGCACACTTTATGGATTTGGGCAAATTTATATGGCATGTTCCCCTACTACTGCACTGTAAGCAGTACTTCTAGGATCTAGGAGTCCCTTGTCCTCTGGCTATTCATCAGTTCCTCTCCTCTCGCCCTTGGCGGCCATCAACTCTTTTTTTTTGGGGGGGGGGGGGTACACCCACACACCGAGACAATGGGGATGTTCTATCTGGAACTCACCAAAGCCATCAACTCTTAACTACCACCATAGTCATGTTTTCCCCAAAGTCTCATATATGGTTGGACTCACAGACAGACTATTTAGTCTTTTCAAAGCAGCTTCTTTCACTTAGACCCAGGCAGTAACTTTCCTCCATATCTGCTACTGTCGCTCTCTAGGGTTGAACCCCACTGTCTGGGTAGGCCATGGTTTGTTTATTCATTCACCCGTCTGCTTATTCATTATGTTTGAAAGAATTCAGAATCCCAGAGAACCTAGACAACAGTGAGGACCCTAAGAGAGACATACATGGATCTAATCTACAAGGGAAGCAGAAAAAGACAAGCTCTCCTGAGTAAATTGGGAGCAGGAGGACCATGGGAGAGGGTAGAAGGGGAGGGGAGAGGAAAGGAGGGGAGAGGAGAAAAATATATAGTTCAACAAAAACATTTTTAAAAGGAAAAACAAAGATAAAAGGAGAAAAGCAAGCAACCACTTTAATGTGGTAAGAGCAACTGGACTAACTCTTTAACGGCAGCTTCTTAGAGACCACACTGTTTCATTGCTCTCTCACCAAGGCCCTGACCACTCACCCAGTAGCTCCTAGGCCTGGGGTACACTTCTCCTGGGTCCTACGCCTGCAAGACTATGTCAGGCAGAAGCTAGGGAGGCACTGAAAGTACCTTGGCTTTCGTCTGAAATTTCAGCTCTGCTATAAAAGATGCTCCTGGGGACACCAGCATTCTAAGAGCAGGGCCAGGGGTTTCTAGTGTGCAGAGGCCACTAGGAAGGCCAGCTACAGTTTGGGTGCAGAAGTATTTCACCAGGGAGCCTCCAAATCATCAAGGTTCTGACTGATTTATCTCTATTAAGACAAACTGGGTGGGGTGGTAGTGCACGCCTTTAATCCCAATATTTGGGAGGCAGAGGCTGGCAGATCTGTTTGAGGCCAGGCTGGTCTATATAGCAAGTTCCAGAACAGCCAAGGTTACACAAAGAAACCCTGTCTCAAAACAAAAAAACAAACAAACAAAAAATACTAACCAAGGGTTACCTAGACATCCAAATTTGGCTTACCTCATTTTATATAAATGGGTATGTGTGTGAATATACATGTGTATTATATGTATACACACACATATATATGTCTACTTTATATGCAAACTATACATGTGTAGTGTATGTATATACACATATCTATAAATATATGTGGTATGTATGACAAAACCACATAGAAATAAGTATGCTTTTAAAGTAAAAACTTGCCATGGTCTTATTTGGTACCACTGTTCTTAGCTGGGGGTACTAGCCTAGAGACATATGCAACAGATGGGGATATTCATGGTTCTGGTGCATGGGCAGGTAGAGAATCTGGTGCTACTGCTGCAGAACAAAGAAGCTGAGAGTATTGCTAGACATCCCACACACAGAGAACATCACCAACAAGTACCAAGTGTCAAGTGTCAGATGGAGAAGCCTATTGTGTTCTAGCTGCTATACAGAAGCCACCAATGCCCATGAAATTCCTGTGCCACCTTCAAAGCAAAGGAAACTAGGGTCCAGAAGACTTTATCCTGTGTTCTTGAAGATTTATAAGCTTGACTCTGAATTATTTAAATTACTTTCTAAAACAAATTGAGTAAAAGGAAGAAGCTTTATATAGTTCATGTATGTTTTCTATTTGGGAAATGGAAGTCATGATTAAAATTGGCAATTTTGAAACTTTAATTGCTAGTTACTGCTTCACTGTGGGAAGAAAGTATTTTCAAGACCAGCCAGATGGGGAGTCTCAAGATAAGAATTATAATCCAGCATTCATATTCCAATCCAAAGAAAAATTCTGTTTATCCATTTTTTATTCTGCTTAAGTAGTAAGCAATATATTTCTTTAATTGATTCCTAAAAGGCTATTAGTTGGCTGACTAATTTTCTAACGCTGGGCTTAATCTCCCAAATCCTATGAGGCTGTGAATAAGCAGAGCAGAGTTCTCTGAAGGACACCATAAACTGTGAGGGGGACAGACTGGTTTCTGCTACTACAAGTCATCCTCCTGTGGCTGTACAAAACTTAAAACAGCCTGGAGAATTAAAATGTCCACATCTCAAAACTCGCTTCTGCCTGAGATATAATTCAGAGTTTTGGTCCACACATCCCGAACCAGAGCAACATGAATGCCTTCAAGACAAGTGTTGGGAATTCAGCCGTCCTTGGCTGGTGACCCCTGCCTCACCTCTCCTGCTGAAGGCGCCGCCCACCTGCATCGCCCTCCTCTCCTGTCATTCCCAAAGCAAGGCCAAGAATGGCAGAAAAGACATGCAGGGGAACATCTGAGAGAATGCCACGGTGGCTTCTTTCCTCGCCCGTGAGCCCATGGAACTTTCTCTCTCTTACCGATGCCCCTGCCAATTGTCCCAGCTCTAAGGACCACTAAGCCAGGAAGAAGTCCTCTCCTCTGAGGGCCTCGTCTCTGGAAGAAACTATGGAACTTCTCTTTTATTCGAAAGCGACTCAGAAACAACTACAAATTGAGGCACAGCTCTTGCTAGTTGCTTGAGTTTGACAAATAAAGCAATCATCGAAATCACGGAGCGTGCACTACTTCTAAAAGCCCTATTTGTTTGGCATAATGCAGCAGCGGGATGGCCAGGCAAATAGATGGCATTACTTAACATAATCACTTAATGTTGTGCAACCAACATCAGGTCTCATTGCTTTCTCACTTGCAAAGAATTTGATGATAATAAAGTTGATTGTTAGTGTGAAGATATAAATTGTTCAGTAGTTAAAACTGTTAATGACAGCAAAGGAACACAAAAGAGGAAAAATAGGCTTTAGCAGCCCAAATTCATTGCTAATTGCCTATGCATTCATCACGGGCTGGCCGGGGCTAATTATCTAATTAAACTGAAGGCTGCAGGCTTAGAGGCATCCAAGGCGCTCCGATGCTGGCTGTCAATTACCTCAGCACGTCCTCTGGAAATGTGTAGTTAACTCAAGGCATGTTTTGCTTTTCTCAACAGCAATCTATGGCACTCTGATTGCATGATAATTTGTGCTTAGAAGGAAAAAAAGAAGTTTTCTTTTGAAAAATATGCTGTGGAAACTCAGAATAACGACAAATGCTTCCAACAGGAACTCCTGTTTATTCTGCTCCATGATCTATATTCAGGAAAAGCCAATACAATCCACAGGAAGTAAAAAAAAAAAATGACAACAAAGACACAAAAAAGAAAGTAGACCATCACTGTATGCAGGCTGCCTAGTGTCCCTTGTGTGTCACTTTTAAAAACACACCTAGAAGTGTCTTTTGTATCCCCCCACAGCAGTTTGCAGTATAAAAACACATCACTTAATGTCATTTAATCACATTTTTTTTTAATCTGGAAGGAGAGTATAAAGTAGTCAGATGATGTTCTTGCCCACAGTCTTGCAGCTGCTCCACTTCTAAACTGTACTTGGCTCTACAATAGAGCTGGGCCACTACTGACAAGGTTGTTTTTCCAAAACAAGGCGTGGAATATATTTCACTTTGAACTTGGAGCAAACTCCCTTGCAAAGCCATGGTGGATCATGAGCACACATGGCCACTCCTCTGATTGGGTGGGACCACCCACTAACAGAGCGTGTAGATGCCCTATTGGCTGGGCCCAAGCTAAAAAGTGACTAAGCTCAATAAAAAGTACCTGCATGTCCATCAAATTCCTGCCAGCTCTGGCCAAAATGACACGGGGCAGGCAACGTAACAGTCTTCCTCCCTCGGAGCCCCTCCCACTCTCGGGACCGCTTTCTCATTTTTCCTTAATAAGTCTACATTTACTCTGCTCATGCCTCTTCCAAATTTTATTTTGCTTGGAAATGAGTCAATGAATCTGGAAGCCACTGTCCAGGGTGGCTTTGATGACTAATGACTGTCTTGTACCCTAGCTTTTGGTGTTAAACTCACCATAAGCTCGAGACCAGCCTGGTCTACAGAGCTAGTTCCAAGACAGGCTCCAAAGCCACAGAGAAACCCTGTCTTGAAAAACCAAAAAAAAAAAAACTCACCACAAGCTAAAAATGGTGGCTTTTTCAAAATACCAACAAGGCCATCTCAAAAGTAATGCATGTAATAATATAACTATTTATTGTAAATTTTCCAAGCACACTGAATGCATTTTAAGATTAATTACAAAGGATGCAGATTACACACACACACACACACACACACGCACACACGCACACACACACGGGGGGGGGGGGGGTTGGAGGCAGACATCCTGCCTAAAATCATGTCTAAAGAGGAACCATGGATCTCCCAAATCAGAATGCTTAGAAAATTAGGGTGCACCCTAGAAAATCTGATCCTAAACGCATAGTCCATGACCATACTGAAATACTTAGAAGCATCCTTGGAGGAAGGAGGCCGCCCAAGAAAGAATGGCATTACTCCCACCTTCACCCCTTCCAGTCAGGGCTCCGTTCACCTGCGAGCTCACGGAGCTCACTAGCCTGCCCCTTTCCACTCACAGCTCAGGCAGGTGCCAGCAATGAACGCACAGATCTTTCCTGACAGTGGGGAAAGCCAATTTCCCCTTTCACTGCCTCTCAAAGCTGAACATCAACTGTTTCACCACTTGTGTTTAAAATCCATTAATTAAAATAAATAGAAAGTTTAAAAAAAAATCTCAGCTTCAGCCAGGAGGAAAAGGACAGATGGAAAAGCGGAGGAGGTGGAGATAGCTGTTATCTTCTTGGGGGGAAGAAAAACAAAAAGCATGGAGGGAGGGTGAGTACTTAAGAGAGGTAAGATGTGTCTGCATTTAATTTACAGTTTGTGACTATTTTGGGTCTCAGAATAGTCACATTGCTTAAAGCACAAAAGGACATCCTCTCCGGTATTAAGCTGGTAAGGGTGGGGACTGAGCCAGGCAATGGTGGCGCATTCCTTTAATCCCGGCACTCGGGAGGCAGAAGCAGGCGGATCTCTGTGAGTTCGAGGCCAGCCTTGTCTACAAGAGCTAGTTCCAGGACAGGCTCCAAAGCTACAGAGAAACCCTGTCTCGAAAAACAAAATCAAACAAATAAAAACAAAACAAAACAAAAAAAGGGAGTGCGGATTTAAACCATAAATCCACTCTCAAAGGGGCATAACTGACTGTCTTAGTTATGGTTACTATTGCTGTGATGAAACACCACGTCCAAAAGCAAGCAGGGAAGGAAAGGGTTTATTCAGCTTACACTTCCACATCACCAAAGGAAGTCAGGACAGGAGCTCAAACAGGGCAGGAACCTGGAGGCAAGAACTGATGCAGAAGCCTTTGACAGGTGCTGCTTACTGACTTGCTCCTCATGGCTTGTTCAACCTGGTTTCTTTTAGAATCCAGGACCATCAGCCCAGGGATGGCCCCACTTACAATGTCCCTCCCCCATCAATCACGAATTAAGAAAATATCTTATGGGTTTGTCTATAGCCCAATCTTATGGAGACATTTTCTCCATTGAGGTTCCCTCCTCTGATGATTCTAGCTTATGTCAAGCTGACATGAAACTAGCCAGTACACTGACTTTGGCAGCATGTCAGGCTGTGTAGAGCAAAAGTTTCTCTTCTCCAACAACTTGTGAGCCATCCCCTGCCCCGCTTCTGCCTGCAAATTCGCTTTTCATTCCCTTTTCCCATATCTCCCAAGAACAGCTAGTGTGGAAGGGAAAGGAGTCAGCTGAGGTCCCTCTCTATCCTAACCCTGATTCACAGGTCCAAAGCCTGGCTTCTTAAACTGGGGGGCTGTCACCCCAGAGAGTTGCATAAGTGAGTGTAGGAGGCAGGCAGGGAAACACAACAACGGTGAAGTTTTTGAATGCACAATGACCAAAACTGCTTCAAAACCAAATGCCTAATCAGGCCACGGCGTTTCCGACAGTGCTTGCCCATGCTGCATTGGACGATGGCATGGCAGCCTTGGTTCTGACCACCAATGGGCATTGCCTCAAGCACCATGCCCTGCTGTGTGTTGCAGCTGCAGTGTTTTTTACTGTATGTAGAACAGTTTCTGCTCTTACAGGAAGACGATGGCTTCACTAGGGAAAACAGTCTTTTCATATTTCCAACCACTGTATCTCAGCATGTTTCTATCCTTAGATTATACTGCTGGGTTTTAAAACTTGCTATTTGGGTTACTGACTTGTGTTTAATTTTTTTAAAAGATTTCAAAGTAAATTTGGGGTTAGAATTAAGATAGAATGCCCAGCGACTTCTGATGTGGCTGTTTTGTGCTGCACAGTTGCACAAGGTGGCATTCTCAGCACTCACAATTGTTTAACAAAGATCTTACCAACCCTGAAAACTGTTGGAAGAAGCTCTATGTTCTTCAGTGTTACTCAGTCAAGATTCAGTCCTTTATGCAAATACACATAAACACATCCATCTCATTAGCATATAAATTCTCTTTCCACTCTAAAGAATGTTAAAAAAAATCACGTTTTTGTTTTTATTTTGTGAATGTTTTAAGATCAGATCTCACTTTGCAGTCAGGCTAGCCTCCACCCCCTTTGGTGATCCTCTTGCCTCAGCCTCCTCAAGAATTGTTTCAAAATAAATGTCTTTATAAAGCATTATCAGTAAAGACTTGGCTCTTATATATCTCTAAGACATAAAGTTTATGTACCTTTATAACCAGGAGTGGTGTAAAAATTTCTGTCAAAAAGGGGTCACAAATAGGAAAAAGCAAGAAGCCCTGGTCAACAGAAGTAGCCAGAAAATGGTGCCTACTGTTCATGTGATACCATGGATACCTGCAGTGTGCTGGTGTAAGGATCATCTAATGTCTAACCCAACACTACATATCTCTGAGCTTAGCATATGTAAGTGAACAGCTTTGGCACCAGAGCAGTGAGAATGAGCAAGAGGAAAGGAGCTCCTGAGCCAGAGATCAGTGGAGATGGCCTGAGGGTGTCATTTAGTCAGGCAGTGGTGCACACCTTGAATCCAGCACTTGGGACACAGAGGCAGGAGGATCTCTGTGAGTTCAAGTCCAGGCTAGTCTACAAGAGCTAGTTCCAGGACAGGCTCCAAAGCTACAGAGAAACCCTGTTTTGCAAAACAAAAAACAAAAAAAGAGGGTGCCACAACATGCCCCTGGGGAAGGGGGCGGCACATCTAGTGAAGTGAGGTGACACCCAGACACTCACAGGCCATGCAACCAATTCTTCTGATTTGGCAATTATTTATTATTCTTACAACTTGGTATTCATTCATAATATAGGATGAGAAAAGTAACATCTTTTAAAATCTAAAAAGGAAGCCATAATGCAAACTCCAAATATTTAAATATAACTAAATGTAAGTAGTCTCACTATATACATACTATATACATACACATACAGTTTATTTACCATCTTCCAGCAGTTCAGAGTACTAATATACTAATACTGTGCCACTTTTCCATGAGGCGCAGTGTGACCAAGAAATGGTCAAGACAGATTGCTGGGGAGAGTTCATGTAAAAGCTAGGAGTTATCTTGTTACTAAAGGAAAATTAGTCTGTGAGCTGCAGAGAAGACGGATGAAAAAGAAAACAACAGCCTACTCCCAAAGAGGAATGGAACCCTAGCAGGGAGAGGGAGCTAAACAGACACAGCTGGGGCTCTTCCAGTGGCTTCCCGTGAATGAAGCAACTTGAAGAAAAAAGCATTTGTTTTAATCCTGCTTCTGTTTGCTCCCCCACTTCCTAAACTTATTAGCTGTGGACAGAAGGTAGGATGTGAGCTTCCTCGGTCCTACCTGTCACCACAGAGCTGTCAGCTTGTCAAAGGGAGAAACAGTCTGCTAAAGCAACAGCTCATCAGACAGCCTTGCTAGCTACGCCTTCGAAGCAGAATCTGTCTTCACACCGTCTCCCCAAAACACTGCATCCAGTTGGGGTTCTCTACACTTCACCTACCAGCAATCTCTCCTATTTTAAAAAAATAAGCAAATGAAGCTGATCAAGTCTCCTGTCCACCCCACAGTTCTCAAAGGTTTCCTGCTGTACTTATAACACAATCCAAACCCCGTCCGTAGCTGTAAAGCACCCATAAGCTAGCTCTTGCCCACCTCTCCAACTTCATCACCACCCAAGAGCCCAACGCTCAATGTCCCTGGAGCCTTTCTCTTCCCTTCCTGATTGGTAGGACTCAGGTTCTGACTCGGCCAGTCATAGTGTGCCAGGCCATGGCTGTGTCTTAACACAGGTCCTACAGCTCCTGATGGCATGAATAGCTTTAACAACTTCTCTGTGGGCTCACAGGACTAGAGATACTTGCTGTGTGTTACATGACTTTCTCAAGCACCACAGACACAGCCTGAGATGAGAGGTTCGTGGGTGCACACTGTCAGGGACTCTGGGAGAGAGTGACACCGCACTGTTTTCTTGCACACAGAACTGTCCTAAGTTGGAAAGCACCTTTTTTTTTTTTTTTTTTTTTTTTTTGGTTTTTCGAGACAGGGTTTCTCTGTGGCTTTGGAGCCTGTCCTGGAACTAGCTCTGTAGACCAGGCTGGTCTCGAACTCACACCTTTTTATCTGAGTCACAGACACCATTTTATTTAAAAAAAAATTTAATTGAAGGGGTGCTTTGCCTGCACGTATGCTGTGTGATGCAGGAATGCAGTGCAGTGCCTGAGGCCAGAGAAGACTGTCACATCCCCTGGGACTAGTTACACATGCTTAGGAACCATCATGTGGGTGCTGGGAATTGAACCCAGGTCCTCTGGAGGAGCAGCCAGTGAGTTTAACTGCTGAGACTCTTAACTGCCATGCTCTGATATTTTTCTGTAACTGATTTTTTGATACCTGGGCAAACCCAATTCTTACCCTTGATCACTCCTGATAACTGAAGTAAAGTACCACACACAACACCATCTCATCCCATTACCCTCTTCAATTGTCTCATGTGTTTACATCAGTAAGAAATTTCACATTCATGTCTTTGCACTCTGGAGCAAACTGCCTTGCCTATTACCTGCTGCTATACAGGTGCCAGGCTGAGGAATTTATAAATGGGAGTTATTCCTTATGGTCTGGAGGCTGGAAAGTCTATGGTAATGTCTGACAAGGCTCTTCCTGCTACATCCTCACACAACAGAAGGTAGGTATCACATGGTGAGAAAGAGGGAGCATGCAGACTCAGCTGTCATCTTCTCATAAAGACACCAATGTTGTCATCGGGCTGCACACTCATCACTTAATCTACCTCCCTTCCAAAGGACCCATCTCCATCTACCATGGACGTATGGATTTGGGTATTACTGTGTGGTCAATATACATTCCTTGAGGGAGACGCGTCTGCTAGTAAATTCCTTGGGAAGTAAAACCTTGTCCCTCCCTATTCCTTGCTGAACCTCTAAAGCCAACTGCAATATTTGTACCCACTAGACACTATTTATTGACAATATATCTTATGTGCCTCAAACGTCTCCAAACATATTTCTGCCACGCATTTTCCTGGACTTTGCTATCACTTCTTCTGGTAATCATTCTGCTTACAGCAAGATGAAGAAATGAGAAATAAAGAATATTTAAAAGGTTATTATTACAAAATCCCACCCAGTCTATGCTACTGGCAGTGGGACCGGAAGCCAAGCAAGGCACTTCTCAATGCCCCTAGGCCCAGTACCCTCCATTAGTGCAGCTCTAAAGAACAGCATCAGAGTTATGAGGTCGCCTGCCTGAGACCTGTAAAGTACCACATGTCCTGCAGGTCCTCACTGGATCTCCAAGACCTCAATACACAAAAGATTCAGATACAGATTTTAATGTCATTTGGGAACTGCACGTTGGACAACCACCCCCAGAGTTTCCTAGGCAGGTTATCTAGAAACTGTGAACTCTTCAGCTAAAGAATGAACAGCAAGGGCCTGAGCGGAGGGATCACCAGCTCAAACTGCTCAAACCAACAAAAGAACCTTTCAAGGCTCTGCTCTGAAACTGATAGCCACAGTCCACATCAGTACTCACTGGATGCCTAAGCCTATTGGTCTTTAAAGGGAAACTTTAGCCTTTGAAAATGTTAATAGTACCTGTTGTCCTGTGGTCATTACTTGTTCCCAAAGCTGTCGATGGTGATTTACAAGTGTATCCCATCGTGCCAGTTTACAGATTAAATCTTAGCTTCATTTACATAAATGCAGACAATTATGATGAAGGGACACATATAAATCAAGCACATCTGTATGCTGTTCAAGCCCGTGTTCTGCGGAGTCTAAACCTCTCCCTAATTACCCTTTAATATGTGTAAAACCAGCCAGCAGAAATCCGTGTCTGTAAACAAGCAGAGAGGACTTTCTTTTCAACACGCCTTACTTTACAAATAAGCAGCCTGGGATTTCCTCGCACGGTGAACCTCGATGGCGCACTTAAGAACGGCACACCACGGGCCTCTAAAGGCCAAGCAATCACAAAGATCCTCTTACATAGCAAACGGGTGCTCTCATCCTCAGCCACCTACTGTTACAAGTTGGCTCGCCATTTACAGATCTCCCAGTGACCCCCAAATGGTGCTGAATCTAGAGCTACTTCAGAGAGCATTCCCCCAACCAGAATTCTATCCTTCACCCCATTGCTCCTGAATCGGAAGCCCTGAAGTGTAACTTCTAGAATCACCTTTTAAGCTAATCGGGGGCTTAGGATGAAGAAAGAAAAAAAAATAAGTGGTTCAGAAGTCTGGATACACCCAAAGCAGCATTCTGTGAATGAACAAGCTGAGGACACGAGAGGGTAGGATGTGTCGAAAGACACGCAGCTTGTAAGCAATAGAATACACAGGCTTGCGTACCCCTGGTTCCATTTACACCAATTCAAACTGTGTGTAGTTCAGCGGCACTTACAGTTCTTTTGCATGGGCAACCGCAACTTACTGCCCGCATACAGGAGAATAACGTTAGTGCGTTCGTTCTTCGTACGAGTTTCTGAGGGTCAACTAAGATAACATTCGTTATTTAATGTACTTAACAAGGCACCCGCTATATTGTACTTATGGGCTAGGTTACATAACTCACTTTTAAAAAAAAAAATGCCTGGTTAACTATAGAGGATTTTCTAAGCCACTGCAGTTACTAAAGGTACAAGGAACCCGTGTTGAGCTTTGAAAATCTAAGAAGACCCTAAACTCGTGATAAAGGTTTAAACTCATGGTATCTAGTGTCTCCCTTTTTCCAGCCAGCACCTATGTCTGCCAAAGTCCAGAGAATATAATTCATCACTCGGCGGTGAAGTAACTTCAAAAGCTGGCCTGATAGTTGCATGGCACCAGAGACTTCATCTCTCAATGACAACGATAATCTACAGACAAAAAAAAAAAAAAAAAAAAAAAAAAAAAAGCCCTTTTCTCCTCAACTGGTGCTTCTCGGGCGCTCCCAGGATAGATAAGCACTGGTCTAGGGAACCCTGGCCTTAGCAAACGGTCTCTCGAAGTCTCTCCGCTGTCAGGGAGTCAAGGAGCAGCGTCATCAGGCCCCGGGGCAAACAACAGCTGGGCCCAGCTGTGCAGAGAGACCGCTTTTCATGCTCGACCCCGTTCACCTCCTAAGAATCAGAAAAGTACAGAAGCGCCATCCCCGGACCTCCGCGGCGGACACAGCGCGGCCAACGAGCAGCTGAGGTTAACCCCGCAGCCTCGTTCCCAGGGGACAAGGGTCAAAGGTGACCCTGAATGACCCTGTAGGCCCTAGCTGCACCAGAAGGTTAAAAACCCTCTGGCTCCGTTCCTCCCCGCAGCGAAAAGTCTCCACCGCGAAGCCCGGACAGCTGCCGGAAGTGCGTCACCCCGCCCGCGGGCATCCCGGGAGTTGTAGTTAGAGGGCTATATCTGTCGCAGAATCATTCAGTTCTAACACACAAGAAAACACCCTACGGACTCTGGAGAGCGAGTGGCCTGCTTTCTGCCAAGTCTTAAGAGTCCTAGTTTGCCCGCTCGGCAGAGTGCGTTCGCGCGGCGCGCAGGCGCAGCCGCGGACTACAAATCCCAGCGTGCCCTGCGGCGCGCCCGCCGCCGCCCGGCTGTCGTCGTTGGTGCGGGCCGCGTGAATGGAGCTCTGCGCATGAGGCAGCGCCTGGCACGGCCCGCGCGGCGCCTACCTGTGCCCGGAACCTGAGTGCCGACTGCGGCCGTGCGCCTGCGCGCTCGCTTTCGCGCGCCGGCAAGCGCCCAGCCGTTGGCGCGCTAGCGGGGCGACGGTGCAAAGCGGCCCCGCGCGCCCCGCCGGCCGGTGGTTGCGGGGCCTCCCCGCCTGGCGCGGGGCTGCGGGCAGCCGTGGCGGCCGCCGGGGACCGCAAGGGGCGGCGCAGAGGCGGAACGGGCCGGCCGCGAGCCGCGCAGGAAGCGCCAAGCATGCCCCGTGACAACATGGCCTCCCTGATCCAGCGCATCGCTCGCCAGGCGTGCCTCACCTTCCGCGGCGGCGCCGGGGGCTCCGAAGCTCCGGCACCGGGCTTCCCCGAGAACCTGAACCAGCTGAAGAGTCTGCTGACCCAGGTGCGCGCCGAGGACCTCAACATCGCGCCGCGGAAGGCGCTGCCGCAGCCGCTGCCGCGCAACCTCCCGCCGGTCACCTACATGCACATCTACGAGACCGACGGCTTCAGCCTGGGCGTCTTCCTGCTCAAGAGCGGCACGTGCATCCCGCTGCACGACCACCCGGGCATGCACGGCATGCTCAAGGTGCTCTACGGCAAGGTACGCATCAGCTGCATGGACAAGGTGGACACGGGTGCGGGGCCGCGGGCGCCACCGCCTGAGCAGCAGTTCGAGCCGCCGCTGCAGCCCCGGGAGCGGGAGGCCGTGCGACCAGGAGTGCTGCGCTCCCGAGCCGAGTACACCGAGGCCAGTGGGCCCTGTATGCTCACGCCACACCGGGACAACCTGCACCAGATTGATGCGGTGGACGGGCCAGCCGCCTTCCTGGACATCCTGGCCCCACCCTACGACCCGGACGACGGCCGGGACTGCCACTATTACCGTGTACTGGAGCCCATCAGACCCAAGGAGGCCTCCAGCTCTGCCTGCGACCTTCCCCGAGAAGTGTGGCTTCTGGAGACCCCACAGGCCGATGACTTCTGGTGCGAGGGAGAACCTTACCCAGGCCCCAAGGTTCTGCCTTGAAGCACCCGCTACCTGGGAACGGTGGGCCAAAGTTGTGCCCTGCCTGGCTCGAGAAAGGCCTGGCTGCCCACGACCTACCATAAGGGCTCCTCTCTCTGTCCCCTACCCTGAGCGATGGATCTACTGGACTGACCAGCGCCTCATCTTGGACAACCTTGGGGAGTACGGCCCACTGGAGTACAGCCACCGGGCACGGTTATGGGGGCGGGCAGGCGGGAGGCAAGGTCGCTTGCTGGTACTGTCACTGCCACCAAGGCTTTGATTTAAGGGAGTGGGGCAGGGGACCCTAAAGCGCTTCCATCCTAAAGCCATAATGAAAATATTCTTGTTTCTCAAGCTCTACAAAATACACTAAACATTTTGAACCCCTCCTCCCTTCGGTGACTAAGATTTGTTTTCTCTTCTTCCCAAAGGACCTTTTGCTCCTTAATAATTTATTGCTGACCGTGCATGACCTTGAATTGTTTTTTAGTTAAAACCATTGGTTCGGTTTTAACAAAACAAAAACAAGCAAAAATACAAAACCGAGTTTCTAAAGTGAGTAGATCTGAAAAGACATCTTTCCAGCACTGCGGTTCACTCTCTTGGAGGAAGAGTTCTGTCCTCCCCTGGCCTAGTAGCCACATTTGGAGTTCTCAGGTAGCCTTTAGTAAGATTCACATGTTCTCCAGATCTGTCATTAAAACAGTTCTGTTGTTAGGGATTCACCTTTAAAGCAAAGACTGTATTATCCTCAAGTGACTTTTTTTCTTAGTTTTCTTCAAAGACGATACAGTAGAGTCAGGAGCTGAATCTGTTCTGCTTCCAAATAACTGAATGTAAAACCCATTGCCACCTGTTGAAATCCATACAATTTACTTCCAGGATCTTCCTGTAAAAGTGGGGACAGATACTCTAACCATTTTCTGTATTCTCCCAGGAACCCTGCAGAAGGCTGTAGTTCCAGCTGTGTTGCTGCTGGTCATATCCTAGCCCTCCCTTAAACAAGAGCCACTCTTGCCTACTGAAGTCCCTTCCTGCAGGAAGAGGTAGAAGGCCTGCAATACCCTGGGAGTGGCTCTGGATGTAGGCTGCCTGCCAAGCAGGCAAGAAGCCCTCACCTCAGTCCTCAGCAGTACATAATCCAGTATTGCACACACCTGTAACTCCAGCAATTAGGAAGTGGAGGCAGGAGGATCAGAAGTTAAAGGTCAGGCTTGGCTACATAGTGAATTTGAGAGGATCCTTGAATACCTGAAACACTAACATAAGTGTGTATATGTTTGTTTGTGTGTGTGTGTGTGTGTATACATACAGAGCTATATAATGGGTACATGGGATAGACAATTGAGAATTTAGCCATTTTAGGGCACCAAGAGTGGAGATTAGACCTGTGTGTACCAACTCTTGGAGCAAACACTAGCAGCTGTCTGCAGCATTAGCACCGGCTGGGTACCTTTACCTTGTTTACAAACGTGTTGGCACCCTAACATTTGGCCATGGAGCACCGGTTCTCCCTTCTTACTATTTATAGGGTTCCTTTTTATCACAGGCCTTTTCATAAAGACAAACTGTAGAAAAAAAACTTGTCCAGCTGTCTTGATTGCTCATGTGGCAATAGAATTCTAATATCTGTAATAAATGGAGACTTACTATCAAGGGTAGCTAGTGTTTGTTGACCTGGTAGGGAAGCTGCTTTTGACTCCGTGTATCTAGGTTACACAGACCCAGGCTTACGGGGTGCTTGTTCCCAGTCATTAAAGTGGTCCGAAAAAGCAAATTATTGATGGTGTGGCTTGTGGGTTTTTTGTTCTGTTTAATAAAAATGAAAGTAACAGGCCAGAGAAAACCTGTTGGAACTCTGACACAAATCCAGCACCAAGCACTTCCACCAAGGCTGCTGGAGTTCAAGTTGCTTCCCATCGTAAGGCTTAAAATGGCTTTGGATCCCTGTGAAGCAGCCCTTTGAGCCACTCATTTGAAAATCTAGATAGCAAGTGATGGTTTTAAACTTGACAGTATTTTTTTTTCATAGACCAGCAGTGAGTGTAGTTTTTGGCCACATACAGTTTTTGAATTGTAGCAAAAGTTGATTCTTTTACAAAAATCATTGAAAGTCATGTATTTGTTACAGCATACTTGGAGGTACTTTAAACTAGCCTGTAGAAACCTAGCCTGGAACTAGGCTAATAATAAAAAGTATTATGAAGGCCTTTATTGCAAAAACGGAGGGGGGGTGTTCAAGGTTTATTATAAGCAATTTGGAAAGAAAAAAACCTAAGGTGCTTTTCAAAAGAATAACTGAAATTGTGGGCTAAAACAGCAATACTGTGTTCCTCATTCGTTCAATAAGAACAGTGAAACTGTCGTTTCCCTAACACATTGAGTAAACTTCGGTGAAAACAGTGTAATGTGTTTTCATGAGCCACCATGGAAAGAATCTGCACATTCCTAAGACGGCATGTGCACTTCTATGCATAAACTATTAGCTGTGACTGCTGCCATTGTGTTTTCATACAGGTCTACACCAGAGATGGTGGTCTAGACCCGGGGATAGAAGTTACCTTCTTCCCTTCGGGAACACCAGTGAGCACAGTGGTGTTAGCCAGTTAACTTTTCTGATGAATAATAAATGCAATAACTGCAGCTCATGGATGAGAAACTGTCTGTCTGTCTAAATACTCTGAAACTTTTAAATATCGTAGTTATATCAGTGATCAGTTATATTGATTGATGTAAGATTGTACCTTCCTACTCTTTTGAGAACTGATGGGTTTAATACCAAATGCTGCTGATTAAATGAAAAAGTCTGCCTTTGAAGTAATGTGTTTTATCAATAAGAGTGAGTTCTCTGACTTTTTAACTTGGCTAGAGTCTCACTATCAACATGTACACCTTTCATTCCCCCTTTGCCTTGTCTCGTAGGTTCCTCGATTTTGCTATCTGGGGAGGACTCTGTCCACTCCGATTGCAAATAAGTCCTCTGTTGTAGCTCTCCCGCCCAGCAGAGAAGCAGTGCATCCCACTTCAGACCTCTGCCGGCGTTGAGCTATCCTGACAGCATTTACTCCTAGACCTGCAGTCCTGAATTCAGAATCCAGATGTTCCAAATGTGCATTGGTCTGTTGCACTGAGGTTTCCGCTGTCAAAGAAAGATAATTTGTTAATGATACCCAAGCTTTAAATGCAGGGGTGTTTACGTTTCTGAGTAAAATCTGTGTACTTATGGGAAATAAAGGCATGTCAAAAATTATGTGGAAATAATGTTGGTTATTACAAAGTGGAAAAGGGAAACATTACCTACAATAACTATATTTTAATTATTGTTAACGCTCACAGTTTATTTCATAACATATCGTGCCAAAAGCCAGTTACCTACAGATTTCCAAAGACCAAGAAGTGGTATAAACTTAAAATTACTTTAATGTCTAATTACACTATTTTGCTGTAACAGGCCACTCTTGTATTTAACCTAAAGAAAATAACAGTTAACTTTTATCCTAAATGAAAAAATATCTTTAAGTATTTTCATCTCTTGGTCTTGTCTTTCCTTACAAATTTGATGGTGATTTGAACTGGCAGCATTTCAGGCGTCCGCACCTACCTGCGTCCACATAGACACTGAAGTTTTACAACAGTTGCGAAATGTTTATAAAATAATTTACCTTGATCACATTAACGCTTAGCATATGGAAATTAAATAACCTGGCTTGAGAACGTTAGACTTAATCAACAGTTCATACAAACCATCACAGAGGCATGACTCTTAAGGAATCCCTCTCCACAAAACAAGCTGAAACATTTATAGTATTATCCCTTAAAGCACAGGAGCAAGAGATTAAAGGAACCAAACTTGCATTTCTGTGCTGATTTCTTGGACAAACTTTAAAATGCATTGAAAATTGAGCTGAAAACTTTTAAGCTGAGAACCCTGGTTAAAGACGCTAGCTGACCTGCTGTGTGATACTCTGGCCCTGATCAAGCAGGTGTGCTCGGTTCTTAGGGCTTGTTGGTGAGGTTTGCCGCACACCAATGTGAGACTGATGACATGGTCCATGTGTGAAGCATGGGGAGTTCTTTCTGTTTTCTTCAAGTGGCATTCACCCTGGCTTTTAAAAACATGACTTAGGTGGTCTTGATTGGAGATGCTGTAAAATTAAAGTTTGGAAAAATAGTTATAAACTAAAAAAGGTAAGTGTACTACATCCTTAAATAAAGTTCCTCGGAAGAGAAGTATTTGTTTAAAAGTAGCCATAATGTAACATTGCTTTATAGTTGCCACAGTGGATAAACAGTGGCAATACTCTTGACAGTTGGCAAGCTGAAATCAGTGGGAAATTAAAAGACAAGGAAAACGTCCCACCCTCAGGTTTAGAAATTTCTACTTAGGAGTTCTGGGAAGCAGTTTCTGTATCCTTAAAGTGGGGATAAAGGTAAAAACAGAAGCAAGGGCAAGCTTTCCTGATGAGACTGAGCTGATTATTGGACACTAGGTGCTAATTCTCAGGGTAAAGATGCTAATAACAAAGACACAATCTATTCGCTTCATACGATTCTTGTTTTGTATTTATAACAAAATCACAAAAGGTTCCCAGAAGAAGAAACCTTACACTGTATTACTTTGCAAACCATTATCTGGTATCTTGGGGGGAGGCTACTTATTAAGTTTAGATTGCATTGGAGTTTTGTAGGTTGGTGTTCACCTATCTTACCTAGCAAGCTATTTTGAGAATCACTTCTGGATCCACCAAACTTGTGACAAATGATCCTTCCAAATATGGCCAGTCGTCTGAGAAGCCAGGACTAGAGAGAAATGAGTCCTGGGGTAATTCCTGCAACCACCCATTAATGTTGTCATCAGCAATGTCTGAGCAATTTTGATCTGAAAGAATGATAGCTCTCTGAAAAAGTTTTCTGTGGTCATAAGATTAATCCTGGAAACCCAAAAGTCATTTCCAATTAGACCATGCCGCCACACTTTCCTCAAAGCCACAGCTCCACTGAGCCCCAGGCCGTCCATGGTCGGAGTTGTGAATGCAGCTCTGTGGTTGTCATCTCCAAGTGGGCACTTGTTTGTAAGTGTTTGTTTTCCGGAGCCCACTCAGGAGCAGAGAGAAGCTATAGGCTGTTACAGGGGATGGAACAATGAGTCAGGAGACTTTTACACTGATTCAAGGGGGAAATCCCTGAAAACCAGCTATGGCTTGCGAATGCAGGCTAGAGTGAGACTTGGTGTCCACAGGCTAGCAAGGCAGCATGGAGGTCCTATGCTAGCGCCCTCCCCCCACAGTGGTCTTAGGGCCACAGTTCACAGGCGAGAAGAGCTGTTTCAGTTCCACCCAGGAGGTACCTCGTAAATGACCTTCTGCAGCAAAAAATATTGTTGAAAAGTATTTATTTACACCATAGTCATAAACCATCCAGTATCTGAACTCCAGTTAGTGGTTTTATGTTAGAATAGATTGTTTATTTTTTCCACAATTATTAAGAGCTAGTAAACAAATCAGCTGCGTGACACTATGCACATTCTCATCTGAAATTTGACTACAAAGGTAACACTTTTTTAAGTCACAAAACAGAGCATACAAAAATATACTTTCTAAAAAAAATTCCAAATATTAATAGGCAGAAATATACAGCCATACTTCAACCCAGGGAATGATTTCTTTTTTCTATAGTAAGGCCTCCTGCATACATGCAGACCCTGTAACACTGCCCACATCACACAAGGCTCAGAGGACACTTCCAACACAACTGCATGCACCCTATGTACATCCCCCTTTAAATAAGTTAACCTTTGACTCATTTCAAGAGATCATAAATGCTTTACATTTTTTTTCCCGAAGGTTCAGAACTCGGAGTGAACAGTGCACATCAAAAATACACAAAATCTGAATGGATATACACTGAAAAAATAACCTTTGTTTCTCAACAAAAAGAAGCCAATATTGCTTTGTCCCTCCCGTCATTGCACTTTCGTTCTCTGAGTTTTTAGTACATATTGCTTAAGGGTTGAGACGGCTAGATACCCTTCAGTTCACTGTTCTAGTGCTGCAGCCGAAACCAGGCTCCTCTCACTGGACAGCTTCCCCCAAATTAGTTCCAAGCCATAAAGTGCAATGTCAGTTTTCCTTAGTCTTTTTTGCTGTCCTCACTCAAAGGAATCAGCATCTCCCAACCTATTGTAGAAAAGGTCTCAGAACTCTGGCATCCAGGGTCAAAATAAGGGAAGGACTAGCAAAACCTAATGAGATGTCTCTCCGTCAGAATCAGACCACAGCCCTCTAGTCCAAGGGCCCTCACCCATCCCTCTTCTTGGCTCCCCATTGTTTGGAGTGGCAGTCAACTCCCCTAAGAGAGTCAAATGGCCTAAATTTTAGGAGGGCCCTGTGTCTGGAAAGGGGTGGGGGAAGGGCCGGGCTCCATCAAGGTCCTTTGCCCAGGATCACAGGAAGGGACAGGGATGGGTGATAGTGTTGTGCAGCTCAAGTGGACGGAGGGCCTCTGGGACCTGGGTGTGTCCGCCGGAGCTTCATCTCATGGTGTCCTGGTCCGAGAGGTGCAGGCCAGTGGTCCTCCAATGGTGCTGTTACCGCATAGGCTGCCTCCGGCCTGCGAGCCCCCAGGACCAGAGGCTGAAGGCTGGGCAGACACAGACGAGGAGGGGGCACTGCTCTTCCGTTCCTTCTGTCGAAGGTGGATCTTGGTGTGGCGCTTCCTTTCGTCACTCCTGGCAAACTTGCGGCCACAATAGTCACAGGCGAAAGGCTTCTCCCCGGTGTGGGTGCGGATGTGAGTGGTGAGGTGGTCACTTCTGCTGAAGTTTCGCATGCAGATCCGACACTGGAAGGGTTTGTGGCCCGTGTGGATTCGGATATGCCGGGTCAGCTCATCCGAGCGTGAGAAGCGCCTGTCACAGCCTTCTGCTGGACAGGGATAGGGCCTTTCGTGAACTGGCGTCTTGCTGGGCCTGTTCGGGTACTTTCGAGGCCGCAGGATGGGCCGCAATGGCAGGTGATGCGGGTTATAGGGAGTAGTAGACACTGCTGCAGAGCCACTGCCGGGCAGTCGGGGTCCCTCACTGCCTCCACTTGCCCCTGGTCCCGTGACTCCAGCACTGGGCCCCCCCAGAGTAAAATTACGGATGGTAGAGAGTGGAGTGAGCGGAGGGGGGACCCGTAGGGAGTCCAGAGGGCAGGGAAACGGCTTTCGATCCGGGCCAGCAGCACCGTGTGGATCTCTCTGGCACGGAGACGGAAAAAAGCCAGGATACTCCGGGATCATAGGAATGAGACCTGGGTCCATGGCTGGCTTGGGGGATGGGTAGGAAGGAGGTGGCTGGTAGGC
The DNA here is from genome assembly GCF_018167655.1 of Microtus oregoni. Taxonomy (NCBI): domain Eukaryota; kingdom Metazoa; phylum Chordata; class Mammalia; order Rodentia; family Cricetidae; genus Microtus; species Microtus oregoni. Next base: position 6,113,097 of record NW_024543066.1, read on the forward strand.
CAGAGAGGAGGTGGAAGTGGTGGGCGGTGACAGGAACGCCGAAGGGTCCTGGTAGAGATCTCCTGTACAGCCCGTATACGGAGGAGGAGGTGGTGGAGGAGAGTAGAGATGATCCAATTCAGGTTGGGTCTGGGACATGGTACACACGCCCAGGGGTCCTGTGGCCAATGGGTTGGGGGAGGCAGAGGTGACGCTGGATGAGGTTGTGGTTGAAGCTGGAGGGGTGACCCCTTGCAAGATGCCCGCACTCACAATATTGATGATGCCTTCTGGGTAGCAACTGGCACCAGGGTACTGGGGGTCAATGGAGAATTTGCCCATGTAAGTGAAGGTCTGGTTTCTAGGCGCAGAGATGGGAGCAAAGCTACTAGGATATGGAAGATCCAAGGGCCTCTTCTCTCCAGTCATGTCAATGTTGATCATGCCATCTGGGGAAGGAAAAGGCAGGAAAGAGGTGGAACAATGAAAACGCAGCCAAGTGCCAATTCACACACGTGCCCGCGCACGCACACACACAACACGCACGCACACAGCCATCCTCGTTTCAGGATTCCAACAGTATATATAGGGATAGAACAAAATCCAACAGGTGGGGAAACTGAGGCTTGGAGACAGTAAGAAGTTAGCTAGCGCCTGAGACTCAAAAACTATCTCCAAGAAAGTAGGACGTGCCCCTCCCCCTCCGTCCCCCAGCCATCTGTGACTATAGTCCCCAATAAAAATACCCAATAATAGCAACAATATCAAACAATTCCCCATCTGCCTCGGACTCCTTTCCCAGTGCTTTGCCTTGTGGTTCCACCGCCGAGGCAACGGTACAGACACCACTCAAGATCCGACCAATCCCAGGCGATACTGAGAAAGTGCCAGCCGCGGGAGAGGGGAACCCCAGAACGGGTAAGTGGGTGGGTGATGTTCCCGCTGCTAATTCCTGGTGCCATCTCCCCCTCCCTCTCCCGCTGCGCTTCAGCTGACGACTGCCAGTGGGAACCCAGGCTGCGGAGGAAGGAGTCTAGGTTTCCCTTCCCTCCCCTCAGCCTTGCCCGACACCCGCGCGTCCCCGCCCCAGCCCAAGACTAGAGACTGGGCTTGGAGGAAGGCACGGGGGCTGCGGGGGACGACTTTACACAGCATCGCCACCGAGCCTGGCGCACACTGATGCCTGCGCTGGCCTCCCTCGGCAGTCTCAGGGCCACTTCCCGCTGCTTGCCCTGCTCCGCTATCCCCCTTCACTTTGGGGCGATGGACAAGTTGGGTGGTGCCCCTCAGCCGCACCAGAAGAGAAAAGAGCTCCAAGACCCTCCCGGAGGGGGCTCTGCCCAGAGAGCGCTACAACGCGCGCTTCCTCAGCGCTCCCCTGCCACTTGGCTCTCCAGACGCGCAGCTCTTCCCCGGACTCCCCAACTTTCCCATCACTTTAACCCTATCCCAGAAGCGCAGAGTCCGGCCAGTGGACTTGCTTCCAGCCTGGCAGCACAGTACGGTTGTGTCTTGAGCCCTGCGCCCAGTTGGGCGCGCAGAGGGCCGCAAGCATGCCAGTTGCTTTTGGTGACCAGGTGCATCTCTCGGAGCGCACATCCCAGCGCTCTAGTCCCTGTTCTCTCCGGCTCCTCCTGCACTCACTTCCAGTCTTCAGAGTCAGTGTGGTCAGCGCCCGTCCACCACCTCAAGTCCCCATTCTCCCCTCCAAGTCCCGAACACCCACCGCTCCCCACCCACCAGCTCCAAAGAGGACACGCGGCTTACCTCCGGCCACTCCGTTCATCTGGTCAAAGGGGGCTCCCAGTTCAGCATTGGGGAAGATGGTCACCGACGAGGCGGCGAGGTCTTCCACCGGGTAGAGGCTGTCAGGCAGCTGGTGCATAAAACCACTGAGAGTTACTGGGATTTTGTCTACGGCCTTGGCGGTCATCATTTGCTCCTCGCACAACCTGGAGACCCAACTCCCTCGCTACCTGGAGTGCCAGAGAAGCCGTTTTTGGAGAGGGGTTGGACTGAGCCTGGGTTGGTATCTCCTTTTGCCCTCCACACTTAGAAAAGACCACCACAACACGCAAAAAAAAAAAAAAGAAAGAAAGAAAAGAAAAGAAAGAAAAAAATCTAACCGATATAAAACTAGCAAGCAAGTTGTTGGCTTCTTAAGAAGAAAAATAGCTATGGGCCACTGACTCTCTCCTGCCTGTGATCCGGCTGTTGGGGAGCCAGGAGTTGCTGGTGTAGTGTTATTATAACAGTCAGTGTGTCCCCCTCGCCCAGCTATTTATCAATCGCTGCTCTCTCAGACGGAAAGTGTTAGGCTCCGAGTATTTATGGGCAGGTTTTCAATACCCGTGACGTCGCTGCCCATATATGGACTGAGGAACAGGGCTGGGCCAGGCAGCTTTTGCGGTCACATGGCTAATTTGCATACGGGCTTGGCAGCGCGGGCTCCGCCGAGCTCCCCCTGGAACGGTTCGCGGCCGGCGGACACCCGCCGGGGTCTGGGGCTTTCGGCCCCCATTGCAGCCTGCACTCAGAGTTGCAGAGTTCAGCTGGGGGAGGGCTTGATCGCCGACCCCGGCGCTGTCGCCGCGGGAGAACGCGCGGGCCGAGATGGCAGCTCTGTCTCTTGGGGCGGGGAGGAATTCCGGTTCGCCGAGACTTTCCAAAAAAGGAGAAGATCCGGTAGTGGCGGCTCCGCCTCCCCGGCCCTTGTTTGGGGAGCCATTCCGGAAAATTAAACTTCGGAAAGAAACCGAGCGGAGCCGAGACACTACAGTCAAACCCCTCCTTCACTTTCTTGGCAGCTCAAAACCGCAAGCAAAAAAGAGACAGAGAAAAAAAAAAAGGAAGAAGAAAGAAAGAAAAAGAAAAAAAGCTAGCCGCATTCACGGAAGCTGACTGCCTTTTTCTGAATTACACTGTGGAAAGTAGTGTCTGGCGATAAGAGTGAATGCGGTCTTGCTTTTTTGGAAAGTCTGTGCTATTTATACAGGAGCGAAAACGGAACAGGTCTGGGTTGTTTATTTGTTTAAGTATTTTAGGCACCTTAAGGGTAGAGGTTAGAGTAGAGTATAGGGCCGAATAGCTGCGGGAGCTTCGAGAGATCCTCTGCCGGAGGCACCCCCTTCCTCAGCCCGCGCGCTACTCGCCCCCCCCCCCCAGCTGCTGCACAGTGCGGGCGCCCTTCCCAGCGTGTCTGGGCGGTCCGCTGCGTGGGGGCGACCAGATGGAGGCTTGGACACTCACCCTGCCCGACGCGCGTGCACGCACACACACAAGCACACACACACACACCCTCCACTTCCGCTACACTCTCCCTCCTCCGCTGCCCTGTTACACACCCACTCACACACCTTACGCTACACACCACACGCCTCCCTCTTGGCAGCACGCTTGCGTGCCTGCCTAGCTAAGAGGGTCTCCAGGCATCAGACAAGGCAGCCCGCCAAGACACTGTCCTCACCTTCACAAGCCCTCCCAGTCCGTAGCCACCAAGCCCCCCTGATCTCTGGGTATACACTTTTCCGGGGGTGCATTCTACTACTCGCGCCTAAGGTCTACCCCAGGAATAGTATTCATCTCCTTTGCTTGGAACCTGCTCGGTGCTGAGAGACAACAAATGGCACAGGTTCGAGTCACGGTGACCCAACACATGTTCCCCTTGGCAAACAAACAAACAAATAATAAGCAAACCCTTCCAGTAGAATCCTTACTGTCAAATTCCCAAATAAACTTTTCAGAGGGCTCTCTGGGCACTCGGTTCCCACCTCCCAAGCAGCCCGCTCCAAAAGCGCTCCCGCTGCGCGGCCGGGTTCCCAAACCCCGGGCTTCGCGACCTGCCTAGCCTGGGATCTTGGATGCGGGCTAGGATCTTAGCGCCCTGTCCTTCTCATCTCCAAAGTTGGGCAGGGGAGGGGTCGGACGCGAGCCCCGCGTTTCTCTTTCTTGCCCCCATACCCGGAGCAGCGAGGATACCCGGGCGGGCAGGAGCCATGGCGCCACGCCGTGGATGGAGAGTGGTGCTGCAGGCGCTCTCCCGCCGATCACCGGTGTCCACGGCCACAGCGTCTCGCTCCTGCCCGGCCTGGAGTACAGTGATCAGGGGAGCCCCATGACCACCGGGAGCCCTCTCGGTGCAGCTCTCCGAGCAGCTCTTTTCTCCCCATGCCAACAGAGAAAGTTGTTCTCCCGGGAATGGCCATCGCCCTGACTTCAAATGCCCAAAAGCGAATATGGGAAAGTTTCTCGATCGCGCTGTGCAAGCTCTTCTTTCCGATTGGGGATCAAATTCAAAGGGAAAGCTCAGCGAGGGTGGAAGTTCTATAGGTGTCCCACCCTCTGCAAAACCCCTGCAAAGCCTTGTTCCGAAGCTGGGGGGAAAGGAAGAAATAGAAAGCAGCGTTCTTACCACGTGCGCCAACCCGCTCCGCCTGCGCTCCTGCCGGTCCCGCGGCCCCCGCGCTGACCACAGGCAAGACGACGCCTCGGAAGGGAGCCCGACTCTCATCTCCAGCCTGGTCAGGGAAGAAAGGCGGGGGGGGGGGGGGGGGTCGGGTTATGCAAATAGAGGTCCCGGCGGTGGGACTCGAGTTACGGTCCCCCACCAGCCCCAGAGGTGAAGCACCCACCCGCGGCAGGCGCGGGCCTGGCGACTGCTGGTGCTTCGCTGCCGTCGGTGCACGTGGGCGGGAGGATTGCAGCAGCCGCCCCTCTTACCGGCTCTGTCGCCAACCCCGCAGGCTGCCGCTGTGCTCCGCCCGGAGGGGGAGCTCCCGGGCGGCAGAGCGAGCGGGGAGAAGGCAGCCAGCCGAGGGCAGGACACCCAACAAGGGTAGAGCTGGAGCGCGGGATGCTGGCGGATTGCCGCTACCAACCTTCGCGCAGGAGGTCAGTGATGGTGAAACAGGGGGTTCGCACCATCGAGGAGTCTAGAAAGGGGGAGCATGGAAGCGGGGCACCGCTATGGAAGCCGAGCCTTCCAAGAACTCTCACCTCCCTAAAGAGCTTCGCTGGATCCAGCTGATGGAGAGCAACAGCATGGGGAAGGGGGCAAGAGCTAGCAAAAGCTAGATGCCCAAGACCTGGAAGGCCTGGTTCCGGAGGGTGCCTGAGCCAGTCACTCTTTCATCCCTTCCAGAACATCCATAGGGAATGCGTCTGTGATGGCCTCTAATAGCCTCGCCTTTACTTTCTTCTTTTCCCCTCTCTTCCTCTCCTCCCAGCCCCTTTTAAAGAGTGTCCCTTTAAGTACAAACCCTTAAATATGGGCAGCTTAGATAATAGAACAAAAATCAAGAGCACATATTTCAAACCAGCCGCCGCGTAGACAGATGAGTTTAGAAAACCTTGAGCACTTGCCTAAAGTCACACAGCTGGTGATTGGTCCCTTTTCAAACCTGCTACCTCCTCCGGGTCTTCAGAATCCAAGGCTCTTTCCACTGGTCACTGTGTGGGGAGCTCACAACTCTGTCGGAAGGTCCTAGGTCCGCAGTTGAGTGTTGAAAGCCTGGCTCAACCCATTAGGGGAGAACTCGCCTTCTTCATCAATTCCATCTTTGTTTGGCATTTCAGCGGAAAGCAAAGCTGAAGTCAAGGAGGCTAAAGGCAAGAGAGAGGGGGCTGTTACAGATGGACCCCCATAGATAGAGGGAGAATTTAAATGTAGGGACTCTGTAGACGTGCGTGATGGAAGGAATGACCAGGCTGGCACAAACCCAGCCTATTAATGCTGCTATCTTAAGAGAACCCAACCCCACAGTATCCTTCCTGGAGGCAAGGAGGGTTAAGAGGAAGGCAGGGGTGTGAGTCTGGGCTGAGGCAAGGAAGAGGCCGGAGATGTGGGAGTGGAATACTAAGGTGAAACCAGGGTCCCTACTTTGAAGCATTTGAACTTTTAGAGTTTAGATAAAAATACAGCAAACAAAATGACTTTAAAAAAAGTTGACAAATTGCCCATGTAAACGAGACACTCCAAAACATATCAAATCAAGAGGAGTAACTTGCTGCCGGTCTCTAATTTGCTTTGTCCAAAGAAGGAAAACTATAGGAGAAAAAGAGAGAAGCAGGGAGGCTTCTCTGCTTCGGGCTTGCTCCTGGGGTGGAGGTAAGGGGGCCTATGGGCCACTGGGCTAAGGAGACAGCTGGCAGGTCCTAAGGAATGCCCTGCCAGAGTGGTTCTGAACTTTTCTTCCAGTCCTGCAGCTACCATTCACATTGTGGTGTTGGGATGACAGCTACGCAGGAGACATGTCAAATAATTTACCACACGCATTTTGATGTGCAAAGGAACATGTTTGGAACCCTTCACATGCTCCTTCTTCTGTGATGTCATCTTCATCCCACCTCTAACTGCTGGTGGAGGGGGAGGCACGGTCGTGTTAGAATCTCTCTGAACTGTGGGCACAAGCACGGTCTGGATGGCCAATTCAGATGGCATCGAGCCTGCTGCCTTTGCAAACCAGATGATTGCTAGCTGCACAATCATCAGAGAGATCTCCTGATGGGTGGGGGAAGCTGGTAAATACTTACCTGTGCCCAGGATCTCACTGCAAACCCGGGAGCCTATGGACTATCAACCTACCTCAGGTCATGGCCGATGCAACTGTAAAGGCCAAGCTAAGAAGTGTCACTGCATAACTAATACGGACAGGGGAAGATCCTTAGGACTGCATTTTGTAGATGTGTCAATGCTGGCTCGAGAAATGGATGGTCAGAATCTTCAAAAATATTTCTTGAAGATCTTCCGTTTCCAGCACTGTCCTAAACTCTAGGGGATATAAAGGGTGCCTACAGCCAGGGCCAGTTCCCAACCCCATGGGGCTTGCCTGGCACACCTTACAACCCCATCATCACAGTGAATGTGTTTGCTTCAGCGAAACAAGTATCCAGTGGAGTTTCTTGGCTGAGGACTTCACAAGTCGCAGATCCGAAGGACATGCAAGGATTGGGCGGAAGATCTGTGGGAACAATGTGTCAGAGCAGAGAGCTGGTGAAAGGCAGGAGAAAGCAAGGTGCATTTGTGTAGAGAAGATCCAGTGTGGGAAGACATTCTAGGTCATCTTACGTGTCTGGCATTGAGGCTGATGGTAGCTGATACAGCTGGCTGTCTTGGGAGTACTCTAGAGCGGTTTAATCGCTACAACGTTCCTCTTTCACTTTTATTCCCTGAAAAAAAATGGCAGTAGCGTTGCAGGTTTTTGTTTGTTTGTTTGTTTTTACATTTGAGGGGTATTTTGCCACTCAGATTCTGCAGAAGAATAAGAACTTGCCAACGAGGTTTCATCCCAGAGAATATACAGAAACACTGACATCAGTATTGTGTCTCCGTGACAGTTGGAATGAAATACATTCCTCGGCTGCCAACGAGGACGTGACAGGCAGTATGAGTTTTGTCTTGTATAAAATGAAAGCGTGTGTAGGTGCAACAGAGAGACAACATGTCAGATCTCCAGGTCACTTTACTATCCCTGGTTAAAAAAACAATAACAACAACAAAAACATAACAGGCAAATGAAAGTATCCAAGTGCACTATCGTTTAAGACAGGTGCACTTCAACCTAGGCCCAACTTAACAAATGACAGTATGTCCGTCTGGTCCTAAGAGTTCAAATCCAAACCCTCCCCCCAGTTCATCTCAGTGTGTGCTTTTGTACGCTTTAATCTTTCATCTTATATAGTCAATGTATTGTCTACAAGCAAATGAAAAATGAAGGTCATTACAACTAGGGAACCCATTCATGTTTTGTTTTATTGTGCTAGCCTGCTCATATTGCCAGGTTATGGGAAGTCATTCTTTTCTTTTCCAACTAATGTCTGACTCATAAAATTTTTGATTTTATGTTTATTAAAATTTTGGGTTTATGTTTATGTGGAACGAAGCACTTGTTTCACAGCATCTAAATACAAATATTCTTGTATTCCAACTGAATAGCCTCACCAAGAATGTCACCGTTTATTATGGTTAAGATGATCGGTACTGGTCTCCCACTCAATTCTAATGCTGCCACTCCCTTGCTGTGCACACTTTAACACCTTCCATAGATGCTCTATCCTCATCTCTTCATCAAGAAAGTGAATGAAATGACCATTGGGTTATTGAGATGACTAAATGTGGTGACATGAAGCTGACAGCAGGCTATTGGTGAATAGTAAACATCCAATAATTGCTAGTTATTAAATTGTTTCTGTTACCGAATGCTATGCACCAGGCCCAAATTTATCATTCTCAATTCATCACTGTATTCCTCATAACCAAACTGAAAGATACAGCTATTCTTCTCTGCTTCTTAGATGGGGGAGGGGGGATGAAGGCTGAGAGGGGCTTACGTGACTCGCTCCAGTCATCCCAAAAAGACGCAGAACCAGAATACAAACTCTGCTGCTTTACTCTGTGTTCCGAGTCCATGTGGTACACAACCCACATCAGATAAAAGCAGAACAGCTTTGCTTCAAATATTGAGGAAGGAAGGATTCATGGTATTTCTCCCAAATTCTGAGTTTCTGCTTCCAAGAATAATGAAGACACTGTTCCTGAGAAGGCTCGTGCTTGGGTTGTGAGAAAGAAAGGGAAGCCCAGAGGTAGAAGTCTTTGCAATAGAGTTTAAAGGAAATTATACCTTTTGAAAAACATCTAAGCTTAGAAAGCCCAGTTACACATTTCAAGAGACCTAGCTAACATTTCCCCCTGAAGGATCCAAATGCACGACAGCTGCTTTGTTCTTCAAGGAAACGTGGAGACAGCAAAGTGATCGCAAGTTTAGGAGCCCAGGAGTGCATGCCTGTAATCTCAGCACTCGGGAGGCTGAGGCAGGAAGATGCCAAGTTTCGTGCAAGCCTGGGATATATAGTGAATTTAAGTCTTCTGTAAGAGGTATTCTTCATCTTAATATGGCCTGTAGACTTGTCCTCTGTGATCTTTCCACATATTTTCTATACTACCATTTTCTTAAATTATGAAAGTCACCTGAATTCAGAAGTATGATTGCTGTCCGTGTTCCAGCCAGCAGGGTTCTGGATGGGAACACAATGTCTTCCAGGCAGCGAGAGAGACCTCATAGATAACTCCTAATTAGTTCTGCTGGTCTTCCTGCCTGCTATGTAGAGCAGTTTCCCTTAGAGATACCAGACTTCAGAGCAAGCCAGGGACTCCCAGGAGCCTCTTTGAAAGAGTAAAAGCCACCCATCTCTGAGCTGCCATCCTAGGCAGTCAGTATAGAGACCACTGTGAATGTCGTGGCCACCAGCAGAGAAGACCACTAAGACCACTATGTAATTTCTTTCTTTCCTGATTCTTTTCCCCAGAGGCAGAGAACCTGATGGATGCAAAGGACCCAGAGCAAGGACTCCAGAGACCTCGTCCCAGTTCCTCTTCTGTCACTTGCTAATGGCATTATTTGGAGTTGATGGTTGATCCAAGGAGAAGCCAGCAGTGCTTCCTGGCATCACACCGCATCACTCCACAGTAGACAGGCTTCATTCTCATAGTTCTTGATAGTTCTTACTCATGAGCCAGAAAGATAAGCAGGAGAAACAGACACCACATTCCCGCACACCTGCTGTGACACTAACAGCAAGCAGTCCAGGTGGCCATGCTTCAGAAATAGAGCTTGAGCCTTCATTATTGTGAATGAGAACAGGGTGGAGGACAGAGGGAGAAGGGAAAAGATGGTGTGAGGAGGAAATGCAAAAGCCTGGGCACTCAGGGCAGAACTGGATAAAGGGGAAAGCAGTCGGTTAGAACCTGCGCTGTTGGCTACCTGCCCATAGCAAGGATGCTTGCAACAAAACAAATAATAATAATAGTGGTTTGTATCCTTGCGTGCCGGGGAGTGCTAAGCAGGCCGCTGCTGATGGTACCTCATTGCGTTTGTTCTGCCCACCACTTGATGAAGCAGATATCACGAATCTTTTTACTTTAAAGGTGCAGGAACCAAGTCACCGAAGCCCAACTCCCTGTCCTAATTCAATGGTAGTAGTCAAGCTGTGAACCCAAGCAGTCTAGCCCTATAGTTCCCAATACTTACCCCACCTAGCCTGTGTAACTAGATATGCCATCTCCTTCTCCAAGCCTCTGTTTTCTCATCTTTTAAGATGGGGACTGCTGTATCTGACTCTACTGCTTTGGGCTAGGGCATTGTGGGAGATCTCTAGCTGCGGTCAAACAGTCTGGTTGCTGGGCTGCAGGGGCGAATATAGATGAAGGCAGGGAAAGAGGCCTAGCTGGTTCTAGGATAGAAAAGGGGGGGGGGGGGTCTTTGATTGAATTGGACCTGTTTGCTTGCTTACCAATCCCAAGGTTCCTTCCAAGTGCTCTTCCCCTTCCTTGCATTAAGGGGCGGCCCAGATCCTTTTCATGCTGCAGAAGGGGGGTTCCCCAGATAAGGGGGATTAGCTTCTGTCTCTCTTGCTTCTCTTGATGCTAAAGCCAGGCTATACACACAGTCACACGGCCAGCAATTAACAAAACTGTGTGTTTCTGCTCTGGGGACGCTGAACCTGATAGGCTATTGTGCTTTCAAGGGGGTCACCTCCTACTCACAGGACAATCTTCATCTATAGTCTTAGAAGCACACACAGGCAGTGGCTACCCCTGGGAACTGGTGACGCCCGGCCCTGAGCTTGCTTTTAATAAACAGGATTTTTTTTTGGGCAACAGCCCATGGGAGCTTTGAAAGGGAAAAAAATGAGAGCACTTTAGATTGTTTTCTCTGATTGCCTCTCATGAAAGAACACTGAAGACATGCCCAAGTGGTTGATTTGGCCCCCACATCTCTTAACTCAGAAACACCAGGGATGAAAAGGGCCTTTACACAGTACTATATTCTATTACAGGATTTTGTCACCCTGTGTCTGCAAATAATGACAAGTTCACCTGTCCATAGGAAGCTGTGTCTGTATATGTGCATGTGTGTGTATGTATATATGAGTGTGTGTGTATGTGTGAATGTGTATATATGTATGTATGTGTCTGCATGCGTGTGTTCATGTGTGCTCAGGAAAAAAGCTGCACAGCAATATTTAAGCCTCAGTATACTTGACTCACTGACTCCAAGGTTTGTGTTAAGGGGATGTGGATAAGTGGGCCAGTGAGCCAGAACAAGTGAGTACAGGGACACAGGCTTGTTGCTCTTCCAAACATCCAGACACACGCACTGTGCCCCTCCATCTCTTCAGTGGCTACTTATCAAGCACCCTCCGTGTGTACCTAACTTAAGAAAGGGCTTGGGAAGTATCAGTGAACAAAGCTCTCTGGAAGTTCTTGTGGGTTTCTTCGAGGAACCAAAAAAGGGAAGATTCAGTTTGCAGCGTCTTCCCCTTGGCTTCAACCAGCAACCCATTTAAACCACCCACACGTGGGTAGGTATCTCTCCTAAGGCCATTGGAGGAAGAATACCAGACTTGCTTTGATAACTCATTCCGGTGTCTACTCTCACAAGGCATTCCTCAGAGATAGACTACACCCCCTTTTCATTATGAATTTTATTTTGTTTTCTTCTTGGGAGACTTGAAAGGACTTACTCACAATGATGCAAGAACCAGTCATAGACCCGACTATCGCCGTTGGCCTTTTCTGTTCCCTATGGACAGAATCTCGGTTCTCAGAGTCAGTCTTGGGATTTGGGGCTTTTGGTCCATTTCCTATCTAAAGCAACATCTTGATGAGCTTCCTGACTGCCCAGGCTTCCCACTATTGGAAAGCCTAATAGTACATTTTAGATGCTACTCGATCCATTCTAAGCCCCTTTCTCCCACGTGGCTTCTTTTCAGATGTACAGTGTATAGATATTAACAAGCCATGTTCACCTTCCCTCCTCCCTGAGAAGCCAAAGAGATCAGGTGACTTACCCAGGGTCACACAGCTAGAGAGGGAGCAGAGGCTGCATTCTCCACCATGGCTCCGGATGCTGAACTTGAGTTTCAGTCTGTGAAATGGGAGTCTGAGTACTGGTTGGGAAGGCCCAGGCGTGTGAGTGCTTGTGCAATGCCTGAGACACTAGGATGGCGAGTGGCCAGTTATCATTTAGGTCATGTGTTTGCTTCTCCACAGCGGCGACTGACCCTGTTCCTACCCCGGTATCCTGCTACATACCGTGGCGAGAACTAGTACCATAAAGTTGAGGAACAGACCACAGCCAGTCAGATCTCAGCCACAGAGGTCACCGGAGACAGGTCCAGGTCCCACTGCTCTTCAGTTCCATCCACCGGAGTCTTCGCTTGTCCCACTTTTATGAGGCTGGCAGTGATTCAGGGATTGCCACCCTCTTAAGTTATCTTCCTGTGGCGCAATCAGAGGAGATTGTCATCTGTGTGGGGGTGACTTAAGTGTGGCTGGGTCGCAACTGGGGTGACCAGCCTGACCAGGGGGAGGGGACAAGCCTAGCAGCTTTCTAACAGACAGCCTTAATGGTTTTGCTTTTTCCACACTCAGCTAACCTGGGCCCAGAGAAGGCCACACTATCATTTTCATTTCTGGCTAAAGTTTGGCCCCATTCTAACTTGTTCGACTCCTGCATGACTTGCCCATCCCCTATGCTTCTCCAGAGGACCAATCTCCCTGAGGGTCACCAGCCTGCCCAATCAATCACCAAATATTCCAGCCCCTTCCTATCTTAGACTCCATGTGCTGGCTTCTCCTTCTGATGAGACCAGCTGTTCTCAACCGGTGAGCTGATCCCTTTGGGGTCAGATGACCCTTTCACAGGGGTCACCTAAGGCCATCAGAAAACAGGTGTTTACATTTCAGTTCGTAATAGCAGCAAATTTACAGTCGTGAAGCAGCAATGAAAATGATTTTGTGGTTAGGAGGTCACCACAGCACAGGGAACTGTATTTTTTTCTTTTTTCTTTTTTTGGATTTTTGAGACAGGGTTTCTCCATAGCTTTTTGGTTCCTGTCCTGGAACTAGCTCTTGTAGACCAGGCTGGCCTCGAACTCATAGCCTGCCTCTGCCTCCCGAGTGCTGGGATTAAAGGCATGCGCCACCACCGCCCAGCCACGGGGAACTATATTAAAGGGTTGCATCATTAGGAAAGTTGAGAACCACTGGGTTAGGCCTTATGTTTTCATCACCTTGTCTTCAGGTCTTGTTCAGGAGAGTGAGCCATTTCTTCTCAGCCCTCCCCATAATCCCAGTCACCATGCCCACTGTCAGGCTTCATTTTCTCACCAAGGGTTCATGCTTAGTGCATCTCAGCCCCAAGAGGGTAAAGACCTCCCTTGTCCTGACCATCACCGAGCTCTCCCATCATCCAGGGCGGTCCTGGCAGAGAACAAGGTGAGGCTGAGTTTGTTAAATGAGTGGATGAGGAGCCATGGTCAGCCAGCTTTAGGATCTCCAGCCTCATTTGGTATCTTTAGCTCTCTTGAGTCCCAGAGTCCTCATCTGTGTACCAGGGCACCAGCCTACATAATATCCCGGTCCCGGCACAACACTGCCTGCCTGTTATTATCTGTCCCTGGGGATTTGTGGAGAGAACAAGGGTCTGTGGTCACAACAATCACACCCGCCCATACCAGATGATCTAAGGGAGGCAGCACAAACCGCAAGAGAAAAGGGCCCATAGAAGAGACCTCTCTCCAACAAAGAATCCGGGCTGTCCTTTCTCCTAGGAAGACGCTGGATGAACTCAGGAGGAAATTTTTTTCCTGGAAATCATTTTGATTAACTCCTGTTTGTTGTCTTGTTCATGCCAAGGCATTTGCACACAAAAGAGGCAAACCCACGTCCAGCTAGAAATAAGGTCAATGTGAATAAGGAGGCAGGAGCTAGCTGTAGCTGCCTGGGCCTCTTTTCACTTTTCACTTTCGCGTTGGCCTATCATTTGTCAATCTCCAGGCCAGTCCCCAGGATTTCAGGAACCCTTATGAAGGGTGTTCTGCTTAAGGTGACACAGAAAACGACAGGAAGGAAATAGTTAATAGGAGGCAAAGGAATTGTTTTGTTCCCAGCTAATTAGAGTTCAGAACCATAAAGCAACGAGCATTATTTCATCAATGGCGGTGAGGGCTGCATGTTGTTTTTGAATGAATACTGCTAAATTTCAGTAAGTAAACACCATTATTATCGGCATTTGGCTTTGAATATGCTAATAGCACTCCTGTAGGCTCGCTTTAATTTCAGTGATGTATTTTAATTTGGACTATAGAAAGGAAACTATAATTTATATAATTTTTAGAAAATCAAGAATAGGTTGGCTTAATTACAGCCTGGTTATTTAAAATGCATGCACATATACCACTCAATGCATGCTTTAAAAAGAAAATGGGCTTGACAAAGAAGTTAAGTCAGAAACCTTATCACCAAAGTCCAGAAGTATCTAAAATGTCAGGGGGCTCTTGTCACTGATGGTTACACTAATATCATCTGGTAAGCCTGGGGGGGGGGCGGTTAACACTGGCAAAACGATCCAATGTTTTTGAGACCTGTAGGGTGCTGAAGCTGGCATAAAGATTTATAAGGAATAAAGTATGAACTAGAACCCTTGATTCTTGGAACCAGTGTTCTAACACACAAGTGTACAAATAAGCAGAATGCTCACAAGGAAGGGTAGGCGCCATCAGACATGGGTAGGGAGGTGCCAAAACACTGCTAGAGGCTAGAGGAGAGGAGGGGCAGCCATGGGTGTGGAACCAGTCCCCTGAGGGTCATTTATTGTTCCTGCTCTTCATGAGTGGTGTGCCTGTCTATATTAAATACACTGGGATGCCTGTGAAAGATGATCATTAAACATCAATCAATGCATCGATTGATTGATGGATAATTACTAACAGGGAACACATGCCGGGCACCCATCTTGGTAGCATTATTGGACTCTGGGGATTTATTTAGAGATCAACAGACTCTAGCTCCTGTAGGTGCAGACTCATGAATGTAAGTTCTCCATGGATTTATCGTCTTTCATTTTCTGGGCAAAGATTGTGGGACTCAGCCCCAGGAATGAGAAGCGAGATTTGCCTTACACACCACACACACAACCACACACACACACCACACACACACACAACCACACACACATTACACACAGCCACATACACAACCACACACACAACCACACACACAAGTGGAGACGTTCATACGTAGCAGTAGCTAAGCTTTCTTTTCCCCAAAGTCTATTCTGAGAATAACTTCGCAGACACCTTATAAACAGGCGGCTGTGCGACTCCACAAGGGGAGGAATTGGGCCCTCAGTCACGCCTATCTAGGTTATCTAGTCAGTGGATAGGACATAAGGGGTCAGCCTTGAAAAGTTCACAGACCTGGATGTAAAGAGGTTGGAGAAATGCCTCAGCAATTAAGAGCACAGTATGGCCTTCCAGAGAACCCTGACTCAATTCCCAGCACCTATATGGCTACTTACCATGGTCTGTAACTCCAGGGGATCTGACGCTACCATCTGGCCTCTGCAGGCACTGGGCATTCACTTGGTACACAGACATCCATACAGACTAAATACCCATACACATAAGTAAACAAACAAACAAGGAAGGAAGAAAGGAATGCAGACAAGGAGGGAGGAAGGGAGGAAGGGAGGGAGGGAGGGAGGAAGAAGGAAAGTTTCCACATCCCATGATGTGGCAGGTTCCAGAAGACAGGTATCCAGCTAGTGGTTTGGTCGCTGGTTGGTCCCTCCACAGTGGCTACTGCCATCTGTGGTCTGCTCCCACTATGCAGTCAGGTCCCCTCAGGGTTGCTGCCATCCATGAGCCAGAGGGATTGCAGATTCCTTTTGTTGCTGCCTCATTTTGTGCCTCCGTAGAGCACCTACATGGAGTGCGACCTTAGAGTACACTTGGACCACAGTGACTGAAATTTGGAAGCCAGGGAAAACCCATCTTACAGCAGGGCAACTTTTTGGCTTAGGAACAGAGACCAGAGAAATCAGGGAATAGGGATAAATGGGCCTCCCTAACATCACATCTTACTCCACTTTCTGGATGGACCATGACTCAGCCTGACACCCAGGCGAGAAACGCAATAAAACGACAGGAACTTCATAAGAAGGAGGAAGACGTGTCTGTACTCCTGGCTCAGTCTCCATTTGGAATAGATTTCAGAATAGATTATTTAGCCCTCAATAAGTTAAAAACCAAACAAACGAGAGTGTGCCTTTTATTGGTTCTGTCTCTGTAACCTCAATTAACTTTCAGAAATCTCCAGCCATAACCGCTACCTATCCTGCTATTAGAGACAGAACGTGATGGACACAGATACAGCTAAATGGCAATTGGCATAATCACTCAGTTAATATTTCAAGGCTTGCCGTTTGCGTTTCTCCGCTTCTGTCTTCTTATGCTTTGAGCTCGTTATGAAGTTTTGTTGTTTTTTTTTTCTTCTTAAAGAACTTTCTCTTCATCTCCCACGGGGTTATTTTTTCACTTTGGGTTTGCGAGTTATTAGTCAGAGATGATAATAATAATTTTTCTTAAAGTGCAGGCTGCAGCTGAGAATTTCCAAACGGCAGTGACTCACGTCTGGAGTAGTCATTTATCCCCAGACCTCAGAGAGTCAGACGCTATGCCAGGAAGGGGTTCAGGGTTCCCCGCTTTTGAAGAGAGCATCTGTGCCGTGACTACACGGGATGGTTGTCCTGCGCCAATCAGTGGGAGCTGCTGTGGTCACCACAAAATAGATCTCGAAAACAATATGTCTCCGGTTATCATGTCCCCCAGACCAGTAGTTTCCATGTTCACCTTACCTCAGTATCACCAGACATATGATGTCCCAAACTTATGCCCTATTGCTACACAATGACAGATGTTAAGGAGGTCACAGTGTAATCTGTGAGGCACTGGAGTGTTCTGCCGGGCTCCGAGAAGGGCCTTTCCAGGTTGAGTCCTTATTTTATTTTGTACTGCTATTTATGTCTCACCCTTTGTCTTAATAAACAAAGAGGCCGAGGAAACAGCTCAGCGGGTAAAGTGCTTGCTTTGCAAACATAAGGAGTTCAATTCAAATATCCAGCACCTACGTAAAAAAGCAGAATGAGCACCTGTAGCCCAGCACTGGTGTGGCAGAGGCAGGCAGATTCCCGGGGGGGGGGGGGGGGTTGTGTTAGCTGGTCGTTCTAGCCACTTGGTGAGCTGCAGCTTCAGTGAAAGGCCCTGTCTCAAAGAATAGGGTTGAGAGAGGCTGCATAAGACCTCCAACATAGACCTCCAACCTCCACACACTTACACACACACACACACACACACACACACACAGAGAGAGAGAGAGAGAGAGAGAGAGAGAGAGAGAGAATAAACATAAATATTCTAAAAGAATACTCTATTATGACTGAAAAGCTGAAACCTATGTCATTTGAATAGAAAAAATGAAACCATACAAATCAACAATATTTTGGAGTTTTCAACCAACACAGGGAAGTGTCAGCTATGGGGTCTGTGTCCGCTGCTTGCCTGGGGCTAAAGCAGGTTCTTTATTGCCAGCTTATGAATAAGTAAATAAGGTGGCGGAAACCAAGACAGTAGAACAGTTGCTGACTGGTGATCTGAGGCTCTGACTTCAAGGAAGATAAGCCAACCCAGCCTCAAGGTTTGGAGGCCAGGGGCTCAACAAAGCCACCAGCTGTGGGGTGGGACAATTTGTGAGTAAGACAGCTATAGGAAGAGAGAAAGAAAGAGAGAGAGGGAGGGAGGAAGGGAGGGAGAGAGGGAGGGATGGAGGGTGGGAGGGAAGGAGGAAGGAAGGTCCTTGAAAAGATAAACTAGTAAAAACAATTTTTCAAATATAATCAAATAAAAATTGGATTAGAGACAGAATAATATTAGAGACAGAATGGGAACACAGTGCTAAAGGGACTGGAAAGATGAAAGAGATGAGGAGGAGGTGGGAGAGAAGGAAACAATAAACCAGTGGGGCAGTCAGGAGACATGATGGGCAGCTTGAGGCTCTTCAGCGAACTTTTTATGTGGTCCAGAAGAAAAGAATGGACAGGGTGCTGTAGAAGCATTGTAGAAAGAGACGAGACTTGGGCTTTTAGCAAGACACCTTCATGCCAAAAACATGTCGCCAAGCACAGCTGACACCCAGATCTTGGTTTCTTAGACCATCCTCACGTAAAAGCTCCTTCCAAAACCGGGGGAGAAGATGTGCGAGATGAGCGTGGGGTATCTTGTGGGGCCAGAAAACAGGAACACAGCTTCTAAACATACAACAGTGGAAGTATGTCAAAGGATGCAGGAATCAGCTGATGCTTCCAAGACCAAAGCCAGAGCACTTGAGCAACAATAAAATAGCTCTGTATCATAAGCCAAAGCAAAAAACCATCTGTAAGTCTGTATCAATACTGATTGCACCGAGAGACGGTTGCCTAAACTATTGACTACCCAAACAAATATGAAAAATGGACATGCCTCCGGCATGGAAGAGTCCCACATCGTTGTTACAGGCCCTGTGAATGGGGAGCAGTGCTTAAGCAAAGCTGCACACAGTGGCTTTCTTTTAAAGAGATAAAAAAAAGAGTCATCTTCTAATACCTGGGCTACGGGAAACCGTGCCTCAAAAAAGAAGAGCACACAGTCCAGGGACCAGCTGGGATAAGTCAATTTGATGCAATAAAAGTGCAGAACATGAAGAATTATGAGGGCTCTTAAAGGCAGAGTAAGTCCACCAATGACCGGGGATTGTGACTTGAACTCATGTCCGTTGCGATGAGAGAAGGCAGACAGTTGTGGAGGAAAAGCCCGAAGCCCTGGTAAAATAAATGTCAGCTTAGAAATGGTGCGTATAAACAAAAGGGGGAATAGAACTGGAGTAATGGGGCAAAATGAAGTTGTTGCCAATGTACTAGTTGCTATCAACATAACTAAGAGAAAAATCTACAAGGTAACTTTACAGAATTAGTGGGACTTGCTAGTATTTTTAGAGATCTGGACTTAGGGTAAGACTGTACTGTGTTAAAAGTGAAGTGAGGCTGGGGGACAGTTCAGAGGTTAGGGGTGCTTGCTGCTCTTCCGGAGGACTCAGGTTCCATTCCCAGTATTCGTTTTAGCTCCAGGGGCTCTGACCTCTTCTTCTGGTCACCAAGGGCAGCTACACACAAATGGCAGACACTCACACAGACACACACAGATATGTAAATAAAAATAAAAGTGGTACTGTCAGACAGACCAGAGGAACAGAACAGGATCCTGGAGCCTCGTTTATATGATCACTTGAATTGTGCTAAAGGTATATTTAAAATATTACAGGAAAATGATGGCTCTTAATCAGTGCTGCTAGATAATCAGCCAGCCACATGTCAAAACAAAATGAAACGGAAACGCCCAACCTTTTCATCTTACCTGACGCCGTATACAAAAACCAATTCAAAAATCAACAAGTAAAAGTGAGCATCAAAACAATAAAGATAACATGAGCAAATGGTGTGTGTGTGTGTGTGTGTGTGTGTGTGTGTGTAGGAAGAAGCCCACGGTTGTTACTGGTGCCGTTCATTGATTTCTCTCCAGCTAAAATTTTTGAAACAGGTTTTCTGGGAACACCTGAGGCTCGTTGACTCATCCAGACTGACCAATGAGCTTCCAGGATCCACCTGTGTTTATGTGCACTCAGTGCTGGAGTTACAGGCATGATGCACCAGTCCGTCCAGGTTCTCATGTGGACTCTGGAGACCTAAATTCAGGTCCTGATTCTTGTGTGGTAGGCACCAAATGGACTGAGATCTTTCCCATCCTGATAGACTGACTCTTAATTGGCAAAATGCTTTCACAGATACTTCACAAAATAATGTTTATAGCCAATAAACATAAAATTATTTCAGTATCATTAGTCACCAGAGAAACAGTAATTAAAACCATGGTGAGATGCAACTCTCTATCTCCCAGAATAGCCACAAGATTAAGAGCCACAGATTCCAAGTGCTGGTGAAAATCTGTAGCAATGCCATTTACCCCAGGTTTGAGGCTAAATTTGCCCCACCACTTTAGAAAACTTTAGTCATTTTTTTTTCCAAAGCTGAACTCGTGCCTACCATAAGACCAGACAGTTAATTCTTGGGTACTAAACTAACAGATGCTGCCCCATTTTTTTTTTTGAGAAGAAGAAGGAGGAGGAGGAGGAGGAGGAGGAGGAGAAGAAGAAAAAGAAGAAGAAGAAGAAGAAGAAGAAGAAGAACTCCATTCTGTCCAAATTCATCCAAAGAGTAAATAAATTATAATACATGCAATAATGGACACCATAGTGAAAACAAAGGTGTTTTTGGAAAAATGTAGCTAAATTTCATAGACAGAGTATGAAATACAGAGAGAAAAGACACAGATAAGCATACCAGAGTTCAGTTCCTATAAATCTCAAAAACAGGCTAAACTCATCTGTGGTATCCGTGGGACACCATGACTTTGCCACTTGGTACACTGCTCACGAGCTCGGATTCCTGATTTTCATAATGCAGACAACAGTGTTGTGTAACGATTTCCTCCATTCAGCAGGGAAGCTCCTTAAACAGGAAGGTAAACAATTCAAACGAGCTTCAGGAAGTCCCTGAAATGGACCAGATTCACTAGGCCCCTTCCTGCCAGTCAACTAAATGACCAAGCTACAAAGATGACTTGGGGAAGCTGAGCTGAAAAAAAAAAAAAAAAAAAATGAAGAAGCAGAACCATCTCAGCTGCCTGGAAGAGGTTCAGACCAACTGAGGCACCCAGAAAGGACATGCTACATCTCTTGAGCTGCCTGTAGGCTAGTGCAGTGTGTTCATCTTAAGGTTTCCATCTCATGTGCTGGAGCAGGCTTCGGTGATGCAGCTGTCTTGGAGTCCTTTCTGCTCTTATAAGTCATCCCTCACCCACACTCCTGCAAATAACCCCAATACAATCTCATTGGCTTACCAAAGTGGACTCCAGTGGTATCCGTACTTTGGTCTGTAGTACGGTCCCTATCTGTATGAGGTAAGTAGATGTGCCTATCACATTTTCCCAGGGAAAGTTTCCTCACAGGATATGTGCCTCCTCCATGGGAAAATGTGTCACCAAGATTCAGCATAGTAATTGGCTCTAACAAAACTATAGCAAGGTTTTCTGTTATTATGGTTTATGATAATTCCTGTCACCTTGACAGGATCCAGAGTCACCCAAGAGACAGGCCTCTGGGCATGCCTGTGAAGGGTTACTTTGATTTGATGATTGGTATGGGAAGACTCTGAGCGGAACTATTCCTTTAGCAGGGCATCCTGAACCGTCAAATGCAGAGAGCTGAGCACTGGATAGCCTCTGTTGCTCTTTGCTTCTTGAGTAGATACAATGTGACCAGCTGCTGCAGGCTGCTACAACTTGATATTTGCAGAAGAGATGGCCTACACCTTTACGAGTGAGTCAGAACAAACCCTGTCTCCATTAGGTTGCCTTTGTTAGGGTATATTTTCCCCCACAGCAACAGGAAAAGAGCAAGACACTATAACTGTCCTTCTTACTGCTGTGTTTAACCCTGAGGGGGAAAACTGACATCTTGATGAATCGTTGCAGTCTGATTAACGCTAGTTCCTCTCCGGACATTCACAAGGAGGGTGTTAAGGTCAGCCCATGATTTGTAATTGAAAGTTCGTCAGAAGAGACAGTAAATTTAGAATATGGGCTAGTGTGTGAGCACGACATTTTGAGACATTCCAGCCTGACCAAGGAAATACGGGGTCTTTTCTGGGGCTAATGGTCAGGGAGTGCAGGGCCAAGAACTTGAAGATGGAGGCCTAAGATGAACTGAGGGAAACTTTCTGGTCTTTTTTAGTCTGTCTTAAAGGAGCTGAGCTCGTCTTGTAGATCAGTGGCCTTCAATCTCTTTACCTAAGGACCCATCACACTTAAATATTTGTAAGGTCTGTTACCAAAAGAAATATATTGCTTATTTATAAAAGAGAGCTATTGTATAAAATAGATCTAGGCTATCATTTTTATTAATGATATCTACATGGATCCATGCATCAAATAATCTACATATTGGAATACAAGGTAACTGTTAAATAACTGGAACATTATATTAAGGAGTTAACATTCAGCTCTTTTCAAATCATAAACAATATGGAGTTGACTTCAATATATTTTTCAATGTTAATTTGAATCATTTCATATTGAATGGCCATGATTAATGAGTTGTAATAATGAATGATGTCCAGGTTTTCCCAATCTCAAACTATTTATATTCCTAGAAAAACTATAGTATCTTTTTGCCCTGCAAATTAATTGAAGTCTTCAGCTGCCTTAAAACTAACAGGGCAAACGATAAGCAACAGTAACAGTGAAAAATATGTTTATTCAATACACGTGGCTGAGCATCTCAGGAAGCCCCACACAGCTCTCCAACAGTTCAACGCTCCTTTCTTGTCATCTCCACCAACAGGAACACAAGACACAGAAATGGTCGGTCTCCATGGTCACACAGCCTATAAGAAGGAATTTGGGATTTGAACCTAGGAAGTCTACCAAAACCTGAGTTTGTAAGTAGTCCTCTATTGTAACAGCTTATACAAAGGTGGTTTAAAATGGAGGGCATCTAGAATTTTCATAATACATAAAATATACCCACTGAAAGCATTTTTTAAAGAAACATTTAATTATATATAGAATGTTCATAAAGACATCTGAGATCTAAACACGAGAAGTGATTCCACTGAGTAATTACTCGCTCTGGGGGTTGATGCTGATTTTTAAATTAATTATTTCGATCATCACCCTAACTTTGTGATAAGCAGTCTTTGCACCTATACTTTAAAGATGAGAGAGGAAGAAAAATATTTCCAGAAGCTAATTTTTTCAGCATTACAAAGACTGAACAATTGCGCGTAGCCCGATTCAGTAGTAGCCCTCATATATACAACTCTATACAGCTTCCTCTCACCTGCGAATTGAATGTAAAATATGAGCATCTATTAATTAATTTATTTAAAAAGTATTGAGCACTTAATATTAGATGATCCAGTATATTGTAGCAATGGGGAGACAGCAGCGAGCAGGCAGATAAACTTTCCACATTAGATTCAAGTGAGAAGCGAAGGCATCCAGCCACCCATTCATTACAGTAAAACTTAATGAGCACCAAGTCAAGAGACGTTCCATGGCGCCTTGGGAACCAGGAGTCTAATTAATTCCTGGCGTGGCAAAGCCCATCTAAATCCTATTGTGTGTGTGTGTGTGTGTGTGTGTGTGTGTGTGTGTTAGTCTGCACAGCTCACAATTTAGATGATCCACTATCTGATCGTTAAACACATCCTCTTGCAAGCGGCAGTCTCTCTAGCTGTCTCAGATCTGGTGGTGCCATAACTTGCCGCTGGCCGTCTAGATTGGAACAGAATCTGCCAAAAGTCATTGTCGCATGCAGCGATTGCTTAGACTCCTGATGTTCTAAGTGTGAGCAAGACAGGACAAGGAGAGGTGTGAGCTCGTGATAAGATGTTTGGGGCAGGGCAGTCCACGAAAAGCCGCATGGGATAACGTGTTGAGTTTTCTCCAGACCACAAGTTGAGTGGTACTCATTTCTCTTGAAAACTGTGATACTTTTATTTGTTCGTTTCATTTCTGTAGCCATGGCTGACCTTAAACTCATAATCCTCCTGCCTCTCAGCCCCCTAGGTGTGTGCTGCTACTATGCCTGGCTTCTTCCCACAGTGGATGATGATTGGGAGCCGTGGTTTTCAAATCTCCACACTATGTGTACAGTGATAATAAGGTGTAGAAAGAAAGTCAAATAACCAGTTGAGATATCTTTCCACGCCAGACGTCAAAATGTTGTGTCTATTTTCTTGTTCGTTTGTCATCTTGGGAAGATACTCCTAAAATCTTGACCAGTTTTAAGTGCACTTGAGTGCTGTTGGGTAATCCACATTGTGGGAGGTTTGTTATTCCCGGTCCCTTCCTGTATCTCACTTTTGACTTCTCGTCTGCTGTGAAAGACCATCTCCATCCACACACACTCCCGCTATCTCCACGTTCTGCTCACGCTCACCAGTGTAGGCTATCACGTGTTAAAGTCTCTGAAATCACGAGCCAGCATGAAGCTTCCTTCTTCCAGCTGTTCTGTCTGGCAAGTACGGTAGCTACAATGACACAAACACAGACATTCAGTATCTAACGTTCATGTCACGCGGATCTGGAGGATCTGGATTTCCTTCAGCTGTCAGACTGAACACCGCTGTGTCGCCATGCACATGTGGGAGCTTTGTTTACTCTTTCACCTGTTAAGGGCCACACGGTTGCTCCTGCCTTTTGCCTGCGGTAAATACTGTTGTAAATACTACTTTGAGTTCCTGCTTTGAGATATATTCCCAGAAGCTGAACTTGGAAATGATACCTTAATTGTGTGTTTAAGTTTCTTAGGCACTATGGTACTGTTTTCCCATGCCAAGAGTTATATGAATGTTCCAATTTATATCACGCTAACATTCACTGTTTTTGATTTTCTGAAAATAGCCATTCTAATGGGAATGAGCAGTGTGTCCTTTTGGTTTTGAATGTTTTTTTTTTTCTTTTTTGCCTCGTGATTAGTGATGTACCCTTTCCATGTGCTTATTGGCGGTCTCTAGATCTTCTTTGGAGTTTACTTTAGCATTTAAATTCTTAAAATTTAAATTAATACCACAGCAAATATAAATGTGAGCACAGATCCTCACATTTATGCGGTAGGCACGTGATCTAGTATGTAAACTATTGGACAAATGTCAAAACTGTATAAAGTTCAAATACTGACCAATTGTCCACTGAAAAACTAGACCTAACAATAAGTGTGTTTTGAGTAAATAAGATTCTAACTGCACTTTTCTTAAGGGCTTAACTACTGTGGCCAGTGCCAACACATATCCATACAAAAGGACAATCAACACATATTCCTGTTTAGCAATATCAGTAATTAGTTTTTAAATTCCTGTGGCTTGGACACAGGATGGGTGGTAGATTCTGTGAAATAAATCCAAAGGCCATAACCAATTGCACGCTTCGTTCAAGATGGCATCTTGGAAGCAAGCATAGCTCTTTGGATAGAAGGCCAATCATTATTACAAGACCAAATAATTCAATTCAGGAAACACATATCACCACAAAGAACAGTAGACCACAGGAGGTTGGATGGCAGGGGATGGAGGTAGGGGAGTGGAGATGTCACTCAGGATAAGGAAGCTCAGTGCCTTGTCACATGAAATGGGGGTGGGGGAAGGGATATCTCACCTACAGGTGACAGATTTTAGGGAGCTCCTGGTAGCCATCCTCAAGCAACTTGAAAGACTGATGTGAGAAAAAGAGGAAACGGGCCTGGACTTTAAACAAGAGCAAGTGGATGAACTTGTCAAGCAGAGAGATTTCAACCCAAGATGAGCTGACCGCTCTGCTAATCACTTACGTCATTGTGCAATGAAATGGGAAGTTCCTTTTCCTGAGGAGGTTATGGAAAGGGGGGTAGGAAATCTTACACGGTTGTGGTGCAGGAAAAACCTGCTCCTGCTCCAGGGGTCTCCTAAGCACTGCCAGTTCCCTGAAGGCAAGGGAATGTCCTCAATCCACAAGTAGTCGTCCCAGCCCCTCAGAATTGACTGATCCCGGCAACTCATGGAAAGGATGGCCGGGATGGTAAGATCCAGAGATGAAGAAAGCTCTGGGGGAAAGCTGGAGGGAAATTATAAACAAAGAAAAACAAATGCCACTAAAAATAAGTACCGCCTCTGCCTCTCCCAGCCTGGCTGCCCCCACCCCACCCCCTCTTTCCTGTCCAAAAAGCAAATGTCTAGTGATAGATACCCTAAGCTAAGGGTGGATGAGTCAATCTCAAGAGCTGATTGCAATCAGTCGGTAAAGTCTGGGGAGGGTCCTGAATTGAGAGGGATTCAGATATTGTATCTAGGCTCCTCAGGAAAGAGCAGGAAATTGATTAGCGCTGTCTGCTCTGAGCTCATGAGACGTGTAGGAGAAGTTGTCAGAGCTGGTAAGTTGCACCACGATGGTCCAAAGTCTTAGTAATCACCAGGGAGAGATGACGAATTATTGTTTGTAAAAAGAGGTCTTTGAGAAGGGGCGGGGGCCGCGCTTAACCCTGCAAGAGGCTTATCGGCCCGCGGAGGTTTAAAGCCTTCTGGCATTTTAATGGCGGCCACATCTGAGAATAAGGAAGCTGTGGCACCCCTCTCCCAGGGGGCTGCCTCTTTTCCCAGTCTTTGCCCGGCGGGGGCTTTGAGAGCAGCAGGAGAAGTTGAAACACCCGCTGCGTCCAGTGCTCTACTTCAGGCCCCGGAGACGAGGCTAAACTGAGATTTTGCCTCACAAGGCGCACACCTGACTCCCATCCCAACCCCCAAGACCTGAATCAAGGAACTGAGTGGAGAAGCGCCTTCCCAAAGTCTCTACAAGCTTTCCTCATATCTTTGATCCGTGACTGCTGGTCCCCGATCCAGTGAGCCCTGTGAGTGTCCCTGTCACAGCTGGATCAGATGCGGGCCCTCTGGTCCCTTTACCAGGTAACTGTGCCCACTCCCCTGAGGCTCCCGCCCACTTCTCAGAGGCCTGATCCAAGTATTATGGTGATGTCAGCGGCTTCTGGCTCCCTGCCTGCAGCCCACGCTTTCCTCCACAAAAAAAAAAAAAAAGCTTCGATTCTTCTACCCCCATTGCTTTCAAGTTGCCCGTCCCCGGCACAAAGGGCTCTGTTCTTCTTTCCCAGTCTGCTCAGCACAGACTCAAGGTTGCCCCAGGGCAAAGACTGGGGTTGCTGGGGTAGGTGGGTGGGGATAGAATCGTTCCTGGACTCTCACGTACTCTTCTCTGGGCATATTGAGAAAACGGCGGCTCAGAGAGGAGAAGGGATTCATTCAAGGAGATGCAGCATCAATGGTGGAGGTGCCCTGGTGGAGGTGCGGCCGGGACCTAGTTTTCTAGAGCTCAACCTATGAGCGCCCACTTGGCTATACAGCCTGGGAGTGAGAAATGTGGTTTTTACTTTATCCCCCTCCCCCATTTAAAAAAATGTTCCTCTCCTTAGCATTTTCCTCTTCTTCTCTCCTTCTGTCTGGCTCCCCATCTCGCCACCATAAGGAACGTCTGTGTCCCCACATAACCTTGGTGTCCTCCTTAGGTTGAAAGAAGGGCACTGAAGGGGGCCAGGGGCTGAGAATCCCCTCTGACTTAACTGGGTCCCATTCTTCCCCTCTCTGTTCCCAGACCCCCTTCTCCCTCTCCCCGCCCCACCTTTAAAGGGGTGCTATCTTAATTTCCTTGTGTTTTCCTCCTGGTGGGATTAGAAGCAGTTATCTTACATAAAGGTGAGGTGCTTTTCTGCTAAGCAGAGCGTCCCCCTATTCAACTCTTTTTTTCTTCTGGGAGCACAGCCAAGGGGGATGGGGAAGGAGGGTGAAAGTCACCTGGGAAGGTGATGTGAATGCCGATGTTATCTGCCGAGGCAGGTCAGTGTGTTCTGCCTCAAATGCTCAAGAGACAGGAGTAGGAGTTCGGGTTTTGCAACCAGATACCTGTATAATGTGTAATAAATAAGGAACACAGATGAGATGGCCTTTTCTTATTTCTCCAAGCACAGGTTTCACTTGTGAAACGGGGGAAAGACGCTTCTCTCCGCGGGGTCCCCAGCATGCCATCTTTGGTGGGCTCACAGCTTAGAGGAAGGTGGGCTTTTGGGAGTGACAGATGATCATCAAATCCAGAGTATTGGTCTCACAGAAAGAACAACATATAACGTGGGAAGAGTTGGGGATGCCTCTCCCAACACAGCCTCAGCTGTCCTGTGTAATCCAGCGAAAAACGGCTTGCTCTCCAATTCCAGATTCTCACATCCGGAAGGAAGGACACAAACCAAACCCGATGAGTGGGTTTCAGGTAATAGTGTCCCATACCTGTCAAGGGTTCGCCAGAGTGTGTTTCACAACATTTTCACATAGAAAAATAACAGCTGTGACATCATGGTGGTTGGGACGTCCAGACAAATGCCTGTCACTTTTATTTGCTTAACACAATGAAGTTCCAGGTAAGCATTAGGTTTACAGAACAAGGTCAGCAACATGAAGATAAGATCACCCTCAAATCTGGAAGGAAAGATTGTCTTCGGGGCAAAGTGCAGCCTAATTGGTTCTTTACAGGCATGCCAACCCAGTACCACTTAACCCTACCTGGACCAAATGCATCCACCGAAACAGATGGATTCAGGGCCAGAGAGATAGTTAAGGGCGCCCATCACCATGCCTGATGGCCTGAATCCAACACCTGGAACCAATATGATGGGAGGAGCAAACCAACCCCTGCACGGTGTCCTTCAGCAGTCATTCATAATCACACACACACACACTCATGCATGCATACACGCATGCATGCACCCCATGCACCCATGCATAATTAAATGGGGAAAACAGATGAATTCATCAGACAAATGATTTATCTCAAATGGAAATTCTAAAAAAAAAAGAATGCTACTGAAGACCCAACAAGTGCTTCCTAGGCACCCCAGCTCCAGCTCTCATAATCTCATGTCTATGTGGGCCTGAATTCATCAGGCTTGTTGGCCAGATAGTCTTAACACTAAGGATAGCTCACATGCAGCACACCTGCCCCTTCATCCAATTCTGTGCTCCAGCAGACATCACTAATCAACTGTTGATTTCTCACAAAAACTAAACATGACCTATTTCTCAGCATGCTGGGCAGTCCGTAACAATCAATAAGCAAGCTCATGGAGTGAAACCTGTCTCTCATCCCTGCATCTAAACCCTTGACTCACATAAGTAATTCCTTTTGTTTAGATGTCTGACTCACCAAGCAACCTTCTGATTAGAACATAGTTTCCCATGGATGTTACAGAAACCAGACAGGCTATCTGGAAGACAGGAGTGCTTAGTCCTCATGAATGAGGAGATTCTTCACTATACATAGGTCTCATAAATTCGGCAATTGCAAGTCATTCTGCTCTTACAGAGCAGATTAAGGATCCTGACATTTGACAGTCTAAGGACCAAATGCTGAGCCCTCGCAGATCCACCAAGACAATGCTCCTAAGGAGAGCGTTCTCGGCATCATATGCATTCTTCAGATAAATTACTCATCTACTCTGGGCAGTGTGATGACACACGCCTTCACTATTTCCAGTCTCTAAAAAGAGTCCTAAGCAGCTTCACACGAGCGGTTCTGTGACTTAAGCGAGATTTGCTACTTACACCGAACGGAAAATTGGGGGAACAGCAGGGCGCTTGTCTAGTATTCCTATAATATTGTCCAGCAAGCTAAATGGGAGGAAAAGCTAAGGAGATAAGAGCCTAAAAACAAGGTCCCCCACCCCGTCCCAATCGGGTGATAGTCAAACCTGTCTCAGTCTCCAAATAGCCACCACCAGAGCACCTCACGGTGGAATTTCTTCTCCATTTCTGGTTTCTGTGGGCATCTGTCTGTTGCAGATAGAAAATAAGAAATAAATGCTGATGGAGTAAAGAGCCGCCGGTCCTTCAGCCACATTGTTCCTACTTGGCCTTGTTTATAGAGTAACGCGGAGTCTTGCCTCGCATTAAGGCCATGACTGGCATGACCAATTTGGATTGCACTCCAAAGCCTCAGCTGGCTCCCAAGGCTTCGATGAAAACAGCACACTGTAGTAACGTGCTTTCTCTTGGAAGGCTGGCTCAGCCCCACGTCCAGCCAAGAACAAGCCTACATGTGTTTTTCAGTGAAAGTCAGCTCTGAAGCAAATGGCCTTACCTTGTGAAGTGGACTCAGTCCTCTCATGTATCGCTGTTGGAGGAGCAGGACGAGGCCGCTCTAGCTCTCCAGGTCTGAATCCAGACATCCAACTCCTCAGCTGTGGCTGATCCAAATGTAGCTGGCTTTGGAACTAGAAGTGACTTCGTGAACTGGAACCACAAGTGGGGCCCTGACTCCGTATAATTAATGCCCTTCTTAGAAGAAGAAATTTTGTCACCCAGAGTCCAGGAAGGCATACACACAGAGGAGAGACTTTCTGAGGGCGCACCGAGAAGGGGGCCTTTTGTAAGTCAAGGAGAAAGGCTCGGGGGAGATCAACACAGCCATCACCTTGGTCTTAGTTCTTCTGGCCTCCAGAATTATGAGAAAATCAGTTTCAATTGTATAAACTGTCCCAGCCATGCTATTTTGTCGTGGCAGATTTTCTTCCTTGCTAAAAATGAATTTTGCCAACCTCAGACATGATTAGTTCCTGCGGGTCTCTGGCTAGGCCTGCAGAGGATCTAAACTCCCCTAGATGCTCTGTGTTACCCTTACCCAGTAGGCTAAGAGGTGGTGGAGTAAGAGCCTTATATCTGGAGTCTGGAGAGAAGGCTCAGGGTGGGTAAGAACTCGCGCTGCTCAAGTGTGAGGAGCTGAGTTCAGAGGCCCAGCACCCACAAAAAAGCCTGAAGTGGGCATGTGGGTCTGTAACCCTTCCTTGGGGAGGCTGGGGACAGTTGGGTCCCCAGAGCTTGTTCATCAGCTACTCTAACCAAATTGGTGAAAGACCCTGTCTCAAATGCTATGGCGGAAAACGACAGTGGAAGGCATCAGTGCCGACATCTTGCCTCCATACACACATGCTTACATCTATACGCAAACACACATACACAAAGCAAACACGCACATATTCTACACACAAAAAAGCACCATGCAAAACTGTCACAACTTTATGCAAAACTCTGCAACAGCTCAAATCCCTCAGAGTGCAGGCTAACGCGGCCCTTGCGGTCTTCTTCCCACTGACTTCTACTGCACCCTCATGCTCCCTCAGCCCCAACTCCACACACACCCTTCTTAGCCACCAAGCAAGACCCAAGGAGCTCCGAACTTGCAGTTTCCTTTCTCTAAAACGTCCTTCTCCCAGAATCTACATGGCTAACTCCAGAGCCTCCTTCATGCCTTGGCTGAGATACCACCATCTCAGCTTGACCCATCCTGAATGCCCATGGCCATCTTCCTGTATTAATCAGTTTTCTGTCACCTTGAGAGAAGAGCCAAGAAAACAACTCAAAAGAAGGGCAGGCTTATTTTTAGCGTAGAAACTGAACCTTAGAGTGTTCAGTTTCAGGATGCTGCATCCATCTCTCTTGGTCAGAGCATCATGGCAGAAGGCTGCAGGAGAACTGATCACCTCACCTCATGAAGTGGGGATGGGGTAGGGTGTTCAGGAAAATATGCACCCCAAAGGCACACCTCCAGGGACCCAGGGACCATTTTCCTATTGCTCAGATAGGCCCTACCTCTTAATAATAAATTCAGCCGTGAACTCACTTCACAATCCCTCAATGAAGCCGCCAGCTGGACCAAGCCTTCAACACGCCAGGCTTTTGGAAGACACGTCCATATCAAAACCGTACACTTCCTAATGCTTCCTACTGAATGGTGTCTTGTATGAGCTACATTTTTATGTTTTTATGATTAGGTTATGAACTATGTCTTTATATTTTCTATGATTAGGTGAATATAACCAAGGTTGAGTTTTCTGGCAGCCATTAAAAATCCAGTAACATTTCTCAGGGGTTTAGTTTTTGATCCTGTGTTGATACGTAGATGAGATGGTTAACTTGTAGGTCTGACAGCTTGAAGATGGCCACACCGAGATTCAACCAGATCACCTTTTCTTCAAAGCCCCTAGTGGACAGAGAGTGCAAATGCATGTTTGTTATCTGCTGACACCTCTCCACCCACCCACACACCCCACCCATGCCACCCCATCTCACCCCCGCCCTGTCCCCAAATCATCCAAAACCACCAACCAGCTTAGTCATAGCAAGGAAAAGTTTAGCCAGCTATGCGGCCTGTATATCTATGAGCTCACTACATTCTGTGGAGTAAGTTAGAGGGGTAGGCGTACAGGGTGGCCTTAACCACTAAAAAGAAAAGCAGAATCTACAGAGAATTTTGAGATCTTGAGAGATCACGTGAACCAATCATTGTAATACCTAAGACAGGACTCTGCTGGCTGTCAGCTAACTGGGGACAGTCTTCAGGCTATGAAGAATGTTCTCTCTTTCCTAGCTGTTCCACTGCTAAGTTCATCTTGTGTCTTTTGATTCTCTCTGGCCAGATGGTTGTCCCCAAGTCAAAGGCAGAGTCTCCAGACCGTTCTCTCTACCCGAGAGAAGACCTGATCAAGGATGCGACTATTCTGTCAGGCCTTCACCTGTGGGGAAGTGTCGAGAACCTTCTCTCAGAATAATATAACCCATCTCTGGCAGGTATCAAGAGTTCCTTCTACCCTTTACCCAAAATCTCAGTATCTCCCAGGGAACAACTCACACCCTAAGTGAGGCTATGGAAGAACCAGGAATGAGAGAGGGGGGCACCAGAAAAGGAGTCCTCCTCATCAGTGCTCTACCATAGCTAGTTTATTCCTGCCTGTGGCCAGAGATGCTCACACATTCTCTGTGTCATCTGTCAGTCATTGTCACCATACACACATGCGATCTGCAAGCTTGTGGCAAACAAGACATGCCTCCTTCCTCTCTTCAGTCTCTACCTCCTCCCGCAGGAGTCTATATTCTAGTCAGAGATACACCAAAACTGGGTCTCTGTCTTCTGGGGCTCCCCCTCCAGCAGATAGGAATGACTCTACAATGGGTGACAAATGTCACCAAGAGAAAGACGCACAGTGTCTGCAAAGCCTGGAGGAGGGCAAGGATTGTACTCAAGGAAGGGGCAGGTGAAAGGCTGCCCAGAGGGGCTCCGTGGTCTGAATTCTGTTGAAAGCCAAAGGCAAAGTTTGCCAAGGAGAAAAGAAGTTAAAGCCACTGGGGGCAGAGCGGAGAAAGCCAGGAGTCAGTAGAGAAAGTGACTCTCTACTGACATTTCTCTTGCAAATGTGAAGTCCTGAGTCTGAGTCCCCTGCTAGGGCAAGGGCAGCAGTCCTGAAGGTCTACCATCCCATGGTTCCTGTGGTAAGATGGGAGGTGGAGGCAGGACAATGCCTGGAGACTCATGGGCCAGCTAGCCTGGTGCACACAGTTGAAAATTGCAGTACAAGCCTGTCTCCAACAAGGTGGACAGCAAAAACCCACACCCAAGGCTGTCATCTGATTTCAACACACATTCTGTAGCACATGTGTTCTCTCTGTCTCTCTCTGTCTCTCTGTCTCTCTCTGTCTCTCTCTGTCTGTCTCTCTCTCTGTCTCTGTCTCTCTCTGTCTCTCTGTCTCTCTCTCTCTCTCTCTCTCTCTCTCTCTCACACACACACATACACACACACACACACAAAGCTTGATTAAACGAG